>NC_057867.1:80667560-81267560 GCF_019393635.1 Dromiciops gliroides | reverse complement strand
AAAAGTAGGTTAGATTTTGGCATCCAAGAGAGAGACATCAGGGAGAGATGTTTCAGTTGAATAATGAGGGCAGAAGGCAGACTGTAGAGAGTTGAGGAGAGAGAGAAAAGCAAATAGAGGTGACTATTGTAAACTGTCTAGCCACAAAAGGGAGGTCATATATGGAACAATAATTAGGGAGGATGGATAGATCCAGGGAGAAGTTTTTAAAGATGGGAGAGTCATAGACATGTTTGTAGGCAGGGGAAAGATGTCAGTGCATAAGGAGAGGCTGAAGAAAATGTAGATAATGGGGATGACAGAGGGAGCAAGCTGCTGGAGCAAATGGGCTGCAAGGGAACCATTTGTCCACATAGAGAGGGGTTTTGCTCAAGAAGGAGTGAGCACATCTCTATGTGTGAGACAGGGTGGAGGAGGAGACAGTGGCAGAAGGCATCTGAGGGATGTGAGAAGAGGAGGGGAGAAGGAGGAACTCTCAGGGATTAACCTCCATATTGTCAGGAAAATGTGAGGCAAGGCTCTCAGCTAAGGGGTGGGGGAGTATGGGGAGGAGCAATGGGAGGTTTGAGGAGAGAGAGAAATTTTCAGAAGAGCCACTGTGGTGAGTGAGATAGGGAGTTAATCAGAGAAGTACAAAAAGATGATCTTGGGGCTCCAGGAATAGCTTTGTCATCTTTGGGGAAAACCACATGCTGTTTTAGTAGGGAAGGAAGAGGCAGGGACCAAACCCATGTTGGAGAAACAACATTAGTCCTATCAAACAGGACTTGGAATTGAAATTTCAAAAACACCTTGGTGAATTTGACACCAGCCCTTTACCAATTTTCTGTCGGTGATTTTTAGCTGCACTAATTTTATTTTTACAAAAACCTTTGAGTTTGATGTAATCATAATGATCACTTTCACCTCCTGGGCTCCCCCCGTCTCTTCTTTTTCCCTGAATTCTTCTCTATCTACCCATGGAAAATGTAATTTCTCAATTCTGGAATTGCTTTATGATCTCTCTTTTTGTCTAATTCATATATTCAATTTTAATTTATCTTGGTTTATGTTGGGAGATGGTGATCTATACTCAATTTCTACCATACTGCTTTGCAGGATTTTCAGAAGCTTTTGTCAAACAGGAAGTCCTTACCCGCCCCCATAAGTATGGGCTTTGGATGTATGGGACATTATACTACTAGATTCATTGCCTTCTCAGACTATGCCCGAATTGCTGCTCATTTCTCACAAACTCTAGGAATGAGTGGTCACTTCCTCCCAGCATTCCCAGCATTTCCATTCCAGGAACCAGTTCTTCCCAATTAGTGAGAATCAGAGCCAGAATAGTCAGTCACTAAACATCTGTTAAGCACCTACTGTTTACCTGGCACTGAGCTAAATAGATGCTGGGGATACAAAGATAGGAAAAAGGCCTTCTGTACACTACGTGAAATAAAAGCAATGGGGAAGATAACATGCAAACAACTATGGAGAACCATGCACTTAGTTCATACATATCCAGTCAGGAAAGTGCAGGAACTCTTGAGATCCCTAGAGGCCTGGAGGGGTGTGGTGGGGGAGGGGAAGGGGAGGAGCTGAGGGGCAGGCAGATCTCCAGCTTCTTTCAGCCCCCCTCCAGACTCAGGGAAAAGGGAACTCAAGCCTCCTCTTCCGCCTCCTCCGCCTCCTCTGCCTCAGAGACAAAAAGGACTGTCCTTGCTCAAAGGTTGGAAGGGCAGGCAGGGTGACATCACAGTGGGGCCAGGGCTAGTCTCCACCCAGAACAGAGGGAGGAGGGAGGAGGGAGGAGGAAGAAGAGAGGGGAGGGGGCTGTGTGCTGTCGGGCCCAGAAGAGGGGGGCGCCCACAACCCCAGTCCTTTCTCTCAACTCCCTTCAGCCAGCCTGGCGAGGGGAGGGGCCACAGTGCATCTTCCTCTCAGAAGAGGGCCAGGGGCTGAGCAGAAGCCCAGATTCCTGTGCGCAGACTGCTGGGGCTGGGGCTGGGGCTGGGGGAAGCAGCTGGGCTCAGCTCAGGGTTATAGGGGGTCAGCCCCTTTATGGAAAAGTGGGAGGGGAGGGCTGGGAGGAGGAATGGGGGCTCCCCAAAGGGAAGAGCACAATAGCTACAGCTGCAGCAGCCCCAGATCACCAGCTCTGAATGGGACCCTGGATTCCTGACAACCCCTAGAGCACAGGAGGAAAGGGGTGGTCTGGGGCAGAGGTGAGTCTCAGCCTCCTTTCTCCAGGCATGAGGAGACAAAACTAGGCCAGGGGCTGGGAGGTGCAGGACAGTGCCCAAACATGCAGGCATGTCTGCCTCTGAACACCCCTGGGCTGTCCAAAACTGGGGGCGGTTGCTGCAGTGCAACTCCCTCCTTGAATGAAGGAGAGGTACAACAGAAGGTTGGGGATGCTTCCAGGCCCCAGGATGCTGCCCTACCCATGAGGAGAATCACCTAGGGGGCCTAGAGCACCTGGGGGAGTCAGGAATCTAGCCAGAAGGCTTCTTGATCAAATGGCTGCAGGGATAGGGAATGGGCACGTGAGGACTGTGGGGGACTCCCAGAGAAGGAAAATCTCACCATTGACACCTTCTCTGCCTGCAATTTGTACTCTCAGAAACTAGCCTAGAGCATGGAGACCTTGGGGACTCAGCCCCCTAAATAAATGCAGTCTGTAGGTAGTAGAGGGTTGAGGGTCAGCCCAAAGACTGTCTCCCAAGTTACCTCTGCCCTGAGAAGCTGAGGAGACCAATGACCATGCTCTTCTACTTGGATGAGAGAGAGGCAGCCATGTCAGAAGCTCACCAAGGAAATGGGCAAGCAACCAAGGCCAGAGGTCATGCACCACCTAAAGTGTTCATGTAGCCCACTGTCAAGGACAAAACTTGGAGGAAATATGGACAAGAAAATGGCTGGTCTTAGCTAGGAAGGATATTTGTTATATAACTAGCCGCTTTTGGCCAGGACTTTACCAGTGTCAAATCAGGGAAGCCCAAGAAAAGTGCAAAAGAAAAATTAAGCCTGGAGTACACAAAAACCACACACTGAGGGAGACTCTAGATGAGGTCTTTGCAGCAGAAGTTGAGCTGGACTCCCATCTGCTTCCTCTCACTCCATAGCACACTGTTCTTGCCATTGCACCATGGCCTCCATCCTGAACAAAGCCTCTCCTTCAAGTAAGTCCCTTTTGTGTGTTTTCTATCTGCTGCCTCAATTCCCTCTTCACCCACTCCTCACCTCAAGGCACCAAATGGGTCCACAGGATCCTAGACTTCAATCTCCAGCTCAGAGCAGCCTTGTCCACTTCCCTTCTGCTACAGAGGAAAATGAAGGCCAGGGAGGGAAGGAGACTTGTCCCAAATCACACTTAGCTTCAGATACAGAGGGGGAAGGGGCCTCAAAGGTCAACTAGTGGAAACTGCTCATGCTACAGAGAAAAAAACCTGAAGCCCAGAGTGGTGATGGGAGTTGTCCTAGGTCACACAGCTAGTAAGTGTCCACAGCTAGTGAGGTCAGATGTGAACCCAGATTTCCCAACTCAAAACTGCTCAGTGTATCCACTAGCTTCCAGTGCCTCTTATACTCTCTTCTCACTAGTGTACCTTCATCTCCCTATATGTTCTAAGACTAGAAGGATGAGGGTGTTATGGGCCCAGAGCACCCTTGTGTGCAAGAGGGTGTAATTCTTTAAAGAGGAATTCCTAAGGACGCCAAACCTCTACCCCTTTCCCAAACCCCCTACACCATCTTCCCCAAGACAAGGGGTAAGTTTCTTTTTTAAATGACAAAAGAAATCATTTCCCAAAACTATCCAATTTTACCTCATGAACATACAACAGCTACTTAATTGATGTGAATTCAATTCTTTGGTAGAATTCCTGTCTACATCTCTCTCTGTCTCTCTGTCTCTCTCTCTGACAAGTCCTTATTCCATTTTTTTTGCACTGAAGACACTGGAAAGTTCTTCCAGATGTCCTCTCAATAAAGCACCTCCTCTAGCAATACCCACATACTCATCAGGGGACTCCATGGGAACATAGCAAAATGAAGGGCAGTGAGGTGACACAGTGGAAAGAGTGCTAAGCCTGCACTCAGGAAGACTCATCTTCCTGACTTCAAATGTGGCCTCAGACAATTATTAGCTATTTGACCAGAAGTAAGTCACTTAACCCTCTGCCTCCCTTACTCATCTGTCAGACAACTGGGGAAAGAAATGGCAAACCATCTTTGCCCTGAAAACCCCAAGTGGGGTCACAAGGAGGCAGACATAACTGAAATATGTAGCAGACTACCACCTTGTATTCTTCAAAAACATTGTGTGTACCATGGCCAGATGCCACCAGACTCACATGCTCATCTGTCCTCACCATGGACAACAATGTATCCTGTATCATCATCAAAGAAAAAACAACAGCTGCTCTACAGAACCAGGGTTAAGGGAGATCAGTCCCCAGAAAACCTCATTCTTTAAACATCTGCTTTAGTTTGTTAGCAGAATAATAAAAGGCATGACCCCAAATGTCATTTCCGTTCCTTTTCCCAATCTGAAAACCACTCCCAGTGAATTGGTAAAGGGCTGGTGTCAAATTCACCAAGGTATTTTAAAATTTCAATCCCCAGTCCTGTGTGACAGGACTAATGTCTGCAAGTATTTCTTCATAAAATGGGTTTGATCCATCCCTCTTCTTGCCCTATTAAAACAGCAATTAGCTTTCCCCAAAAGGTGGCAAAGTTATTCCTGGAACCCCAAGGGAATCCTTTTATACTACTTTAATTAGCTTCCTATCCCACTCACCACCATGGCTCCTCAGAAAATCTTCATCCCTCCTCAGACCTCCCATTGCTCCTTCCTGCACCCACCCACCCTCTCAGCTGAGAATCTTGCCTGATGTTTTACTAAAATATTGACGTCATTCCCTGAGAGCTCCTTCTTTTTCCCCCATCTTCCTCTTAAATCACTCAGACACCTTCTGCCACAGTCTTCTCCTCCACCTCTGTCTCACACACAGAGATGTGCTTACTCCTAACTGAGCCAAACCTCTCTCTGCCTGCACAAGTGCTCCCCTTCCAGCCCATTTCCTCCAGCAGATTGCTCGCTCTATCATCCCCATTCCCACACTTACCTTCAATGTCTCCCTGTGTACTGGCTGCTTTCCCATGCCTACAAAGATGTCTCTGTCTCCTCCATCCTTAAAAAATCTATCCCAACATCCATCCATTCCCTCTAAGCACCCTCCCACATATGACCTCCTTGTGTGGCTAAACTCCTTGAAAAGGCCATTTACAGGAGTCACCCCTATTTGCTTTCCTCTCTCTTCATAACTCTCTACAGTCTGACTTCTGCCCTAATCACGCAACTGAAACTTCTGTCACTCACGTTTCTAACCATCTCTTAGACACCAAATCTAATGTCCTTTTCTTCATCCTCACCTTTTTTTTTGCTTTTAAAAAATATGGGTTGCTAAGGATCTTTCCTTTATTTTTTTTATTCTGAATAGAATTTTATTTTCCAAAATATATGTAAAAACAAAATTTTAACATCAATTTTTAAAAAACTTTGTGTTCCAACTTCTCTTCCCCCCTCCATTCCCATCCCCCACCCACAAGAACTCAATCAATTCAAAATAAGTTATACATGAGTAGTCATGGAAAAATTCCCATATTAGCTAGTTGTGAGAGAAAACAGTCAAAAAACCCCAAACTTCAGATTAAGGAATTGTCAAAGAGGAAATGAAAAAAAAATATTTTAAAATGTGTTTCCATCTGTTTTCAGATACTATCAGTTCTTTCTCTGTAGATGGGCTGCAATCTTCCTAAGTCTTTCAGGGTTATATTGGATCATTGCCTTGCTGAAAATAACCACATGCTTCCCAGCAGATCATCCCCGACTATTGCTGTTATTTTGTATACAGTACATTTCACTCTGCTTCAGCTCATGTAGGTCTCTCCAGGTTTTCCCGATAACATCCTATTCATCACAACCTCTATATAGTACCTTAAGCTTGACAGAGAATCTTCTTCACAAAAGCCCAGCAAAGTAGGTACCATACATTTTGCCATTATAATCAATCATAATAACTATTTCCCTCCATCCCACTCCCTTCGCATGACATTTACTCTATCTTCTTTTTACCTATTCCTCCTCAGAGGTGCCTTACTTCTGACTATCCTCTCCCTCGCTCTGCACTCCCTTTTTTCACCCTTCCTTCCTTGTCCACTTCCCCTTCTATTTTCCTGCAGGGTTAAATAGATTGCTCCTCCCAATTGGGTATGAAAGCTATTCCCTCCATGAGCCCACTCCAATGAGATCAGGGTCCCTGAGCTAATTCTGTGTTCTAAATTTTTCTTCCTCCCTCCCTCCTCAACCCTCTCTATGAGATCAAGCAATTCCATATGTCATACTGGTGCAGTAATGCAGAACATCTTCATCTTCCTTGAAAGTGTTTTGCTTTTTACTGCTCTCTCCCCCAATCTGTCCTTTCCTTCTCCCCCAGCCCTTTTCTCCCTCCCCCCCACCCCCGGGGCAAAAGTATATTACTATACCTACTTGAGTATGTATGTTAGTCCTTCTTTGAGCCAATTCTGATGATATTAAGGTTCACTCACTCCCCAACTCCTTCCCTCTCTTCTACTCTCCTCCATAAGCTTTCTTCTTGTTTCCTTCATGTGAAGTACCTCTCCCCAGACCATCTCTCCCCTTCTCCTTCCCCCAGTTTATTCCTCCTACACCCCAGCCCTATTTTAATGATGTCATCATGGATTAGCTAGGTGGCACAGTGGAAAAAGCACCAGCCCTGCACCCAGGAGGCCCCCCAAGCTCAAATCCAGCCCCAGACATAAGACACCCCTCCCCGTCTGCCCTACAAAGAACAAAACATAAATGCTTTACAGATATCATCCCTTCATATGCAGTTCAGCCCTGTCTTCTGTGAATTTCTTGTGAAGATTTTTTGTTTTGTTTTGTTTTGGTTTTTTTGGTGAGGCAACCGGGGCCAAGCGACTTGCCCAGGGTCACACAGCTATTAATTGTCAAGTGTCTGAGGTCACACCTGAACTCAGGTTCTCCTGAGTCCAGGGCCAGCGCTCCATCCACTGCACCACCCAGCAGCCCCTGAATTTCTTATTGAGATAGTTCTTATGATTTCAAAGTATTCTCTTCCCATGTAGGAATATAAACTGTTTGATCTTTTAATATCCCTCATGAAGTCTCTTTCCTGTTTACCTTTTTATGCTTCTACAGGATCTTGTATTTGAAAGTCAAATTTTCTATTCAGTTCAGGTCTTTTCATCACAAATGCTTGAAAGACCTTTTTCTCATTGAAATCCCATTTTTGCCTCTGAAAAATTATACTCAGTTTTGCTGGGTACGTGATTTTTGGCTGAAGTCCCAGTTCCTTTGCCCTCTGGAATATCATATTCCATGCCCTTCGGTCCTTTAATGTAGTAGCTGCTAGATCTTGCTTTATCCTTATTGGAGCTCCACAGTATTTGAATTCCTTTTTTCTAGCTGCTTGCAGTATTTTCTCCTTCACCTAGGAGTTCTGGAATTTGGCTATAATATTCCTGGAGGTTTTCCTTTTGGGATCTCTTTCAGGAGGTGATTGGTGGATTCTTTCAATTTCTATTTTAGCTTCTGCTTCTAGAATATCAGGGCAATTTTCCCTCACAATCTCTTGGAGGACGGTGTCTAAGCTTTTGTTTTGGTCATGGTTTTCAGGTAGTCCAATGATTTTCAAATTATCTCTCCTAGATTTATTTTCTAGGTCAGCTGTTTTTCCAAGGAGACATTTCACATTGCCCTCTATTTTTTCATTCAATTGGATTTGCTTTACTGTGTCTTGGTTTCTCATAAGGTCACTAAGCTTCCATTTGTTCAATCCTAATTCTTAGGCAGTTATTTTCATCAGACAGTTTTTTAATCTCCTTTTCCATTTGGCTTTTCAAACTGTTGACTTTTTTCTCATGACTCTCCTGCATCGCTCTCATTTCCCTTTCCATTCTTTCCTCCTTTTCTCTACATCTTCTTTCTATTTCTCCTACTTTCTCTTCAAAGTCCCTTTTGAGAGCTTCTATGGCCTGAGACCAGTTCACATTTTTCTTGGAAGCTTTGGATGTTGGAGCTTGGACCCTGTTATTATCTTCTTCTGAGGTTGTATTGTGGTCTACCTTACCCCCAAAGAAGTTTTCGATGGTCTTCTTTCTCTGCCTGCTCATCCTGACTTACTTTTTCTTGGCTTTTAACTCCTTCTTTAAGTGTGGTGCTGCTTCCAGGACACACTGTTCAAGCTACAGCATGGCCTGGGGGATGATTGGGCTTCTTCTCAGCCTGGCTGACCTCGCTTTTATTTGATTTTAAACTCTCCACTGGGGGGGGCTGCTTTGCAGCTCCACTCCTGTTCTAAGCTTCAGAGGGTCCCAGGTGTTTTGGGTTGGGGGGGGCAGGCTTTAATCTCACCTGGCCTGTTCTTAGGTCCAGAGATAACCTCAGGCCTATTTACTAAGAAACCAACCAGCAAAGCTTTCTGTGGTGTGGTTCTCAGCTTCAGATGAGACTGCTCCCCTGCTCCCTTCCCCCACCTGGGTCCCTCACCACTCAGGGTTTCTTCCTGGTTGCCCGCTGGGGTGGGACAGTTGAATCCTTCCCCCCCAGTCCACTGGTACCACTGCACTTACCCGCCCCCCCAGGCCAGCCGTTCAGTCTGACCACGCGTTCGGTTCCAGAAGACGCCGGTGCTGCTGCCGATTCAGAGGCACTGGGGCAAATTCCTCTGTCGGGTGTCTGGGGTTAGGCTTTATTCGTGGCCCAGCACGGCCCCCTGAAATCTATCTATAGCTGGAGAAAAATCTCAGCCCGTATTTTTGTGTGTTTTTCTGCCCCAAGGGTTCTTTTATTGCTATTTTGGGGGTTATTGTATCAGGAGCCCTTTGAGCTTAACGTCTTTCCTCCACCATCTATCCATCCTCACCTTTCTTGATCCCATGACAGCCTTCAACACTTTTCTTCACCCTTCTCTTCATACTTTTGTCTAACATTTTGCAACATTATTCTCTCTAGGATCTCCTTTTAATCAGTCTATAAACACTTACAGTGCCAGACACAGTATTGAGCATTGGAAATACAAAAAAAGCTGAAAGACAGTATCTATCCCAGAGCACCTCAGTTTCCTTGGCTGGATCTTCATGCAGGTCATGCTTGGCAACCATGAGTGTCCTACTGGGCTCTGTCCTGGACAGCCTTCCCTTCTATCTGCATACTATTTCACTTGGTGCTTTCATTATTCTTCATGGATTCAATTATTATCTCTATGCAGATGATTTTCACATCTATTTGTCCAATCCAAACCCCTTTGCTGAACTCCAGTATTGCATCTCCACCTGGACTATTGCACAAATGCAGCTGGATGTCCTGTAGCCATCTTAAATCCAACATGTCCAATTTTGGACTTTTATATCCCTCCACCCTCAACACTCCTCCCTTTCAATATTCATTATTACTGTTGAGGGGACCAACATCCTCCCAGTGACTCAGGCTCACAACCTGGGTGTCAGCCTTCACTCTTAGCCTTCCCACCACCCCCAAACCAAAAGGTTGCCAAACATGGTTCTTGATACATAGTAAGCACTTAACCAGTACTTTTTAATTCATTCATTTATCTGTCAATAAAACTACTTGGGCTTTGACCTTTGTGAGCCTCTGTGCTTGTCAGGAAAACTGATGTTGGATGCTGGAGGTGGGAGTGGATTGTCAAATGCTGAAGTTCCCACATTACCTGGAGGGGTGGGTTGGGGGAATACAAAGTCAGTGACATGAAAGGTCTTTGAAAGTATCTGTTCCCTTTAATACAGGAGAGAGCTTCTGACCGAGGGTCATTCTCCTCTGTCCCCCTTTGGTGATGGGGTAAACCCATCAGAGACTCAAGTTTCCACTTCCAGGGCTGCATGGCAGATCAAGAGAGTGAGGTCTCCTATAGGGCACATAGTTGTGAGTGACTGAGACAACATGTGTACCTCTTCTACTGTGAGTGTGTGTGGGTTTGTGTTTGAGTGTATGAGAGTGTGTGTGAGAATGTGCTAGAGAGAGGAGGAGGGAAGTGGGAGAGCCTAGTCCAGTAGAGACAGCTCCCTCCTTTCCCTTCTCTCTCCTCCTACTACCCTTTCATCCCTCTGCCTCAGAACCTCAACATACTCCCTGTGCTCCTGGTGGAGACCCTAGATGCTGGCTGTGTCTCATCTTTCTTCTAAGCCTTTACCAGTAAGTAAGGCAGGGAGGCAGGAGGGCAGCAGCCGCCCTGGCGCTCTTTGCCCCATCTGTTAGTGAGGCAGCATTCCTAAGGTGGGGCAGCGGGAAAGAGGGGGTGGTGCTGCTCAGCCTTGAGGGTTTCAGGACAGCAAAGGGAAAGGGAGCAGTGTCCCCAGCCCCTGTGGAAAGGTGGAGCTCTGACACCTCTCTCCCTTGCCTGTCCGTCAGGAGAAGTTTGGCGGTGTGTGTGTGTGTGTGTGTGTGTGTGTGTGTGTGTGTGTGTGTGTGTGTATAGATCAGTGTTTGTTCAGGGCTCTATGCCAACTATGTAGCTGCCTTGGCTGGGGTGATTTCAGGCTGCATTGATACAAGCATGCAATGGAGCCTGAGGTAGATAACAGAAGGCCAGGATTGGAGTCTGGAAGACTTCGGTCCAAGCTCTACATCCTGGCTTGGTCATGAGACCATAAGGAAATCACTGAACCCCTCTCCATCCCAGACAACTCCCTAATTCCTGGCTGAATGACAGGAGCAGAAGGACTCTCCAAGCCGGAGTGCCCCCACACCACTGAAAGCTCAGGGCTGGATAAAAGGATCATGCCAAGGAGAGAAGCAACTCTCTAGAATATCATGTTCACTTCTAGCATCCAGATATAGGAAGGACATTGACAGGCAAGGACAGCCAGGAGCCTAGAAACCTCAACCTATGAGGAACACATGAAAGGAGGAAGGTTGTGTGGTGGAAGGAGCCATGAAGATAGAATCAAGACCTGGGTTTGAATTCCAGCTCTACTCCCTATAGCATGGGTGACCGTGGGATTGAACCTTGGGTTCAGACACTGAACCTCCCTCTCCAGGCCTCTTTCCTCTAATGTAAGTGGAGGGGATTAAACCCTTACAGCTCTAAATTCCATGTCTCTATAAATGGGTGCCATTCACTCTGAAAAGAGAAGATAGGGGCAGTGGTAGGAGCTTTCCTCACACATCTGAAGGACTGTCACAGGGCAAAGGGATTAGACTTTGGTGTGACTTCAGAATGGAAACCTAGAAGCAAAGGGAATGATAAAGCTTCTGGCACATAGTAGGTACTTAATAAATATTTCCAGGATTGATTTATTTATAGACTGATGACAAGAATGCAGTTTTGTCTTAAGACAATGAAAAAGAACTTTCCAAAATGGAATAACCAAGGGTGGGAGGTAGTGAGTTCTCCCTTACTGAAAGACTCCAAGGAGAAATGGGAAGGCCTCTTGTCAGGGATATCATAAATAGGATTCATTGGGTGCCTTTCTGTTCTTTTGAGATCTAAGATTCGAATCTTCCATTAACTGTATGCTTTGGCACTGATTTCATGGAGTTGTGGGGTGGAGTCAAGAAGGGGCAACTCCATTTTTTTTGCTTTTTTCTTCTAGAAAGTTTGCAACTTCTCTTTCAACAGCAAATACCCTAGTACCTTGCTCTATACCTTAAACATAGAGCCCAGGTGCTGGGCCCCAGAGATTATTCCCAGGAGGGCTTTGTGCTACCCATGAGGCACTTTCTCTAATGTCTTCATGATCTCCTAATTGCCAGATCTCATTCTTGCCTTTCTCTTCTTAGAGGGACATCATTTGTTGAATGTCTGCAGTCTCTATTTCTCCAGGGGCTTTAAGGCAACACCAGTGTCTCCCCTCTGGTTGGGGGAGGCTTCTCCATGTCCTTGCTCTCTGGCTCCCCTCCTTTGAGTGGCATGTGAAATCCCTTCTCATCTCTCTTGCTCCCACTCCCACCTGCCCCTGACCCTCTCTTGCTGGCCCAGACTCCAGGCTCCCTTTTCTCCTCACTGTGAAAGCTATCCTTCCCAAGGCTCAGTCTCTCCTTATGCCTATTGTTGATTGCTATTTGCTAAACCTGAGATACGCTCTTTTCTTCCATTCCCTGTCCTTGCACAAGCTTTCTCTTAGTTCTTCTTTCTCTCCTATTCCCAGGACAGAGATCCCTTGAGACAACAATAATGAGAGAACAACTTATGTTTCTGTACAACTCTGAGATGGATTTAGGGCTTTACTTACAAAAGCCCTGATAGGTAGTGTGATGTTTAAAATCTATGTTGTGGTCACATTAAATTATAAGCTTAAGCACCAGTCTTTGGGCATTAAACATTTATTAAAGCATACAGGTATTAACATGGAGTTCAGAAAGTTAAGAAAAGGCCTATCTCCATTAGAGTTCTAGCCTGGTTGGGTTCTTCCTCAAGTCCTCCTCCACGAGCCTGCTTTAATCAGGAACCCTTTAGCAAACTGATTGTGGAAGCTTTTTATAGGTCTGGAATAGAGGCAGTCCTTACACACTGCTTCAAGCTGATTGGTTGGCATCCTCCAAATCCATTAAGGGCTAGCCAGGTGTGATTACAATCTAGTTAACTTTGAAGTAGGCTAATCAGCAGTCAATCACTCTCACTTAATTCAATCAGTTTAGATTAATCTCCAGGTGGGTCATTTGAGTATCTGCTAAATCCCATTATTTCATCACATTCCCCCCCTTTATTTCTTCTAGGAACAGGTGTTCCTTGATGAAACAGTAAAAAATAATTAAGTCTTTGGAAGTCTTTTCTCAGTTCTCTTGTCTTCTTGGAGTGGTAAGATGTCATCAGAAGGAAGCTGGATTCTGGTCTGGAAAACTGGGCTCTGGACTCTGGACTGGAAAGCTGGATTCTCTTTAACTGTTTCAATGGCTGGATTTTTACTAAACTTTAGCATAGCATTGTCAATGATCAAATGTAATACAATGAAAGTTATTAAAAACATGAATTGAGAAGACAAGAATTATAGGGATTACCATAAAAGAATAGAGAATTGAAGGGATATGAGCATTCCCACACTTGAGCAATATATACAGCCCATGCAGTATGTCAGGCTTAAAATAGGTGTATGGGATATACGTCCATGCCACCAAACATATTGGAGGAAACTGAGTCAGGCTTAATCAGATGCATGGGATTGAGACATCCATGGCATCAGGCATATAGTAGGGGAATAGAAGCCAGGTGTAGAAAGAGATGGGTGGGATGAAAACTTCCAGCCATCTGTGCAGTACCTGGACTTCATAAGCGTCTCTCCTTCTGTGAGAATTCAATGCCTGTTCTTGTATGTATTCCTCTCATGGGTAAAGGCAATTAATGTCTTAAATGGTAAATTCCCATAATCCAAGTCTCATATGGATTTAAAATTTGAGGATAATAATGATCGCAAAAAAATGTGAAATGATCACAAAAACTGAATTTGCTTTGACTCAGAATATAAGTTATAATGTACAATGATTCCAAATAATATTTTTTGTAAAAATAATATTTCTAGAATTAACTTACACTTGTCATGGTAATCAATTTACCAAGGAAATACTTTATATAATTTGATCAAATAATCATTTGGAAAAAACAAAATACAAAACTTACAAAATACAAAATACAAACTTAAAAGAATCTCTATGAAAACAAACTTATACTATTAATTTCAAAATGTAGATACAATGGCATAAAAAGAATCATTTATGTAACATTTGAACTGACATTATTTCACTGAGTGAATTTAGAGCATTTTTGATTTCAATATCTAAAATCTCCACATCTCATATTAATATCTTGCTGTCTACTGCATTTCAGCAAAATGTGTCCCAGTTTATGGCAATAGAAGCAGATTCTTGAAATATGATGATGATAAAGTTTCTCTTGTCTTTCTTCAAATCCTTTATTTTCTCTTTCATAATAACAATGCTTTATAAAGTTATTAGTTAAAGACAAAAACAGATAAAGATAAACCAAAATAGAAAATCCACAAAAATGAAGCATTAACATACTTACAAACATAAATTTCTTACCCAGTGTGAAGATCAGAAGGCTGAGGGGTTCAGCAGTCCCTTCGTGGTCAAAAAATTGTGATGTTTAAAATATATGTTGTGGTCGCATTAAATTATAAGCTTCAGCACCAGTCTTTGGGCATTAAACATTTATTAAAGCATACAGGTATTAACACAGAGTTCAGAAAGTTAAGAAAAGGCCTATCTCCAATAGAGTTCTAGCCTGTTTGGGTTCTTCCTCAAGTCCTCCTCCACGAGCCTGCTTTAATCAGGAACTCTAGCAAACTGGAAGCTTTTTATAGGTCTGGAATAGAGGCGGTCCTTACACACTGCTTCAAGCTGATTGGTTGGCATCCTCCAAATCCATTAAGGGCTAGCCAGGTGTGATTACAATCTAGTTAACTTTGAAGTAGGCTAATCAGCAGTCAATCACTCTCACTTGATTCAATCAGTTTAGATTAATCTCCAGGTGGGTCTTTGAGTATCTACTAAATCCCATTATTTCATCACAGTAGGAAATGCCAGGATCCTTCCCACTTTACAGTGATGAAACAAAAGTGTAAAGAGGTTAGTGGGCAAGAAGGACCAAGAGCCCGAATGAGAAAATGGCAAAGAAGTTACCAGTCAGTGCTGCTGGAAGGAAGGGCCTCAAAGCTGAGCTCTGTGGCCCCCTCTCCTTCGCTCTAAGAGCCTTCAAAAAGACATGGTTTACATTTCTATAATGCTTTACTATCCAGAGATCAGGGCAGCTAGGTGGTTCAGTGGATAGAGCTCTGAGCCCATTGTCAGCAAGATCTGAGTTCCAATCTAGACTTAGTCACTAACTAGCTGTATGACCTAAGTAAGTCACTTCACCCTGTTTGCCTCAGTTTCCTGATTTTTAAAATGAGCTAGAGAAGAAAATAGAAAACTATTCCAGTATCTCTGCCAAGAAAACCCCAAATGGGGTCACCAAGAGTCTGACATGACTGAATAATAAAAATATGCAGAGCCATCCTACAGAAGAGAAAAAAATAAAGAAAAATCAATGAAACAAATCCATACATTTAAATGTCTGAAAACAAATTCATTCTGCCATCCTTGTGGACACATCACGTTTGGAAAAGAACAGTAAGACTTGTCTTCCTCTTCTACAGGACCACGTGCACTGAGTTTGGTATTACTCAGAGGTGACCTTTATTGATAGGATGTACTTTTCTCTGAGGCCAGAGACTGTTTGGTTTCCATCTTTGAACTCCCCAGAGCAGAGTGGGGCACCCAGCAGGCTTTTAATAAATGGTTTTTTAGCGAATTTAGGGCCACTGAAGATTATAACACAATCTTTTGCTGCCATCTGGTGGTTAACAGAAATATTGGGGGGGCAGCTAGGTGGCTCCGTGGATAGAGCATCGGCCCTGGATTCAGGAGGACCTGAGTTCAAATCCGACCTCAGACACTTAACACTTACTAGCTGTGTGACTCTAGGCAAGTCACTTAACCCCAACTGCCTCACCAAAAACAAAAACAAAAACAAAAACAAAAACAAACCAACAGAAATATTGAAGAATATTTTAGCATTGTCTTTGGTGACATCTGGTGGCTACTGTTGATATTGCAGAAGTTAGCACTTTGGTGCCGTCTTGTGGACAAACGGGATATTGCATTGTAATAAAAGTTTGAGGCCAGAAGGGAATATATTATACAATTGAGATCCCTGTCTTTTGCCCAATGCAGATGTTACAATTTTAGTTCACCATCTTGTATCCAAGTTTCCAACTCATTTCAAACTCTATTTTTATTTAATTTTTTGCCATATTACAACTCCTTCCTGGTTAAGCAGGCAGGCTGGACCTAAATAAAATCCTAAATTTAAGAAATGAGGAGAGTAGTCAATTCCATCATTGTCACTATGAATTCTGACTAAATCATCAACATCAAAATTATCTATTAAACTCTCGATCATATCAAAAGTCATCTGACGATTGATAATACTTTATTGCAGTGGTGACACCACTGAGTTGATGTCACCCTCCATTGCAGTTAGCTAAAGACTTAATGTTGCCCAACCAAAACAGTCCAAAAGTTTGAGGAGATAAATACAAAAAAGACCCATCTTTATTTTGAAGGAAATTTAGAGAAAACATATCAAGTTTGACTGAAACTTTACCAGTGAGAAATCAGGCACTCAGGTAAATATTTGCCCAGTTGTCCAGGGCTTATTATTGTTCAGATGCTCAGTGATATATGACTTTACATGATTTTTAACCATGGAGTTTTCTTATTGAACATAATGGAGTGCCCTGTTATTTTCTTTTCCAGCGTGTTCTCATTTTATAGATGAGGAACTGAGTCAAATCATGGTTAAGTGACTTGCCCAGGGGCACATACCTTATAAGTATCTCAGGCCACATTTGATCTCAGATCTTTCTGGCTCCAAGCCCAGTGTTCTATTCAGTGGACCAACTAACTACCCTGTCCTGGAATAGCACAAACAAACAAACAAAGCAAAAACACTGGCTGTATACAAAACCAGAGAGGGAGGCTGTACCTGTAGTCATTGCCCTCTATAGTAGGGCTGGGATACCAATCTGGCATTTCTACTTCCAAATCTCCTCTTCTTTTTTTTTTTAAATTTCTTGTGGGGCAATGGGGGTTAAGTGACTTACCCAGGGTCACACAGATAGCAAGTCTGAAATGTCCGAGGCCAGATTTGAACTCAGGTCCTTCTGAATATAAGGCTGGTGCTCTATCCATTGCGCCACCAAATCTCCTCTTCTTGCTGAGAGAAGTGAAATTCTCTATTATGTTGATAACTAATTATTGAATTAGAATGAAGGATTCTCTCTATGCCCTCACTCAGGAACCAGCCCCTCTAAGTCAGTCAGTCTCTGAAGGCCATTGCTGATAAGATTTTCAAATCCTTAGGGAAAACCTTTCTTGATCCTTGGGCATGACCTCAGCCAACTAGAAGATCTTACTTTTGTTTAGAGAAATCTAATCTAGGTAAATCCTAGCCCTAAAGCATTAAGTCTATAGCCTTGCAGCCCTGCATTGTGGTTTAGGGTAACCTTGATCATGAAGGAGAAAACCAACCAGAGTGGTCTGGATAGAGATGGATTCCTTTGTCCTGGTTCCTGGAGGTTGGATGAATCTCATGATCAAACCAAGTTCTCAGCAGGAGAAGTTGAGGACTTTTAACATACCTCTTCATAAATGTCTTCACCTCCTCATGAAGTATTCACCAATCAGGGGCGATTTTCATCTTTTGGGGCTCCTCCCTTGCCAAAGCTCTTTAAGCATTCAGTAATCTCCAAGGTTTTGTCTTTGCTTAGGAGAGAGACCAGTGACCAGCAATTTATTTGTTATCAGCCAGTCTAATGAATAAACTATTATAAGCTGTCCTGAAACTGTCTCTCAGGCTCTTCCTTCATCTCATTGCCCCTGAATCATGTTCTCCATCCCTCTCCAACAGATACACTGCATTCTGAACAAAGCCATCTTTCTCCTTTCAGACATTGCCAACATTCTCAAATGTGTGGTGTGTATCTGTGACCTTGCTTCTCCCCCTCCCCAGTCATTCCTTGAAGGCCTTCAGTGGGTCCACAGGATCACAGGATCCTAGACCTACAGATAGGAGGGACCTCAAAGACCATCTAGAGCGATCCCTTCATTTGACAGCGGTGATTTAGCCAAGTTCACACACAAGATTTTAGATCAAGAGCTGCAAGGGAAATTATAGGTTATCTATCCAGCCTACTCAATTTATAGCTGAGGAAACTGAGGCCAAGAGGGAAGTGACTTGCTTAAGGTCACACATAGGAATATAGATCTGGGGCTGAAAGGGATTTCAGGGGCTTTGTAGCGAAACTTCTCATTTTACTAATCTAGGAATGGAAGCTCAGAGACCTTAAGGGACTTGCTCAGGTTTACACCAGGTCATTAGTGACAGTTCCAGGATTGGAGCCCAGGGCTCTTTGACTCCAAAGCCAGGCTCCTTTCATTCTACCCCCAAATGCCCCCATTTCCAAACCCCACTTCCTCTTTCTGTGTCCAGGTAAAGAGTGTTGTTATCAGAAAGCAATGTCTAATTTGGTGACTTCAAGCTGAGTGGAAATGGGAAGGAGAACAAAGTTCAGGGAGGCAGGCTGGGACAAGGCTCTCCAGAGAGTGCTGTTGCTTTAATCCTCACCTTTACTCTGTCTCATTCTCTACCTTCTCCTCTCCACAGAGCCTAGCTTTGTGCTGTACAGGGGAAAAGGAATCAACAAATGGTGTTTTTTTAGAGTGAACTGACTTAAACACCAGTGGACAAGGGACTGACCACTCATATTTTTGTGGCCATCTTCGACTTAGTGTTTATACAAATCTTTTAAGCCTAAATTGTTTTTTATCAATTATTGAAACTTTTCCATATAGACAAAGTTCTTGAAGATGGTCCTTCCTCTCTAGTCTCCTGCCAGACTTTGGGATGGAAAGTAGAACAACTACTCTGCTGAAATCCACATAAGCACTTTTCTAATCATAGCAGATTCACTGGCAATGGCTCTTTGGTCTTTTGAGACTGGTCACCTGGCAGCAAAGGGCACCTGGGTCGTGTGTTCCATTATTCTGTATCTATATCACAGTAGCTGTAGAAAGAAGGAGATTTTCTGGGAAGTGATCACCCCAGATCCAGGTTTTGTACACAGTCTGTATTGTCCTTTTTGACACCAATACTTGATGCACTGATGCCTATGGGAATCCTCAGATATGTGGAGCTGGGTGAGGAGGAGATGTTGCATCCCCATCAGACTCTGGTAGACAGAATGGTTTCCAGAGAACCACAGGGTAGTAGTGCTACCATGTCACCATAGGCCCCTCTGATGCCTAAGTGAGTATTACTGAATTTAGTTTGTTTCCATGATAGGATGCCTACAAGGGATTGATATCATCTTTGGTGCTAAAGTGATGATTTTTATATCTGTTACTCTCTCATAAACTAAGCTGATCCATAAATATTTTCTCTTTTTTGCAGGGCAATGGGGGTTAAGTGACTTGCCCAGGGTCACACAGCTAGTAAGTGTTAAGTGTCTGAGACTGAAGGTGAACTCAGGTACTCCTGAATCCAGGGACGTTGCTTTATCCACTGCACCACCTAGCTGCCCCCCATAAACATTTTCAAACCTCTGATATGAGCCTGAGGCAAAGCTAGGGTAATGAAAGTGACATGTTCAGGATAGAGTATTATGTAGATAAGAAGCCAAAGAATTCAGTTCAGGCCAATAAGGATTTAGGGAGTACTTAGTAATGGAACCTTTCCATTTAGGGGAAGTTATTTTTCCTTTAACATCAAAAAACCCAAACCATTCCTTATCTGTTAAGTCTTAGAACTTGTAGAGAGATAGATGAGAGTAGCCTAGTGAGATGAGAGAAGAGAAAGCAGCAGGACCTAGTAGCTACAGCCCTGAATTTGAAGTCAGGAAAGCCCAGGTTCAAATCCTGCCTGAGACCCTTACTAGCTGTCTGCTCTCAGACAAGTTACTGGACTTCTGTGGTTTTCAGTGTCCCCCTGTGTAAAAGGAGGGGGATGCAACAACATGGCTTCTAAGGTCTCTTCCAGATCTAGATCTAAGGTGATCCCATGGACTCATGGAAGGGCTTGGGGGAATGACTGGGCAGAGATGGGACTGAAGTAACAGATATACACAATATAAGCTTTGCAGGGCCTGATAGGGAAGAGGAGAGACAGACAGAAAGAGAAACAGGGAAACAGAGACAGACAATGAGACAGAGAGACACCGAGAGAGATAGGGGAGAGAGGGAGAGGGGGAGAGAAGGAGAGGGAGAGGGGAGGAGAGAAGGCACTGTTCAGATGGAATATGAGTGGAAGATGGATGGTGAATGTCATTCAGGATTTGGAAGTAGAGGAGCTGGCTTGGAATCCAAGCCCTACTACTGAGGGCAATGACTACAGCTGCAGCCTCACTTACAGTATACTCCAAAGATTAGTTTTATTTTTCTTTGTTTTTACTAGTCTTACACACCTGTGCAAACATTAGCCTGCATATCTAATTTAAGTGTACTCATGTCTCAGTTAAACTTTTGATATTTCTTTTATAAATTTCCTTCAAAACTAAGATTGCTAGGGTAGCTAGGTGGCTCAGTGGATAAAGCACTGGCCCTAGATTCAGGAGGACCTGAGTTCAAATCTGGCCTCAGACACTTGACATGTACTAGCTGTGTGACCCTGGGCAAGTCACTTAACCCTCATTGCCCTGCAAAAAAACCCCTAAGATTGCCTGAAACACTTTCATGAACTGATGCTAAGTGAATTGAGCAGAACCAAGAGAACACTGAAAACAATAAGAGCAACATTGTGTGATGATCAACCCTGATAAAATCAGCTTTTCTTTCAATGATCCCAGACAATTCAAAAAGACTCATGATGGAAAATGCTCTCCACATCCGGAAAAAGAATTATGGGATCTGGGACAGCTAGGTGGTGCAGTGGATAAAACACCAGCCTTGGATTCAGGAGGACCTGAGTTCAAATCCAGCCTCAGACACTTGACATTTACTAGCTGTATGACCCTGGGAAGTCTCTTAAACCTCATTGCCCCACAAGTTTAAAAAAAAAATAAAGGCCAAATCAGTGGTGTCTCCACTGTTGTGAATTCTTATCCTATATCAGATGACCTTCAGTATAATGAAATGATTAATAGGTAATTTTAATACTGATGATTGAGCTTGAATTTCTATTTCCACTGAATGAGTTTATGACTCACTTCCTGTCATAGATCCAGGGCTTCATTTAGCTTCATTCTTTTTCCCTTGACCAGGAATCAACTGTCCCATAAGTTAAAATCCAATTAAAGTTGGCTCTGGAATTTGGCTGAGTGTAAAATCAGGGGTTGGAAACAAGACAGAAGCCTTAAAGTAACCATGAAATGATGATACTATTTGATTTCATTAAATGATGACATTTGGAGTATTTTTCTTGTCCAAAATGCTATGGGGCTTAGGACATATGAAGGAATTCAGGGCTATTAAAGTTTAAACTGGCCAACTAGATATCAGGAGGGACACACCTAAGAAATAGGGGGAGACTGAATTCTATAGCATGAAAGTCACTGCCTGAGCTAGGAGAGAGAGAACTCCAGAAGTCTGGACTATCATTCCAAAAGAAAAATTCCCCCAACCCTCAGGAATCTTTGCCCACTCCCACTCCCACCCCAGCCCCAAAAGGGACTGTCCATTGTCAGGTGGTCACCCCATCCATCCTCTAGAAAAGCTTTGCCCTTTCTTCCATTAGACGAGAAAGATGTCTCTAAGCCATCTCCTACCCTTCAGGGGAAGTCTTTGACTTCCCTCTGGGTCACTTTCTCCTGTGCTCCAATAAAAGGCCATCTTTATTCTCATTGGATTGTGGGGGAGAGTTGTCATTCTTTCAAGGGGAATACCTAAGGACCCCCACGACCTATTTCCCCCATGACATAAACATTTAAGTAAATGGTTTGAACAGGAGATGTCAATGAAAGACCATGTAGGTTATGTTCCTCAATGGCAATTAAGTGGTCAACAAGCATTTATTATGTACCTACTTTCAATTCAATTCAATTCAATAAATATTTTTGACTGCCTACTATGTGCTAGTGACTTTGTGCCAGTCTTGGGGGACTTTTGGAAATTAAGTGTCACAGCTTCTGGGATAAGAAATCACTACTTGACAAAAAATGCTGGGAAAACTGGAAAATAGTATGGCTGAAACTAGGCATAGACCAATAATTTACACTGAAATTACGTGTCAAGTGTGTGGGACAACAAGGAAGTGAGTTGCAATAAATCAGTGAAGGGTAATAAAATAAGACTAACAAGGCAGGATATATATAACTAAAATGTGAAAAGCTTTAAATGACAAAGAGGAGTCTGTGTTTAATCCCACATGGACAGGAGTGTCACTGAAGTTTATTGAATAGGTAAACTGACTAGTGTTCTAAACATTTCAGTAAACTGCAACATGCTTTTGTTTTGGCAGGGCAATGAGGGTTAAGTGACTTGCTCAGGGTCACACAGCTAATAAGTATCAAGTATCTGAGCCTGAATTTGAACTCAGGTCCTCCTGAATCCAAGGCCAGTACTTTATCCACTGTGCCACCTAGCTGCCCCTGCAACATACTTTTAAACATAGAATGGTCAAGAACTGAAACAGATTAGGTGCACAACATGCAGAAGCAAATATACAGAGTGGTTACAAGGAAATGGCTATTTAATTTAAAAAAAAAACTTCTGGGAAAAATGGAAAGCACTTTTAATGTGTGATAGGATTAAGGTCAGATTGATCGTGAGTCATCCCAAAAGAATTACAAGTCTCACTGACTCAGTTTCCCAAGTTTTATTGCAATACTGTGAGTGAACACAGGGAGAGAACCAGAGAAGTGGAAAGGTATCTCTGGAATTAGGAAAGAAAAGACAGTTATATTTATAGTATGGATAAATGTATTATCAGTCTCATTATAATAATCTCCACCTTGGGGAGGTACAGGGGAGGGCTTATCCTAATTTGGAGTTCCTGGGGGCTTGAGCCAACCCCCAAGGTGGGTACCTTTTTCTGTGGAGGCATGTTTTGGGGGTTTCCATATCATAAGGTGAATCTGGGGCCAAATTTGGTCTTTTCTGCGCATGTCTCTTTCTGATTCCCATGGCTAGTTTCAAAATATTTTCATTTATCAGTTTGAATTTCTATGCCCAGTCTGTGTATCTTTGTTATAGTTAAGGTCTCTCTGACCTGCCTGCTTATGTTCTTGTTATGAGTGCTGATTAATGTGGGTAGCAAGAACCTAGGCCCTGACTTATATTCATGAAGACTCAAGTCTTAAGTTATCCATTAACTGGGGTCTGAATCCTTCTTAGAGCTCAGACCTAAATTAGAGCTCGGGTCTTAGGTTTTTCTGTTAACCCACTTTTTTGCCTCCTACATCACTTTGGGCAGCAACTGGGTCTAGAATAACAAATAGGAAGAGTAAGGTAGAAGCCACGTTTCAAATCTATGGATAGGAAAGTGTTCATGACTGCATAGGTGATGGAGTGGATCCCCAAAGATAAAATGGACATTTTCCATTATATAAAATTGAAAAGCTTTTGCGCAAACTAATCTAATTTTGGTTCAAATGA
Source organism: Dromiciops gliroides (assembly GCF_019393635.1). Taxonomy (NCBI): domain Eukaryota; kingdom Metazoa; phylum Chordata; class Mammalia; order Microbiotheria; family Microbiotheriidae; genus Dromiciops; species Dromiciops gliroides. The sequence goes on along the minus strand of NC_057867.1, from coordinate 81,244,372 downwards.
GAAGAGAAACAGGTAAGAGTGTGTGTTTGTGTCGGGGGGAATCTTTGTGGTAACCTTCCCTGATTACTTTCTCATATCTAAGACATAAAAAGAATTGATTCCTCAGCTCCAGTATGCATGGGGAAAAGGAGGAATGTCATTCCACCAGATGCCAGACTCCTGCTCTGAGGCAAGGGGAGAAGATGACATTCCATCAAGGTCAAGACTCCTCCCTCCCAGGGAAGAAGAGAAAGGCTGTTCCATCAAGTCTCCAGCCTGGGGTCCTGACTTGGGAGAAGGAGAATAGCATCATTCCTTCTACTTCCAGAACTTGTCCCTTTGTCTGAACTGTCTAAGGTCCTGAGGAAACTGTACCATGAGGCTACACCTCTATGGACAATGAAAACCTACCTGAAACCGTTCCTCAGTGATTAACAAACTCTGCCCAAGGTCACACCCTTCCCATTCTCCAGATTCTGCCCCTTCTCCCTGCTCAATACTCACACTCAGGTCTCCACTCTCCCCTTCCCCCACTGCCTATCCCTGCCCAGGATAGCTCAGTGTCCTCCTCTAAAGCTACCCACTTTCCATGTGACTTCCAGGCTTCCTTTTCCAATATTACTCAATAGCTGCTCCTCTGAGGTTCACTCAGTGCATACCTACCAGGGAATCAGAAATCTGGTAGCTGTTGTCTCCAAGCCTTCAGGACGGTACCCTCCTGTACTTCTCGTGTTCAGTGTCGGGCTCACAGTCTTTCTATTCTTTCCAACCCCTGCCCTCCTATCAGGGGACTTCACCATGCATGCTGAGTCTCTCAAACACCCTAACCTCATAGTTTTACCCATTTCACATGACCTGCTCCCCTACCTCAGCCACACACAAAGAAGGGCAGACCTTTGACCTTGCCATCACCCACTCATAGGACACTTCCGAGCTCAAGTCTGCAAAAGCCAGAGGAATTGGTTACAGATCCTAGGTGGGAGCTGTCTTCTGTCCCTTTTCAGTGACCTGAGATGGGGGTTGTGCAAACCTGTTCCCATGAAGACACATTCTTTCTGCACCCAATTCCCTGAGACAAGAGACAACAAAGGAGAGGTTGGGGTCCCTGAAAGGGATGGTTTTTTCCACATTGACAGATGGCAGAACTGAAGGGTACAGTAACCAATTAATTACATGCAATCCACCTTCTGACAGAAAGGTGATGGACTCAAGATGGGAAATAAGACATTACATTTTCGGACACAGCCAAGGTGGGAATTTGAGTATGCCTCCTTGTTTAAAACATTGTCTTGTGGGGAAGCTAGGTAGCACAGTAGATAAAGCACCGGCCCTGGATTCAGGATGACCTGAATTCAAATCCGGCCTCAGACACTTGACACTTAGTAGCTGTGTGACCCTGGGCAAGTCACTTAACCCTCATTGCCCTGCAAAAACCACAAAACAACAAAACAAAAAAACCCCATTGTCTTGTTTTTCTACTGGGGCTGGAGGCTGAGAGGGTCAGGGGAGGTAGGAATGGAGGAAGGGGAAAATCAGAATGAGAACAGGGTGACTGAGACCTTGCCCCCTCTAATGAAGTAGACCCCAGACCTTCCTCATGGTCTGAGATACCCCTCCACCCAGTCCTTATTTTTATAAGGCCCAATACCAGATACTTTGTGTGGACATTCTTAAGTGGATATGCAAAATACAGATTTCTTGAAGTTACACAACTTAGTTCTGGAGCTGGTAGCTGGCATTACTTTTGAGTTTTAGACCTTTTGTAGGCCTTTCCTTCTATTAGAGGCCACATTCTCATACAAAAGATGGATTAATACAGTGCTGATTCTCATATCTATTTTTAGAGAGCTAACTGAATCAATATGTTAAAATTATTGGGAATAATCAATACCTCTTATAGTATCTTAATGGACTAATACTGAAATGATTTTGAGTAGCAGCCCTGAATGACTCATCTTTCTCAAATGTCTGATTTCACACTGGTAAAGTCTCAGTCAACCTTGATTTTTTCCATAACTTTCCTTTGAAACAAAGATCAGCCATTTTCACATTTATTTTCTCAAGCTCTTCATCTCTTTTCTTTGGGCACCTAACTACAATGGAGGGTAAAATCAGGTCTATGATGTTACCATGGCTATGAAGATTTATCCTGCATCAGATGACTTTTGAGATGACTGAGATAATTTTGATGTTGATGATTTAGTCTGAATTCATAGTGAAGCTGAAGGAATTCAGTAATCAGTTCATTTCACAAATTTAGGAGGTGACTTGGCTACTTTCTGCCTGCTTAACCAGGAAGGACTTGTAACATGGACTAAAATTCAATAAAAATATGGTTACAAATGAGTCGGAGGCATGGACATGAGATGAAAGAGTAAAAGTGGAAAACTGCATTGCCTACAAGACTGGGATCTCAATTATGCAGCATACTGCTCTCTGGCCTAAAACTTTTCATTACAATGTAACATCCCAATGTCCACAATATAGCACTAAAATGTTGCTTAATTCTGCAATGTCGCCTCTGACCACTAGATGGGGGCAAAATCACATGCTATAATATTGTGCATTATTTTCTTGATCACCAGATGTCAGAAAAGCCTGTGACACAATTTTCAATGACACTAACTTGGCCAAAAAAAACATTTATTGAAACCCTACTGAGTGCCACTCTCTGCTCTGGGTGCTAGGAGTCCAAAGATAAACAACAAGCTGCCCTCAAAATGTACATCCTATTGATGGAGACCACCTCTGTATGAGTGATACCAAACTCAGTGAGCATGGCTCTTAAAAGGAGGAAGACAGGTCTCCCTGTTCTTTTCCAGAGGCCATAGGGCCACAGGGATGGCAGCATGAATTTATTCTCAGACATTTTCAATGTACTGATTTGTTTCACTGAATTGTGCTCTAACTTTTTTTCTCCGTGGGAGGGCTCTCTGTTTACTTTTGTCATTCAGTCATTTTTCAGTCATGCCAGACCTTCATGATCCCATCTGGGGTTTTTTTTACAGACATACCAGAGTGGTTTGCCATTTCCTTCTCCAGCTCATGTTATGGATAAGGAAAATGAGGCGAACAGGGGGAAGTGGCTTGCCCAGGTCACATAGCTAGTAAGTATCTGAGGCTAGATTTGAACTGAGATCTTGCTGACTCTGGGCCCAGAGCTCCATCCACTGAACCACCTGGCTTCCCTGATCTCAGTACATGCAAACACTATATACATATAAACTATCTATTGGTCAAGGCTCTTAGAATGAATGGGAGGGAGCCAGAGAGATCAGCTCTGAAGGGGCCCCTACCTTCCAGCAGCACCATTTTCTCATCCAGGCCCTTGGCCCTCTTACACACTAACCTCTTTACACCTTAGTCTCATCACTGTAAAGTGGGAATGATCCTGGCATTCCCTACCTTCCAGGCTTTGGTAAGTAAAGCCTTACATCCATCTCAGAGTTCTACAGAAACATGAGATATTCTCTCATTATTGTTGTCTCAAGGGATCTCTGTCCTGGGAATAGGAGAGAAAGAGGAGTAACTAAGAGAAAGTTTGTGCAAGGACCAGGAATGGAAGAAAAGAGAGGATCTCAGGTACAGCAAATAGCAAGAAACATTAGGCATGAGGGGAGACTGAGCCCTTTCACAGTGAGGATGGAAAGGAAGCCTGTTAACTCAGCCAGCAACAGAGGGTCAGGGGCAGGTGGGAGTGGGAACAAGAGAGGTGAAAAAGAATTTCATATATCACTCAAAGGAAGGGAGCCAGAGAACAAGGACCTGGAGAAAAAGCTTGCCCTGATCAGAGGGGAGACACTGGTGCTGCCTCAAAATCCCTGGGGACACTGAGCCTGCAGACATTAAAATCCTGATGTCCCTCTAAGAAGAGAAAGGCAGGAAAGAGATCTGGCAATAAGGAGATCCTGAAGACATTACAGAAAGGGTTCCATGGGTAGCACAAGGTGCTCCTGGGAACAATCTCTGGGGCCCAGCACCTGGGCCCCTATGGAAAAGGGATTGATCAAGGGCATTAGTGTATTTACTCTTGAAAGAGAGGCTGCCAGCTTTCTAGGAAAGAAGAGTAGAGAAATGGAGATGCCTCTCATCACAACCCCATGAAAGCAGTGCCAGAGCACACAGTTCACAGGCACCTTGAATCTTATTTCTGGAAAGGATGGAGAGTCAGCCTCTCATTTCCTACCTGAGACACAATGAAACCTCTCTATGATTTCCCTAACAAGAAACTTTCCAATCTCTGCTTGGAGTCCTTCAATAATGGAGAACTCACTATCTCTCAACCTAGGTAAATCTTTGGAAAGTTCGGTTTTTCATTATGTTAAGACAATCCTGCATCCCTGGCATCAATCCATTAATCAAGCAATTACAGAAGTATTTATTAAGCTCCTACTATGTGCCAGGTACTTTATTTTTCCCTTTGATTCTAGATTTTCATTCTGAAGCTAGGCCAAAGTGTAATCTCTTTGCCCTGTGACAGTTCTTCAGATATGTGAGGACATCTCCCACTGCCTCTGCTGTCTTCTCTCTGCAGAGTGACATGCTGCCCACTTAGAGATTCATGGAATTTCAAGCTGGCAGGGCCCAATTGCCTCCACTTAAACTAGAGGAAGCAGGCCTGGAGAGGGAGGTTTGAGGGGGATAGATTGGAATGGGTTCACAAAATACAGCATGATGACTGTACCTGAGCAATGACCTAGGGGTCGTCAGCTGGAAGAAAGGCAAGGCTGTAGCCAGGATACATATCAACAAACATATAAATCAAATAGAATGCACTGAACAGTGTGTTTCAGTTAAAAGCAGCCATCCCCCCGAAGAATAGATTGTTCCTGTATTCGTCCGTGTGAGAGTTCCATGTTACATTGTTTAAGTTGGTTCCACTGGCCTAGGCACGCTGACCAGCAGCATGAATCTGAGAGTGTATATAAACTTGGGATCCTGTGATTCAATTTTGTCTCTTGTGTCATGACTTGAGACCCCTGCTCTTCTCATTTGTGATTCTGACAGAGGTTCAGTGACTGAAGCCAAGGGTCAATCCCATGGTCACACAGGCCACAGGGAGTAAAGCTAGAATTCAAACCCACATCCTGAGTCTACCACACAACCTCCTCCTTTCATGTGTTCCACATAGGCTGAGGTTTCCAAGCCCCTCACCATCCCTGCCTGTCAATGTCCTTCCTAAAGGTGGATTCTAGAAATGAACATGATATTCTAGGTGTGGTCTGACAAGAACCACAGAGAGTTGCTTCTCTCCTTGGCATGATTGTTTTATCCAGCCCAGTGATTTCAGTGGTGTGGGGGCACTCCACCTTGGAGAGTCCTGTTTCCTGTCAATTAGCCAGGGATTAGGGAACTGTCTGGCACCCATGGGGGAAGGGGGTTAAATGATTTGCTTATGGTCAAGTGGCCAAGCCAGTAGGTAGGACTTGGAAAAAGGTCTTCCTGACTTCAAGACTAGGCCTCTACTGTCTACCGCAGGCTCCAGTGCATGCTTGTATTAATGCAACCTGAAATCACTCTAGCTAAGATAGCTACATGGCTAGGCATAGTGCATTAAACAATCAGACACAAGTACACATGCACACACACTCACAGTGGAAGAGCCACATACATTGTCTCAGTCACATACAATCCTGTGTGCCCAGGAGACCTCATTCTCTTGATCTGCCATACAGCTGAGGTTTTGGTCCCTGGGTCCTTTGGAAACTTGAGTCTAATTGGGTTTACCCTGTCACCAAATGAGGTCATAGGAGAATGACCCTTGGCCTCTGGCTCCCTCTTGTAATGAAGGGGGCAGATACCTTCAAAGTCCTTTCATGACCATGACCTATTATCCCTGCCTATCACACTTCTCCAGTTAATATAGGAACTTAAGCATTTGACAATCCCCTTCCACTCCCTCCTGTAGACAGGAGCTTTCCTGACAAGCACACAGAGTCAGGAGGCTCAAAACACAAGTAGTGTTAATGAAAAGTAAAAGAATGACTGAAAAAGCATTGGTGAAGTACTTACTTACTATCAGCCTAGAACCATATTAAAAGCTGCCATTTCAAATCGATAGAGAGTCAGTGCTCTCTCTCAAGGAGCTACCACTCTAATTGAGAATGACAATACACACAGGAAGGGTCACCTGTTGGGTGGGTGGAAAGACCAGAGCCACTAAGGGTACCAGTAGCAGGGCAAATGACAAGGCCCAGTACTCCCTAGAACACATCAGGGAACCTTCCATGCAGAGTTGGGAGTTTGGAAAGGACAGACCCACCACTACCACCACCACCACCATTAAGAAGGGTAAGGGGGGGCAGCTAGGTGGTGCAGTGGATAAAGCACCGGACCTGGATTCAGGAGGACCTGAGTTCAAATCTGGCCTCAGACACTTGACACTTACTAGCTGTGTGACCCTGGAGAAGTCACTTAATGGTCATTGCCCCTCCCCACACACATACACACAAAGAAGGGTAAGGGGAGTAGGCATAAAGATCAGAATGAAACAGGCATTCAGAGATCCCTCCAGAAGGGCCGGAGCATAGCAGCATTGGCAGAAAGGTTAGGGCATGACATCCTGCTGGGCACCAGCCCACATCGAGTTAATACAAATGAATGATTACCACCAGTGAACTACTTCCCTTCTTCTTCCAGATTCCCCTCCACCCATATATTTCATAGTCTCCATGACTTATAGTACTGTCATAGGTAGAGCTCTGTAAGGTGATGGCCAGGCATTGCTTCCCAAAACTTGTCCTTCCATCCAGAGCCTATTTTAGTGGAAAGTGGTTTGCTTCCTACAATAAAACAAAATCAGAAAGAATGAAAATATAGAAAAGAATTATGAAAAATTTTGTAAAAAAAACTACTTGGACAATAGTTGAAGGAAAGATCATTTACATTACTGAAGTATCTGAAACCCATAATCAAAAAAATAGCCTAGGCATTATTTAAGAAAATTATCTGAGAAAACTGCTCTAATATCCTATATATGGAAGTTAAAATAGAAAGTGAAAAAATCCATCAATAACCTCCTGAAATATATCCCAAAATTAAGATTCAAAGGAATATTATACCCATATTCCAGATCTCCTGGGTAAAGGACAAAATATTACAAGCAGACAGAAAAAAAAAACAATTCAAATACAATGGAGCCACAGTCTGGATCACACAAGAGTTAGTGGCATCTATGTTAAATGATCAGGGATCTGGGAATATAATATTAGGGAAAGCAAAGTGCTAGGATTACAATGTAGAAAAAATAAAAGAGAAAAACTGAGAATTCAAGGGTACTGGACATTTTATAAATTGGAGAAAGTTTAAGTATTCTCAAATACAAGACTAGAGAAGCATAAAAGTATAAAGAGAAAGGAGAATAAATAAGGTTAAATTGTTTACACTCCCATATGCTGTAAGTAAGGATTATCAATAACTGGTCTCTTGGGAAGATTCAGAACTTCCCTCCTATATTCAAAAAACCTGGAAATTTTTCTGGAAAGACTTTAATGATAATATTGCATGTAACGCTCTTCATCTTGGTCAGTCCCTAGCCTACCATGCGAGGAATTTCATCTAGGGCAGGGAAGCTCATTGTGTTCTACTCAAGCTTGGGTGGAGACAAATCCTTTTGTCTAGATAGCTGAAGGAATGCTTTTACTCCCAGGGTCACTCAGTCCATTCATGGAGAAGGATCTTTGAATTGGTAGCTTAAAACTATAATTAGTCTGATATAGGGCTTCATTTAAAGACAGCCCACCTCCAATTATCTTTTTTTGTTTGTTTTTTGGTGAGGCAATTGGGTTTAAGTGACTTGCCCAGGGTCACACAGCTAGTGTTAAGTGTCTGAGGCCGGATTTGAACTCAGGTACTCCTGACTCCAGGGCCAGTGCTTATCCACTGCACCACCTAGCTGCCCACCTCCAATTATCTTAACCACTTTGATTTGATTGCTACTTGATGAACCACATACTGTTTCAGGGTTATATAAGCTGTGACCCAACCACCAAGAGTATCTTTAGTCTGAGAAAACAAAAGAGCCATCCTTTTATTAATACCTTGCAGGCCTAATGAATAAAATGATTGAATTATCCTGAAACTATGCCTCTCAAGTTACATTTTGTCACGATATATAATATATGTAACTCATAAGATTTTTATCATTATAAGGGCAATTAGAAGGATTCTACATAGACAGAGTCTATGGGTGTGAGTTGATTATGTTGGTGTGATCTCTGAAAGAAAATGAAGGAGTGAGAAAGAGGGAGGCACTGGGAGAAGAGAGAGACATAATGGGGGAGATTTTCTCAAAGAAAAGGGGCTTATGCAAAAGAGGTTTTACACTGAAGGAGGAAATGGGGGGGGGGGGAGTTAGTGGGCAAAACTTGAACATCATTCATTGGAATCTTTCCAAAGAGGGAAGACTATATACCCATACTCAGTTGTGTAGGAAAATCTATCTTATCCAATTGGGAAATAATAGGAGAAACAGATAAGAAACAGGGAAGGATTACAAGAGGAAGTGATGTAGTAATAGGGATGGATTTAATTTATCAGATTGATCATAAGGGATCCCAAAAGAATTACAAGACTCAGTTTCCCAAGTTTTATTAAAATACTGTGATGACCACAGGGAGAATCACCCAAGGAGAAAGGTGTCTTGAATAGGGGGGTGTGTGTGAAAATGTTTATATTTATAGTGAGAAAAAGTAGGGTATCTCCTCATTAACCTAATCTCCTCCTTAAGGAGGTACATGGGAGGTCTGAGCCTAATTTGGATTCCTGGGGTCCTAAGACAACCTCCAAGGCTGGTACCTTTTCCCTGGAGGTGTGGTTTGGGGGTTTACAAGTCATGAGGTGAACCTAAGGATACATTTGGTCATTTCTGCGCATGTTCATAAAGACAGGCTTAAACCTGTCAGACCCAGAGGGTCTCTGTGTTTAGGATAGCTCTTTGTTTAAGATCTGGTTTCTAGGTGTCCTGTCATGTAGAATTATTTTTTTTTAAATTAGAGAATGGTTTTTATTAAGCAGGGAAGAAAAGAAAATTTTAATATGCTGCATGGGAACTATCCAACCTATACTGAATAGGACACTGGGTAGTAAGGAGATTGTGTGGGTTTACATAAATAAAGGCAGTTAAGGAATTGTGGAGGGAAAGGTAGGCTTAGTCCGTGGGTTCCATTCTCAAGGAGAGGGAGGAGTGAGAAATTCCTGGAGTCAAGGAGGAGGCCTTGGATACACAAATCAGGAGGCATCCTTGGCGATAAGCAGTTCACAGTTCAAGGCTTGATTAGAAGATGTCTTGATAAGGAGCTCTCTCAAAAAACAGGATAATTCTGAGAGTTCCATAACCAGGGTTGGGGAAGAGCTGGAAGTGACTCGATTCCTGGCTTTCTGCCGAGGGCATCACTGTTATTTCTATTGGCAATTCTTAGCAGTGTCCTCTTGGGGGGCCTTTCAGGGTTGATGCTAATCAGGAAAAGATACCGCTGACCTGGGTGAAGAAGTGAAGCTGCTGAAGCGTCTGGGCGACCTCCTAATCACCCTGGAAGGCCAAGAGGGCCCATGATAAACAATAAAGCTGGCTACTGAGAAAGAAAGAAAAGAAAGAAAGGAAAGAAAGGAAAGAAAGGAAAGAAAGGAAAGAAAGGAAAGAAAGGAAAGAAAGGAAAGAAAAGAAAGAAAAGAAAGAAAAGAAAGAAAAGAAAGAAAGAAAGAAAGAAAGAAAGAAAGAAAGAAAGAAAGAAAGAAAGAAAGAAAGAAAGAAAGAAAGAAAGAAAGAAAGAAAGAAAGAAAGAAAGAAAGAAAGAAAGAAAGAAAGAAACGAAAGATAGAAAGAGGGGGGCAGATAGGTGGCCCAGCGGACAAAGCACCGGCCCCGGACCCAGGAGCAAAGTGAACCAAGAACTGGCAGAGCTGGTTCAACCAGCAACAGGAGAAAGAGAAGGTAGCTCTGAGCTCTGGCAGCAAAGGAAAGTATCTGAGATGGACCCTGGCTTTATGAGCATCTCAGAGTGGAAGACCCAGCTGGTCCCAGCAGTGTATCCACCTACTTGAGGCCTAAGGAATGTTCCAAGAAGAGGTCTGCTCCTTCACCAGCTTCCCCTCTGAATCCCTATCTAGGCTTAGACAATATAGTAATCTGATTTTTATTTACACAAAGGTTTCTAGTAACCTGAGTTTTGCCTCAACCATTAAGAGGTCAGGGCTTAAATAGAGATAGATACAAATATCAATTGAAGCTAGGAAGAGTCCCACCTCTGCCTAAATGTTAGGAATTGTCTTAACCCATAGTGTTTCCTCTAAAAAATCCTTTGAAGTTATAAAAGAGAGGGCCTGGTGGACTGAGGAAGGGGATTTTATCATCCCTAAGATCACTTTAAAAATGAGCTCATGATTGTTAGGTGATGTTACACTAACATAACAGATCATAGAATTTCAGAGCTGGGGACACCCTTAGATCAGAGAATGTGAGGTCTGGGAACACCCAGAGATCAGAGAAGATGGAATGTCAGAGCTGGAAGGGACCCTGGAACACACAATGTCAGAGGTGGGGAGGATCAGATTAGCATCACAGAATGCCAGAGATAAAAGGGACCCAGAACGTCACTGCTTCTGGGGTCCTCAGACTACCTCTGGACTGGCTCCACTAGAAGGGTTGTCACCACACAGACAGAGCTGGGAGGGTCTTCAGAACACTGAATATCCTTGCTGGAAGGGCATTTGCCTAAGCTCCCCAGTTTGTGCTAGAGATTGTCCCAATCAGGGAGTGGACTGGAGGTCAAGTCAATTAATACAGTTGCCTAGAATTTTTGATCTTTCAAGGCTAATTAATGCCAAACTCTTCCTCCCACCATCAGACCTCCTGCAGAACCTGGGGTGTATATGGTGCAAATGTAGTCTACCTAATCCTGGAGCAAGCTCCTCCTCCCAGTCATTTTTAGTAATAAATGAATAAAAAAGCAAAAACAATTTTTTCCCCTGGAACCCATGGAAGTCCAGCAGAGCTTTATCCCCGCCTTTGTAGGAGTGACTGATGCTTTCTGCCTTGGCATAATCACTGCACATTATTGATGAAGTGAATGATTTAATCAATATAAATGTGAAAGCATAAAGAGGCATTGAAGCTCCCTATGACAAAAAAGCACAATCCCTGGGCCCCAGGATGCTTTTCTCTGGCTTGTTCAAAGGGCAAGGAATAGGATGGGGGTCTCACACCTTTTCATATGGAAATGCAGATCAAGTTAGCCCCCCACATTTGTTGGAATACAATGTCTCTATAGACAAAAAGGTTCCTTTAGCAAGGCAGGAACAGCCATGGTGACTGGTTGTTGCCAAGGATACCTGCAACCCTGAGTTGCTGGCATTTAGGCCACCTACTTATCCAGCCTCCATTAGGATCCCTGGGCCAGGAGGGGGGGAGAGCTTCTTCCCAGCTTTGTTCTGGACTGGCAGCTGGGTGCAGATCTAAATCACCAGGGGCTACAAAATACCGGGAGGTACCCCCATGCACACATATGTACACACAGGCATATAAAGTGCATATATTGAGAGACAGAGAACAAAACAAAGACAGACATAGAGATGCAGAGCCAGAGACAAGCTAAGCCAGAGCCAGAGAAAAAGAAATACAGATGCAGACTGCAGAACAGTGTGCACAAGAAGAAAGATAAAGCAAATAGCTGCTGCCATAAGAAATGCAGGGAAGGGAATAAACATCATCCCAGGCACGTTGGTGAGCTCCCTGATCAGCTCCTGGCCAGGTGAGAAGAGACTGAGACGTAACAAGGTTAAGTTGCTGCCTGGGGCCTCACAGGTACTAAGCATCATTGGCAACACTGGAACCCAGCTCCTCTGATTCCATAACAGGCATGACTCCCTCAAAGCCAAGGTTCTTTCCATAGGACAGTTCTACCTCCCAGAGCAGCTTTTGGCACCAAACCACAGTTGTCCCAGGAGGCATCAGAATTTGGCCTTTAATTCTCCACAAAGAAAGGGTAAAAGACCTTAAGCTTGCATGTGAGCAAGCAGGCTAATACTATAACACATACAGGGCACCCTTTATTTTTGCCTCCTTTAGGAGAATTTCTCAAAATCCTGTGTATTCTTGACTATGGACTGTGGCTCTTTGCGACTTGAATTCTTTCTTTGGAGGCTGCTGGCAATATTTTTTCTTTGACCTATAAACTTGGGACTCTGGCTCTAATATTGCTGGGAGTTTTCCTTTGGGGGGTTTCTTTCTGGGGGTGAACTATAGATCCTTTCCATTTCCTCTTTATTTTCTGTTTCTAAGAGGTGATGAAAGATTTCTTGTTTGATTTCTTGAAATATTATATCAAAGGTCTTTTCTATGGCATGGCTTTTAGGTTGTCTAATAATTCTTTTTTTTTGGCAGGACAATGAGAATTAAGTGACTTGCCCAGGGTCACACAGCTAGTCAGTGTCAAGTGTCTGAGTCCAGATTTGAACTCAGGTCCTCCTGAATCCAGGGCTGATGCTTTATCCACTGTGCCACCTAGCTGCCCCCCCATCCAATAATTCTTAAATGTTTACCCCTTAATTGTTTTTCCATATCACTTGTTTTTTCTATGAGATATAATTTCTTTTATTTTATAAGAATAAGTTTTCATTGTGTTTTGTATATGGCGCATCATATTTATATTTCTAATTACTTATATCAGTAAAAGAGAGGAAAAGCACATTAATGAATTGTGCGTGCAACTAAAGTATCTTGAAAATGAATAAATTAAAAATCCTCAATTAAACACCAAATTGGAAATCCTGAAAATCAAAGGAGAGGGTAATAATTGTAAGCAAGGAAACCATTGAGCTAATAAATAAAACTGGAAGCTGGTTGTATGAAAAAATAAAATATATAAAGAATTTGTCCATTTGATTAAAAAAAAGCAAAGAAGAAAAGCAAATTAGCAGTATTAATAATGGTGAATTCACTAGCAATAAAGAGGAAATTAAGACAACTGTTAGGAGCTATTTGGCCCAATTATATGCCAATAAATTTAGGGATTTAAAAGAAATGGATGAGTATCTACAAAATATAAATTACCCAGATTAACAGAAGAGGAAAAATACTTAAATAACCCAGTCTTAGAAAAAGAAATTGAAGAAGTAATCAATGAAATTTCTAAGAAAAGATTGCCAGGACCAGATGGATTCACAAGAGAATTCTACCAAACCTTTAAATTTTAATTTTTTTGTGTGAGGCAATTGTGTTTAAGTGACTTGCCCAGGGTCACATAGGTAGTAAGTGTCAAGTGTTTGAGGCCAGATTTGAACTCAGGTCCTCCTGAATCCAGGACTGGTGCTCTATCCACTGAGTCACCTAGCTGCCCCTCTACAAACCTTTAAAAACAATTAATTCCAATATGATATAAAGCACCTGGGATTTTACCTGTCAAGGCAAACCCAGGAATTATAGAAAAAAAGGCATAAAATACTTCTCACACAAATAAAATCAGATCTCAACAACTGGAAAAATTTTAATTTCCCTTAGGTTAGCTGAGACAATATAATATAATAAAAATTACAATCCCAACTAAATTAATCTATGCATTCAGTGCCATACAACTCAAACTATCAAAAATTATTTTATACATCTAGAAAAAATAATAACAAAATCCATCTGGAAGAACAAAAACTGAAGATATCAAGGGAATCAGTGAAAGTGCAAAAGAAGGTAGTCCAGCCATACCAGATCTCAAACCATTTTATACAGCAGTAATTATAAAAACAATCTCATTCTGGCTAAGAAATAGAGTGGTGGATCAATGGAATAGAATAGGTATGAATTGTAGTATATTAAATTCTTAAATTTTCATTCCTTAATTGTTTTCCATATCACTGATTTTTTCTATGATATAGTTTTAATTTCTTTCTTATTTTGTTGTTTGTTTTATTTTTTTACAGGGCAGAGAGGATTAAGTGACTTGCCCAGGGTCACACAGCTAGTAAGTGTCAAGTGTCTGAGGCTGGATTTGAACTCAGGTCCTCCTGACTCCAGGGCCAGTGATCTATCCACTTTTCCACCTTGCTGTCCCTAATTTCTTTCTTTTTAAAAGATGAAGTTTCCCTTGGGGTGTGTGTGGGTGTGTGCTCGGGGGTGCATGCATGTTATGCATCCCTAGTTATCCTACATATCCCTTTCCTTCCCCAGAAATCCCAGAGAACCATCAGATATGACCAATAATCTTTTAAAGAGAACAAAATAATCCACACAACTGATTGATATTTTGAAAAAGTCTGAAAATATTTGTAACCTGTAACAGCCATGGAGCTCTTGTTAGAAAGGGCAGGTATTATCATATCTGTTCATTCATCATCATGCTTGATCTTTGTCTTTTTTTTTTTTTTGCAGGACAATGAGGATTAAGTGACTTGTCCAGGGTCACACAGCTAGTGAGTGTCAAAGTGTCTGAGGCTGGATTTTAACTCAGGTCCTCCTGAATCCAGGGCCTTTGCTTTATCCACTGCACTACCTAGCTGCCCCCATGCTTGATCTTTGTGATTTTGTTATACTTACTTTTAACTTTTGGTGTTTCCATTTTCATTGTTGTAGTTACTGTGCAGTTGTTTTCTTGGATCAACTTACATCATTCTGCATCAGATCATATAGATCTTTCCATGGTCCTCTGTATGCATCAGGGACATCACTTCTTATATTTCATTAATATTTCATTATATTCATGGACTAAGATTTCTTTAGCCATTCCCTGTCATCTATAGGTATCTGTCTGTTTCCATCTCTTAGCAATCACAATTCTTTGTTATAAAGATTTTGGAGAATATAGGGTCTTCCTTCTTAACAAGGCTTCCTTGAGGTATAAGGTCAGCAAAGGAATCTCTTATTCAAAGGGTATGGACATTTTAGTCACATTATTTGCATAATCCTGAATTGCTTTATGGAATGGTTGCACCATTTCACAGCTCCATCAACAATGCATTCATGTGCCCATCCTGCCCAAGCCCTCCAACATTGACTGTTGTCATTTTTCCCAATTTTCAGGGTGTAGGACGAAACCTCAGGGTGGTATTCATTTGCACATGGAATTTTGAGAGCATAAAGTATGGCCTGTAGAGTAAAAATAATGAGCACATTTGATCAAGGGAAAATCTTCCTACAAGTGAATGATGATATAAAAGAAGAGAAGTAAAACCCAATGACATTTAAAGAAAAATATGCTCACTACTCAAGAAACACATCTTGAAGACAGGATGCATAGAGACTGAGGAGAAGAGGTCTCCCAGAGGATCACACCTTAGCACTACAATGCAGGAAATCATGCAAATAAACTGCCCGGACTTTCTGAAATTGAAAATGAAATACCAATTGAAAAAATGCAAATGTCACCTTCACAAAAGAAATAAAACCGGGGAGGGGGGGCAATTTCCAAGAAACAGAGTGATTGACTTTAATAACTGAATTGAGAAACACCAAGTTCTACAAGCAATGGACAGACACTGGTCATGACCTGCCTATCAGTGAAGCAGTAATATTTGTGGGAAAACAAATGGGATGGTGAATGAAAAGGGGATACAGCAGACTGTGTGATGATGGATCAACCTGAGGATTAGAAAAGATGGCCAAGGGGCAGCTAGATGGTTCGGTGGATAGAGCACTGGCCCTGGATTCAGGAGTACCTGAGTTCAAATCCGGCCTCAGACACAACACTTACTAGCTGTGTGACCCTGGGCAAGTCACTTAACCCCAATTGCCTTACTAAAAAAAAAAACAAAAAAAAAGAAAAGATGGCCAAGGGAGTAAAGAGCCTTCAGGACTGGTGAGAAGCTGGAAGGAAGGATTTAAAAGAGGAAGAGGGAAGGAGGCATGTCTTGTTTTGTTAGTTGGAGGGTGAATCTACTGGACTAACTGAGAGTGAGGAAATGGGGGAAGAAGGAATAGCCAGAAATAAAGGACACAAAAAAGGAACAAATAAGCAAAACCCCAGGAGAAAGGGATAATAGGAGGAAGTGATCAGGGGTGAGGAGAAAAGAGCCATTGGGAATAGGGCCACTTGAAAAATAATACTCTAAAGTAACTGAAGGAACATAGTACTGAATTTATAGCCAAAGACTGGGAAATTATAACTTGAAGTCCCCCTAATATTATCAATCAGAAATGAAATGTTTATTCAGTACCATCTATGTGCTAGACCTTGTGTTCATTGCAGGAGATACGAGAAGAGGCAAAAGACATGCCCTTCCCTCAAGGAGATTTCAATCTAAAGGAGGATCTTTCAGTCTAATGGGGAATCTTACAGTCTACTGGAGGAACTTAGAGTATAATAGTAGAGACAAATAGAGGAAAATGGAAACAAAATGAGAAAGAAGGACAGAGTGAAGAAGGAAAAAATTCTACAATGTCATTTATAAAAAAACATTTGAAATACAAAGACATGCATGAAATAAACCTGGGGAAATGGAAGAAAAAAAACCAATACATGATGCATTAAGTAATTCCAAAAAGCAGACAGTGAAATCATGATATCTGACAAAGCAAGAGCAGATATTCAAACAATAACAAAATGCAAATAAAAAACTACATTAGAAGGTAAGCAACCATAAACAGCAGATAAATATCAGTAATAACAAACATTTACACTCCCAATGCCTTAACATCCCAATTCATAAAGGAAACATTAACTGACCTAGCAGAAGACACAGACAGTAACAGAGCAGTGACAGGAGACTTCAATATACCACTGGAGCACTGGCCCTGGAGTCAGGAGGAAATCAGGAACTTGCTAGCTGTGTGATGCTGAACAAGTGGATTCACCTGTGCATCCTACTTGTGAAATGGGGGAGAATATCATCTGCCTCACAGGGTTGTTGTGAGGATCAAGTGAGATAATATTTGTAAAAGAGATTAGCACAGGTCCTGGCACATAGTAGGCACTTAGTAATGGTTGATGAGTAGAGTTCCAAGTCTGGAAGATTATATTTCCTTCTGTTGTAATAGTGTGCCCAGGTTAGCCATCAAACAGTCTGCACTGAAGGGGGCAAGGGGGCAAAACCAGGAATACTGAAAGGCAAAAGAGAAAGCCTTTCAGATCTAGAAGAAACATTCCACATAGAAAGGGTAGGAGGCTTCAGGTGCTCAAGTGTATATCCATGGCTTTGGGTAAATGCTTTGTGACTAGTGTTCTTGCTCTGCCATTTTAATGCCTTGGCTAGAAAGGAAGACTACTGGCTGATTGTTAAGGGGAAACACAGGACGGAGTGTTCTATAACTAGTGTTAGTACCCTGGGTGGAGTAGCAGCTACACCTGGTAGTACCAGTGTGGGATGGGGAGTCGAGTAAGACAAGGGGTGTGCAATAAGAAAGAGCTTAATAAGCTGGGGAGGAGATAGTATGGACTGTATGATAAAGTGGGGAAAATTCATGCCATCTGAGTGTGAGGGAAAAATCCACCCTCTTCTCAGTAATTCTGAGGAACTCAGCAGCGAGGTGACAAAGGCTTTATTTTCTTCTCATAAGAAGGAGGCACCCTAGTGTGGAAATTTATTTTGATTTGGGGACCCTACCTTTAGGCTGAAATTAGAAAGCCTTAGTCCCTCAGGGCCTCTCCCCCTCCTCCTCAGCTTCAGCTGAGTGAAAAAGCCCCGTGGGCTATACAAGATGCCAGGTCAGACAGCTGGGGGGAAAAAAAAGCCCCCAGCTCCCTCCGACCTGAGCGGAGCTATCTGAAGGATCCTGGATGGCCTGTGCTGAGGCATGAGGCTCGAGAGCACACCCCCCCCCCCACCAGCCGCAGTCCTGGCTGGCGGATTAGCTTGGTCTGTGGGGGCGAAGGAAGCCCCGAGATTTGAGTGGAGAGAAGAAAAGGTATATAGAGACCTGGGCATGAGACAGGAGAGGGGAAGGAGATGGATGGAGGAGACGGACGAGAGGAAGGAGACTCGAGGAAGGAGACTCGAGACTCGAGGAAGGAGACTCGAGACTCGAGGAAGGAGACTCGAGGAAGGAGACGGAGAGAAGCTGACTGGAGGGGAGCCCAGACAATGACGGAGGAGAGTTCGGTTCGGAAAAGGAGAGCTGGGTCTGGCAAGGTTACAGGCCTTAATACAAACCAGGGAAAGTGTAATGTGCCCTGAGGCCGGAGGTGGCTAAGGCCCTTATTGTATTCAAGAAGTTCTAGGCGCAGCAGGTGGGAAAGAGACGCAGTGGAAAGAGACTGCAGGAAAGCAGTCAGGTTGTACACTTTATTTCCCTGTAT
Organism: Dromiciops gliroides; assembly: GCF_019393635.1. Classification (NCBI taxonomy): domain Eukaryota; kingdom Metazoa; phylum Chordata; class Mammalia; order Microbiotheria; family Microbiotheriidae; genus Dromiciops; species Dromiciops gliroides. The sequence goes on along the minus strand of NC_057867.1, from coordinate 81,226,178 downwards.
TCCTAATTTTAAATAGTATCTCATAAATAAACTCTGCTTTGATTATTCGGTTAAGAGGCTTCTTAATCTTTAGTCTATCAGTCTGGGAGCAGTGTGGTGGAACTTTACAAACGGCCCATATTAAATTAACGAAGTCAAATAGCCAAATAGTCATAAGTCCCCAGATTAGTCCTCCATAGTTTAGCCCCCCAAATTAGGCCCAGTCAATTAAAAAATATTTCACATTTGAATGGTGACCACGAAGGGACTTACGGCCCAATTATAATTTTTCTAAATTTATCATTTTTCATGTAATCATAATTTTTCATAAATCCAATTATATAGAATTTTCCAGGTTAGTTATAGTTATGAATAATTAATTTTTTTACATTAGTGTGCAGCTAGTGGGTGCCCAGAAAGGGGGCTCGCAGGCCCTGTTTAATACTCTAGTCCCCAAGGCAAATGGACCTTTCCCCTTTTTCATCACAGGTGGGGTTACAATCTATGGGCAAAAACTAGCTAATCGGAACGCAGTATTCCCACCCCTCTTCCTTGTATGGGCATAACTCAGGAGTGGACCTTATACTTCCTTATATGGACACAACTCTGGAGTGGACCTTATTGACACCAGGGCTCCTCGAACCATGTGACCTTGCTAACCTGAGTGGGAGGAGGGGATCTGAGACCTTTGTCCTACAAACGGGTCAGGGGAGTATGACTGACTTATATCCACATTGAGAGGAGACAACTACCCATTTCTCACACTGAGGATGAAGAGTACTATGGTATATAAGTTTTTCAGTCAATAAGCATTGATAAAATGCCTACTGAGTGGGGCAGCTAGGTGGTGCAGTGGATAAAGCACCAGCCTTGGATTCAGGAGGACCTGAGTTCAAATCCGGCCTCAGACACTTAACACTTACTAGCTGTGTGACCCTGGGCAAGTCACTTAACCCCAATTGCCTCACTAAAAAAATTGCCTACTGAGTGCCATGCACAAAGCAAGGAAAAGAAAAGCCAGACAATCCCTTTTCTCAAGGAGGCAACATACAAACAGCTGAAGTTCAAACAAACCATATACAGGATGAATTGGAAATAAGCAAGAGAACAAAGGGCCAGGAGCTAGATATGGGAAAGACTTCCTGTAGAAGGTGGGATTGTCAGTGGGGCCTGAAAGAAGTCGGGGAAAGCAGAAGGCAGAGATGAGGAGGGAGAGCCCTGAAGGCAAGAGGGACACCCTGAGAAAATGGCCAGAGTTGGGAGGCACAGTGTCTTGTGCAAGAGCAGCAAGGAGGAGGGTGTCACTGGATCCTAGACTATGTGGGGGGGCAGAGTGTAGGGTATATGACAGATGCAGAAATGGGGGGCAGGTTGGGCTGCACTTCCAATGCCAATGGACTAGAAGCAGGTCTGGTGGCTTGGGGGGGGCCTGTTCTTTCCAAGGCTCTGGGTTCAGAGGACAGGTGGGTCTCCATCTTGGTCTGTGGGGAGATGCTGGACAAGGTGGTGGTGATGGATTGACTTGTCTGGGATATGCTGCCCTCCATTTCTCCTTCAATTGCCTTTGAAAGGAACTGTCACCACTGTCTGAAAGAGTTAAGAAACCTCCTCAAGCAATCAGAGCATTCCATAAGGACAATTACCAGGCACTATTCTTCTAATCTGCAAAATAGTCACAGCTCTCTGTTGCCATGGCAACTCCATTTTTCTCAAGTTCTCATCCCACTTGCATTTTCATGATGTTTTTGACACTTCCTTTAGATTTTTCCAAGGAGAAATTGGTGGCAGCTTTTGATTACTTAGCCCCAAACCCTTCATCTATTCAAGGGGAGCTCTGTCCTCCTAGGCATTATTGGGTTAATGAATTAAAAGGCATTAATTAATAAAAAAGCAATTAATATGTGCAAAGAACTGTGCTAAGTGCTATAGTACATAACTGTTGCCAATCCCCACTTCTACTTTCTGAACCCCACAAATCCAAGTTCATATATTCTATGTTATCATCCAAAAGGGTTGTCTAATTTTGTGGAATCATACTTCCTGATTCAAAGGAAATGAGGGGAACTACAAAGGAGAAGAAGGAAGCCAGCCTATCTAGTTCTGGAACTTGTCCCAGGGCTGCTGCCCCCCCCCAATCTACACCCTACCTCTTTCTTATTCCTCTGCACAGCCTAACATTATGCAGAACATTCAGAAGGTGATCAACAAATGTTTATATTCTAAAGCAATTTGAATTTAAATCTAATCAACAAGGAAGTGCCCACCTCAGATTTTGTCGATTATCAAGTCTGGTCTTCCTCAACTTTTTCTATCCCAGGAATGGTGTTCGCTATTTTCCCAACTCTTTCATGTATATCATTGTTGTTATGATTTTTCTTCTCTCTGATTCTAACATACAATCAATGTTTTGGCTTTGCAGTCCCTATACTCAGGAGCAGGCTTCCTTTGGACAGTGTCAGCCAACCAGAAGTCTCTGAGTGTCTCTCGTGTACCAGGTTATTAGAAAAGGCTTGATTGGCAGAAATATCTTTTTTTAATTTAATAGTATTTTATTTTTTTCCAACAAAATGTAAAGATAATTTCAACATTCATTTTATAAGATTTGGAGTTCCAAATTTTTCTTCCTCCTTCCCCCAGCCTCTCCCAAAGACAGCAAGCAATCTAATATGGGTTATAAATACACAACCATGTTAAACAAGTTTCCACATTAGTCATGTTTTGAAAGAAGAATCAGAACAAAAGGGAAAAACCACAAGGAAGAAAAAGACAACCAAAAAGCAAAAATAGTATGCTTGGATCTGCATTCAGACTCCATAGTATTTTCTCTACATGTGGATAGAATTTTTGGAATTGGCTTTGATCATCCTACTGCTTAGAAGAGCTAAGTCTATCTTAGCTGAGTATCACATCATGTTACTATGTACAATGTTCTCTTGGTTCTGCTCACTTCATTCAGTATCAGTTCATCAAAGTTTTTCCAGGTGTTTCTGAAATCTGCCTACTCATCATTTCCTACAGAACAATAGTATTCCATAACCTTGATGTACCCCACCGTGTTTAGCCATTCCCCAATTGATAGCCATTCCCTCAATGTCCAGTTCTTTGCCACCATAAAAAGAGCTGTTATAAATATTTTTTACATGTGTGTCCTTTTCCATTTTAAGATCTCTTTGGGATATAGACTTGGCAGTGTTATTGCTGGGTCAAATGGTATGCCCTGTTTTATAGCCCTTTGGGCACAGTTCCAAGTTGTTCTCCAGAATGGTTGGATGAAGTCACAATTCCATCAACAACATATTGGTGTTCCAATTGTTATGGGCCCATAGCACCCCAGAAGTTCTCTGGGGCACATCAAAGAACCTTCTCCTAGAGAAACTAAACCAGAGGACAGACACACCTAGATAGATAAATGGAACCAGATTGGACTGAGCTAGCTCTGGGACCCCCACCCTTCATTCTAGTCTCCCTCAACCTTGTGGTGATAAGATTAGGTATGGCTGCTTCCTTTGTGTCCTGAGGAGAGAGATGGCTAGAGAGATCCACAGACACCCCTCACCCAGTTTCCCCCATCCATCCCCAGTGGGGGATGGTCCTCCCTCACTAAGGGAACTTTCCACAGTCAGATGGTCACCCCCATCAGTCCTCCATAAAAGTACCTGCTTGTCTCCTGCTAGAGGAGACTGGTATCTCACAACCACACTCTGCCATGTTTTTTCCCCGTGAGAAGTCCAAGGATTTCTTTCATGGTTTCCTTCCCTTCCCCTTCCTCTAAATAAATTACTATCTTGTTCAAACTGCTTTTATGTGCAAGAGGGTATAATTCTTTAAAGAGGAATTCCTAAGGACCCCAAACCCCAACCCCATTTTCCCCATGACACAATTTTCTTACATCTTATCCATCATTTATCATTTTCTTTTTGTGTCATATGAGCCAATCTTATAGGTGTGACATGATAGCTCAGAGTTGCTTTTATTTGTATTTCTCTAATCAGTATTAATATGGAGCATTTCTTAATGTGACTATAGATAGCTTTAATTTCTTCATCTGAAAGCTGTCTGCTCATATACTTTGACGATTTCTCAACTGGGGGAATGACTTGTATTCTTTTAAATTTGACTCGGTTCTCTATGTATTTCAGAAATAAGGCCTTCATCAGAAACACTACATGTAAAAATGATTTCCCAGGTTTCTGCTTGACTTCTGGTTTTTGTTCTTTTTTTTTTCCTTTTTTTTTTTGTGAGGCAATTGTGGTTAAGTGACTTGCCTAGGGTGACACAGCTAGTAAGTGTTAAGTGTCTGAGGCCAGATTTGAATTCAGGTCCTCCTAACATCAGGGCCAGTGCTCTATCCACTGCACCCTTTGCTTTACTTCTAATCTTGGTTATCTTGGTTTTGTTTTTGCAATAACTTTTTAATGTAATCAAAATTATCTCATTTCTCTTTCCCTAGCCCCTTGGTGTCCTTGAACCCTGTGCTGATCCCATCCTTCCATGGGCATATGAATGCCTTACAGATTCCCTCTCTCCCTTCCCAAAGTTGCTGGGCAAAGTTGCATTTGATAGAAAACAGAAGGGATAAGTGACACCAATTTGGCAAAAATTGGACAGGATATCAACCCATAAAATGGAAATGAATAGAAGAATGGATTACAATAAAAAATCCAACAATATACTACTTCCTAGAAACAATGCAGAGTTAAGCCTCAGCCTGTACAAAAAAAAGCAAGGGTAGGAAATCATGATATCAGATGGTCAAAGCTAAAATACATTTAATTAAAAGACATAAACAAGGAAACTACATTCTGTTAAAGGAACCATAGATAATGAAGCAATATCAATATTAAACTTACATGCACCAAATACCATAGCATCTAACTTTTTAGAAGAAAACTTAAGTGAATGACAGATAGAAATAGATAGTAATACTAAAATAGTGGGGGATTTTAATCTTCCCTTCTCAGACTTAGACAAATCTAACCAAAAAATAAATAAAGAAGAAATGAAAGAAGTGAATAAAACCTTAGATGAACCAGAAATGAGTTATCTGGGGAAAATTGAATGGAAATAGAAAGGAATACCTGTTTTTCTCAGTGGTACATGGTACCTTTACAATGACAGACCATATAGTAGGGCACAAAGATTTTAAAGCTAAAAGCAGAAATACTAAATTTTTCCTGTAAAAATTACAATGCAGGGGCAGCTAGGTGGTGCAGTGGATAGAGCACCAGCCCTGGAGTCAGGAGTACCTGAGTTCAAATCCGGCCTCAGACACTTAACACTTACTAGCTGTGTGACCCTGGGCAAGTCACTTAACCCCAATTGCCTCACTAAAAAAAAAAAACAAAACCAAAAAAAAATTACAATGCACTAAAATATATTAATTGAGGGACCATGGAAATACAAAAAACAAAAGTAATTAAAGTCTAAACAAACTAATCTTAAAGAATGTATGGGTGAAAAATAGAACTAATCAGTAATTTTATTAAAGAAAATGACAATAATGAAATACCACCTTTGGGATATAGCAAAAGCAATAATTAAAAGAGAATTTATATCTCTAAGTGCTTACGTAAATTTAAAAAAAAGAGCAGACTTATGAATTGGGTTTATAATTGAAAAGAAAAACAAGAAAAAAAACTAAAAATCCCCAATTAAACACTAAACATCATAAAAACTAAAGGTGAAATTAATAAAATTGAGTATAAGAAAAACATGAGGTTAATGAATAAAACTAGGAGCTGGTATTAAAAGAAATCAGTAAAATAGATAAAGCATTGGTTAAAATGATTTTTAAAAGATACAGAAGAAAACCAAATTGCTAGTATCAAAAATGAAAAGGGTGAATATACCAGTAAAGAAGATGAAATCAAAGCAATTATAAGGAGGTATTTTGCACAATTACATGCCAAAAACTTTAACAACTTAAGTGAAATGAAAGAAAATTTACAAAAATATAAACTGCCTGGATTAGCAGCAGGGGAAATAGAATATCTAAATAGACCACAAAAAGTGTAGCTATAAATATTTTGTACCTAAGGCGAAAGGCTATGCACAGCATTATAGCGATTTGGGCATGGTTCCAAATTGCTCTCCAAAATGGTTGGATCAGTTTACAGCTCCACCAACAATGCATTAGTGTTACAGTTTTTCCACAGCTCCAACATTTATTATTTTCCTTTTTTGTCATATTAGCCAATCTGATAGGTGTCAGGTGGTACTTCAGAGTTGTTTCAATTTACATTTCTCTAATCAACAGGGATTTAGAGCATTTTTTCATTTGGCAATAGATAGCTTTGATTTCTTCTTCAGAAAACTGCCTGTTTATATCCTTTGACCATTTCTCAATTGGGGAATGAGTGACCTGAATTCTTATAAATTTTATTTAGTTCCCTGTATATTTTAGAAATGAGGCCTTTATCAGAAACATTGTCTGTAAAAGGCATGAATTTATTTTAAAACATTTTCAATGTATTGATTGGTTTTCCTGAATTTTTCTTGAAATTTTTTCTTGTAGAATGAATCTCTGTATACTTTTGTTGGTCTCTTGTGTGAGACTGTTCAAGACGCCCACCTGGGGTTTTCTTGGTGGATACTGTAGTGCTGTGCCATTTCCTTCTCCAGCTCATATTACAGATAACAAAACCGAGGCAAACAGGATTAAGTGACTTTCCCAGGGTCACAAGCTAGTAAGTGTCTCAGGCCAGATTTTAACTCAGTTCTTTCTGATTCTGGTCCCGGAGCTCTATCTACTGAGCCACCTAGCTATCCTGATCTCTGTACAGTAAAGAAATATAAATATATGAACTATGTATTGGTCAAAGCTCTTCGAGTGAATGGGAGGGGGCAGAGGACCCAGATCTGATGGGGGCCCTTCCTTCCAGCAGCACTGACTGGGAACTGCTTTGTCATTTTCTCATTCAGTCCCCTGCTTCTCTGCCTAATATCCTCTTTTAGCCTCAGTTTCCTCTTCTATAAAATGGGGAAGATCCTGGTATTCCCTACCTAACAGGGCTTTTGTCAGGAAAATAGTGTATCCTTCTCAAAGTTATACAGAAATATAACTCATTCTATCATTATGATTAACAAACTTGCATCCCTGTCATCAATCCATTAACCAGTCAATCCCAGAAGTGTTTATTAAGCACCTACTATGTGCCAGGCACTTGATGTTTCCCTTTGATTCTAGGTTTCCACACCAAAGACACTGCAAAGACTAATCCCTTTGCCCTGTAACAGCCCTTCAGATATGGGAGGATGGCTTCCCCAGCTCCTCTGGCTTCTCTATTTAGAGTGAAATGCCACCCACTTAGAGACTCGTGGAATTTAGAGCTGGCAGGGTCCAATCCCCTGCACTTAAACCAGAGGAAACAGGCTTGGAGAGGGAGGTTTGGTGACTTGCCCAGGATCACACAGGCTGTAGGGAGTAGAGCTGCAATTCAAACCCAGGTCCTGGTTCTACATTCAGGGCTCCTGCCACCATACCACCCTCCTCCATTCATCTTTTCCTCATTAGATGAGGTTTCCCTGCCCCTCCCCATCCCTGTCTGTCAATGTCCTTCCTAACTGTGGTTCCTAGAAGTGAACATGATATTGTAGGTGTGGTCTGACCAGGACCACAGTGAGTTGCTTCTCTTCTTGGCATGATTATTTTATCCAGCCCTGTGCTTTCCCTGGGGAAAGAGAGTCCTCCTGCTCCTGTCAATCAGCCAGGGATTAGGGAGTTTCCTGGGAAACAGAGGGGTTCAATGATTTCCTTACAGTCATTGTGCACAGTCACAACCTTGTAATGATGATCAATCTGGAAAACTTGGCTGCTCTGATGTATACAATGATCAAGAGACTTCCAAAGGACTCACGATGACAGAATGTTCCCTTCCTGCAGAGAGAACTGAAGAACTCTGGATGCCAATTGAAATCCACTTTTTCACTATTTTATTTTTCTTGCTTTTTTCATATGGCTCACATGGCAATAGGTTTTGCATGGTTTCACTTTTATAACTGATGTCATATTGCTTGCCTTTCAGTGGGGGAAGGATCCAAAAAAGGAGAGAGAATTTGGAACTTAAAATTTAAAACAAAAAGAATGTAAATTATAAATGAACAATAACATGTTTTTTAATTAGTTATGTAAAAAAAAGAGATGAGAGAGGGGAAGAATGCCCAGACTAGACCCTCTCTAGAGATTTTGACCTTTCTGGGGATTGCCATGTGGTTTTACCCTCAGGAGAAATTGTGTGGCTTCCCTTGCTTGTGTCCTGCTGGAGACACAGCCTGATTGTGTGTGCTGGGAGGAGAGGTCCGAAGGGGGGAGCCTACCAGCTTGTGTTTGCCTGTAGGAAGTGAGAAGGAAGCAGGAACCTGGCCTGGGCTGAGTGTAGCAGAAAGTGTTGGGAGTCAGGGCTGGGCTCCATGTCCCTCGTCCTCTGGGCAAGGTTCAGGCGGTTGGTTCAGAGCAGGGGGTCCCTACCTTTTCAGGCCCCTTGGCTTCTCAAGAAACCTTCCCATGCCACTTACTCAATGAGAAATGCAATAAATTCTACTGCATATTCTCATTGTAACTGAAATCAAGAGATCCGTTTTCCTTCTCCCAGTGTATAGCACTGGATGGGATGATATCGTTATTTGCTGAATATTCTGTGTACCCCCTTGACAAGCTCCTCTTTCTCTCTGGGGCCGAGATGATGTCCAAGGGCCTCCTCCTCTTTAGATCAATGAACTTCCAATTTTCCTTTCATACTCTCCCCGACAGGGCTCTCTGGAGGTCACTGGCTCATTCATTAAGCCAGGGTTGAGCTGCCAGGCTGCCTGGGACCAGCCCTGATAGCCCCCGCCTGAACCACTCTACCAGCAACCTCCCTGCCTGGCCTGATTGACCTCTGAGCCTGGGGTCCTGGAGGGAACCCTGGTGAGATCTGCTGTCACAGAGATGAGGGCCTGCACTTCCCCCTCCCCAGTGCAGTTCCTGGCCAAGGTTTCCCATGTAGATAGATCCTGTCTATCTGGACATTGCTGAAGCCTATTTACCTCTTCCTCCCCTCCCTGAAGTGACAGACAGCTTCCATGGGATGGATGGATCACTGGGGGTGGAGTCAGAGGGTCTGGGTTAGAATCCTGACTCTGACTTTCTAAGGTTCTAGGCACCTGGGTGACCATGACAATTCATGTGGCCTCTCTGGGGTCCCAGACTCCCCTCTGACATCCCTTTCAGGACTGGGTTCTAGAATGGATCCCTGTGGACAGGCTGCCCTGATACCCAGAGAGGAGACCTCTAGCCCTCTATGGTGGGGATGGGGAGGGAGGACTGTGAGTACTCTCTCTAGGTGGGAGGAGGGAGGGGGATCAGGCTGAAGTCACTGCTCTCCCTCCATGAGGCAGCTGCCCCAAAGTGGAAGAGGCTGCCTCAGGAGGAAAGGACTTAGTTCTCCAGCCCTGGCTGGATGCTCGTGAGTCCTGAATGTCGTACAGGGGATTGGCGCTCCGGCCTGGGCAGGAGCCAGGCATCTGCAGTCCTCTCCAACTCTGTGGGTCTGTGATTGGAAGATCCCATGACCCTAGGCTGCCTCTGAAGAGCCTCATTGTCCTCCCAGCCCTTCCCCCTTCCCAACTGTACCACCAACCTGGGCTGCCACTCACAGGGATGAAGTTGCCCAGTCCCTCCTCCTCTCCAGATCTCAAGCCTTTCCCCAAGGCTGCTTCCTGCTGCTTCTCTCAATCAGCCCAGGCAATTTTCTCTTCCCAGAGACTCTCAATGGGACTTCTTCCCTCTTTCTGCTCCCTACCCACGCCTTGTTCACAAAGGAGCAGCTCTGCGGGAAGGTGTTCTGGGCAGGCTCCTTCAAACAACCTTCCCTTAGTACAAATTTTAGTATATCTAAGCCAGCACCTAGAGATTGGTGCCTCCAGCCTCAGCCAGACCAGGGGCTCTGGAATCAACCGGGATTTGGTTTGGGATATATTTGGCCACATTGAAGACTTCAGGGACACTAAAACACTTTTCCCTTTCCCAACAAAAATAATGAGGTCCCCATCCACTTGCGTTTGTGTTGGGGTGAGGAGTGAGGGTGAACTGGATAATTAAAGGATGAAAGGATTATATATGGTTTTTTTGGTGAGGCAGTTGGGGCTATGTGACTTGCCCAGGGTCACACAGCTAGTGTCAAGTGTCTGAGGCTGGATTTGAACTCAGGTCCTGAATCCAAGGCCAGTGCTTTATTCACTGAGCTACCTAGCTGCCCCAAGGCTCATAGATTTTACAGCTGGAAGGGACCTTAGGGACCAGGAAATCTAGTTTCTTTCTCATTTTTCAGATAAAGAATCTGAGGCACAGAGAGGTTAAGTGACTTCCCTAGGGTCACACAATGACCCTCTGTGTGTGTGTGTGTGGCTCAGACCTTCTGCAATTCTAATACAGCATTCAAACCAGGCCCCTATTAGGACCTTTCTCCCAGTTAGAGGCCTTGGCCTCTATTCAAATGGCACAATGACGCCTTTAGCATCCTCAGAGAATGGGGCTGAATGAGTTTCTCACAGCCCTGACAATACAGGGGCCTTTGGAGAAAACAAAAGCTCCAGACTGTGGCTTCTTTTTCTCCATCCACAGAACAGACAGTGTCTGAGTTGAAAAGAGCCTTTAAGGGTTCAACTGTGAATGTAGAAAGGGGGCAGTGGGGGGAGGGGAGGGGGAAAGACAACTCTGGTTTAGAGGATATAGGAAAAATGAGATTGTCAGAAACAGACTTTAAAGACAACCCACAACCCAAACCAAAATTTAAATGCTCAGAATTGGCAGCACAAAGGGAAAGCTCTCTCCTGACTTGTACTTTGACAGTCTGAACGCCCCAAAAATTATGCCAAAGAGTTTAAAAAAAAAAGAAAAATATAAACAAGAAAAAACCCATAACAAAATTCAGGTTACTATTTTGGAAAGGAAAAAGAGGATAAATTTAATGTTCAAACAAAATCTGATAAAATAGCCATTTGGAAAAGAGCCTTTAAGAGAGAGAATGCCCAAGCTGAGGGGAACCTGCAATCATACCATTTTAGAGATTGTGGGGACCAATTTTTAATTGGGGAGTGCTAGCTAAGCAGCTCGCCGCAATATTGGGGCAAGGAAGGAAACCGGCAGCCTCCCTCAAAACAGAACAAGATTTATTTTAACAAGAACGAACTTAAAAAAAAAAAACCACAAACAGAATCAGTAGGATCAAGGGAAAGGAAATAAAAATGGGGAAAGGGAAATTATAATACCTGAAAAAATACCACCGCCCAGGAATCAACTGAAAATACACAGCAGAACGCCTGTCCCTTTCCAGCTTCCACCTCGAATGCCCAATTCTCCTCCCCCAAACCTAGAAACACCCCACACAGTCCCAGCCAATGGGATAGGCGATCTGACAGTCACATGACTGCCCTCACTAGGCTTCCAATCATTATAATTTTGCCAGGCCCACGTAGGAGTCAGCCAGTGGTGATGACGTGAGGTGCCAGAGCCCTGGCAATGGCTACAACCAGTGGGTGGAGCACCCTGCGGTTTGTGGAGCCCCAGGCCAGTGCTCCCTGTGGCATAAAAACCTCAAATAACAATTAATTTTTTACAAGATGGAGGAGCCCTTCAGGCAGAATCACAACTGGAGACAGCGAGCACAGAGGACCTGAAATGTTAGGCCTTAAAGGGACCTTGGAACATGGAATGGTAGAGCAGGAAGGGATGTTAGAGACAATCGAGGACAAATGACCCATTTTCTTTTTCTTTTCTTTTTTTTTTTTTGCGGGGCAATGGGTGTTAAGTGACTTGCCCAGGGTCACACAGCTAGTAAGTGTCAAAGTGTCTGAGACTGGATTTGAACTCAGGTACTCCTGAATCCAGGGCAGTTGCTTTATCCACTGCGCCACCTAGCTGCCCCCCAAATGACCCATTTTCAAGATGAAGGGACTGAGGCACAAAGATAGGAAGTAACTTTTTGAGGAACCACAGCCACAAATTACAATCCCAGGTCCTAATGACTAGTCTGGAGTCTTTCCTTAAGAAAGCTTTTGGGTTCTATAAAACCATGCATACTCGCTGACCCAGCAATACCATTACTAAGTCAGTATCCAAAAAGAGATAAAAAACAAAAAGTTAAAGACCTACTTATATGGACAAAAAATAGTTATGGCAGCTCTTTTCTGGTTCAAAGACTTCAAAATTCAGGGGATGCCCATCAATTGGGGAATGGCCGAACAAATTGTGGGATGTGATTATGATGGAGTGCTATTGTGCTATAAGAAATGATGAGCAGGATGCTATCAGAAAAACCTGGGAAGATTTATATGCGATGCAATGTGAAATGGACTGTATACAAAGTACCAGCAATATTGTAAGATGATCAGCTGTGAATGACTTTGCTAATCTCAGCAATAGGATGAGCCAAGACAACTCTGAAGGACTTATGAGGAAAAATGTGATCCATCCCCAGAGAAAAATTAATCAGTCAGAACGAGGTGTGTCTGCATATATCTTCTGGAATCAACTGTTATAGGGCCTAGCACCCCAGAAGTTTTCTGGGGTACATCAAGAATGTTCTCCTTGAGAAACTAAACCAAAGGACAGACACACCCAAAGAGGTAAGTGGAACCGGATCCAGATGGAGCTAGCTTTGGGACCCCCACCCTTCATTCCAGTCTCCCTCACTCCTGGGGGGATAAGATTAGGTATGGCTGCTGCCTTTGTGTCCTGAGGAGAGAGATGGCTTGAGAGATCTGCAGCCGCCCCTCACCCAACTCCTCCAGCCACCACCAGTGTGGGGTGGTCCTCCTTCAATAGGGGAACTTTCCACTGTCAGACGATCACCTCATTGGACCACCACTGGACCTCTATAACAGTATCTGCCTGTCTCCTGCTTGGGGAGATTGGTATCTCAGAGCCATGCTCTGTACCATGCCTTTCTCCCCATGAGAAGAAGTCCAAGGATTTCTCTCTCTTGGTTTCCCTTCCCCAGCCCCTAAATAAACTATTATCTTATTCTATTGGTTTTGTATGCAAGAGGGTGTAATTCTTTTTTTTGTTTGTTTTTTGGTGAGGCAATTGGGGTTAAGTGACTTGCCCAGGGTCACACAGCTAGTAAGTGTTAAATGTCTGAGGCTGGATTTGAACTCAGGTTCTCCTGAATCCAGGGCCGGTGCTCTATCCACTGCGCCACCTAGCTGCCCTGAGGGTGTAATTCTTTAAAGAGGAATTCCTAAGGACCCCTACCCCAACCTCAAACCTCCCCCCTACCTATTTCCTCACAACATAACTGGTGCCTGTCATGAAGGGTATGGGAAATTTCCTCTTTCCTCTTGGCACACAAAACCTGGAGGTAGGAACCTCCCTTTTGGGTTTCTTTTCTCCCTCTCCCACCTGGCTTGACCTCCTGTTTGAGTCACTGAGAGGTAGAGATGGTCAGCTTTTGCATGCGACAGCAGACGGGCAGCCTGGGTCTCCCTCCCTCACCAAAAGCTCGGCCAGACATCCAAACCATGCTCGGACCCTCAGACACCATGTTTCTGGGTAAGACCTTTGTGTTTGTGTGTCTATCCCTTGCCAGCGCTCATCTCTTCCATGAGACAGGCAGCCAGCATCTCCCTCCCTTGAGAAAGCTCAACGTAACGTCTGAACCACGTTCAGACAATTCTCCTTAGACAGAATGATATCTGGGTACAGCCATGGGGCAGAAAGGGAGTGTTCTCGAAGGCTCATTCACCGCTGGGATGCATCTTCAGAGACTGGACTAAATTAGGACTTACAAATTGGAGAAAGAGATGCATGATCTATGAATGTAACACTCTTTGGCCAAAGTATCAGTTAGGATCCCAAGAGAACTGGTCTTTACATGGAACTCTTAGCTATAACACCATTTTGCAATTGGACAACTTTTGCAGGCGTGAAGGGAAATGGACAGAGATTCCACACATACTGGCCTTTATGGCTTTAAGCCAGAAGTCAAAAGGAAAGGAACAGAACAGAATATGCCCAGCGAAATCAACTGAGGCTTGGGATAACCCTAAAATGCCTCCTTCCCCACAGGAGGCTCAGGAATTAAATGATTTATTGGACGATGTCCTCCTGCTGGTAGAAAATCACCGCAAGTCCAAGCGATTAGCCAACTTTTCTGGCACACCCTCCTCCTCTGGGACCCCATCCCTTCCTGCTCCTCAGCCTCCTCCCTACCTGTTCCTCGTTTTACCCCTTCTTCCTCGCGAGCTTCTGTCCCTATGGGTCAACCACTGTCATACCACTCTATGACTGAGACTCCTCTTTGCCCACTGGCTGATCTCAGAACCAATCACCTGTGCCCTCCACAGCCAAGCTCCTGCCACACTTGGAGTGGACGTCAGTACTCTTCTATTTGCCCCACCCAACAGTGGTCCCCACAACCTATCCAGCTGTATCCCTGGCACAATCTGGGGGCTCCAATACATTCGGTATTCTCCTATTTTTTCTATTCAGCAGCCACTCCCATCTGCTTTAACTAATCTGCAGTTGCCTATGCCCATTCCCCCCCCCAGTCTCCTTTACCCCTCCTTCACCCACTCCACAGCCAAAGACTGCTACCCCTCCCCCACCCACTTCACAGACTCCTACCTGCCGGGTGGGGAGGGTCATGAGAACACAGGCTCCTACCTGCCTGGTTGACGGAATGAGAAGGGGTCGGGGGATTAAGAAACAAGTCGATTATGAGAAGGTGAAGGAGATCACACAGGGGCCAGATGAAAACCCAGCTCTTTTCATGAGTCGCCTCGTGGACTCTCTGAAAAAATATACTAATCTAGATCCAGAAAGAGATGTAGGAATAACTGTCCTCAATATACATTTTATTAGCTGATCTGCTCCTGACATTAGGAGAAAACTCCAGAAGTTAGACTGGGGTCCCCAAACCCCACCCTCACAACTCCTTGATGTTGCTTTTAAGATTTTTTATTATAGGGACCTTAAGGTATCCAAAGAGAGAGAAAAGATGGCTGGTGCCCGATCCATAGACCAAGCCTCGCTAATAGCAGCATCCATTACGTCTGCTACCAGCAGATCTCTGGGTGGCTGAGATTCTGGCAGCTGCAGGAAACTGGGACACAGGAGTTGAGGACAGTCCTCAAAGGTGAGACCACCTCCCCTACCTCCTTGTCCCCATTGCAGCCCCCAAGAGGTTGGCCTAGCAAAAACACAGCTCCCTGCATTCCAGTCTCATGGCCAGCCCCTTGTTACTGACATTTCAATGGCCAAGCCCAGGGTCAAGCTGGACGTAGGAGGTCTTACTATTCCATCAAAGGAGTAGGTTGTGGGGAATGGGGGAACACCCCTTAAATGTAGGCCAACATTGCATTTAATGTGTATGCATGAGGATCACAAATTTCTTCATCCCCATGAGAAGAAGGCCAAGGATTTCTCTCTCTTGTTTTCGCTTCCCCAGCCCCTAATTAAACTATTATCTTATTCTGTTGGTTTTGTGTGAAAGAAGGTGTAATTCCTAAGGACCCCCACCCTTACCTCAAACCCCCTACCCTATTTTCCCCACAACATAACCAAAAGTACTGCCTTAAGTGATTTTTTCCTGCCTTTAGGAACTTGTATGAAAGAGATGACCCATTTCAGAAGTAGATAGAGATTCGTAGGGTTTGGAAGCAGAGAGGAAGGAGCAGACTTAAAAAGCTGGGTCAGTCAGCACCAGGAGAAAGAAAAGGTGGGACTGAGCTCTGGCAGAGAAGAAAAATATCAAAGATGGACACTGGCTCTATGAGCATCTCAGAGTAGAAAACCCAGGCTGGGGCCACCAGTGCACCTGCCTCCTTCAGGCCTAAGGATGGTTCCAAGAAGAGGTCTGCTCCTTCCCCAACTTCCCCTCTTAATACCTGTCTGGTCACAGACACTATAGGAATCTGCTTTTTAGTTACACAAAGGTTTCTAGTCATTTGAATTTTTCTCAACCAGAGAAGCCAGGGGTAAAATAGAGACAGGGATAAGTGTCAGATTAAGCAGAGTCCAAATTCTGACTAAATCTTAGGAATTTTCCTAACCCCTAATGTTCCATCTAAAAGAAACTCCTTAAAGCTGCAGAACAGGGAACCATGTGGACTGAGGTGGGACATTATATTAGCTCTAGGCTCACTTTAAACCTGAGGTCGTGCTTGTCAGGTGCTGTTACACTTAGATCAAAGACCATGGAATGTCAGGGCTGGCATCCTTAGATCACAAAATGTAAGATCTGGGAATTCCCAGAGATCAGAGAACATGGAATGTCAGGGCTGCAAGGGACCCTGGAACAGAAAATCTCAGAGGTTGGGAGGATCATCTTAGCATCACAGAATGCCAGAGCTGAAAGGGACCTTGGAAGGCAGAAGTATGTCACTGCTGTAGAGGGACCTCTGACTGGGACAAGAGAAAGGCTCTTAGCATAGAGACAGACAGCCAGAGTGGGGAGGGTCGTGAGAACACTGTATAGCATTGCAGGAAGGCCTGTGAAAGAATGGGCTCCAAAAAAAAAAGAAAGAATGGGCTCATGTAAACCCAGCAGAGCTCAACTCCCTTCCATTGTATGAGTGGCTGGAGCTAGCAGGTTTGGCTCAGTCACTGACAACTACTGATGAGGTGAATCATTTCATCAATGTAAATGTGGAAGCATAAACAGGCATTGAAGTGCCCTGTGCCAAATAGCCCAAGCCCTGGTCCCCCTGGTGCTTGCCTCTGGCTTGTTCACAGAGCAGGGAGTAGGATGATGCTCTCACACTTTGTCCAGGGGAAATCCAGATCAGGCTGGCCACCCCACCTTTGGGGGAATATAAACTCTCTAGAGGCACAGTGGAGTGTTCAGCCAGGCATCCTCTCCTAGTTCTAATCACAGGTTGCCATGGTGACTGGTGGTTGTCAAGGATACCTGCAATTCTGAATAGCTGGCACTCAGGCTACCTCCTTATCTGGCCTCCATTATGATGCCCAGGTGGCAGGAGGGGAGGGCTTCTTCCCAGCTCTATCCTGACCTGTCAGCTCAGAGCAGATTTAAATCACCAGGGACCAGAAAATATCAGGAGATACCCACCCATACACTATTATGTACACACAGATGTAGATATATATATATGTTTGTGTGTAATCTTTATCTTTACATATTTATATCTATGTTTTATCTATTATATTTATGCATATTTGTATATTAATTTTTATGTTTTTATTCTATATATTTTATATATTCACACACACATATATATATATATATAAATATATATATATATATATATATATATATATATATATATATATATATATACAGAGAGAGAGAGAGAGAGAACAAAACAAAGATAGGCATAGAGATGCTGAGCTAGAGATGGGCAGAGCCACAGAAAGGAAACCATAGAGACCGACTGCAGAATAAGATGCACTAGAAGACACTTAAAGGAAGCATCAGGGAAGGGAACAGACATGATCCCAGGCACTCTGGTGACCTCACTGAGCTCCTCCTAGCCAAGTGAGAAGAAACTGAGGCTCAGTCAAGTTAAGGTGGTGCCCAGGGTCACTCAGGTACTAAGGATCCGAGGCAACATTTGAACCCAGGTCCTATGATGGCATGGTAGCCAAACTTCTTCCATGATACAATTCTGCCTCCCAAGCAGCTTTTGCCATCAAACCATGGTTTCCCAGGGCACATGAGAATCTGGCTTTTAATTCTCCACATAGAAAGGGTAAATAAAGGGCCTTATGCTTGCTTGTTAGCAATCAGGCTAATAACATAACAAATCTAGGACAGCTTTTACATTTGACCTGGTGAAAAATGCAAAGTATAAAGCATTTGTCCTTGATCACAGTACCTGGCACATACACAGCAGGCACTTAATAAATGCTTGACTGATTGGCTGGGCATCTAAAAGTCAAGACAACTCTTCGTCCCTCTCTAATGGCCTTGTCTCCCTCCCCAAAATCTATCCTTAGGTGGAGGTCACACATCCACCAAGGACAAAGCCCTTGGGATCAGGACAACACACCACTGTCCCTTTGGTGGGGTCCAGCTTCAACCTTATTATGCTCCTTAGATCTCTATGTTGGCATGATGATGCTTGAGAGTGGCTCCTTAATGGGACTCCAGCCCCAGAAGTGGGTTTAGACAACCTTCCACCAGGGAGCTTGGGCCTCCTGTTGAATGCTGTGTTTACACTGTGAAGCGTCAATGGAATGAATGGTTGGGTCATTTCAGTCATGTGAGTCTTTGGGACCCCATTTGGGTTTGTTTTGGCAGAAGATATTGCAGTGGTTCTCTGTGTCCTTCTCCAGCTCATTTGAGAGATGAGGAATTGAGGCAAAGAGGGTTAAGTGACTGCTCTAGGGTCACACAGCTAATAAGTGTCTGAGGCCACATTTGAAGTCATGAGGATAAGTCTTGTTTTCAGGGCCAGCCCTCTAACCCCTGTGCCATCAAGCTACCTGTGCTTGTGCTATCAGGTCCCATTGGGGTCTGCCTGATGCATATGTATTACTAGATTAGCTGGTTTACATAGGGGAAATCTGGCAGAGCTGTCCAGGGTCTTTGGTGCTGAAGTAATATTTTGTATATCTGTTGACATCTCATGTAACCTAAGCTCTTGTGTAAATCTTATTATTTTTTTTTGTAAATCCTTGAAAACTCATTTTGGTAAAAGTTAAAACTGGGGGGCAGCTAGGTGGCGCAGTGGATAAAGCACCAGCCCTGGATTCAGGAGGACCTGAGTTCAAATCTGGCCTCAGACACTTGACACTTACTAGCTGTGTGACCCTGCGCAAGTCACTTAACCCACATTGCCCTGCAAAAAAAAAAGAAAGAAAGAAAGAAAAAAGAAAGGAAGAAAAAAAGAAAGAAAGAAAATGTTAAAACTGGTATTAAAAAGTTCTTACATTAGAGAGTCGGATATAGATAGCAATTCCACCAAAGGATTCAATTCAGGCCAACAAGAAGCTGTTGAATGCTCACCAGCTGGATTGGATAGTTTTTGCCAGTGACTTTTCTTTTCTTTTTTTTCTTTTTCTTTTTTTAGTGAGGCAGTTGGGGTTAAGTGACTTGCCCGGGGTCACACAGCTAGTAAGTGTTAAGTGTCTGAGGCCTGATTTGAACTCAGGTCCTCCTGACGCCAGGGCCAGTGCTCTATCTGCTGTGCCACCTATCTGCCCCAATGACTTTTCTTTTGACATTTCAGAAAAAAATTTACCTCTCATGCTTCTAGGCTTAGGACATCTAGAGATATGGGTACACCAGTGAGATGAGAGTATTAAAAGCAACATCATATATATGGCTACACCACTCAATTTTGAGTGTGGAAAATCTCAGTTCACATTCTACATTACTAAGTCTGTGCTTTCAGTTTTTTCTTATGTAAAATGAGGTTCCACTAGGTGACCTTTGAGGTCCCTTCCAACTCTATATCTCTGATCCTACGTGTGATTTGGGGCGAGTCCCTATACCTCGCTGGTCTTTATTTTCCTCTGTAGCAGGAGGAGATTGGACTAGGTGCACTCTGAGGGTGCTTTGAGCTGGAGACATCAGTCTATGATCCTGTGGACCCATTTGGTGACGTAAGGTAAGGACTGGGTGAAGAGGGCATGGAGGCAGCAGATAGAGAGCACATGGAAGAGACTTGAGGAGGCTTTGGACAAGAATAGTGGGATATGGAGTCAGAGGGTCCGAACTGGAGTCCCAGCTCTACTGCTGCTACAAAGACCACATCTAGTCTCTCCCAGTGGCTGCTCTTTCTTTGTGTACTCCAGGGTGAACTTTTCTTTGACACTCTGCTTGGGCTTCCCTGATTTGGCACTGGTCAAGGCTTGGCCCAAACTGGCTAGTTATTTAACAAAACTCCTTCAAAGCTAAGGGCAGCCATTTTCTGGTACATATTTCCTCCAGGTTTTGTCCTGGTCAGTGGGTTACGTGAACACGTTGCCTGGTGCATAGCCTCTGAACTTAGCTGCTTGCCCATTTCCCTGGACTCACCTGCTTAGTGAGGCTCTGACTTGGCTGCCTCTCCTTCACACAAGTAGAAGAGCATGGTCATTGGTCTCCCAGCATCTCAGGGCAGGGGACACCTGGAAGACTGTCTTTGGGCTGACCCTCAACCTTCTGCCATGTATTGCCTGTATTTACTGAGGAGGCTGAGTCACCTAAGGTCTCCATGTTCTGGGCAAGTCTCTAAGAGTACAAATTGCAGGCAGAGTAGGAATCAGTGGAGAGATTTTTCTATTCTGGGAGTCCCCCACACTTGTCACATGTCCCGTCCTGTCTGATCAGGATGCCTTCTTCTCAGCCTCCAGGGGCTCTTGGCTCCATGCGTGGGCCCCCTCAGGGTGTCCTGTGGCCCCCTGTAGGTGCCCTGGGTGAGGCTCTTTGTGGGTAGTGCAGCATGCTGGAGCCTTCGTGGGATCCCAGCCCTTTGCCTCAACACTCCTTCATTCAGGGGTGGGGGGAAGGAAGTTGCCCAGGAGCAATTGCCCTCAGTTTCCTACAGCCCAGGTATGCTCAGGGTCAGACATGCCTGGGTGCCCCCATGTCCCTCCCAGCTCCTGGTCTGATTTTGTCTCCTCATGCCTGGATGAAGGAGGCTGAGTCCAGCCTCTGCCCCAGATCACCCCTTTCCTCCACTGCTCTGGGGGTTGTCAGGAATCCAAATCCCATTCAGGGGATGGTGGCCTTGGCTTTAGCTGTATGGCCAGAAAGGAAATCTGACCTCCAGTTCACCCCATTAGGGCACCTGGCCTCCCATTCACCCCATTACAAAAGGGGAGGTATGTGCACAGGGGCATCCTCCAGGCATACTGCCATATCCTTAGCCCATCCTTGACAGCTTTGGGGATTTATTTATCAATACTGTCCCAGGCAAGCATGTGTGTACACCTGGTCTCTCCTGTCTGCTTGGTTTGCCCCTCCCTGTAAAAGGGGGCCCTTAGATCAGGATGGCAGGAAATCCACTTTGTCAGCCAGCCACCAAGGACTACTACCCACCCGTGGGCAAGTGCCTTATCACAAACTTCTCCCTATGATTCACAATACTGGCTGGTCCGGGCTCTTTCTTCAGTATCTCCTTTTCTTTTGTTTTTGGTGCTGTTGTTTTTCTTTTTTGAGGTTTTTCTTTTTGCTCTGAGTCTTCTCTTATAACATGACTAAAGCAGAAATATGTTTGATGTTATTATATATATATATATGACCTATATCAGATTACCTGCTGTCTAGGGGAGGGGCGGAGGGAGGCGAGGGAAGGAGAAAAAGTGGAAATTGGAAATCTTATAAAAACAAAGATTGAAAACTATCTCTACATGTAACTGGAAAATAATTAAATACTTTTATTTTAAAAAACTATTACAAAAACAAGCACAACTGCCTACTATGTATCAGACAGTGTGACAACTGATGGGAGTATAAGGAAAGGTGAAAAAAACAAAACCATTCCTGCCTTCGGGGAGCTCTCAATCTAAATAAGGGAGATAACATGTCTGTTAATGACTACAAATAAGACACATAAGAGAGTAATTTGGAGATGGCTTTTTGGGGGGAGGAGGTACTAGCTATGGGGAGCCAGGAAATTAGAGTGGAGGATATTTTAAGCCTGTAGACTGGAAATTTCTTACCCAAGGTCCCACAAGTAGAGATGGCAGTCTGTGCATGGGGGGACATAGGTATATTTGCCAATAATTATGGCTAACATTCATAAAGCACTTGAATAAGGCTTATTTCTTAAAGTAGTAAACATTTTTATTTATTGTTTGGGGTTCAAATTTTTATCCCTCCTTCCCTCCCTCCACTCCCCCCTGCCTGAGGTGGTAAGCAATCAGCTATAGGTTACATATGTACAATAATGGAAAACATTACCACATTAGTAATTACATATATGAATAAAAAATGAAAGAAAGTGAAAAATAGCATGCTTCAGTCTGTGTTCCATCAATATCAGTTCTTTCTCTGGAGGAGGATAGTATGTTTCATCAATAACCCTTTGGGATTTTCTTGGATCATTGTATTGTTGAGAATAGTTAAGTCTTTCATCGTTCTTCATCAAACAATATTGGCGTCTCTGTGTACAATGTTCTCTTGGTTCTGCTCACTTCACCATACGTCAGTTTATGTCTGTCTTTCTGGGTTTTTCTGAAATCATCCTGCTTGTCATTTCATAGGTCACAATAATATCCCATCACCATGATATACTACAGCTTGTTTAGCCATTCCCCAATTGATGGGCGTTCCTTTGATTTCCAATTGAATAAGGCTAGTTGAGTTCTTCATATAACCTCATTTAAATCGAACAGCAGAGGAGGAGGTAACAACAATATTATCCCCATTTTACAGATGAGAAAACAAAGGCTGAGGTCAGTGAAGGGAATCCTCATGTCCAGAAAGGCTGAGCCAGGGCACACCCACCACCCAAGTTCTAGTAAGTACTCAGCACTACAGAGAGAATGAAGGGGGAGACAGTGAAAGAACTGGATTTAGAATCACGGGACCTGACTTTGAAACTTGCCTGCTAGTTTTACCACCTGTGATCTTGGGGAAGTCCCTTGCCCTCTCTGTGCCTTGGTTTCCTCATCTGTAAAATAGGTCAATCTTGAAATTAATGAAAAGCCAATCCATAAGACAAAATTAAGATCTTTAATCAGGGCCAAGGAGTTACACCTGATGGTACCCCATAGCAAGTGCTAGGAGTACCCAAAGAGTGGGACTGGGAACACAGTTTATATAGAATACTATGACAGAGTAACTGAAGGGTTTACTTTTAGGAGGGGAGAGTTTGAGATTTACAAAATAACGAGAAGCCAGAATGGTAATTCTGGGTCAGCAACAGGCAATTCACTGGCTTGGGAATAGAGACCAGGGCAGGATCAATCAGTTCTCAGTCAAATGTGGTTGTCATTTCATCCTCTTGGCCAAGAGGAAGTCTGGAATTCTGATGATGACTGAAAAGATGTGACAAGGGTCCAATGTTTCACGGGAACAAGAGTTATCCTGCTAAACATCTGATTTATAAAGGGGGTTGGTTTTTTTTTTACATATTTATCCATTTGGAAAAATAATTTGCTAATGGGAATAGATAATAGGGAAAGACTAACAAGTAGGGTACATGGACATAGGTTGCAAAGTTCTAAATTAATATAAGCTGGGACATGGTACACAGGATTCTCAGGCCACATCCCGTGTCTTGGGAAAGGGGTCTACCCCTGCTGTTGTCTGCTTCTTTTCCCAGGTTAGATGGAGTTTGGTATCACTGGTAGTGGGCTGTGCTGTCCATTGGGGGATTGGAGCCTTCTTCAGATGTCATAGGTTCATCCTGCTGTCAATTCCCTTTAGTGTTGCAGCAGGAGGTTGGTCACCAGGACTCGGTAGGGCCTTTTCTTTGGGTTCCAACTGCAAGGGAGACTGATTCAGGATTGAGTCCCTAGAAAATAACTGAGAAACGAGAGTTAAGGCCTCAAAAAGTTCTGAGTGAATCCCAGCAGTAGGACAGAAGGAAAACCTTGGTGGTGAGGGAGTCACTGTGGGGGGCGGGGGGGAAGGAGGGGCATAAGATGCCCACTGAGGATTTCAAACCATAAAAGAGAATATTTCCCAAAAGGGGTCACCCTATCTTTCAGAAGACCTAGGACTTTTGACCATGGCAGACCCCAATCATCCATACATTTGCTAACTGATTCTTAATTCCATTGATAAGTTCTACCAGACTAGAGGATTGGGGGTCTGCTGCAGGGGCTTGCTTGCAAAAAAAAAAGCCACCACCCACCAGGGAAGACATGCAGACCATGACAAATACAAACATAACTAGAGGAGGGGAGGAATGAAATAGAATCATTCTGCAAAACTATAAAGGGGGAATTTCTCTGGTGGAAGTCTTAGGGGCTTGTTAACATAATATTTGGGGAAGATTTAACATTGTAGATAAACGTCAAATGCAGTTGGTCTCATTTTACCCCACCAATATTTTCAGCCCAAACTAAGCAGCCTGTCAGGGGTCCAGTGCCTAAAGAGTACAGGTATTCCATCACAAGTAGACCCAGAGAGAGTCAGGGAGGACTGGGCATCCATTTGGCCCATGCCAGAACCCATGGTTTTTCTCCTTTTTGCACCCTTCTCATCTTACCATGTCTTGGGATGGGACAAGACATGGCCTCTTAGACAACAGTAGGCTCTGCTGGGGTGAATGTTAATTTGAGAGCATGCCCAGCAGATGTAAAGGAAGACAGACCTATAGGGATTGGGGGCTTCTGAGCAGTTTACTTGGGATGCAGGTCAGCAAGGACATTACCCCAGGCATAGGGATAGTATTCATAGCAGTGTCCTGGAACTTTAATAGCAGTCACTGCTGCTGGCAACAAGAGGGATTTTTAATGGGAGTTCCAGAGGAAGTCAGGAACCCTTGACATTTTCACAACATCCTGAAATCATGTGCCACCCCAAAAGCATACCTTCTATCCATGTAAATGTCCACTCATTTCCCTTTCGGTAATTCACAAGATGGTATCAGAGCTTCAAGTTCAGCTTGCTGAGCTGAAGAGGCCTTCTCAGTGGTGGTGAAAACATACCCACAAGTTAATTTACCAGAATCATTTAGAGGCAAGAAACATCAGTGTACCAGGAATAATAGGACCTAAGAGCCACCATTTCATTAACACCATTGACCAGACTGAGGAATAGCCATAGAATAGGCAGTGAAGAAAAAAAAACTCATTCTTGCAAATAACATGATGATATGCTTACTGAAAACCTAGAGAATCCACTAAAAAAAATTGCTGAAACAATTAAGAAATTCAGCAAAGTTGCAGATGTAAAATAAACTCAGATAAATCATCAGCATTGCTCTACATTCCCAACAAAGTCCAGCAGGAAGAGACAGAAAGAGAAATTCCATTTGAAATAACCACAGACAATAGAAAATACTTGGGAGGCTACCTGCTAAGACAAAACTTAGGAATTATATGAACACAACTACAAAACATTTTTCATAGAAATAAAGTTAAATATAAACAAGTAGAAAAATATTAACTGCTCCTGGGGAAGCCAGGCCAGCATAATACAATGACAATTCTACACAAATTGATTTATTAATTAAATATTATTAAATTTTTATTCAGTGCCAGACCAATTAAATTTAAAAAGAAGCTTTAAAGCGCTCAGAAAAAAAACTAAAAACATTCATCTGGAAGAACAAAAGGTGAAGAATAGCAAGGGAATCAATGAGAAAAAAAGTGAAGGAAGGTGACTTACCACTACCAGATCTCTCACCAAAAACGTTGGTACTGGTGAAGAAAGAGTGTGGAGGATGAGTGGAATAGATGAGGAACACAATAGATAGCACTAAATGATCACTCTGATCTTGTCTTTGACCAACCAAAACAGTCAAGATATGGGGACAAGAAATCAGTATCTGCCAATTGTTGGTAAAACTGGAAAACCGCTTGGGAGAAATTAGGCACAGATACACATCTGACTCTGTATAGTGAAATTAGTTCTAAATCGGTACCTGATTTAATCATAAAGGGTGATGAATTAGGGAAGCATGGAATGATTTACCTGTCACATGTTATGGTGACTATATGGACCACCTTTTTATCCAAAAGGATGTTATGAAACTCTGGATTAATAAGATCAAAATGCCCTCCATCTGAACTCCAACTTGAACCTAGCTAGCTAGCAGATAAGTTCCCATCTACTGGCTTCTTTCCCCAGGACAGTAAGTCCCTATCTTGTAAAAACATCTGGGCATCCTTGTTCTTACCAAACACTTTTTGGAATCATATAATCTTATCATAGGGTTTTCTTTTTTTTGTGGGGTAGTGAGGGTTAAGTGACACAGTTAGTAAGTATCAAGTGTCTGAGGCTGGATTTGAACTCAGGTCCTCCTGAATCCAGAACTGGTGCTTTACCCACTGCACCACCTAGCTGCCCTATCATAGGATTTTCTTTAAGTCAAACTATCAAATTGTTAAACTGATTTCTATTTTATACATTCTTCTTATAGTTTTGCTTTTAAGTTGAATCGTTTCATACTGATGAAACTGATACCACCTTGTTTATATATACCTTCCCCAAAAAAGGCATCTTCAAACTCCTTCTTTGGAAGAAGTCTCCACATGATTCATGCTGATTGTTTTTCAGACAAATAAACTATTACTTTGTTTATCTTGTATGTGTCTAATCAGGTTTTTTTTCATAGGAGGCCAGATACTAAAAAAAAAAAAAAAAAAACCTGATGACACAGATTTTTGGAAAAGGGAAGAATTTGTGACCAAACAAGAGATAGAAAAGAATGATATGCAAACTGAAGAACTGTTTACATCAAGTTTAAAAGGTTTTGCACAAAAAACACAAGGCAGAGAAAATTAGAAATAAAGCAGAAAGGTGGGGAAAATTATATAGTGCATAATACATTCTTACATAACGTGAATTGGTTCCCTGAGGTAAAGAAGGAAGTAAGGGTTGGATCCAGGAAGGGGATCCTGTGGCCATGAAGGGAGGGGGCTGGCATATGGTTTAAGGACACATGAGGGACAGAGAAAAAAGATCTGGAGAAATCCAGAAACCCATGAGTGCCAGGACCAGTCACTTGGGGGCCTGGATATAACTGACAGGAAGAATAGATAAGTGGGGCCAGAGATGGATACAGAGAGGTGAAGGTGGGTGCCTGGGGAGGTCAGCAATAGGCATGCAGTAACTGAGCACAGCTGGATGGAAGAGAGACCCTTGGGGCTGGACATGCTGGTGGGTGGAGCTGGGCAAGTCTCTCTCAGCACTGGAGGTCTCAAGCCAAGTCCTGATCCAACGGTGGTGGTGGTGGTGGTGGTGGTGGTCTCTCTGCTTCTCTCTTCTGCTTTTCTTGGAGACACTCTCTCTCTCTCTCTCTCTCTCTCTCTCCTTTTCTCTCCCTGGCTTTTTATCCTTTCCCTCCATCAATGTTTTGCTTCTGAACTCTGCCATTTTTATCTGCCCCCCCGAGTTCTGACTCCCCTTTCTCTTACCCCTTTACTCTCCCCTACTTCCCTAGCTGGTAAGAGAGACTTGTATTGCCAATTGAGTATGTATATGAATTTTTCCTTTCTGAAACACTTTACATGTGACTGAAGTTCAAATGTTGCCCAACCCACCCTCCATTTTTCCTTCCATTGTAAAAGTTCTTCCTGGGGCATCTCTTTTACTTAAGACAATTCTCCCCCCCACCCCCAATCTTTCACTCTCTTTCCCCTTCTCCCACTGCATCCCTCTTTCTCACCTATCCATTTTGATCATCTCAACCTAATCAACTCCCTCCCAGACCCTTCTGCTCTGTAGAGCCATTCTAACTTCCTAATAATGATGAAATTCTGAAAAATGCATAAATTATTTTCCCTTATAGAAGGCTACACAAGTTAACCTTCTTGAGTCCATCATGATTTCTATTTCATGTTTACCTTTTTTGGGTCCTCTTGAGTCTTGTGTGTGATTTTCTATTCAGCTCGGGTCTTTTCATCAGGAATGTTTGAAAGTCTTCGATTTCATTAAAGATTGCGTCTTGTCTTGAAGGACTATACTCCATTGGGAGTAAGCCTGTGGTCGCCGATTTGTTTTCAGAGACAGTGTCTCCAGCCCCCGGATGTGTTGTCTACAAAATGTTTTAATACTAGATGTGTGTCAGCAGAAAGCAATTTTATAGTTACCGGCATGTTCTCAGAGACAGTGTCTCCAGCCCCAAAAGTCTTGTCTAGTGTATGTTCTACGATTAGATAGATGTATTTCCCCTGAAAGTAATTTTGTAGTAACTGTTAAGTTCTCAGAGACAGTGTCTCCTGTCACAAGTATTTTTTCCTCAGTGTTCAGAGACTAGATGTACTTCCCCAGAAAGCAAGCCTATAGTAAGTGGAATGTTCTCAGAGACAGTGTCTTCAACCCCAAATGTCTTGTCTAGTGAATGTTTTAAGATTAGATGTGATTCCCCTGAAAGTAATTTTGTAGTAACTGTTAAGTTCTCAGAGACAGTGTCTCCTGCAACAAGGATCTTTTCCTCTGAGTGCTTGGACACTCGATGCATTTCCCCAGAAAGTAATTGTGTAGTAACAGCCATGTTTTCAGAAACAGTGTTTTCAGGCACAAGTATCTTTTCCTCTGAGTGTTCGGAGACTAGATGTGCTTCCCCAGAAAGCAAGCCTGTAGTAAGTGGAATGTTCTCAGAGATGGTATCTTCATGCACAAGTATTTTTCTTCTGAATGTTATAGTTGTCCTGACTTTGGTTTTCTTTTCTAAAAAAAATATGATATGTCATAAGGGACGGCTCTCAGGGAGGGGGAGAGGGAGAGGTAGGTATGGAATACTGTGTTTTAAGAAAGAGAAAACATTGATAATTTTTTTAAACCAAGTCAGATCTCAAGGATATTAATGGAGGCAGGGGGGAAGAGGATAGAACAGGGTTTTGAATACATGGAGAGACCACCACCATCGCTGGATCCAGGGATAGGCTTGGGACCTCCAGTACAGGGAGAAGAGATCTTTGCTGTGCTCTGGCCACCTGCTGGAGTGCTCAGCCCCTGTGTGTCAGTCTTCTGTCCATCTATGCTCAGGTATCCTATGCTTGTCACCAGGCCCCACATGTCACCTGTTCTCTCCTGTCTGGGGCTGTATCCAGGCCCAAAGTGTCTATAACTCATCCTTTGTGTTCTTTGTTTGGTCCCAGCCAGGACCCCATGTGAATGGCACTGGCCCCGCACCTTCCTCCTGTTCTCACTTCTCTGTCCCTAGCCCCTTGGTATCCTTGATAGGGGCAGCTAGATGGCGTAGTGGTTAAAGCGCTGGCCCTGGATTCAGGAGTACCTGAGTCCAAATCTGGCCTCAGACACTTGACACTTACTAGCTGTGTGACCCTGGGCAAGTCACTTAACCCCTATTGCCCCACAAAAAAAAAGAAATACTTTGTGAATTAATAAATGAATGAAATATCCAAAAAAATTAAAGAGAGCATGGAGGGGATGATTGACTATGATGTCAAAACGTATGGTACCTACTCTGCTGGGCTATTGTGAAGAAAATTCTTTGTCAAGTTTAAGGTACTATATAAAAGTTAGGATGAACAAGGTGCTATCAGAAAAACCTGGAAAGACCCACATGAACTGAAGCAGAGAAAAATGTACTGTATACAAAATAATAGCATTAAGTGTAAGATGATCTACTGGGAAACACGTGGTTATTTTCAGCAAGGCAATGATCCAATATAATTCTGAAGAACTTAGGAAAATTGCAGTCCATCTACAGAGACAGAACTGATGGTATCTGAAAACAGATGGCAACACATTTTTTTTGAAAATTCCTTAATCTGAATATTTGTTTTTATCTGTTTTCTCTCACAACCTAGCTAATGTAGAGTTTTTTTCCATGACTACTCATGTATAATTTATGTTGAATTGCTTGAGTTCTTTGGGTGGTGGTGGGAAGGGAGGGAGGAAGAGAAGTTGGAAAACAAAGTTTTAAAAAAATTGATGTCGAGGGCAGCTAGGTGGTGCAGTGGATAGAGCACTGGCCCTGGAGTCAGGAGGACCTGAGTTCGAATCCTGATTCAGACACTGAACACTTACTAGCTGTGTGATCCTGGGCAAGTCACTTAACTCCAGTTGCCTCACCCCCAAAAAATGATGTCAAAATTTGCTTTTACATGTAATTTGGAAAATAAAATTCTAAAACAAAAAGAGAGAGCATGGAGGGGCAGCTAGGTGGCACAGTGGATAAAGCACCAGCCCTGGATTCAGGAGGACCCAAGTTCAAATCCAGCCTGAAACACCTGACATGTACTAGATTGTTTGATCCTGGGCAAGTCACTGAACCCACATTGCCCCAAGGAAAAAAAAAGGTCATAGAATCATTTACCTGCCAGATCTATGGAGAAAAGTAGAATTTAGGACCAAACAAGATACAGAGAGCATTACAAAATATAAAATGGAGGGGCAGTTAGGTTGCGCAGTGGATAGAGCACCAGCCCTGGATTCAGGAGCACCTGAGTTCAAATCCGGCCTCAGACACTTGACACTTACTAGCTGTGTGACCCTGGGCAAGTCACTTAACCCCAATTGCCTCACAAAACAAAACAAAAAGCAAAAAAACCCCAAAATATAAAACGGGTCATTCTAATTATATAAAATTTTAAAATTTTTTTAGAAATAAAACCAATACAACCTAAATTAGAAGGAAAGCAGAAAACTGGAGAATGGGGCAATTTAAAAGTATCTGTGATAAATGCCTCATTTCTTATAAAGAATTGAGTCCAATTTAAAAGAATATGAGGGGGCAGCTAGGTGGTTCAGTGGATAAAGCACCAGTCCTGGATTCAGGAGTACCTGAGTTCAAATCTGGCCTCAGACCCTTGACATTTACTAGCTGTGGTACCCTAGACAAGTCACTTAACCCTAATTACCTCTCTCTCTCTCTCTCTCTCTCTCTCTCTCTCTCTCTCTCTCTCACACACACACACACACACACACACACACACACACACACACACAGAGTATGAGTCATCCTCCGATTGATAACTGGTCAAAGGATAAGAAGTGACAGTTTTCAAACAAAGAAATCAAGGCTGTATGCATATGGAAAAATGTCTAAACTAATATTGATTAGAGAAATGCATAGCAAAACAACTCTAAGATGCCCCCTCAAACCTATCACATTGATGACATGTGTGACAGGGACAAGAACACATGCTGCAGAGGGTGGGAAAAACTGAGATGTTAATGCACCATTGGTGGAATTATAAATTAATCTAAGCATTGTTGAGGAAATTTTGAAAATATAGCCAAAGGGCCCTAAAACAGTGCTTAGCCTTTGATTCACTACTAGGTTTGTATTCAATAAAGATCAAAGAACAAAGTAAAGGGCCTATGTGGAAAAAATATTCTAAACCACACTCCATGGTGTATTGTAAATGGAAAAATGACTTTCTCATAAAATATCATACTAATAAAAAATCAGAAGGGAAATAGAGCATGTACCTCTCACTGATATGGGTAAGAAATGTGTCTTTAACCAATCAAGCAGTAAAGACAATTATAAAAGGAAAAAATTAGTAACTTTGATTACTTAAAACTGAAAAGCTTCTCCATAAATAGCACTTATATAACCAGGATAAGAAGGGAAGTTGTTGATTGGGAAAGAATTCTTGACCAAATACCCCTGATACTTGTTTGATATCTAAGATATACAAACAACTTTTCACTATGGATAAATGGCCAAAGGATATGAACAAACAGTTCTAAAAAAAGAGAGACTACAGTGTATGTGCAACCATGAGGAAAAAAATGCTCTAAATCACCAACAATAAACGAAATTCAAAAATAGAAATGACAACAAGGATAGAAAAAAGTAGATGTGCATTCACTGGGGAATGGCTAAACAAAGCAGGGGACATGAGCGTCATGGAATATTACTATTACAATTGGAGAAATGATGTATGTGATGAAGACAAAGAAACATAGAAAGAGCTTTGAGAACTGATGGTGAGAGAAGTAAGCAGAGGGAAGAAAATAGTAGACATGGTAAGCACAATACTTTAAATGGAAAGAAGAACGCACCAAAAATTAAAAGTATGTGGAACAAAATGTTAAAGATTAATTAGGAATCAAAACAAGATATGACACCATCAACTTAGCCCTTCGTGGAGGGGAAAGTTCCACAGCTGGTACACTGCTCACGTTTTCCAAATGTATCCATCACTCAGGCCGACTTCTTTCTTCTTCCCTACAACAAAAGAAATACTCTTTGTCACATGGGATGGCTCTCACTGAGAGGAAGGGAGATACATGGGATACTTTGGTGATGCAAGAGAACATCAAAAACATTTTTGAAAGAGGTCAAAAATCTCAAGGATAGAAATGGAAGGAGGAAAGAAAGGGGTCTGGGTTGATGTTAATCAGCAGCAGCTCTCAAATCATACCACAAGTCAGTGATTAAGAAACCAACTGCTACTTCTTTAAGATAGAGGTTGATCAGTGGAAAAGATGAGGAATGCTGTAAACAGAAGCAAACACTGTCTTGACTAAATCCAAAGAAAGCAGTTGGGGGACAGGGAGAACAGGGGAGGACCCACTATGTGATAAAAAACAGAAAGGATAAATCAAAAGCAGTTTGGGAAATATCTGAGAGTGACACTTCACACCACATATCAAATTCAACTACAGATGGATACAGGAACTAGATCTAAAGGTGGAATCATTAGCAAATTAGAGAAGCAAGGAGGGAATGGCTTTCCCCCATCTGTGGACAGGGAAGAGGTCGGGACAGGGGGGAATCACAGAAGATGGACAATTCTGCTTCTAAAAATCTGAGATGTTCTGACAGAAATAAATCGAATGTAGTGAAATTAGAGGGGTAAGAGTTAAGTGAGGAAAACCATCTTTTTGCTTATGCAAGCTGTAAGGAACAGATTTAAATTTCAAACACCAAGGAGCCATTCTCCAAGAGGTCAAAGGATACAAACAAGAAGCTTTCAAAGGAAGAAATCCAAGCTATCAATAAACATATGACCAAATGCTCCAAACCCCTCCTCATTAGAGACCCGCAAATCAAAACAACTCTGCTCTTTCAGGCTGTAAATCCTAGAGATCTGCAGGTTCACAGACAGTCCCCTCTTTCTGCCTGATAATAATGTACAGGGAAATGTTCCCTTCACCAAGTGCTGGTTGAAACCAGAACAAAACTAAATATAACATTAAGTTCCACGTGGTCAAACAGAAGAGATGATGGGGAGAAGGGGAGGGAAAGAGTTCATCAACTGTGTCCTCTCTTCCCAAGTCCAAGGTCAAGCAGGTGCAGGCCTGGAGGGAGAGAGGGAGGAAGAGAGAAAGCCAGCTTTCACTTGAGGATGGGAGAGAGTGTCATCAAAGGCTTTACCCAGCTGGCCTCCACCCCACCCCATTACCCTCCAAGTCCTGAGCCCTCAAGACAAAGGACTGAGAAGGGACATAGCCCAAAGGAAAGTACACAGTTACACCCCCCTCCTATACACACAAGATCCCGCTTATACACAGGACAAGCCTAAACAATGGTATCAATACTCCCACAACATCCCATCCACATGCCCCAGGGCCCTGAGATGAGGTTACAGGCACAGGAAAGTTCTGGAGAAATTGGAAGGCGGGACTTGTCTAAGAGAAGAATGAGGGAGGGGAAAGGTAAGGGGTAAAAGAGGAGGGGTAGGAGCAGGAGAGCAAGGGGCAGGAGGGCAGGGACAGCAGAACAAAGAAAGATCTTACTTCCCACACCCCCAATTATGCACATGCAGTACCCTTGTGAATTGGGGGCTGGTAAAGGAGAGGAGGAGAGGAAATGACAGTGAAGGACTGACAGACCTCCAGGTCCCCAAGGTCCCCTGCCCAGGCTGCAGGGAAGAGGTTACCCAAACCACTCCCTCCTCCTAAGACAGAAAGGACTGATAGGGGTGGAAGATCAGGAGAGAGTGACATCACATTAGGGGCGGGGTGGTGGTGGTACTGGCCAATGGGGGACAGGAGAGCCTGGACCACTGAGGGAACAGGGCTGACCTCCTCCCTGAGCAGAGGGAGGAGGGATTTCTGAAGGACTTAGGGAAGGGAGGGGGCTCTGTGACATCATTCCAGAGGAGCGGGGAGCGCTAACCCCGCTTCTGCCTTTTCTTTGTTCAGAGAAATCCTGATCCTAGCTTTTACCTTTTGCCAAATGAGTCTCCAAGAATTTACACACCAGCTGTTATCACGAGATATCAACAGATAAAAAGCATCACTTCAGCACTAAAGACAATGGATAGCTCTACCAAGTATCCTCTCAGTAAGCCCCCTAATCTAGTCATAGGCACAAAAGCATGCTACAGACAAAGCCAGATGAGGGAGAGAAGGGGAAGGGGAAGGGGAAGAGGTCACTATCTCCTCTCTTCCTAAGTCCAAGGTCAAGCAGGTGCAGGATGGGAGGGAGGAAGGAAGAAAGGAAATAAGGTAGCAAGAAAAGAATCCAGCCTTCACTGGACGAGGGGTAGGAGTGTCCCCAAATGCTTTATCCAGCTGGACTCCACTGAACCCCATTACCCCAGGAGCCCATAGCCCTCAAGACAAAGACCTGGCAGGAAGGTATCCCTAGGCTAACAGGAAGTCTAAGCAACCCTGGAGAAGCAGGCACACACAGGAACACATATGTGTACATATACACATATACACATTTACACTCCCACCTACACATACAAAATCCCACTTATACACACAGCACAAGCATAAACAGTGTTATCAATAGTCCTGTAACATATCGTCCATATCCCCCAGGGCACTAAGACAAGGTTAAGGGGAGAGGAAGGTTCTGGAGAACTTTGGAGGGGGGCATCTAAAAGAAGAATAAAGGGGTGAAAGGTATGGGAAAAACAGGAGGAGTGGTATGGGCAGGAGAGGATGGGGCAGCAGGAAAGGGAGAACTTACCTCACCCATCAGTAGTCAAGCACATGCAACAACCTTGGGCATTGGTGGGGGGGGCAGGAAGAAGGTAAAGGAGGGGTAGAGAGCAGAGGATGAGGGGCAGGCAGACCTCCAGCGGTCCAGGGCCCCACGTCCAGGCACAATGGAACTGGGGACCCTCCTCCTCCTCCTCCTCCTCCAAAGACACAAAGGACTGATGCTGGTGGGGGGCCAGGATAAAGTAACCTCACCATTGGGGTGGGGTGGTGATGGTTCTGGCTGACCTCAGCCAATGGGAGACAGGAGAGGCGTGACCACAGAAGGAGCAGGGATGATCTCATCCCTGAGCAGAGGGAGGAAGGATGCAGGAGCGAGGGAGTTCCAGGAGGGGGCTCTGTGACATCCTTCCAGAGAAGTGGGGAGCCCGCCTTCTGCCCTTTCTTTGTTCTAAGAAATCTTTGTCCCAGCTTTTATCTTTTGCCAAATGAGTTTTCAAGGGTTTTCAAGTTTTCAACTAGCTTAGTTATAGCGAGATATCAACAGATTAAAAAAAACATCACTTCAGCACCAAAGACAATGGAAAGCTCTACCAAGTATCCTCTCAGTAAGTCCCCTAATCTAGTCGTAGGCACACATGCATGCTACAGAGGAAGCAAAATGATGGATAGAATGGGGAAGGGAAGAGGTCAATCACATCTCCTCTCTTCCTAAATCCAAGGTCAAGCAGGTGCAGGACAGGAGGGAGGGAGGAAGGAAGAAAGGAAATAGGAAGAAAAGAAGGCACCCTCCAGTTGAGGAAGGGAGGGAGCACCCTCAAGGGTTTTACCCTGCTGGCCTCCACTCTACCCCATTGCCTCCATAGCCACCAGCCCTCAAAACAAAGACATGGGCAAATGGGAAGTCTGGGCAACTCTGGAGGAGCAAAGAGACACTGGTACATACAAGCATACACACACACACAGACAAATGTAAGCCCCCCCCCCCATGCACACAGGCCATTATCAGTATTCCCAGGACAACACACCCACATCACCCAGGGCACTGAGACATGGTTATGTGGTCAGGAAGGTTTTGGAGATGGTTGGTGGGCATCTAAGAGACGAATAAGGAGGGGACAGGTAGGGGAAATAGCAGGATGAGGGGTAGGGGCCGGAGAAGAAGGGGCAGGAGGACAGGGACAGCAGAAGAAGGAAGGTGAGAGCTTACCTCGAATAGCCCCCATCATGTACAGCATGACCCTCTGGAATTAGTCAGGCTTGGGAGGGGGAGGAGGTAAAGGAAGGGTAGGGAGCAGAGTATAAGGGACAGGCAGACCCTGAGCTGTCTGTGGCTCCCAGTCCAGACTCCAGGGAACTGGACACCAAAACCACCTCCTCCAAAGACACAAAGGACTGATGATGGTGGAGGATTAGAATAAATGTGGTGGTGCTGGCTGACCTCAGCCAATGGGAGACAGGAGAGGCGGGACCACTGAGCAAGCAGGGATGATCTCATCCTAGAGCAGAGGGAGGAAGGATGCAGGGAGGGAGTTCCAGCAGGGGGCTCTGTGACATCCTTCCAGAGGAGTGGGGAGCCCACCCTTCTGCCCTTTCTTTGTTCTGAGAAAGCCTGATCCCAGCTTTTACCAAATGAGTTTTGAAGACTTGACACAACAGCTTAGTTAACATGAGATATCAACAGATAAAAAACCATCACTTCAGCACCAAAGATAGTGGATAGCTCTTCCAGGTATCCTCTCTGTAAACCCCCTAATCTAGTCCTAGTCATACATGCATGCCTCAGAGGAAGCCCAAGGGCACATGGCAGCACAACCACCCTGTGACTCTTCAAACACATGATGGATGCCACAGGCTGATGCACACAGACCCACACTGGTCATCTGCCACCCCCACCAAGCTGTGTGAGTCCAAAGTAAACATGCTGTTGTTAAATTCAGTGACTTGAGAGTGCTCCACCTCATGCCAACAGTGATTTTGAACTGAGCACTAGCATTAGGTCAGGCTCTCACATTTGTCATAGTTGGCCATTGGGATGAGATTCAAAGACCTCATGACTCACACTGAGGGTAAAGGAAGCAGCAAGCCCAGAATTCTCTAGTTGGTGCTGACTGCCAGAGTAATAAGACCAAAAGTTGGGCCAGCCCATTCAGCAGCCAGAGAGAGTTCTTATCTTTCAGGGATTGTGCAATGAGCACCTAAGGCCAACTGATGGTACTGGTGGATGTGCATGTGAAGGGATCTTTCCTGATGGGAGTGGGAATGGAAGAGCTACAGCCAAGACCAAACCCTATGGTCTCCTACCCAAAGTCTCACCTACCTGCTGATACTGGAGCCCTGAGATGGGAGAAGAGAAGACATATGGTAGAGATTGAGAAATTCCTGCCCAATTGGGCTCTTTGTGCCCGTCAGAGCCCCCACCCAATTCAAGTGGTCCTCAAGCTGTCCCCATCAACTAAAATGGCAATCTCCCACTTTATTTTTTTTAGTGAGGCAATTGGGGTTAAGTGACTTGCCCAGGGTCACACAGCTAGTAAGTGTTAAGTGTCTGAGACCGAATTTGAACTCAGGTGCTCCTGACTCCAGGGCCGGTGCTTTATCCACTGCGCCACCTAGCCGCCCCCTCTCCCACTTTATTTAATAGGAGAATCATGCCACATGTCAAAATAAACTACAAATGGATACAGGAGTTAGATATAAAAGGGGAATTGTTAGCAAAGTAGAGGAGCTAGGAGGAAATGACTTCACATCTATGTATAGGGTAAGAGGTCATGACAGAACAAGTGACTGAGAGGATCACAGAAAATAAAAGGGCTAAATTTGCTTCTATGAAATGTAAATGTTTTGCACAAACAAATCTAATGCAGTTAATTTAAATTGGTAACAATTACATAAGGAAAAACAGCAAAGTTCTCCAATGAAAGGTGCGTGTGCAAGATCTAGAGGGAACTGATTCCAATTTCCAAAATTCAGAGCCATTCTCCAAGAGGTTAAAGGATATGAACACGAAGTTTTCCAGGGAAGAAATCCCAGCTACCAATGGTCCTATGATAAAATGCTCCAAATCCTGAGTGGTTGGAGAACTGTGAATTAAAACAACTCTGTTCTTTCAGTTTGTACATCACAGAGATCCACAGGTTCACAGACAGTCCCCTCTTTGTGTCCCACAACAAAGTACATGGAAATGCCCCGTTCACCACGTGCTCATTAGAATCAGAACAAAAAGAAATAAACCGGGGAAGCTAGGTGGCACAGTGGATAAAGCACCGGCCCTGGAGTCAGGAGCACCTGAGTTCAAATCTGCCCTCAGACACTTAACACTTACTAGCTGTGTGACCCTGGGCAAGTCACTTAACCCCCATTGCCCCGCAAAGAAAAAAAAAAGAAATAAACCATTACATCAACCTGACCAAAGAAGAGATAAAGGGGAGAAGGGGAGGGGAAGAGGTCCTAGACTGTCTCCTTTCCCCCCAACTCCAACGCCAAGCCCAGAAAGGGAGGAAGGAAGGGAGGAAAGGAGGAAGGGAGGAAGGGAGGAAGGGAGGAAGGGAGGAAGGGAGGAAGAGAGGGAGGAAGCCACCACCAGAGGAGGGGAGGGAGGGCATTTCCCCAAAGGCTTTTCCCTGCCCTCTTTCCCCCCAAAACCCCCTCCCTCCAGACAGAGGCCTGGGCACTCAGGTAGGGCCAGGCTTGAGCAGCTCTGGGGGAGCTCGCACATCCAGATACACACGTGTACATGCACCCACATACACACCCACACACATGTTCCTACCTACACAGCACATGCATGAACAAAGGAATTCATGCTCCCACAACACCCTACCCCTCTAAAAAACCTGGGCACTAAGACAAGCCTTGGGGGGAAGGTTAAGGATAAGGGAGGAAGAAGAGTAGGAAAAGGAAGGGAGGTCGAGAGGCACTTACCTCACAGACCCCTCAAAGGATGCTCTGGAATCTGACAGGCGAGGGGAGGGAGATAAAGAGGGGAGGGAGATAAAGAGGGGAGGGAAGCATGAGGGAGGGTGGAAATAGGGGGAGGGGTGAAGGAGAAGGGGACAGATTGGGGGAGGATCAGGAGGACTTTCAGCTGCCCTTCTCCCACCCCCTCTCCTGACACAGGTGAACTGGGAACTCAAGTCCCTCCTCCAGAGGCAGGGAGGATTGACCCAGCAAGGGGCGGGTGGGAGGGGGCGGGCCCATTGACATCACTTGAGAGGCAGGGCTGGAGTCAGATAATGGGAGATGAGAGAGGCCTGGACCTCAGGGGGGTGGGGCTGGCCTCCCCCAGAGCAGAGGGAGGAGGGAGTAAGGAGTAAGGGGAGGGAGCTCTGTGATGCCAGACCCAGAGGAGTAAGGAGCTCCCCCCCGCCACCGCACTGTTTCCCTCTGCACCAATAGGCCATCTTAGAGGGGGAAGGGCCCTGAGCTCAGCCTGGGATGGTCAGGGTCATTCCCTTTTACTGCAAACTGGGAGGGGGAAGGGAGTGAGAGGGAGAAGGGAGGTGCACGGAGGGGCTGTCTTGGGCTCCCCAAAAGGGAAGAAGTCAGCAGCAACATCTGCAAACCAACGGCCCCTGAATGGACTTGGATTCCCGAAAAAGCCCCAGAGCAGAGGAGGAAAGGGGTGGTCCGGGGAAAGGGCACCTCTCAGCCTCCTTTCTCCAGGGATGTGGAGAGAAAGATCAAGCCAGGGCAGGGAGGGAGATGGGGGCATCCTGGCAGCCACATCTGCTCATGACCAGGCCTAGGCTGTGAGAAACAGGGGGCAGTTGCTGTTTGGCAACTCCCCAAATGAAGAAGAGTCCTGGGGTGTTCTCCCAAGTTCCAGGATGCTGCTCCACCCATGAGGAGCATCATTCAGGGCACCCAGAACCCCTGAGGGGACTCAGGCATCCAATCAAGAGCACCTCGAGGCTAAGAAGAGGTGTCTTCATCAGGCAACTGCAGGGACAGAGACTGGACACATGAGGGATATTGGGGACTCCCAGAGAAGCAAAATCCCTCCACTGACACTTTCTCTGCCTGAAATTGGTGCTCTCAGATTTGCTTTGACCATGGAGACCTTAGGTGACTCAGATTTTCATAACTGTCCCTTCAGAAAACAGTGGGAAATTCACGAAACAGATCAGAGAGCAGTTAGGAAAAGACAACACCAGTTTATCGTCCCAAGTACATGTACATGTGGAAACCCCTTCCAAAGAAGAAGCTTAAAACCCCTTTGTCAGTGAAAGCATATAAACTTTCTCTGGTCATTAGTTACATTCCTTACTTTGGGTCTGTATTGCTAAAACACTCAGATGCAGAATGATGAACTTTCAGTTTTCCTGGCTCCTTAGGACAGGATGCTATCAGTTCCATTAGCATGATACAAATCAGTTTGACAGTTCAACTTAAAAGCAAACAATATAAAGGGAAAAGGACCCACATGTACAAAAATATTTATAGCTGCTCTTTTTGTGGTGGCAAGGAATTGGAAGTTGAGGGGATGCCCATCAATTGGGGAATGGCTGGACAAGTTGTGGTATATGAATGTAATGGAATACTACTGTGCTGTAAGAAACGATGAGCAAGAGGAGTTCACAGAAACCTGGAGGGACTTGCATGGGCTGATGATGAGTGAGATGAGCAGAACCAGGAGAACATTGTGCACAGTATCACCAACATTGTGTGTGGATCAACTGTGATAGACTAGATTCTTTTCACTAATCCAACAGTACAAGAAAATTCCAAAGGACTCATGATGGAAAAGGCTCTCCAAATTCAGAAAAAAAAAGGAACTGTGGAATATGGATGCTGATTGGACCATACTATTTCTTTTGTTTTTGGTGCTATTGTTTTTGTTTTTTGAGGTTTTTCCTTTTTGCTCTGATTCTTCTCGTATAACATGACTAATGCATAAATATGTTTAATATTATTATATATACATGTGTATATATACATATATATACATATACATATATATATATAACCTATATCAGATTACCTGCTTCTAGGGGAGGGGGGAAGGAGGGAGAAAAATTTGAAATTGGAAATCTTATCTAAACAAATGTTGAAAACTAAAAGAAAGAAAGAAAGAAAGAAAGAGAAAGAAAGAAAGAAAGAAAAAAAGAAAAAAGAAAGAAAGGAAAAGCAAACAATATGACACGAGTATATGCAATACAAATCAGTTTGATAGTTCAAACTTGAAAACAACAATATGAGAAGAGTATATGATTTGAAAGGGGCTGTCACAGAAAAGGATACCCAGATGTTTTTTACAAGTATTGGGGAGGAAAACAGCAGATGAAGCGGTTTGTTAGAGAGATTGAATCAGGGCTAGAACCTAGGAGTAATGCCAGATCACCCCAGAGTATTTTGAAATGCTGTGATTCACCCTCACCTATCTCTTCAGCATCCCACTTCCTCTATCTTCAAGTCTCTCCAATACTCACCTAGTCCAAAAATCCTCTGCAGAAATAGGAGACTGGAGAGGGTCTTTCCATTTTGATTCCAACCCATACTTTAGGGAGGTTTTTAGAGTACTTCTGGGATTGGGAATGTGACCTAGGGTGATACACTGTTGATAGACTGTAACCTGGGAATAAATGATCAGATACACAAAGGAGCCTGAGGATTCTGGGGCAGTTTCCAACACAGATCTGTCCATTTAAGAAAATCTGATACAAGGTCACTCCAAAGTTGAAAAGATACATTTGGAGAGATTGTTTGCATTACTTATGGAATTTTAATCTTTCCTATTGGTCCTCAGCCTTCCCTTAAGTAAGACATAGAGCACTGAAGTGTGTTTACAAATACTCAGCTAAAGGGGCAGCTAGATGGCGAAGTGGATAGAGCACTGGCCCTTGAGTCAGGAGGACCTGAGTTCAAATCCCGCCTCAGACACCTAACACTTACTAGCTGTGTGACCCTGGGCAAGTCACTTAACCCCAATTGCCTCACAAACAAAACAAAACAAAACAAAAAAACACCACCAACAACAAATACTCAGCTAAAGCAAAAGAGTTAGGAGCCATTTCCATTTGAAGATCCATTTTTAAAATGAACTGAAGGAACTATGAAATTGCAAACTACATTCACTAGGAAACTAGGATTTCTCTCTGTCCCTTCTGCAATAATATCAATAATATCATTCACCCTGTTCCTCTTTTCTCACCTTTCTCTTTGCAGCTCTACCCTAGGGCTCTGGGAGAAGAATCTTACTCAAAGCTTATATCTGGTTTCTGCCCACCTCTGAAAGGGGGATACAAAAAGGTATAAAAAAGGTGTGTGATGTCAGTGAGTGTCAATTAGAAGTTACTATGTGCCTACTATGGGCTAGCTTAAAACAGTCCTTGCTCTCAAGGAGTTCATAGTCTAATGTGGGAGAAAACATACAAGATGTAAATAAATCAAGCATAAAACAGTCATTTATTTCCTCCACACATGCCAAAAAAGAAATGCTAAACACAAAAGTCTCACAAGCAGGCAATAGAAAAAAGGAAACAAACTACCATAACGTATAACTACTATTATCCTCTCATAGGAAGTTGAGATTTAAACATCACAAAACAAAGTAGTTTAAAGCAATGATGAATAGGCATTTTGCATGTCACCTCGGCTCTGAATTATCTATACAATTGCTTAGATCTCTGTCTTCTGACAGGCCAGGCAAATGATTCGGCTTATCCTTCTGCTAGTGGCATCCTCTTTGATGTAGAAAGTCCTCCAACTCTCAGCCAGCTCTAACTAAGGGACCCAGTATCATTTGAATTCAGAAAGCTGACATCCAAGTTAGAAATGCCCATCTCAGGATCATGTTCAGTTACCTATACTCAGGAAAGAATCACAAAGCAGAAAAGGCAGCTAAGGTCTTAAGGTCCAGACTCAGTTCATGTAGTCAGGCCCCTGCTTTAGCTGCCAGGTGTTCCAAGACATTGGAGTGAGGACACAAGCCCTCTCCCTCACCCCTCACAGGAAGCACAGAAAGGGAGAGTTACCTGTGATATCTCCCCAGAAACAGGAAGGAAAAGACTGAGATGAAAGATGTCCCTTCTTTAACTGATGCAGCACCAGCTAGGGTACTCTTTTGCCCTTGTCGCAGGGTAGGAAGAAGACTAAGGTAATACCAGGAGTTTATGTGTCATACTAAAACACCAGGTCCTCTCAACACTGACCTATATGTTTTTCTTTTTTCTTTCTTTTTGGTGGGGCAATGAGGGTTAAGTGACTTACCCAGGGTCACACAGCTAGTGTCAAGTGTTTGAGGCTAGATTTGAACTCGGGTCCTCCTGAATCCAGGGCCAGTGCTTTATCCACTGCACCACCTAGCTGCCCCCTGACCTATAAGTTTTTCCTAGAAGATCAGGTTCAGCACTCCAAGGGGTTTGCTTTAGCCAGAGTAGATGGGGAGGGCCTCATGCCCCGCCCCATTAAATTTGTAAAGTATATGTGGCTACCCCAAAACAGATAACCTCCTCTCCTCTTTTTCCCTTTCTCCAATATAAGGCTCACGAGTCATTACATGGGCATTAAGGGGGAAAGGGAAGTGGCTGGAATAGGTGCATAGAGTACAAATCTGCCAAAGCTACCAGGTGGGATGCCAACCTCAAACCATACCAATTAATTTTACTGTGTATGTGCTGGCAAGAGCCAGCATCTTGGCTTATAGGAGCTGGCTCAACATCAGGTCAGCATGTACAACTGCCCCATGGTTGCCTTTCCCAGATTCTTATCTCTTTGTAGGGGTATACATTAATTCCCTCAACAACCATAATTATCTTGGCTTGTTTCCCCATTCTATTTATTTCCCCATTCCCTTTTCCCCTCTTTGGTGTGAGCATAAAAGGATGAGTCACATTTGGATTAAAGTAAATTTACTGAAGCAAAATTGAAAAAGAAAAGGCATAGGGATAGAATTCCAGAGCAGCAGCACCACTCGTGGGCAGGGCCTGGAATCTCACATCCCCACCCACACATCTTCTGCGCTCCACTTCTAACATGTTATTGTAGAAAGGAGCATGCCTAAAGACGCTGTGCCCAGAATTGCTTGGTATCATACTTAAAGGAAGAAAAAACCATCTGACTAAAGTCCAGCTTCCCCAAGTTCCTCCTGTGTGTAACTAACCCACCATCAACCCAGACATCAAAGCTCCTCTTGCATCAAAGACATCAGAGGCATCAAAGTCCCCTCCTCCTGATTCAGTGTTCCCTGTGTTGTGTTGTCACCAGAGCTTTGGAAGGAATCAAAGTGAAAGAGCAACCATCCATCAAGTATATGCTTCCAATATATACTGTCTGACCCTGGACAAGTCACTTAACCCTATAAAAAAAAAAGAAAAAAGAAATATTCTGAGAAAGTTTTACCAAACTGCCAAAGGGGTCCATCTCTCTCTCTCTCTCTCTCTCTCTCTCTCTCTCTCTCTCTCTCTCTCTCTCTCTCTCTCTCTCTCTCTCTTTCTCTCTCTCTCACTCACTCACTCACTCACACACAGACACACACACACAGAACTCTGAACTGACCTGTTGGACAGTGACTCTTTTTGGGGGGGGGGGGTGAGGCAATTGGGGTTAAGTGACTTGCCCAGGATCACACAGCTAGTAAGTGTCAAGTGTCTGAGGTCAGATTTGAACTCAGGTCCTGACTCCAGGGCCGGTGCTCTATCCACTGAGCCACCTAGCTGCCTCAGCAGTGACTCTTTATGATAGATGAGCCTCTGTCCTTTCTTTACTTCTTCCTCTTTGGCCCCTAATGTAAAATACAGGGATGAGACATCTTGTGAGGGAAAATTGAAACAGGTGGCATATATAAAACAATAAGGTCCTCACTTAAAGTCTTTCCTTTTCTTTAAAAATATTTTTTTCTATTGACACTTACTGATCCCACCCCCCCCTTCATAACTGGAAAGAAGAAAAAGAAAATCCTTGTAATACGAGTGGCTAAACAAAACAAATCCCCACATTGGCCATGTAGAGAAATACATATGGTCACACACATGTGTCTTTCTGCACTCTAACCTAAGCTCTCTCCATGGATGTGTGGCATGGTTCATTATTGATCCTTTTGTAATTATGGTTGGCATAGGCAATAGGTAACTGTCTCAGAAATAAAAAGTAGATATTTTATATAATC
The DNA here is from genome assembly GCF_019393635.1 of Dromiciops gliroides. NCBI lineage: Eukaryota > Metazoa > Chordata > Mammalia > Microbiotheria > Microbiotheriidae > Dromiciops > Dromiciops gliroides. The sequence goes on along the minus strand of NC_057867.1, from coordinate 81,181,724 downwards.
AATGACTGTACTTTAATGCCAGTGGTGTAGAAAATCATGGGATAACTTTGGATAGGAATTATAATTAGATATACAATTTTTTAACTTGCTACTGTTTTATAATACAGATGATTAGCAATGTATTCCTGTGATTTTGTAGTATAATAAAGATACTGTATAATAAACTATTTTATAACTCAAAAGTGCTATATAAATGTAAACTATTGCTGTTATTCTATTACCAAAGGTAGCTTCCAATGCCTCATCATGGCATGGGGGTGACCCAGAATTGTCCTAGCAATTTTTTGTCAAATGGTGAGTTCTTAAGCCCAAAGTTTGGATCTTTGGGTTTATCAAACACTAGATTACTATGGTCATTTACTGCATATTGGATATCTAATCTCTTACACTGATCCACCACTCTATTTATTAACCGATATAAGATTGCTTTGATGATCACCACTTTGTAATACAATTTGATATCTGGTACTGCTTAGCCTGTGTCCTTCACATTTTTTTAATTGATATTACTTTATATTTTCAACCTTTTGTTCTTCCAGGTGAATTTTCTTATTTTTCTAGCTCTATAAAATAATTATTTGGCAGTTGAATTGGTATGGCACTGAATAAATTAAATTAAGCAGAACTGTCATTTTTATTATATTGGCTTGGCCTATCCATGAGCAATAAATATTTCTCCAATTTTTAGATGTCTTTATTTGTGTGAAAAATGTTTTGTAATTGTGTTCATATAGTCCCTGAATTTGTTTTGGCAGGGAGATTGTATTTTATATTATATTTATATTGTCTGCAGTTATTTTAAATGGAATTTTTCCTTCTGTCTTTTGCTGCTGTTTTGTTGTGTGAGATTTAAAATTGGATACTAGAGCATTAACCTCCCCTTTTAACTTTTCCCTTATTTATCTCCCAGACTAGTAAGTAGAAGAAGCCTCTGGTCTCTAGTTAGAGCTTTTATTGTTTGGAAATTACAAGGTGATGTTGATTAGAGAGATGGGAAAGTAGAAAATACAAACAAATAGTCTTAGGTCTAAGCTTAGTCTATATTCCATATAGAACTCACCAAAACCCGTATAGGACTCACCAAAAACCCAAGACCACCTCTGAGGGGGAGAGCTGAGTCAAGCACGTGCTACTACGGCGAGCCGGGCCAAGTAGAACTCCAGTCAGCGTCTGTGTGTGCAGCGCAACCATCGGAGGAGGAGAGTGGATCAAAGACCTCACTTCCGTTCTCTCCGTGTCTTTTAAGCTCGCACCCCAGAAGTGGAGTGCCTAGCAGATGGAGGTGGAGTGCACGGCCATTCATCAAGGTCTCCTCCCCGAAAGGGTGGTCCTTCAAAAACTGGCGTCTTTCCATTATCGCTAACCGACTGTTAAAAACTTTCATTTTTTTTACCACAGTTGGTAGTATAAAGAAATGCTTATGGTTTACGTGTGTTTATTTCATATCCTTCAACTTTGCTAATGTTGTTAATTGTTTCAACTAGTTTTTTGATTCCTTAAGTGTCTTTAAGTATACCATCATATATCTGCAGAGAGTCTTAGTTTCATTTCTGTGTTGCCTATTCTTATTGACCTTAACTTCTCAAAAGTGTTGGCAGTTGCTACTGTTAATATGAATATATAGATCACCTGGATTTGATGGCATTACCTTATTATCCAAAAGTATTTTTATGAAATCCTGGATTAATAGGAGCAAAATGTCCTTCAACTGAACTCCAAACCTGATTCCAGATAGCTAGCAGATAAAAGGCCCTACATGGTGACTTCTTTTCCCTCAGGATAGTAAGTCCCTATCTTATGGTAACATCTGGGCATCCTCATCCTTGCCAAACACTTTTTAGGAATCCTGTAGTCTTACCATGATGCTTCTGTATTCCCTCCATACTTGTTATAACTGAAATTGTTAAACTGCTTTTTGCTCCTGGGTTGATTTCTGCATCATACTATTAAAACTGACAACACCCTGTAATCAGTGGCCTAAAACCATGTATACTCTCAGAAATGGGGGGTCCCCTGAGCTTCTCTCTTAGAAGGGAAGTCTCCACATGATCATGTTGTGTTATCTTTCTTCTTGGGACAAAATATCAAATTGATATTATGTTTTTTTCTGTCTGTCTCTGATCTGTTTCGTAGGAGACAGGCAGATACAAAAGCTATATTTTAATATTCAACAGAAAAATTTTCAACACTACCAACTTGTAAAAGCTTCTAATACTGGCCTAATGATAGAATATATATCTATGGTCCATTTATTACTCTCTGGCATGGCATGGAATCCAGCTCCCAGACTTCTGGAACACACTATTCTGACATTTCAAAGCTTACAAAGTTGTAACCATCTCCAATCTTCTTTCAGCTAAGATTATGAACAGATACAACAGAGAAAGAAGCAACAGCAGAGCCATGTGTTCTTGGGTTACAGGGAGGCTGCCAGGGGTGGGCTGGAAAATATTAAATAACTCTCTCTTTGGAGGGAAAATGTATGCATGACACAGTGTGAAATTTAATCTGCATTATTAACATTTTCTCTATCACTTTCTTAAGTCTCAACAATCAACAAAACAATAAATCATACCCTGATTCATATAGCACTTGCTAATTTCTGAGGTATCAATGCTCACAACAAAAATGTTACAATTAGCTCTCACAAGTACGCCAACTCTAACACAGCCCTGGTTGGACTATAAAGGCCTGAGACCTCTCTCCCCACCTTCTTCCTTGAACACAGCCAGGCAGAAAAGAGGAAGCAAAAGGAGCTTGCTTTGGTTAGTTATGCCTTTTGAATGATCCTCAGTTCAGATTCAGAAGCTAATCAACAGTTTCTCTTTTCATCTCAAGGTTACTAAGCAGAACCAGTTACCAGATTTCTGCACATGCTCTAAATTCTGCAGCAAGACCCTTCCATTACTTGTTGTCATACTTTTCCAGACTCCCCAACCTCTTTCATACAGTCTGGCAGCAGTCAGAGCATGCTACCCATGCTTTGAAGATGGGATTCACATTGGCCAAGCCCCTATTACATTTCTAAACTAAGCATTTTTCTTAGAGAGAGAAAAGTATTTGCCTTTGGAATCATTCTAATTTATGCCATTTTTAGTTAAAATTTATAGCATTCTCAGGCAACAGACATAACCTCAATAAGATAGAACATGGTAACAGAACACAGGTGAAAGTTGAAAGATGAAAGTTCAGTTAACATTTTGCTTCATCAAACAGAACTAGAGTCATTTGAGTTGTGGCACACCTTTAGCAGATATGCTTAGCAAAGTTTCTGGCACATAGTATCAATAATCAATAAATATTTATTAAGCACCTACTATGTGCCAGGCACTGTGCTAATAACTGGGGGATACAAAAAGAGGCAAAAGGCACTCCTTGACCTCAAAGAGCTCACAATCTACTGGAGAAAACAAGCAAACAAATATGTACAAACAAGCTTTATACAGGATAAATGTTGTTTGTCTTTCATTTTCTTCTGCACCTCCCCCCTTAATAGTATTTTATTTTCCCCAATTACTTGTAAAGATAGGGTCCTCTGATAACAAAGCCAAGTATTTTTTCCTACCACATCACAATGCTTCTCACAACTTCAATTTCTTTTAAAATTGGCTTTAATTGTTCCAAGTTTCTTCCTAATATTGTGCCAAAAATCTCCTTTAGATCTCAACACAGTTCTCTTGACCTCCAATTCAGTACCCTTATCACAACACACTACTTTCCTATATTTCCTACCTTTCATATAAATTATATAGGAAGATAAAATACAAATAATATAGACAAAAATAGCAATATTTGCATAGTGTTTTACAATTTACAAAACATTTTTCACAACAGTGCGATATAAGAAGACAGGTAGTAACCTTATTTTATAAATAAGGAAACTGGTATTTAGAGAATTGCAGCAATTTGCACAGTCATGAGATTTGGCAGAGCTGGTACATGAACAAAGGTTTTCTCACTCTTTCTGCTCTTTCCACTATTACTACATATGACCTAGATTATATATTAATCCATTATCCTTTGCTCAAGGGTTGATGGGCAGCTAAGTGGTGTAGTAGATAGAGCGCTAGGCCTAGAGTCGGGAGGATCTGAGTTCAAATACAGTCTCAGACACTGGCTGTGTGACCCAGGGCAGTTCCCTTCATCCTGTTTACCTCTTTCCTCATCTGTAAAATGGGCTGGAGAAGGACATGGCAAACCATTCCAGTATCTCTGCCAAGAAAATCCCAAATGGGGTCACAAAGAGTCAGACATGACTGGAATGACTGGACAACAACAACAAAGGTTGACTGATGCCTTTTCTATCGGTAACATGCAATTCACCCTGTGGAGATATATGAGGTATAGGGTTATTCAGTATTATCCAACGCACTGTGAGGAGACTTTTTGTTGACCTAGAAAATAATTTTCAGGTGAAAGGAACTTTGAGATTTTCATCAGCACGATAATAAAAAAAGCTTTAGTTACTAAGAACTTGATGAGACATATTTGAGGCTGACAAAGCACTGTCACAAAGCACAGCAGTTAGCCATCTAAGGCAAACCGTTCAGAAGAGAAATCAACAGGAATATAAAAACATGAATCCATGTAGGGGATTCCTATTATCTCCAGGATCAAACCCCAAATCCTCTGTTGGGCATATAAAGTCCTTCTGAATCTGCTTCCCAGTCTTCTTCACTCCTGTGAGATTAAAATTGGATATTAGATCATAAATCTCCCCTACTTAACTTTTCCCTTAATTTATCTCCCAGACTAGTAAATGGAAGAAGCTTCTGGTTTTCTAGATAGAGCCTTTATTATATGGTAGTCACAAGGTGATGTTGATTAGAAGGATAGGAAAATAGAAATATAATACAAATCGTCTTAAATCTAGGCTTAGTCTATATTCTGTATAAAACTCACCAAAACCGAAGGCCACTTTTGGGGAGAGAGACCGAGTCAAGCTCGTGCTGTTAACCGAGAGCCAGGCCAAGTCAAACTCCAGTCCGAGTCTGTCTATGCAGCGCAGCCAGGAGACCAGCGGAGCAGAAAAAAAAGCCCCACTTCCGTTCTCTCCTTGCCTTTTCAGCTCGCACCCCGGAAGTTGAGTGCATAGCAGGCAGTCTGACATGCGCAGCAGGCGCACTGGCGTGCGTAGCTCATGCCATTGGTCTCCTCCCAGAAAGGGTGGTCCTTAAAGAAAAACTGGCGTCTTTCAATTATCCTAACCGACTGTTAAAAAAACTTTCATATTTTTTTACTACACTCCATATAATCTGTAATCCAGTGACACTGGCCATCTTGCTATTCAGTGTAGGATACAACCCACTTCCTCACTCTGTGAATGTTTACTGGTTGTCCCCCATGCCTGGAATGCTCTGCCTCCTCATTTCCATCTCTTGGCTTTCCTAGTTTCCTTCAAGTCCCATCTACAATTTTACCTTCTACAAGAAGTCATCCCTCAATTCCCTTAATACCAGTGCCTTCCCTCTTGATTATCTTAAACTAATCCGTATTTATCTTGCTTGCACATAGTTAACTCTGAGTTCCTTGAGAGCAGGGACTGACTTTTACCTTTCCTGGAATCCCTAGTGCTTTGCACAGTACCTGGTATATCCCTATTGATATACTTAATAAATGCTAGTCTATTGACTGAGGAAATTAATGGAAGAAGATGAGTTCGGTTTTAGGCACCTTGAATTTGAGGTATATCAATAAGGAAATGGGGAATTAGAGGCATGAGACAGGAGCTTAGGAGAACATGGAGTTGAGTCACATCTACATAAAGGAAACAGCTGAAGATGTATTAGATGAGAAAAGGTAGAAAAACAAAAGCAAAAAGTCCCATACAGAAGGTGGAAAGAATGAGTAGAGAAGACTGAGAAGGGGTCAGCAAAGTAAGAAAAGAAACAAAATAGTGGAGCCAAAGGAAAAAACAAATCAGGGGATCTCTGAAAGGGTCAACTTCCCACCCAAAGTAGAACTTTCTCTGTGTAGTGGAAAGAACACTTACTCAAAACTAAGATCACCTGAAAGACTTACACAAACTGATGCTGAGTGAAGTGAACAGAACTAGGAGAACATTGTACACAGTCACAGCAACATTGTGTGATGATCAACTGTGGTAGACTTAACTCTTCTCAGCAATACAATGATCCAAGGCAATGCCAAAAGATTTGTGATGGAAAATGCCATGCTCATCCAGAGAAGGAACTATGGAGTCTGAATGCAGATTGAAGCATACTATTTTCACTTTTTGTTGGTTATTGTTTTGTTTTTTCTTTCTTGTGGTTTTCCCCTTTTGTTCTGATTCCTCTTTCAGAATATGACTACTGTGGAAATTTGTTAAACATGACTGTACATGTATAACCTATATTAGACTGCTGTCTTAGGGGTGGAGGGGAAGGAGAAAAATATGGAACTCAAAAATCTTATAAAAATGAATTTTGGGGCAGCTAGATGGCGCAGTGGATAGAGCACCGGCCCTGGATTCAGAAGTACCTGAGTTCAAATCCGGCCTCAGACACTTAACACTTACTAGCTGTGTGACCCTGGGCAAGTCACTTAACCCCAATTGCCCCTCAAAAAAAAAATGAATGTTGAAGGGGCAGCTAGGTGGCGCAGTGGATAGAGCACCGGCCCTGGATTCAGGAGGATCTGAGTTCAAATCCAGCCTCAGACACTTGACACTAGCTGTGTGATCCTGGGCAAGTCACTTAACCCCAATTGCCTCACAAAAGCAAAACAAAAACAAAAATGAATGTTGAAAGCTATTTTTACATGTAATTGGGGGAAAATAAAATACTAATATTAAGTTAAAAAGAAAAAAACAGAGCACTGTCTCTTAGAGTCAGAACACCTAGGTTCATAATCTCATCTCTGATCCTTGTGTGACCTTTGTCAAGTAAAGTAATCTCCATGTGCCTTAGTTTCCATATGTGTAAAATAAAGTCCTTTTAAGTCCTACATTTATGATCCAAAGGCAGAATATGACATAGGTCTTTATTTAGCTTTTGGTGAAATAGCTCTACTACCTAATCAAAGTCCACTGTTGGTCGCTTCTAAGAGTTTTTTTTTAATGTTCTACAAATTTACTTTTTCACAATTTCCATCTATTTGGTCCTGGACTTCTTATTTCATTGATGTGGGGAACTCCCGGTGTAGAAAAAAAACGCCTCTATGTATTCCTGAAATGGAGTGACCCAGAATTCATCTACTATTTCTATCACAACTGTCTTTTATAAGCTTGAAGGCAGCAATCAAATCTCTTATCTTAGCCCTCTCCTTCTCTAAACGGAAAAATGCTGTCATTTCCTGCAACTTCTTTTCATAGGATATGGTTTCTAAATCCATTATCTTGAATGCCCTAATCCAGACATCCTCTAGTTTGTCAATGGGCTTCCTGCAAGTAATTGAATTTCGCAGCAGGAATGGAACTGAAAGCTCCAACCCCCCTTTTCTGGCAGTTGGGAAGCTAATGAACCCCTTCTCAGAATGTGCCCAAAATAAAATACACAGGTTTACGAAGGAAACGAATTATATTGCAATGTTATAAAACTATTTTTAAAGTTCACAAAGTCTGGGTTAAGAATCCCTGCACTAAAGCAACTCCTCTTTTTATAGATGAGACCAGTGAACACAGCACCGAGAACTGAAGGCAATCCCGTAATGGTGGTTGCCTTTACCCAGTCTGGAGTATTTTTCCTTCCCAGGCCTCCCTTCCTCCCTTTCTCCTCACTCTTCCTTTCTCTCTTTTCACCCCACCCCGGCTTCTACAACGAGCAAGACCTAGACTGTAACCTAGGCAGACCCGCCTTGGCCCTTTCTCTTCTCCCCCCACTAGAAAGAGAGAATGGGAAAAGGAAGAAAAGGGGCGGGAGAAGCAGGGAGGAGAAGGGGTCGGGGGCGTGGCCCGCGAGGCAGCCGGCATTCTTACGCCTGTGATCACGCGCCCCCGCGCGGGGCGGCCCAGGCGCTTGGAACGCAGACGTCAGCGGGAGACCGATTGTCCGGGGAAGTCAAATGCCCGCGCGACCAGGGGCAGGGCCGGAGAGGACAGGGGCTGCCTCTCGAGGCGCGCGCTAGCGGGCTGGCTGGCCGGGCCGGCCGGGCGCAGGGCCCACGGAGCCATCCGTATACCGCTGAGGGACGGCTAGACAGACGCATGCTCCTCCCTTTGACCCGGAGCGCGAGCCTGGGCCGGGTGGGGTGGCGCGCGGCGGGAACGCGCGGCGGGAACGCGCCGCTCCCGCAGTTTTAACTTCATCTTCCCGGCTCGCGAGTTTGGTGACCTTTGGACCGGGAAAGGCGGGACTTCTCCTTAAAGATCCCACACCCTCACCTCCTCCATCCCGTCATCCTCGATCTCTGGAGCCCCGAGCTCCACAGCGCGACTCTTTGCCCTACTCTGGTCGCAGCTGCCGCCGCCTGAGCTGAACAAACTGATGCCTCTGCTCTCCAGGAGCCCTCCATCGGCCAGTCCCACGGGAAGCATGTTGCCCAACACCGGGTAAGAGACGGCCAGCGCGGGGCGAGGGGTGGCTGCCAGACACAACAGCAACAGCTCGAAGCAGCCAGACCCCTGACGCACATACACACGACAGACACATACCCCCCTTTGGCCAAAGGAGAGCTTTTTCACAAACACCCCCAAATACGGGGAGGGGGCGACTTCTCCCTTCTGATTGTCCAATAATGGGGAGAGAGGAGTGACTCTTGACCCTCCTGGAAAGACTTTTATCCCACCGTAGTAACTTTTACAGTCTCCGATCCCCCAAAGTGTCGTGACTTTCACCTCAAAAATCCCCATTTTCCCATGTCCTGTTCTCCAGAGGGGAATTCTGTGCCCAACTTTTCCTTCACCCCAAACTCTAAACTGAAGTTACTTTTAAAATGAAGGAAACCGAGGAGCTTACTTCTTTACAAAAGGGCTGAGGACAAACGAAGGGGGCGGAGCTAAAGTGTTGCTTGAAACTTTCAAAGCTATAAAAGTTTAAATTCCACTTCAAAGAACAATTATTTATTTTTTTAAAGAGACATTTCCAGGAACAACCCTCTTTGTGTTTTGGCAGTCCTCTCCCTTTTGGGGGCTTTCAAGACCTTTTTGTCAATATTTTTGGTGAACTTGGCCAGACGGCCACTTTGCCTCCCTTCCCTTTAAGAAAACTTTGTGAGATTTTTATTTAGATGAAAAGTTACTATAACTACGAGTACATACACACATTTGTTGATTATGATCTCTTTTTTGTCGGACCTTTATCCCCAAATTCCAGAATGTCAGATTTTAAAAAGACCCGAGTGGCCAATTAGCCCAACCGACTAGATTCGATTATTCAATTCAATTCAATCTAATTATTCAATTCAGTTCTTGAATAATTAAAAAAAAATCTGTTTTCTTAATTAAAAAAAATCTATATTATGAAACATTTAAGCTTTAAATATTCTGCCCTGAGGGGGCAGCTAGGTGGTGCAGTCCTTGGATTCAGGAGGACCTGAGTTCAAAGCTGGCCTCAGACACTTGACACTTATTAGCTGTGTGGCCCTGGCCAAGTCACTTAACCCTCGTTGCCCCCCCCCCAATTTAAAAAATATGGTGCCCTGAGCTAAATGTTAAAATAATATAATTATGAGATACATCATAAACATCTAGCTCTGATTTACTTTTTTTTTTTTTTTTTGCAGGGCAATGGGGGTTAAGTGACTTGCCCAGGGTCACACAGCTAGTAAGTGTCAACTGTCTGAGGCTGGCTTTGAACTCAGGTCCTCCTGAATCCAGGGCCAGTGCTTTATCCACTGCTCCACCTAGCTGCCCCGATTTACTTTTCAATGGCTTAACCAACTTCCATAAACATCCTTGTTTTTAGCTTGGAGGGTTTTTTGGGGTTGATTTTCCTTCCTTCCTTCCTTCCTTCCTTCCTTCCTTCCTTCCTTCCGTCCTTCCTTCCTTCCTTCCTTCCTTCCTTCCTTCCTTCCTTCCTTCCTTCCTTCCTTCCTTCCTTCCTTCCTTCCTTCCATCCATCCATCCATCCATCCATTGTGGCTAAATGACCTGCCTAGCGTCACACAGCTAGTAAGTGTCAAGTGTCTGAGGCTGGCTTTGAACTCAGGTCCTCCTGACTCCAGGGCCAGTGCTCTATCCACTGTGCAACTTAGCTGCCCCTAGCTTGGAGTTTTAATAAGTTTCTGTCTGTGTTGATAATTACTGCTAACTCCTCTTGGAACATGGGAAAACCTTATTGGTTTGTAGACTATAACAACTTGGAAGACTTTTATATGTTGTCAAAACTCTGTTTGGTTGGGACCTGTGATTTCCTTAGTGCAGGCAACTCTTGATATGGAAACTTCCTTTGTGAAAATTGGCAGTGCCACAGAGGGCTGCAATTTATGGTGGGTCCTGGAGCACTGAAAAAGTTTGAGACTTGCTGTGCTCACTAAACTAGTTTCAGGAGTGGTACCTTGAACTCAGATCTTTCTGACCTCAAAGCCTGGCCCTCACCCCCAGCTATGTAAGGCTGTCTCTCTTGGTTAACATTGCTAACTCGTACTTTTTATATTTTGCTTTTTGGACTACTAACGATTGTTTGGAAATATTTACAGTTTTAACAGCTAGATAAATGTCTATGCTTTCCCTTTGAAAAAGTAGTCTGAGATTTTTGTTGCATTTATACACATCATCTAACTCTAGATTAGATGTTTCACTTCCCTGAGGACAGGAAAATTGAGAATTTGGAATTGAGAAATGATGGAGGGGAGTAACCACATAACCCACTTCTAGAAACTTTGTCCTAAAACTCCTTTGTTGAATGAACCACTGAGCTGCTTTTACATCCTACATAGAATAATTCAGAACTCTTGTAGAAACAGTTTAATAGTGTTACAGTGGAGTAGACAGTTCAGTAAATGGCTGTTTCTCACAGGTAAGCTAAGAATACATCACAATAAGAGCAACCACTATTTAGCAGACAGAATATGCCCAAGTGAAGACAGAATGTTAATTCACGGGTTAAAGTAATAACACTTTGAGTTGAGACTAAGAAAATATTAAATAAACAAAACTCAGCTTTTATTTAGTTAAAATTTATTATTTTAATTCTTTTAACCATACTAGGAAGTGTTAGGCCTTTTATCACCTAGTCAATAAGCATTCAGTAAGCACCTGCTATGTAACAGGTACTTTTTTTCTTTTATTACCTTCATTGATTTTTTTTTAAAACTTATTATTATTATCATTATTTATTTATTTATTTTAGTGAGGCAATTGGGGTTAAGTGACTTGCCCAGGGTCACACAGCCAGTAAGTGTTAAGTGTCTGAGGTCGGATTTGAACTCAGGTCCTCCTGACTCCAGGGCCGGTGCTCTATCCACTGCGCCACCTAGCTGCCCCCTTCATTGATTTTTAATTTCACTGAAAAATTTCTTCTTAAGGATGATTCCCCTATAGTCCCAGAATTAGCTTGCAGTTTAGTGTATATTCTGATTCAAGTTGTAACATGCATTTTATACAAGGGTAACTAAATTCTTTATATTAATTGATGTTTTTCTTCTGTTTCAGAAAATTAAATGGATGTACTCTCTTTATCACGGGTGCAAGCCGAGGCATTGGCAAAGCAATTGCATTGAAAGCTGCAAAAGATGGGGCAAATATTGTTATTGCTGCAAAGACCACACAGGTCCATCCCAAACTTCCAGGCACCATCTATACTGCTGCTGAAGAAAGTAGGTTTTTTTATGGCAGTGGCCTTTTGGTGTAGTATCTTTTAAAAATGAGAAGTTAATGAGAGCCTTCCATAGGAATAACTAATTATAGTTATATACTGATTTATGTTTAGAAAAATCATTTTCCTTATAGTAGGTAGTCTCATTTGGCATATGAGAAAAAACTTGGGCCTAGAGAGTTTGTGATATAGTCCTAACTGGAACCTGCTCCGTTGTGCTTTCCATTATAGTATCCGGTCTTTCCATCACATTTGAAAAATACTTTTAAAATTGTATCTCCTCAGAAGAGAATTTGGAACACCAAGTTTTAAAAATTGATGTCACAATTTGTTTTTACACATAAGGTGGGGAAAAATTCTAAATAAATAAATGGGAAAAAATCCTATCTCCTAATATTTAATTATAATTTTCCTCAGAAAATATCAAGAGAATGCAAACTCTCCCCCCTTTCTTTGCAGAGGCAGGAGGCTGTTGATGTGAAATGCAGTACATAGTGTTAGATTCCATTGATCAGTTTTACTGAACTGTCTTTTGAAAAATTCTTTGTTAAAAGAGATAGCTCTTGGGGCAGCTAGGTGGTGCAGTGGATAAAGCACTGGCCCTGGATTCAGGAGTACCTGAGTTCAAATCCGGCCTCAGACACTTGACACTTACTAGCTGTGTGACCCTGGGCAAGTCACTTAACCCCCCCCATTGCCCTGCAAAAAAAAAAGATAGCTCTGTGGGTGGGGAAGAGGTAGGTTTATATTTGGAAATGAAGATGATGTGTACCAAAAGAGTTCAATTAAAAAGTATTAATGAAAAAAGTCATGAAGCCATCTTCTTAAAGATGGAGGCCTGAGGTGTTTTTCCACTTTAACACCTTTCCAAGATATCAGTCAGTTGAAGAAGTAATTAATTTCTTGTAAAATTGCCTTTAGTTGACTTATTTTCATTTAAGTCAGATTGACTTTACTGCTAACCCTCCTAGTCTAATCCTAGGAGAATATACCCATATTGTAAAATGAGGTCACTAGTAAAATTATAAAGTTTACTTAGCTATATCTTTTTTTTTTCTAAGGAAAAATATTGAAGCCTTTTCTTGGTTTTCCTTTCTAGTTGAAGCTGTTGGAGGAAAGGCCTTACCATGTGTTGTTGATGTGAGAGATGAACAGCAAATCAATGATGCAGTAGAGAAAGCCGTGCAGAAGTTTGGAGGTAATTTCTTAATTACTTGTTAAATGTTGGCTTAACACAGGGATGTAGTTGGAGCTGAGCAATTTCATCAGGTGTCATAGTCATAGGGCTTTGAAATAAGAAGTTTGGTACCATCCCTAGAGCTAGGTATAACTCCCTCCCCACAAGACTGCTTCAGAAATTGTCATTTGTTTCCCTCTGCCCACAGAATAAATCTCAAACACCTTAGCTTGGCATTCAGACATTACCACAGTTTAGCCTTACTTCCTTTCTTAAACAAACCCTCTGTTTTTTGAAACTGATTTCCTCCTTAGTCCCTGCACACATGTTCTCTTTTCTTACCTCTGTGCCTTTCTGTCTGCCTGAAATGCCTACCTTTCTTTCCTCTCTACATATTGAAATTGTATCTGTTCTTCCAGGCTTAAATCTCACCCCTTCTCTAATGCTCACTGACAAAATGTTTTTTTCACCTTCACTATTTAAAATAATAGCAATAATAAGTCATATTGATACAGAGCTTTCTTTACAATAATAACTACTCATATTTAAAGAGAGCTTTCTTAATAACTCATTTTTAGAAAGCTTTCTTTACAGGGATGCCTGAAATAGTTGGAAGTATTATTTTTCCCATTTCATACATGAGGAAATTTAGGTATAAAGTGATTAACTTGTCTGCCATTTCTGCTTTTCTTCTTGTTGTTCAGTCATTTATTTCAGTCATGTCCAAGTCTTCGTGATCCTATTTTGGGGTTTTCTTGGCAGACTTACTGAGTGGTTTGCCATTTCCTTCTCCACTTCATTTTACAGATGATGACACTGAGGCAAACAGAGTTAAGATTTGCCTAGGGCCACACAGCTACTCAGTGTCAAGGCTTGATGGAGGCTTTGCACAAACTAGGTACTCAGTAATTTGGTAGAAGCAGTGATAACAAGGAGAAAAGGTTAGGGAAAAGTGAATATGGAGTGTGCCTCAAATCTGAGACCTCTTCCACAGGTTCCACATTGCCCATTTAGGCAGTACCCTCAGTGCCCTTTATTATTATTAATCATTAGTGGGAATGCCCAGGGACGTGAGCTAAACTTTCAGGAACTAGACCGAGATCCCACTTACCAAAAACAACAATTTTCCATTTGAAAATTTGACTTGGGTTCTCTAGAAACAATAAAGATTAATACACTTGAATCCTATTTATATGGGAAGTATATTTCCAAAGAACATGGGAACTTCAAAATATGTACCTGGGGGGGGGGGGCGGAGAATTAACAGAATTATTAGCCTCATTTAAAACCACTTCTCCAAATGAAAGGGGACATAGTTTCAGAGGGATATAAAATGAGAGGTTGCCATGTCTCTTTGTACCTCATCATTTTGTTTATAATTGGGCCTGTGTACCAATCTTTATGGCATAGTTTTGCCCCATGTCAGGAAGCAACTATCTCCTTTCAGAATATGAGCCCCAGAAATGAAAGAAGCTTCAACATTTCTGCCTGTAACATTGGCTAGGAAGTAAGCCCTCCATTTACAATTGGTAACCCAAGAAGGAGGGCAGCATTGTACATCTGGGTAGAGGCTGGGTGTCTGCATTGGGTACCACAGTGGAGATCTTTGGATACCAAGAAGGCAGCATGAAGATATTTGGAAGTGTGTTGGAGATCAGTGGGTAAGAACAGCCCCAGGAGATGAGAGGAGGTCAAGAAAAAACTAGGCATACCTAGAACTTCTGTGGTTCTCTTCCCTTGAAAATCATTTCAGTGAAGCTTTAGTTCAACTAGTAGACATTAGCTTTCCTGCCTTACTATCTATATCCATATGTAGTGTGCTGTGGTCATCTATGTGTACACGTGTTAACTAGGGGTCTGGTTAGGAGTACTAGATTTGTATAGCTTACTCCCAGATGAAGTTTAAAGCATTAAAATGAGATGTTTTCTTTTAAAAATAGGAATTGACATTTTGGTAAACAATGCTAGTGCCATCAGCTTGACCAACACACTGGAAACACCTACAAAGAAAGTAGATTTGATGATGAGCGTCAACACCAGAGGAACCTATCTTACGTAAGTAGGGACAGGAGAGGTGCTAAAACACCAGATTTAAACCCGTGTCAAATCTAGTCCTTTCTGTCACCTGTCATATCTAATGAAAGCGTAAATGAATGGTAGAAGTTTCTTCTGTAGACTTGCTGAGGTAGTCTGTGCTGTCTTATTCCAAAGGAAATTTTCCATAATGTATCAGAGTTCCCTGGGCTTCTGAGGAAACTTTCTATCAATCTATATACATTAATGACTGTGGGGATCATTAGTATCAAACTTTCCATCTTCATCTGATTCCTTCTGGCTGCCTATTGTGATTTTGGCCATTTTGCTCAGCCAGCACGTGCTTGGGAAACGCAGATAGCCAAAGCAAAACATGAGGGAGGTCAGTTTGATGATGAGGGAGTGAGGAGGGAAATGCATTCTGAAACCAAATAGAAATGATTTGAGAATCTCATCTCTAGCTGCAGCCAAAATAAAGCATCATAGGCTGCTTGGGCCATCTTGGTGATAGGATGAATATATTTAGAGAGAAAATGAAATTTTAAAAATACAAAATTCCTTGTCTTAACAGCACAACAGTACAGGATGTCAGTGTGAATTCTTCCTCATTCTTTGACTAAAAACAAATGACACATGCACTAATTCTTCATAAAAATTCTTTAACTTCTACTGCTATCCTTTATTTCATCCATCCCCTTCATTCAAAAAATCTATTTCTACCCCTTTTCCTACCAAGCAAACCATTACTTGTTATAAACGTAACTAACACATCCACGAAGCCTAATCATATACATGATATTACACACGGACAATCTCCTACCTCCATAAAGAAGGGAGGCAATTCTTTCTTTAAAAGGGCATCAGAAAAAAAAAGGACATTAGGGGGCGGTTCGGTGGCGCAGTGGAAGGAGCACCGACCCTGGATTCAGGAGGACCTGAGTTCAAATCCAGCCTCAGACACTTAACACTTATTAGCTGTGTGACCCTGGGCAAGTCACTTAACCTCATTGCCCTGCCAAAAAAAAAAAAAAAAAGAAAGATACCTTCCCTTCCTTTACCTATCTAGGAGAACAGCCCTTTGGTTTGTGGCTGGAGGGACATAGGCTTGTGCACCTGCCTTGGTGCACATTCCAGCTTGCTTAGCCCTTACAGAGGGTATAGCATGACTTTTTCCATCTGCATATCTGACTTCTCTGCTGCAAAAGAAGCACATCCTTACACCAGCTTTGAAAATAGGCATCATGTGCATTCGGCAGTTGCACTGTTGGTTGGCTTGGGAGTTCAGTCTTGGAGGAAAAGGAGGAAACAAAGAGAGAAGGAATCTCTTCTCAACTTTTAACTCCAGAAACATGATTACTTAGATTCTTAGATATGTGAAAAGCCTATATATGGTTATATATCTTGAAGATGGAGGGGAATATAAAGTCCTCCATTTTTATCTGATCTATATTTTTATTACTCTAAGAGTTGATGTTATCCTTCACTTGATTTGAGTCCCTAGTGTTTAGATTTTGTTTTCCATAAAAGTATTTTATTATTTTCCAGTTACATGTAGAGATAGTTTACAACATTCGTTTTTATAAGATTTCTAGTTTCAATTTTTTTCTCCCTCCCTCCCCCCTCCCAAAGACAGCAAGCAATCTGATATTGGTTATACATATACAATCACATTAAACATATTTCTGCGTTAGTCATGCTGTGCAAGAAGAATCAGAGCAAAAAGGAAAAACCTCAAAAAAGAAAAAGAAAAAAAAGTCCTTTCAAGTTTCTCTGAAATCCACCTGGTCATCGTTTCTTACAGCACAATAGTATTCCATTATATTCATATACCACAACTTGTTCAGCCATTCTCCAATTGATGGGCATCCCCTCAATTTCCAATTCCTTGCCACCACAAAAAGAGCAGCTATAAATATTTTTGTACATGTGGGTCTGTTACCCTTTTTTATGATCTCTTTGGGAAAAAGACCTAATAGTGGTATAGCTGGGTCAAAGGGTATGCACAATCCCATAGGCCTTTGGGCATAGTTCCAAATTGCTTTCCAGAATGGTTGGATCAGTTCACAGCTCCACCAACAATGCATTAGTGTTCCAATTTTTCCACAGCTTCTCCAACATTTATTATTTTCCTTTTTTTGTCATGTTAGCCAATCAGGTGGTACCTCAGAGTTGTTTTAATTTGCATCCCTCTAATCAATAGGGATTTAGAGCATTTTTTCATATGGGAATAGATAGCTCTGATGTCTTCATCAGAAAACTGCCTGTTCGTATCCTTTGACCATTTCTCAATTGGGGAATGACTTGGATTCTTATAAATTTG
This sequence comes from Dromiciops gliroides, assembly GCF_019393635.1. Taxonomy (NCBI): domain Eukaryota; kingdom Metazoa; phylum Chordata; class Mammalia; order Microbiotheria; family Microbiotheriidae; genus Dromiciops; species Dromiciops gliroides. The sequence goes on along the minus strand of NC_057867.1, from coordinate 81,164,500 downwards.
ATTTAGTTCTTGATATATTTTAGAAATGAGGCCTTTGTCAGAAATACTGGCTATAAAAATTGTTTCCCAGCTTTCTGCCTTCCTTCTAACTTTGGATGAATTGCTTCTGTTTGTACAAAAACTTTTAAATTTAATGTTTAGATCTTTAAATGTGTGCTTCTCTCCACCCCCACACACAATATCTTTAGTTCCTGTTATTTTTTATGCAAATCTTATCCCAGAACAGCAGAGATTCTATTTTTTAATATATAAGTTAAAGATAGCATTAGTATAAAGAATAATGCTTTTTATTCTCATTGTAATACAAAAGAAAATGTTGTAAAAATGCATCTGGTCTAGTGAAAGTGGGGGTGAGGGATATATTGTTTGACAAATCAAAGGGAAGCCTATTTGGGAGTTGTAAATCAAATGAGTTCTTTTCTTTATGATTGTGAAAATATGATCATGCAGCCTGAGTTAGAAGTTTTTTCCACCCAGATGATATTTTAAAGTTCACTTTATTTAAATTAAGAAGCAGTCATGATTGCTTTCTACCCAGTGCAACTTAAGCATACTTGAAAATCATACATATTGCACACATAAAAACCTGTGCTTGCAACAGAGAGTTTGAGTCTTGATAATTTTGAAAAAAAGTAATAACCCAGGAAAGTAGGAGGGGAAGAGGATAAGGAGGGAAGGGTGAAAAAGGAAGTGCATAATGGGGGAGGGGACAGTCAGAAGTAAAACACTTTTGTTTTGTTTTGTTTTCTTGGTGAGGCAATTGGGGTTAAGTGACTTGCCCAGGGTCACACAGCCAGTAAGTGTTAAGTGTCTGAGGCCGGATTTGAACTCAGGTCCTCCTGACTCCAGGGCCGGTGCTCTATCCACTGCGCCATCTAACTACCCCCTAGTAAAACACTTTTGAGGAGGTTAAAAGAAGATAGAAAATAGAGTAAATATCATGGGAAGGGAATAGGATGGAGGGAAATAGTTATGATGATTGATTATAATGGTAAAATGTATGGTACCTACTTTGCTGGGCTAATATGAAGAAAATTCTTTGTCAAGTTTAAGGTACTATATATAGGTTATGATGAACAAGATACTATCAGAAAAACCTGGAAAGACCTACAAGAACTGAAGCAGAGTGAAATGTACTGCATACAAAATAACAGCATTAGTGTAGGGGTGGGTCATGTTGCTAGGCCACTACTTAGAGCTGGTAAGAAATTCCTACTCCCACCTCTGCCCTAGAAAAAAACCATAAACACTAGTTTACTCCCACTGGCCAGTGACCTAATATCTTCTAATATCTCTTTAGGCTAGTCCAGTTCTGAGTATATCTACTGTTATCTTCTTTTTTCTTTTAAGTAGTATTTTATTTTTTCCAATTACATATAAAGACAATTTTAACATTCTTTTTTTCAAATAAAATTTTGAGTTCCAAATTTTCTCCCTCCCTTGTCCCCCTACTTCCTTCCCCTTCCTCCCCGCTAAGATGGCAAGCAATTTGATATAGGTTATACGTGTGCAATCACATAAAACGTATTTTCGTGTTAGTCATGTCATGAAAGAAGAAACAGAACAAAAGGAAAAAAAACTACAAAAAAAAATAAAGTGAAAATACTATGTTTACATCTGCATTCAGGCTCTATCAATTTTTTCTTTGGATGTGGATTGCATTTTCCATCATGAGTCTTTTGGAATTGTCTTGGATTCTATTGCTATCTTTAAAGCACTTAACATAGTGCCTGTTATGTAGTAAATGCTTCATTCTTTTTGGGGGGCAAGCGAGGCAATGAGGGTTAAGTGACTTGCCCAGGGTCACACAGCTAGTAAGTGTCAAGTGTCCGAGTCTAGATTTCAACTCAAGTCCTTCTGAATCCAGGGTCGGTGCTTTATCCACTGCGCCACCTAGCTGCCCCGCTACTGTTATCTTTAAAATATAACCTAGCCAAAAATCTCATTATATGTGTAGAGAAGTCTTTAAAAGACTACTAACTTTTATTTTTTGCTTTTGTTTGCAGATCAAAAGCATGCATTCCTTATTTGAAAAAGAGTAAAATTGGTCACATCCTAAATCTCAGCCCACCATTAAACCTGAATCCAATCTGGTTCAAACAACATTGTGGTAAGTATTAGAGAAAATAAGCCTGGTTGTGCCTATTGGTTAATTTATTAAGCTTTTGAATGGCATTGATGAACCTAAATTAACCTTTATATAAAACTTATGATTGAATTATTTTAATCTATAGAATGGGTATAGGTTTGGGCAATAATATCTTTATTAAGAATTGTGCTTTACTTGTAATGCTTAAAAGCAAACTCCAGGAATAAAGAGGGGCTTAAAACTTGATAATTCTCCTAAAGAATCAAATAAAAGACTACTTGAAATCATTAACAACTTTAGCAAAGTTGCAGTATGCAAAATAAATCCACATAAATCATCAGCATTTCTATATATTACCAACAAAGTCTAGCAACAACAGATAGAAAGAGAAATTCTATTTAAAATAGCTGTGGACAGTATAAAATACTTGGGAGTCTACCTGTCAAGACAAACCCAAGAACTATCTGACCAGAACTACAAAACACTTTTCACATAAATAAAGTCAGATCTAAACCATTGGAAAAATCTTAATTGCTCCTCGGTACACTGAGCCAATATAGTAAAAATGACAATCCTACCTAAGTTATTTATTCAGTGCCATTCCAATCAAACTATGAAAAAATATTTTATAGATCTAGAAAAATAATAACAAAATTCATCTGGTAGAACAAAAGCTCAAGGATATCAAGGTAGTCAATGAAAGAAAAATACCAAAGAATGTAGTCTAGCACTACCAGATCTCAAAATGTATTATAAAGCAGTAATTATCGAAACAATCTGGTACTAGCAGAGAAATAGAGAGGTAGATCAGTGGAATAGAATAGGTAGAAACTGCACTATAGCAAATGACTGTAGTAATCAAGTATATGATAAACCAGAAGATCCAAGCTTTTGGAACAAAAACTCATTATTAGAGAAAAACTGCTGGGAAAACTGGAAAAAAGTATGGCAGAAATTAGGTATAGACCAACATCTCACACCATATACTAAAATAAGGTCAAAATGGGTACATGATTTACACATAAAGGGTGCTATCATCGAATCGTTTATCTGTCAGTTTTATGGACAGAAGAAGAATTTAGGACCAAAGAAGATATAGACAGCAAAACAAAATATAAAATAGATTATTTTGATTATATAAAATTAAAAAGTTTTTGTACAAACAAAACTAATATAACCAAGATTACAAGGGAAGCAAAAAACTCGGAAAGAATTTTCATGTCAAGTATCTCTGATAAAGGCCTCATTTATCAAATATATAGAGAACTGAGTCAAATTTATAAAAATACAAGTTATTCCCCAATTGAGAAATAGTAAACAGGCAGTTTTCAGACAAACAAAGCTATCTATAATAATATGAAAAAATGTTTTGGATCACTATTGATCAGAAAAAATACAAATTAAAACAACTCTGAGGTATCCCCTCAGACCTATCAGAATAGAAAATATAACAAAAATGAAAAATATTGGATGTTGGAGATGTGGGACAGCTGAGACGCTAATCCACTGATGGTGGAGTTGTGAAAAGATCCAACCATTCTGGAGAACAATTTGGAACTATGCCCAAAGGGCTATAGAACTGTGCATACCCTTTGATCCAGAAATACCACTGCTAGGTTTATATCCCAAAGGCATTCCCCAAAAGAGAAAAAGACCTCTTTGTACAAAAATATTTATAGCAGCTCTTTTTGTGGTGGCTAAGAATTGGAAATAAAAGGAATGCCCATCAATTGGGGAATGGCTAAACAAACTGTGGTATATGATGGTGATGGAGTATTATTGTGCTATAAGAAATGGCAAGCAGGATGGCTTCAAGAAGACCTGGAAAGACTTGTGTGAACAGATGTATAGTGAAGTGAGCCGAACCAAGAAAACGTTGTGCACAGAGACAGCGATATTGTTTGATGAAGAAATGTGAGAGACTTAACTATTCTCAGCAATACACTGATACAGTACAATCCCAAAGGACTAATGATGAGACATACTATCCACCTTCAAAGAAAGAACTGATATTGATTGAACACAGACTGAAACATGCTATTTTTCGCTTTCATTTTTTTCTTTTATTCAAGTTTTTTTGTACAAAATGACTAATATGGAAATGTTTTACATAATTGTACATGTATAACACAGATATGATTGCTTACCAAAGAAGGGAAGAGGAAAGGGAGGGAATGAAGAAAAATTTGGAACTCAAAACTATAAATAAAAATTTTTATTATTTCAAAAAAAAACAAACTTGATCATTCTAGCCTTTGCAGTGGCTCACCCCATCTCTGAAATACTCATGAAGTCTGGGTACCTGCTACCTTCTAGTGCTTTCCCCTCCCAAGTTATCTGCTTTGCATGTGTTTTGCATATTCCAGTCATATGTAGCTGCTCTTCTCTAATAGAATGTAATTTTATTGAGGGAAAGGACAGTTTCACTTTTGTCTTTGTGTGCCTGGTACATTGCACATAGCAGACACTTAATAAATATTAGACTGATTGATTGAGACAGGCAAGGGAACCACACCTCAAAAGAGATGATGTGAAATCAAGAAACCCACATTGGCTCTATTCTTTTTTTTAATTTAGAATTTCATTTTTCCCTCCAGTTACATATAAAAACAATTTTAACGTCCATTTTTAAAACTCTGTGTTCCAAATTCTCTTCATCCCTCCCTCCCTCCCCATCCCCACCCCAAAGAATGCAAGCAATTCAACATAAGCCACACATGTGCAGTCATGTAAAACATCTCCACAACAGTCAGGTTGTAAAAGAAAACGGTCAAAAACACTTAAGAAAAAGAAACTAAAAAAAAATAGGCTTCAATCTGTATTCAGATGACATCAGTTCTTTCTCTGGAGATGGGTCACATTTTTTATAAGTCCTTCAGAGTTGTCTTGGATCAGTGCATTGCTAAGAATAGCCAAGTCATTCACAGCTGATCATCTTACAGTATGGTTGTTACTTTGTATCTAGTACATCTCACTTTGCATCAGTTCATGTCTTTCCAGGTTTTTCTGAGAGCATCCTGCTCATCATTTCACAGTTACTATTGCCAACTGAATTTCCCTCCATTCTATTCCCTTTCTATGACATTCACTCTATTCTCTATCTCCTTTCACCCTGTCCCTCTTCTAAAGTGTTTTGCTGGGGCAGCTAGGTGGCGCAGTGGATAGAGCACCGGCCCTGGAGTCAGGAGAACCGGAGTTCAAATCCGGCCTCAGACACTTAACGCTTACTAGCTGTGTGACCCTGGGCAAGTCACTTAACCCTGTTAAGGGCTAAAATTCTAGCTAGTCTGTCTAAAATATTTAATGAGTGGTCGCCAATAAATTATAAGCTTTAGCAAGAGTTAGACTTTTAAGCATTTATTAAGGAGAATAAGAATTTGGTAAAGAGAGAGAGAAAGGTCTAGATTCCTATCTATTAAAGGGAGAGCGCATTTCTAGCTCCCTTCTCCGCCAGAGTCCAGAGGAAAGAGCGCGAGACTGAGCGCCAGTCTCTTCCTTCCTCCTCCCACTAGCCCGCGTCACTTCCTGACTCCTGGTCTTGCCCTCAAAGACCTTCCCTTCATGGGCAGAACTCCTCTACAGTAAGTATCCAGCAGGTGGCGTTATTCCAATCGTTACAGTCCCCCCTGTTGTTCCTCAAGAAACAAAATGTTTCCTTGACGGAACAGTAAAAACAATATGATAACTATTGCTAACTAATAATATGTGAACAACAATATAGAAAAGGAAGAGAGGAAAGTTTTGTCCAGAGGGGCAATTTTTTTTTTTTTGTCCTCATGAACCGACGCTTTGACATTAGTCTTGCAAAGGGAGGGCCTCTGCAGAGAATACATGTTACAGATGGTGTATATTATAACAGAAAGAGAAAAAAACCAACAAAAAGAACAAATCAAAACTGTTCATTTAAAGTCTCTGAAAGTCTTTTCTCAGATGTCCTCTAGGTGTAGTCGTGGAATGGAAGTCTTTTCAGGGGTTGATGTGTGGATGCTGGTAATCAGCCAGGAAAATTTCCTACAAAATTGAGCTTAACACAACTTTAAAATAGCTTTGTCAATAATCAAATCAAACAATGAAAGTTCTCAAAAACATGTCTAAGGGAATACAGAATCTTAGTTGTTAACACGTGAAACATACAATAAAACAAAAATTGAACCATTCTTTAAAATTACATTATTATTATAGTCCCCCCTTATGGAGAGTAATTGAGAAGACAATTGCTGCGATATTAATTTTTAAAAATAATTTTTTATCTTTGTTTCATCACTTTTTGCATCATCTGCCTAATTATCCTCATGCCATTATGAGAAATTACAAATCTAATATAATTGGTAACAGATGTCAAGGCCAAATTCAACACTGTTATTTATCATGACATCTGAGATAATTATGGGGGTTACCATAAAAGAACAGAGAAATGATGGGATATGAGCATTCCCACACTTGAGCAATATATACTGTCCATGCAGTATGCCAGGCTTAAAATAGGTGGATGGAATATATGTCCATGCCACCGAACATATTGGAAGAAACTGAGTCAGACTTAATCAGATGCATGGGATTGAGATGGTCCATGGCATCAGGCATATAGGAGGGAGCATAGAAGCCAGGTGTAGAAGTGAGATGGGTGGGATCAATACTTCCAGCCATCTGTACAATATTGTGGGGAAAAAGAGAATAAAATATTAAACCAAGAGAATCCAACCTCAACATTTGTCAAAAGCCGTTCCCTCGGCCATACCTTGACTTCATGCATGTCTCCCCTCATGTGACAGTTCAGTGTCTGCTCTTGCATGTATTCCTCTTGTGATTGGATGGCATCTTGGCCAACTGGCATCTGATAACTCAGAATAAAGGCAATTAATGTCTTAAATGATAAGTTCCCATAATCCAAGTCTCATATGGATTTAAAATTGAGGATAAAAAATGATTGCAAAAAATGTGAATACATCTTGACTCAAAATATAATATATAATTATGCAACAATTTCAAATAATACCCTTTTTTTTACTTAGTATACAATTACTTTTGTGAAAAATCAGAACATACTGAAATACAAGTTAAAGCACAACAGAATCTCAAAGAACTTTTTTTTTTTTTTTGAAAATAGAAAACTTTTACAAATGTTCCCCTCTCTTTTTTTTTGGGGGGGAATATGCTTATCAAAAATAATACTTCTAGAATCAATTTACACTTGCCATGGCAACCAATTTGCCAGGGAAATGCTTTAAAGAGTTTGATCAAATAATCAGTTGAGAAAAAATAACAAAAACAAACAACTCAGAATATGGGAGCACAATACTCCTAGAATTAACATTGTATAATAAAATCAAAACCATCTTGCAATGTTTCAAAATTAGATAGACAAATGAATAGAAGAAAATACACATGGAACAATAAAAGACAATGAAATTCAAACTAAGGAAGTCTAAATGAATGTGAACTTAATATTAATAAGAGTAAACTTGATCACATGACTATAAAAAGCTTTTACAAATATTCTCCTTGTTTTAAAAACTAAATATAAAACACAATCTCAAAAGCATGAAAATCTCTATGAAAATAAACCCATACCATTAATTTCAAAATGTATATATAATAGCATAGAAATCCTATGTAACCTCTGAACTGACATTATTACTCTGAGTGAATTCAGAACACTTTTGATTCCGATATCTAAAATCCCCAACACTCATATCAATACCTTGCTGCTTACTTCTACATTTCTCTAAAATATATACCCTTCCATGGCAAAAGAAGCAGAGTCTTGAACTATGTTGATGGTTGTCATTCTTATTCAGCTTAAGTTTTTCTTCTTTAACCCCTCTATATTGTCTGTCAGTCTTTTCACCATACAAATGCTTTATAAGATTACTAATTAAAGACAAAAGCAGGTTAGCAAAATTATGAACAAAACGAGTATATCTGGAATTTAAAGGGTTTTCTAAGGTTGTCTCAGAAGCACAGCCAGCCTGGGGAAGGGCTGAGCCTGAAGCTGCAAATGTAGTTAGAGAAAGTTGCGCATGAGCATTAGATCTCTGGACTTCCCAGGCAGGGGAAGCTATGGGCTTAGCCATGGGAGGAGTAGAGGGTGGGGTCTGGAGAGGAGGGGAGGGACCAGAGCAATTTGAATCAGACTGGATTTTGAACTCAGGCCTGGATTCCTCTTCCCCCACTTTGCCTCCAGGTGCTAGGGGATTAAAAGCTTCTAGAGGGTGGGTCATTGCCTCCAGGCATGCAAAATTAGAGCAACAATTAGTGTTAGAACTGGGAAAAGCTGCAGGAATCTCTTCAGGTTTCTCTGAAAAAGCATGGTTGGGAGAGGGAGAGATATTTCCTTGTGTGAGTAAGTTGCCGGCTCTTTTAACAAAAATAAAAAGAAAAATAGAAAATCCACAAAAACAAAGCATTAACATGATCTTATCTCCCATTTGTCTGGTTAAACAGACCAAAATCAAAAATAGGATAATTAGGGAGTTTAAAAGGTCCATTCGAAAAAATTCAAAGGAAAAACACAGCCAGTACACCAGTACTTAGCAGTTAAAGGGAGAGGGAGGGGAAATTTCTTACCCAACCAGCAGATCAGAAGAAGACTGAGGGTTAGCTTTCCTCTTCGTGGTCAGCCATCTGTTAAGGGCTAAAATTCTAGCTAGTCTGTCTAAAATATTTAATGAGTGGTCGCCAATAAATTATAAGCTTTAGCAAGAGTTAGACTTTTAAGCATTTATTAAGGAGAATAAGAATTTGGTAAAGAGAGAGAGAAAGGTCTAGATTCCTATCTATTAAAGGGAGAGCGCATTTCTAGCTCCCTTCTCCGCCAGAGTCCAGAGGAAAGAGCGCGAGACTGAGCGCCAGTCTCTTCCTTCCTCCTCCCACTAGCCCGCGTCACTTCCTGACTCCTGGTCTTGCCCTCAAAGACCTTCCCTTCATGGGCAGAACTCCTCTACAGTAAGTATCCAGCAGGTGGCGTTATTCCAATCGTTACAACCCCAATTGCTTCACCAAAAAACACACTAAAAAAAACCTGTTGCAGAAGTGTTTTGCAGGGGCAGCTAGGTAATGCAGTAGATAAAGCACCAGCTCTGGATTCAGGAGGACCTGAGTTCAAATCCGGCCTCAGACACTTGACACTTACTAGCTGTGTGACCCTGGGCAAGTCACTTAACCCTCATTTCCCTGCTCAGAAAAAAAAATGTTTTGCTTCTGACTGCCCCTTCTTGCAATCTGCCCTCCCTTCTATCACACCCCCCGCCCCCATCCCCTTTCCCTCCTACTTTCCTGCAGGGTAAGATAGATTACTATACCCAATTGAGTGTATATGTTATTCCCACCTTGCATTGGCTCCATTCTTTTTTTTTGTTTTTTGCAGGGCAATGAGGGTTAAGTGACTTGCCCAGGATCACACAGCTAGTTAAGTGTCAAGTGTCTGAGGCTGGATTTGAACTCAGGTCCTCCTGAATCCAAGGCCAGTTCTTTATCCACTGCGCCACCTAGCTGCCCCCTATTGGCTCCATTCTTGAGGAAAGCTTCATTCCAATCTGAAGTTCAGAGAAATAAAACTGATAATTTCTGTCTCTAGTTCCCAGCCAAACTGCCAGGGTACCATCATCCATGCCACTGAGTTAGGAAAGATAAAGCCTTCTTTCACTGAGTTGGCTAAAATGGAATAGGATTACCTTTAATTTTTCAATTTTATTAACTAAACTATCTTTTAATTCCTTGATTATGAATTGGTTTCCTTTATATGAAGGTGACAGAATCTACCCTTGAAATAAAAGTGATGACCTTAAAAAAAGTGTTAGCTTTAGTATGAATAAGAGGAAATTTTCTTCTTCCTTGTACTGTTGTATTAATCTCTTTCTTACCTATTTTCCTCCTGTTTCTGTCTTCTTCCTTGAAATCTGTACTTTTGATACAACATATTAATGATTTCATAAGGATATATAATTACTGTGGTAGTACCACCATGCTTGTGCATAGAAATCCTTGTGATCCGTATTTTATTTCTGATCCTTATTTAATTTTTTTCCAGTTATCTTTGGTTTTTACAATTTTTAGTTCCAAATTTTCTCCCACTCTCTATGCACTCCCTCCTCACTGAGAAGGCAAGCAATTTGATAAAGATTATATATCTGCTGTCATACAAAACATTTCCATATTAGTCATGTTGTGAAAGAAAAAGACAACATAACTCCTAACCAAGAACAATAAGGAAAATTTTAAAAAATATATGCTTCAGACTTGTATGAACTGATGTAAAGTGCAAAGAGCAGAGAACAATCAAATATACAAGAATAACAAAGGTGTAAAGATAACTTTGAAATGCTTAAAGTCTCAGAGTTGCAATGACCAAGGGAGGATTCCAGATACCTCTAGAAGGAACAGGCTCTTTAGCCTGGGAGAGGTGGTGGATTCGAGGTGTAGAATGAGCCACAAGGACAGTGTGAGATTTTGTGTTTTCTTGACTCTGCTGATTGGTCACCAGAGTTTTTGTTTTTGTTTTGTACTTTTAAATGGGAGGGGTGTAAAGGAGAAAAAAATCAATGCTTGTTCATTGAAAAACAAAATATGATGAGAAAAATATGCTTCGATCTGCATTCAGACTCTGGAGCTGGATAAAATTTTTCTTCCTGGGTCCTTCAGAATTTTCTTGAATCTTTGTAATTGCTGAGACTAGCAAAGTCATTTACAGTTGATCATTGTACGGTATTGCTGTTACTGTGTACAATGTTCTCCTGGTTCTGCTCACTTTACTTTGCATGAGTTCATTTGAGTTTTTCCAGGTTTTTCTGAAAGCATCCTGATTATCATTTTTTATAGCACAATGGTATTCATTGTGGTATATTTCCATCACAGTATGAAACTATAGAGTTGTAAAGGTCCAAACAATTTAGATCATAGATTTATTGGAGTGAAAAGCTTAGAAAATATTCTCTTAGCCAGTTTTCTCTAGAATAAGCTATCTTAATTTCTTTATTTAAAATTGTATGGTCAAGTGTTAACCTGTAATTTTTTTTTTTTTTTTAGTGAGGCAATTGAGGTTAAGCAACTTGCCCAGGGTCACACAGCTAGTAAGTATTAAGTGTCTGAGGCTGGATTGAACTCAGGTACTCCTGACTCCAGGGCCGGTGCTCTATCCACTGTGCCATCTAGCTGCCCCTAACCTGTAAATTAAGGAAACAGGCCATATAGGGGAAAATAAAGTCTTTAATGGGGCAGAGGAACTATAGCTCCTGGTATAGCAAAGCAAGAAGCTAGGCATACTCAAAGATGGGAACCAAGGACAGGGTTTTTATGGGGTAATAGAACAAAAGGGCACTTAATGTAAATGAACCTTTAACAAAAGAAACCATAGAACTGCTCCTGAGTTAAGTGTAGATGCTACTTAACTCTAAATAGAAACTACTTAATGTAGGTGGATCATTTTACATAATAACATAAAATTCTGGGGAGTAAGGTGGGGAACCATTGGGAGGGGATAGTTTGCTTTGGGGGGAGGTGGGGGAGGTCCATAAGTTAGTTGATCAAGAGTCTAGAATTGACAAAGATTGGTTAGTCCCAGGCAATTCATTTGCCTGGAAAGGGGGAGTGGGAGGGGATCAGGCAGTTCTCAGTAAATTTGTAGTTATCACAAGAGACAGCTTGGTATAGAGCAGGGTTTCTTAAACTTTTTCCACTCATGACCCTTTTCACCTGAGAAATTTTTATGTGACCCCGGGTATATAGCTATATAAAATAGATATACAAATCAAACATTTACTGCCAAATTTTTCACAACCCCCACATTCAGTTATGCGACCCCATATGGGGTTGCAACCCATAGCTTAAGAAGCTTTGGCATAGAGGATAGAGACCTAGTCTCTGAGTTAGTCTGAGTTAGAAAGACTTGAGTTGAGGGGCAGCTAGGTGACACAGCGGATAAAGCACCGGCCCTGGATTCAGGAGGACCTGAGTTTAAATCCGACCTCAGACACTTGACACTTACTAGCTGTGTGACCCTGGGCAAGTCACTTAACCCTCACTGCCCTGAAAAAAAAAGAAAGAAAGAAAGAAAGAAAGATTTGAGTTGAAGCACTGTCTCTGACATATGCTGGCCCTGTGACCCTGAGCAAGTCCCTTTACCTCTTAGTGGCTCCAGACAATGCCCTAAGACTAGAAATCGCAGAGCGTATGCCAATCTGCATCGAAGGGACTTTTTCCAGGAGGTTTTTTACGCTGAAATGGAAATATTTGGCTTTTAATGTAGCTTATAGAAAAGAATGAGAAAAAATATTTATTTATAATCCCTTTTAAATTATTCTTTACAGTGTTTCAGTTCAATTAGTAATAAATAAAGCCTTCTCTGAAAAAAAAAGTGTTATTTCCAGATTCTCTCTTTTTACTTTCAACTCTTATTTTGTACTATTTGTGTTCTTCCCAAGTCTAAAAAGACAATTGTGTCTCAGGAAAGGAGCAGAGGAAGGAGACTGTGCTATTACAATACCCTGTGCATCTCACTGATCTTGCTTTTATAACCTTGCTTTTGTTCTTTTGTAGCTTATACCATTGCTAAATATGGGATGTCTATGTGTGTACTTGGAATGGCAGAAGAATTTAAAGGAGAAATTGCTGTCAACGCTTTGTGGCCTAAAACAGGTGTGGTCGATTTTTTAAAATTCAATTTTTGGTCAATTCTGAGACATTTCTATTCTTATTAGATACTTTGTTGTGGGGTAAGAAGGTTGGTTCACCTGTTACCAAATGAAAGTTATTTTAACTTGAATCTATCTAATTTTGTAGAGTAGATTGCCTATATCTCTTTTATCAGAGGATAAAATTTGTTTTGGGGGTAGGGCTCTTTTTTCCTTTTTGTCTTGTAGTGATCTCCTATCTTTAACTTGAAACACATCACAATATCACACCCACAACATCGAGACAGTTTATCAGGGAGTTTCCACGTGGCAAAATAAGGCAGACCAAACTCTAAAGATCCCCTTCTGCCTTCTTAGTATTTCAACAATCCTTGCCCAGCTCTTTTTACTTCTAGTTATCTTTAGGCCCTTTTTTCTTTATGAATAACTGTCTGTCCTGAACAACTTTCTATACCTCTGATAGCACCTTCTGGTCTTTTAGAATGTGAACTCTTAAAAGAAAGGATTGATTCATTCTCTCTACTTGTATCCCCAGGTCCTAGCATGGTGCCTGGCACATAGTAGGCACTTAATAAATATTTATTGATTGATTCTATATCTTCATATCATTCTTTTCTTGCGGGGGGGGGGGGTGAGGCAGTTGGGGTTAAGTGACTTGCCCCGGGTCACACAGCTAGTAAGTGGTAAGTGTCAAGTGTCTGAGGCCGAATTTGAACTCCGGTCCTCCTGAATCCAGGGCCAGTGCTCTATCCACTGCGCCACCTAGCTGCCCCTTATATCATTCTTTAGGGCCCACAGGGCTCCCAAAGTCCATGTAAAGTCCCAGCCATGACTGGTATGTCTACAAGTATTTATAATAGATTGTGGGGAGGGGGCAGCTAGGTGGAGCAGTTGATAAGAGCACTCACTGGCCCTGAAGTTGAAAGGACATGAGTTCAAGTCTCACCTCATATACTTACTAGCTGTGTGACCCTGGGCAAGTCACTTTACCCCATTTGCCTTAAACATCTAGGGCTATCTCCAGTCGTCCTGATGTATATCTTGTCACTGGACCCAGATGACTCTGGAGGAGGAAATGAGGTTGGAGACCTTGCACAGCCCTCCCTTACTTAAATCCAATTCACTGCAAGTCATGCATGACTTCACCCCAATGTCATGGTCCTCCTTGAGAATGAAGGACAAACAACAACAACAACTCATAGGTGAGCCCTACAGTTTAGAAACTGCAGATATCTTAGAAGAGAGGGGAGAAAGAAGAAGAAACAAAGAAAAAGCATCCTTATAATTCCTTACTATCCCCCTATATCTAGTGAGAGTTTGAAAACTTATGAGAGACAGTGTGGTATAATGGAAAGAGTGTTCAACTAAGAAGAGCTGGGCTCGAAGCCCCTCTTTGACACCAGCTGTGTGGCCATGGGCAGGTCTTTTAATGTCTCTAGAGGTTTGGTTTCCTCAGCTACAAGATGAAAATGGTAACTATCATGCCTACTTTACTGGACTGCATTGAGCCTCAGATTCGATATTTGTAAAATGCCTTACACACCATCAAATGCTATATAGATAGCAGCTATTTTTATTAAGGCATAATAGATAAAAGCAGAGCTGAGAGTCCAGGTCGCAATGCCCTAAATGGTGTAGGCTGTGATCTGCATTAGTAGAGAATGAGCCGTATACTAATGAAATCACAGAAAGGTGATGCCTTTTATGGAAGGTACTTTGCAAAATTGGAATGTGCTATACAACCTCTTTTTTAGGCAACAAAGTCCCTTTATAGTTCTATTTATTGATGTCCTAAAATCCTGGCAGTGAACATCCCCAAATCTATGTTTAACTGCCAGAGGAATAGGTCATTTGAGCTACTATTTCAAATACTGAAAATTGAACCTCGCAGGTCCTATTCTAAAAGATGTTTAATATATACATATTAATATATTAATATAAATATAACATGTGGTAACAATACAAAATTTTCATCTGCACGTGAAAACCCAAAGTAAAATGAGTATTAACTTTATTTTTTTTTAATTGAAAAAAATTGTTTTTGCAGGGCAATGAGGGTTAAGTGACTTGCTTAGGGTCACACAGCTAGTAAGTGTCAAGTGTCTAAGGCCAGATTTGAACTCAGGTCCTCCTGAATCCCCAGCCAGTGCTTTATCCACTTAACCCTCGTTGCCCCCCCCCCAAATAAATGAAATAAAAACAAAAGCATAAAACTTCTGGCTCACTAGAGCTCATTCATTCCAGATCTTTGTTTCCCTGACATTTCTCCTGAGCGCTAGAATGCAAGCCTCTCAGAATTTCACAGCTTAGGGGTCACCTGTATGAACCTGGCCTTCTAACCTCTTTTAGAAAGGAGGCCTTACCTGGAAATGATCTCAACCTCCTTCAATGATCTTTGAGCACTCTCTTTTTTGCCCCCGTTGTTCTCTGTTTATTTCATACTGAAATGTTTTCATGTTCTTCCTTCCTCCCCTTGCCCTCAGTAGAATGTAATCTCCTTGAGGTCAGGGAATATATATATACCCATAGAAGGTACTTAGTAAATGGTTGAGCTGAAAATTCGAGTATGATATTAGGTGAAAATTCAAACTGCAAGGAAATCCCATTCGGGAACAACATTTCTTAAAATTGCCCACGGTCAGCAGCCGTCTCTTTATTGTTAAATTCAGCGGCCTTTTCTCAGTCCTCATACTTCTTGACATCTCAGGAGCATTTGTGACTGTTTTCCACCCTATCCTGGATAATACTGCCTTTTTCCTCCCTGGGTTTTTATGACACTGTTTTCTCCTGCTTTTCTACCTCTCTGCTCACCTGATCCTTCCGGGTCTCTTTTGTAGGCTTGTCCTGCCATCCTAAGTGTCAGTGTACCCCAGGGCTCTGCCCTGTATCCTCCTCTGTCTCTGCATTCTCTTTCATTGGTCTTCTCAGCTCCAGTTCAACTATTACCTCTAGGTAGATGACTTCCAGTTCTCCATATCCAGCCCTCATCTCTCCCCTGACCTCCAGTTGCATGTCTCCAGCTGCCTGCTTAACATTTACTTCTACATGGTTTTCCCATCAATATCTCAAACTAAGTATGTCCAACATTTAGCCCATTATGTTTTCCCCTAAACACTTTGATTTAGACAATTATAGATTGAGATCTAGGAGGGACCTTAGAGGTCACATGGTAGAAGTTCTGCATTTTTACAGATGAAGAAAGTGAGGCTCATGGGGGGAATGGAATTGCCCAAGGTCTCACAAAGTAGTAAGAAGGCAAAGCTAGGCTCTGATTCCAGGTCCTCTGACTCCAAATTCAGTGCTCTTTCCACTGCACCACGCTGCCTCCCTCCCCTGCTTTTAAGTTCTCTTTTTGTCAAGGCCACCACCATCCTCCCAGTCACACACAGGTAAACAGCTTCAGGGTCATTCTCAGCTCTTCACTCTCATTCTCATATCCAATCAGTTGCCAAATCTCATTGATTTTACCTCGACACGATCTCTTCCATCCATTTTCCTTCAGCAATGAATATGGTTCAGGCCCTGATGATCACTTCTTACCTGGAATCTTACAGTAACCATCTCTTGGGTCTCCCTGAATCTGGTCTCTCCCCTCTCTACTCCATTGTCTATCCAGCTACCAAAATTCTATGCTTAAAGCACACATATGACCATGTCACTTGCTCGTTCACGATACTTGGGCAGCCCCTTATTGACTATAACTTGTTTGGAACTTAAAGCCCTTTACAGTCACTGCAGCCTCTTTTCATCCTGATTACATATTATTCCTTTTCTTCCTCTCTCTGCTCTAGCCAGATGGGTCTACTTAGTCTTCCGCCTTCTGTCTCCATGCCTTGCCCCCCATGCTAAGAATGCTCTCCTTTACCCCTAATATATATCTTAAGTCAGAAATTTCTCTCCCTTGTCATCATCGTCTTCTTCTTCTTCTTCTTCCTTCTTCTCCTTCTTCTCCTTCTTCTTCTTCTCCTTCTTCTCCTTCTTCTTCTTCTTCTTCTTCTTCTTCTTCTTCTTCTTCTTCTTCTCCTTCTTCTCCTTCTTCTCCTTCTTCTCCTTCTTCTCCTTCTTCTCCTTCTTCTTCTTCTTCTTCTTCTTCTTCTTCTTCTTCTTCTTCTCCTTCTTCTCCTTCTTCTCCTTCTTCTCCTTCTTCTTCTTCTTCTTCTTCTTCTTCTTCTTCTTCTTCTTCTTCTTCTTCTTCTTCCTCTTCTTTCTTCTTTCATCTTTCTCTTCTGGAATTGACAAATCAGAGAGGAAGCATGGGCCATTTCTTATATTCTATTTATGTGACTTAATTTTGTGTGGTGTGTGTGTGTGTGTGTGTGTGTGTGTGTGTTTTTCTGCCTTGTAGCTATACATACTGCTGCTATGGATATGCTAGGAGGATCCGGTGTTGAAAGCCAATGCAGAAAAGCTGACATCATTGCTGATGCTGCCTATTCCATATTCAGTAAACCAAAAAGTTTCACAGGCAATTTTATTATTGATGAAAATCTGTTAAAGGAAGAAGGAATTAAAAATTTTGATGTCTATGCAGTTAAACCAGGTAAAATTTATGTTTTTGAAAAAAATGATGGGAATACTATTTGTAGTTCTTTAAAAGTCAAATTATATATGTTAGCAGAGTCAGAAGCCTAGAGTTTTAGAGTTGGAAGAGGCCTTGGTAGTTATATAGGCCAACATATGCTCAAAAGAAATCCCTATGATCTACCCAATCATCCAACCTCTGTTTGAAGACCTCCAGTGAGGAGGAACGCACCATCTTCAAAGGTAGCCCATTCCATTTTGGAATATCTCTGGTTATTAGAAAGGTTTATTTCTGACAACAAGTTTAAATACGCCTCTTTGCAACTTCTATGTCTTGTTCCAGGTCACCCCTCTGGGTCCAAACAGAACAAATTCAATTCTTCTTCCACATAACAGCCCTTCACATCATGGAGGACAGCTACCTTGTCCTTCCTTCAGCCTACACATCAGAATTCAAATTATCCAAAATAAGAAGTAATAAAGGCTAGTTTTTAAAAATTGGTCTTAAAATTTTAAAATAGATTTTGTTTAAGGATGTTATACTGGAAAACCTGCTTTTTCCAAACCTTTCAGGGCTATGAAACCTTTCTGAAACTCTCTCATACTTAGTGTATGTTGGGGAAGGACAAGACTTGTGTCAGGCAGAATGATGGTCTGCTACTTCATATGATCTGCATTCACAAGCGTGAAGACCTCTCTGCCCTAATCTCTCTCTCCCCCATTCTCATGCTTGCTTAAGAATTCCACCCCTTCTTTATATATCAGGTGCTCAGGAAATCTGTTCAATCAATTGGACTTCAAGACTTATGGTCATCAAGAAATTCCCAATAAAGTTATTTAGCAGTTGGTTGGTTGATCAACAGGCATTTATTAAGCATCTACTCTATGCCAGGCTCTGTGCTAAACCCTCAATACTCCTAGGAAGAATAATGCATCAGGCCATATTTGTTATTAGCATCTTATTGAGGAATCAGTTTCTCATCATATCTTCTCATCATGTCCGCTAGCTGAGAATAAGCCCTTCCAAGAATGGGACACAAGATCAGTGTCTTCACATCTTTATGGAGTTATTTTCATTTATTTACCTATTTGGTTTGGGGTTATCTTTTTTAGGCCACCCTTTAATACCAGATTTCTTTGTGGATGAAAACCCTGAAATGGTTACCAAAGAAGTGGAAAAACAACAAGGTAAGATGATGGCTGTATTTTGTAGAAGTTCGTAAGGATATTGATATATAAATGGAGTCTGAAATAAAATAATTGCTCTCAAAAAGTGACACCTACTTTTGCTGTGAAAGCTCTTGATAAATTAAACTATAGGATAAATCATTAGTATCCTTTAATCCCCACCCCCAGCCCCCCAGACAAAGAAGGGTTAATTTTCCTCCTAATGGCTGCAGACAAAAAAAAGCCAGAGACCCTTAATATTATCCTTGCAGCCATTAAAAAAAAACTGATTGGAAAATTCAGTTCACTTCAACTCCACAAAGATTTATTTAATGCCTACTGGGTGTCGAAGCACTTTGGGGGAGATGCAGAGTTGAGATAAGATAAGGTCCCTGCCTCTCTAGTAGGAGGATATGACTTGTTTGCAAATAACCAGAATAGAAAATACACGTGAGAAGTGTAGAAGGAAGATATAAACACAGTGCTCTTTCTAGCATCACAGTTTGGGGTTTTCTTTCTATTATTGACTCTTTAAATGTTGCTTTTATTTTGGAGAACTGGGTAACATCAGAGTGTATTGGAGCCTGTTCTCAAGCTCAGTATCAGGGGATGGGTTAAATAAAGTAGCCTGATCATGAGGTTTAATTGTAACTTATTTTAAAAAGAAACCGGGCGGCTAGGTGGCGCAGTGGATAAAGCACCGGCTCTGGATTCAGGAGTACCTGAGTTCAAATCCGGCCTCAGACACTTGACACTTACTAGCTGTGTGACCCTGGGCAAGTCACTTAACCCCCATTGCCCCGCAAAAAAAAAAAAACCTAAGTAGACCCTAGAGGGCCCCCCCAAGTCCCCCTTCTCCTGCTAAGTTCTCCTCTTTAGTGAAAAGATATAATAAGTTTCCAGTATATTAGTTTTTCCTGATTTCTTCCCTAGTTAAAACCTGGACATGTGGTATTCAGAAGGATAAAGTTCTTTCAACTAACCAGTTACCAAGTAAACGTTCAGGTAATGAGTACTTTTGCTATCAGAAATTGTAGGGTGGTGGGGAAACTAGGGGGCCCAGTGGATAAAGTACCAGCCCTGGATTCAGGAGGACCTGAGTTCAAATCTGGCCTCAGATACTTGACTCTTACTAGCTGTGTGACCCTAGGCAAGTCACTTAACCCTCATTGCCCCGCAAAATAAAGGAAAAAAAAAGAAAGAAAGAAAAGAAAAAGAAATTGTAGGGTGTCCAGTGTGCACACAATTGAGAGGCAGCATGGTGTAGTGGATGGAGAGCAGGAGTTGGAGTCAGCAAGACCTTGGTTCAAATCCTGCCTCAGACACTTGCTGGCTCTGTGAGCTCGGGCAAGGCATGGAACCCCTGTGGGCCCCAGGTCTTCATCTGTAACAAGAAGGGAAGGTTAGACTAGGTGGTTGCTAAAGTCTCTTTCAGCTTCAAATCTGTGATCCTAATGACTTAACCTCTCTGCACCTCACTTTTCTCAGCTATAAAATGGGAATTTTCATAGCACCTACCTCACAGAGTGAGATAGTATAAGTGTTTCATAACCCTTAAAGCACTTAGTAAATATCAGCTATAATTATAATTATTACTCACTGAAGTATTTTGGTGTTCATACATTTGAGGCTGTGTTGATCTCATAACTTTCTATTCCTCTACCCCTCCTCCAACCACCAAGGCAGGCCCTCTCTAAAAGAGCAGGTCTTGCTCTCATTTGTTCTGGGAGGCCAAGTAAGCTTTTCTGCCAGTGGGTGAATTTTATTTTTCTTCCTGGTCCAGACCTGTGACTCATTGCATCAGTATAGGGAATTCCCAGTGTGGTAACTCCTTCCACCGATGCCCATGGCTACCTCCTCTGAAATTTTTAGTCTTAGAGAGTTGCCTGGGACCCCTGAGAGGTTAAGTCACACAGCTACTGGATACCAGAGGCAGGACCTGAACCAGACTCCAAGGTCAGCCCTCTATCCACTATTCCCCATTCCCTTTCAGTGTGGGTCGGAGTGGGTGGGGGAGCTATAGCTTATCTCAATTTTGCATCTCCCAGAACATAGTTGGGCCCTTCATAAATGTTGAGTTGAATTATTAAACTGAATTGAAGTATTTTGTTGTTTCCTCCAGTTGATAGGTGGTGGTGATATCATAGGGAACCTATTAAACAAAAGCATCTCAGATCTATTTCTAATCATTCTCTGAGTGGCTGATGTCTTCAAATGGAACAATCTGGGGGTATGTAAAGTTATCATTTGATTCATCTTCTCCTGTCCCTCAGGTGGACCAAGTAATGCACTGTAGGTCATGGGCTTTGGTCAAACTGTAAACCTAAGTTTGCCTTGTAACTTTTAACTAAGGCTTAATGCTTGGCTTTCTGTTGCTAAACTTTCAAGTGCATACATTAGCACCTTTCTTATAGATGCAGCTCCACCAGCAAAAGATTGGAAACAGTTTCCACAACAACCACAATTAGCTGCTGGAGCAGTTGAAGAAACATTTAAAATTCTTAAGGCAGTTCTCAGTCAAGATATGGTGAAAGCTACTCAGGCAATTTATCTGTTGGAACTCTCTGGTAAGGATAAATTCTATGAACTTTGGCCTTGAATTCAATTGACCAAATATTTATTGAACACGTACTAAGTAGAAGTAGTCTACTTGATAATTAATTATGGTAGGATTGCCTGGTACTTCTAAACCGCACTGGACATGTCTTCATTTTTCAAAGGAAGCCTTGCTGTTTTAACCTACTATTTACAAGCAAAGTTGTTTAGGATTTTGCCTCTAAGAATTAGAGAATACAAAGTAATCTACTGAATTATAAGGCATAAGCCAATTAGAAAAAGAAGTAACTTACAGTCTTGTAAATCAACTATTATGCTGTTGGTAAGTGGTGTTAAGAAAAAGCCAATTTATGCAGCCCAACTCCTTCATGTTCCTCTTTTTAGTACATTGTCAAGTTTGATGAAAACATAATTTTGATGACTCTCTCTTATGCACAGGTGAAGATGGTGGAACTTGGTACCTTGATCTTAAAAACAATGGTGGGAATGCCGGATCTGGACAGCCTAGTGAACCGGTAGATGTGGTAATGACCATGACCACTAGTGATTTTGTGAAAATGTTTTCGGGTGAGTTCCCAAATATCAGTGCATCTCACGTGTTTGTGTGTGTGTGTGTGTGTGTGTGTGTGTGTGTGTGTTTTCAGCTAATATGAATATAATCTTATTTTAAGGTGTCTGCTTAATCTCTTCCTTAGTAATTACAGATCAGAACTTTTTAAATCTATGGAGTTCCCATGAATCTTGAGCAACTCCTTACCATGCAGAATAGTCTCTGGATCACCCCCTCCATTTCCCTGTTCCTGTACTTACAGCTGCCATTGTCATTTTCCTCATGGTACTGAACTCTACCTGTTTTAACACACCAGTGAACTTTGGAAAGCAACTTTCTTTGTATATTCCTAGCAAGCAAGTATTGTAGGCAGAGTACCGGAGACACTGTAGCATTACAAAGAATTCTTGCAATTGATTCCTTCCTGTTTTCAACAGCAGTGTGGTCTGCAGAAATGCTACACTTAGTCTAAATAGGAATTTCTTGGGGAACATTCGAGTCTGGCTGCTTCCATGACAAAGAACAGCCCAACCCCAATCTGTCTTTGAAACTCCTGAGTTGCTTCTGCTAAATCTACCCATTTGTATTTGGGACCAACAGACAAGTTCCTTAGGTGATTCAATCTAGGATCCATCCGAAGGCCTGTATGCTAGAGCCAGGTGTTAATAGGTAACAGCAAGAGTCTCCCAAATTGTATGGGCTATTCCCCCAATTAGAGCTCAGGCAACTTCAGATGCTCATGAAAAGAATTCTGTAACAGACAGGTCCACTTCCTTTTATTTCATTTCAGCCAGCATGTATTAAGCATCGCTTGTGTGCCCAGTACTGAGGTCTAGGGGCTGAGGATGTGAAGATGAAAATGAAACCCCCTGTCCTCAAGGAGTTAAAATTCTACTGTCAGTAAACATCAGGAAATAGAAAATGGATGCAAAATAAGTTCCAAGTAATTTTGATAATTGGAGGTCTCACTCTCAATTGAGGGCATCAGGAGTGGTAACTGAGGCTTGAGAACCTAAGGATTCCAAGAGATGGAAAAGAAGAGGGGGAGCATAGCTGAAAAATGCAGGGGTGGGGAATGGATTGTGCTCTACAAGGAACAACACGTGGCCAGTTTGGCTAGATCATGAGGGTCAGTAGTATTTGCCCTATCAGAATTAGAGAGCCATTGAGGTTTTCTGAGCCAGAAGAACAACACAGACAACCTGGGCTTTAGGAGTATCAGGATTAGAGACATGAGAGGAGAGGAGAGACTTGAGCTAGGGAGTCCAATTAGGAAGCTGGTATAATAATGGTCCGAGTTAAGAGGTAATAAGGACTTAAATTAAGGTGCTTGGGTTATGGAAATGGAGAGATGAAGATGGTGGAGAGAGATCTTTAGGAAGGGTATAGTAGGGACAAAACCTAGCAACTGATTAGATAGGAGAGGTGAGTGAGAATGAAAAGTTGAGGATGATTTGAAGCTGTGACTGGAGAGTGGTATTCTTTCTTTTTCTTTTCTTTTTTTTTTTTTAGGCAATTGGGGTTAAGTGACTTGCCCAGGGTCACACAGCTAGTAAGTGTTAAGTGTCTGAGGCTGGATTTGAACTCAGGTCCTTCTGAATCCAGGGCTGGTGCTCTATCCACTGCGCCACCTAGCTGCCCCGAGAGTGGTATTCTTGACAGAAATAGAGAAGTTAGGAGAAAGGTTGATTTTAGGAGTAAATAAATTCTACAGTATTACTTATTATACCTAGAAGCTTTATTCTGCTTGCATTTTATAATTTACTTTAAAGAACATATAATATCTTTTTTCTCTTTTAAGTTTTACTTTTGGACCAAAGCTACAAATTTCTGATTTGATCAGATCAGATAAGCATTTCTTTTTTCAGCTGTAACCTATAAGTATTTTTGACCAGTGCAAATTATTAGTTAGAATTCTAAAATATTTGTCATTTTTAGTAATGTATATGTTCAAAATGTAAGTTTCTTAACCACTTCTAATCAAGAGGGATCAGGACATTCCTTTAATCTCACATATATTAATATATGCCCTTACTTGTGAATTGAGTATACAGCCTACTTTGTAAATATGATGATCTTTTATCAACTTGTAAAGGGAGCCCATTTTATTTTTATATTTCTTATAAATGTGCTCCCTTAGACTGACGAGTAAGGATCATTGAAATACAGCACAAGATTAACACGGTTTATAGACAAATTAGGATTTTGCCATAGAATTAAGATTCCTTCTCTTTTTTCACATTCTCTCTTTCTCCTCCCCTCTTAACATTCCTCCTTCCCTTTATTTATGTGGCCATCGGATCTTGAGGTATGAAAACATATGCTTCTACGGCCTGGTTGTTTAGTATATGTTTTGTATAGACTAATCTATCTATCCATTGTCTTTATTTCTGTAGATGTTTAATTTGGGATTGCTAAGGCATCATCTCCCGAATTACCTTCTCCCCTTCATTCCCTCTATTTGTTGTTGTTAAGTCATCCAGTCATGTATGACCTCATGGATCATAGCCTAATACTGTCCATGGGGTTTTCTTGACAAAGATATGGAGTGGTTTACCATTTCCTTCTACAGTTGATTAAGGCAAACAGAGGTTAAGTGACTTGCCCTAGGGTCACTCAGCTAGTAAGTGTCTGCAGTTGGATTTGAACTCCAGTTTTCCTAACCCTGAACCCAAAGCTCTATCCACTGATCCACCTAGCTTTGTTTCCTTTGTGTGTACTGTAAAATAGTTAACAGTGCCTCCTTTCCATACTCTCCATTCTAGTCAGAATCTGTTTGAGATTTCCTGTTCACAGTATCCCATCTGCCCAAACTGCTGCCCCACAGGCTTGGAATGTACTTTTTCTTCATTTTTCTTCCATAGGTCTCTCAAGCTTCCTTCTAGACTGAAGCAGCATTCCAGAAGGAAGCCTACCCCTGTCCCCCTAAATAATTCGCTGTACCCTTCCCCTGAAAATTACTTTGTATCTATATTTGTATATTTTATATTTACTATTAATGCAATTCTCCTTCCAACAACCCTTCCCCCAACTCCACCCCCACCAAAGTATAGACATTATTTTGTTTTTGTGTTCCTACTACCTAGTAAATTGTCCACCGCAAGTAGGTATTTATTTTTAAATGCTTGTTAAATCAATGGATGGATAAAAAATATCATCATGCATAGTCCAGATGCAGTGATTCCTCCAAAATAACATTAATTCTCTATTAATAGTACATTTATTTGTTCTTATTTTAAAGTTTAAAACTAAAATATGTGATAATATTTTAAAATAAACTGCAAAAGTGATGGCTTATTTATCACCATTTATTTCAATAACTTTAATTTAATGTGCTTACTTAGTGTTCAGGTTTTAATTGTTTAAATGCAGAATAGATACTTTTTTCCCTCTAGTTTTTGTTTCCATTTAGCTTTTATCTTTTGTATAATCCTTAGTTAACTTCTGGTCCTAGGAGTGGGGAACTTTCCCTCTGTGCTGTTTTAAAATGCAGTAAATGAAGATAACATTTCTGCACTTAGTTGTATGGAGAAAGTTCTAGAATTGTGGTAGATTTTTTTCAGTAATTAATATAGCTATAGTAAGCATATGTACAAGTGAAATAATGTGCATTTTTTCCACTTGATTTTTTGTTCTTTCCTGTTTTAGGAAAACTAAAGCCAACAATGGCGTTCATGTCAGGAAAGTTGAAGATTAAAGGTAACATGGCTCTAGCCATCAAGTTGGAAAAGTTGATGAATCAGATGAACTCCAAACTATAATCAGAATGGGGTTCTTGTTCCATATGTAGACGATTTGGCCTTAAAGAGTAAAAACTTCATTGTTTCAAATCCTACTGTTCACTTTGTTTTGTCTGTCTGTATCATGAAGAAACATGTTTGTCTTAGAATTTGACTTCTATGTCTATATCACTTGATAAGGGAAACAGAGAGCTAATATAGTTCTAGCTTAGTTAAGTGGAACCATAGAGTACTATTCTTTCTTACAGATTCCTAGCAAAGAAATACTGAATCTACCAAACCAGCTGTCTGAATTTTCATTTGTCACCAAATTTTGCTTTTTATTACCAAGTAAAGGCCAAAGAAGTTCTCTTTGTCAGGATTAGGTGTTTTCCAGTGGATAAAATCATATTTAATCCTTAAGGGTCAGAAGTCAAAATAAGATATCTTTATAATTTTATTCCAGATACTATAAGCAAGCTACTTCATTTGAAAATTGAGGGGTTTTGAAAACCTAGGATTAATGAAAATCTTTGCTGATACTTTAGATTTTTTAATAGCTATATTTCAAGTAATGTTAACATCTAATTCGTAATGAGTAATGTTAACATCTAAAGAAATTTTAAATGTGCTAGTTTTTTGTTGTTGGTTATTTTTGACTTTTGTCTGGCGCAAAACATCTACCAGAAAACAATTTAGATGTAAAGCAACTAATTGTAATATAAGTTCTGCTCATTATTATGTATAAATGCTCTGAAATAAACTAACTTTCTTACCTGGTCTATATAATTGTTGCATTTTTTTAATCTTAGAGACATAACCCCCACAGGTTAGTCAAAGACAAGGTACAGTATAAACCAAAATATTTGTAGCAGCATTCTTTGTGGTAAAAAAAAAAAAAGAAACTGGGAACAAAGTAGGTGATCACTCTCTTGGGGGGGGGCTGGGAATGGAATATTTATTATGATTATTACATAGTAAAATTGATGAACATGAGGAATTTATAGAAACATGGGCAGATTTGTACAACCCAATTAATTCAAGTACAACCCTCATGGGTTGTAATCCAAGCTCCTTTGCCTTCCTGTATATCATATTCCAAGCCCTGTGATCCTTTAATGTTGAAGCTGCCAGGTCCTGTGCAATCCTGACTGTGGCTCCATGGTATTTAAATGGCTTCTTTCTGGACGCTTGGAGTATTTTCTCCTTCACCAGATAATTCTGGAGTTTGGCTACAATATTCCTTGAAGTGTTCCTTCTGGGGTCTCTTTCAGGAGGTGTTCGGTAGATTCTTTCAATGATGATTTTATCCTCTGATTCTACAATTTCAGGGCAGTTCTCCTTAATAATTTCCTGGAATATGGTGTCTAGACTCTTTTCTTGATCATGGCTTTCAGGTAGTCCAATAATTCTCAGATTATCTCTCCTGGACCCTTTTTCCAGGTCAGTTGTTTTTCCAATGTGATATTTCACATTTTCTTCTATTTTTTCAGTCTTTTGATTCTGCTCGTCAGATTCTTGTTGTCTCATGGTGGTATCAGCTTCCATCTGCTCAATTTTAATTTTTAAGGCCTTATTTTCCACAGTAAGCTTTTGCACTTCTTTTTCTGTTTGGCCAATTTTTTCTCTCATTTGGCCAATTGTATTTTTTTAAGAAATTGTTTTCCTCAGTCATTTTTTGTGCTTCTTTTTGCATTGTAACTCTCATTTCTCTTCTTTCTTTTTCCATTTTTTCTTCTATCTCTCTTATTTGGTTTTTAAAAGTCTTTTTGAGCTCTTCAAAGAAGGCTTTTTGGTCTTGAGACAAGATCATCTTCCCTCTTGAGTCTTCACCTGTGGGCGTTTTGACCAACTCATCTGCGGTTGAGTTCTGGTCTTCCCTTTCACCATAGAAGTTGTCAATGGTAAGGATCCTTTTTTGTTTCTTGCTCATGTTGTGGGCTATTTTTAAACTTATTAAGTTGAAGTTTGCTCCTGGGAGCAGGGCAGTAAATGAATTTTACACTCATCAGAAAAGGCTCAAAGATCTTAAATTCAGCAGAGCTGCCTCAAGGAAGGACTAACAGACACACCCAACTGGGTGGAGTAATCTATTTAATCTGAGCAGTAAAAGAGCCTAACACTCATCAAAATTGACTCAAAGAGGGCAGCTAGGTGGTGCAGTGGATAAAGCACCGGCCCTGGATTCAGGAGTTTCTGAGTTCAAATCCGGCCTCAGACACTTGACACTTACTGGCTGTGTGACCCTGGGCAAGTCACTTAACCCCCATTGCCCCACCAAAAAAAAAAAAAAATTGGCTCAAAGACCTCAATCTCATTAGAATTGGCTCAAGGAGGGAATAATGTACACACTGAATTGGGTGAAGTAATTTCTCTAACCCTGCAGGAAAATAGGAGGGGAAGGGGATAAAGAGAGAGGGGCAAAAGAAGGAAGGGCAGAGTGGGGGAGGGGACAGACACAAGCAAATCCCTTTATCCCCTTTGAAGAGTGATAGGATGAAAGAAGATGGATAATAGAATAAATATGAAGAAGGGAATAGGATGGAAGGGAAACAGTTAACAGTAGTAATCATGAAAAAGAGAAAAGGGGAAAAATTGTACAAAACGTATTTATAGCAATTATTTGTGGTGGTTAAGAATTGAGAATCAGGGGAATGTCCATCAACTGAGGAATGAGGGAAGAAGCTGTGGTATATGATTGTGGTGGAATGGTCTTGTGCTACAGGAAATGACACACAGGATGATCCCAGAAAAACCTGGAAAGACTCATGAACTGATGTACAGTGAAGCTGGGTGGACATTGTGCATAGTGACAGCAGTATTGTTCAGTGAGCAATTGTGAATGACTTAACTACTCTCAGCAGTGCAACGATCCAAGACAATCCCAAGGGACTAATGAGGAAGCTTACTATGCACCCCTATAGAAAGAACTGATAAAAAGAACACTTGTGGATTGTACATATATAACCTGGTTGTGATCTTGTGGAGGGGGGAGGAAAGAGAGGGAGGGAGGGAGGGAGAAAAATTTGGAACTCTAAATCTAATGAAAATGAATGTTGAAAACTACCCTTCCATGTAACTGGGAAAAAAATAAAATAAATGTTGCTAAACAAAAAAAAGAAGGAAAAGAAGAAAGGTGGGTCTGAATCCCACCTCAGACACTTCCTAGCTGGGTGATCATGGACAAGTACCTTGACCTCTCACATCACACTTTTCAAATTAGAGAGTTGGATGCAGACAGCAATTCTGCCAAAGAATTCTATTCAGGCCAATAAGGGGAGGAGATTGGACTAGGTGCACTCTGAGGGTGCTTTGAGCTGGAGACATCAGTCTATGATCCTGTGGACCTGTTTGGTGATGTAAGGTAAGGACTGGGTGAAGAGGGCATGGAGGCAGCAGATAGAGAGCACATGGAAGAGACTTGAGGAGGCTTTGGACAAGAATAGTGGGATATGGAGTCAGAGGGTCCGGACTGGAGTCCCAGCTCTACTGCTGCTACAAAGACCACATCTAGTCTCTCCCAGTGGCTGCTCTTTCTTTGTGTACTCCAGGGTGAACTTTTCTTTGACACTCTGCTTGGGCTTCCCTGATTTGGCACTGGTCAAGGCTTGGCCCAAACTGGCTAGTTATTTAGCAAAACTCCTTCAAAGCTAAGGGCAGCCATTTTCTGGTACATATTTCCTCCAGGTTTTGTCCTGGTCAGTGGGTTACGTGAACACGTTGCCTGGTGCATAGCCTCTGAACTTAGCTGCTTGCCCATTTCCCTGGACTCACCTGCTTAGTGAGGCTCTGACTTGGCTGCCTCTCCTTCACACAAGTAGAAGAGCATGGTCATTGGTCTCCCAGCATCTCAGGGCAGGGGACACCTGGAAGACCGTCTTTGGGCTGACCCTCAACCTTCTGCCATGTATTGCCTGTATTTACTGAGGAGGCTGAGTCACCTAAGGTCTCCATGTTCTGGGCAAGTCTCTAAGAGTACAAATTGCAGGCAGAGTAGGAATCAGTGGAGAGATTTTTCTATTCTGGGAGTCCCCCACTGTCCCTATCCCTTCAGCTGTCTGATCAGGATGCCTTCTTCTCAGCCTCCAGGGGCTCCTGGCTCCATGCCTGGGCCCCCTCAGGGGCTGTGGGTGCCCTGGGTGATGCTTCTTGTGGTGGGGGACCACCCTGGAGCCTGGGGGGATCCCAGCCCTCTGCCTCAACAATCCTTCATTTCAGGGGGTGGAGGGAAGGGAGTTCCCCAGGAGTAATTGCCCTCAGTCTCCTACAGCCCAGGTGTGGTCAGGGGCAGACATGCCTGGGTGTCCCCATGTCCCTCCCCGGCCCTGGCTGTATGGCCAGAAAGGAAATCTGACCTCCAGTTCACCCCATTAGGGCACCTGGCCTCCCATTCACCCCATTACAAAAGGGGAGGTATGTGCACAGGGGCATCCTCCAGGCATACTGCCATATCCTTAGCCCATCCTTGACAGTTTTGGGGATTTATTTATCAATACTGTCCCAGGGAAGCATGTGTGTACACCTGGTCTCTCATGTCTGCTTGGTTTGCCCCTCCCTGTAAAAGGGGGCCCTTAGATCAGGATGGCAGGAAATCCACTTTGTCAGCCAGCCACCAAGGACTACTACCCACCCATGGGCAAGTGCCTTATCACAAACTTCTCCCTATGATTCACAATACTGGCTGGTCTGGGCTCCTTCTTCAGTATCTCCTTTTCTTTTGTTTTTGGTGCTGTTGTTTTTCCTTTTAGAGGTTTTTCCTTTTTGCTCTGATTCTTCTCTTATAACATGATTAATGCAGAAATATGTTTAATTATATATATATATCAGATTACCTGCTGTCTAGGGGAGGGGTGGAGGGAGGCGAGGGAAGGAGAAAAATTTGAAATTGGAAATCTTATAAAAACAAATGTTGAAAACTATCTCTACATGTAACTGGAAAATAATTAAATACTTTTATTTTTTCAAAAAAAACTATTACAAAAACAAGCACAACTGCCTACTATGTATCAGACAGTGTGACAACTGATGGGAGTATAAGGAAAGGTGAAAAAACCAAAACCATTCCTGCCTTCGGGGAGCTCTCAATCTAAATAAGGGAGATAACATGTCTGTTAATGACTACAAATAAGACAAATAAGAGAGTAATTTGGAGATGGTTTTTTGGGGGGAGGAGGTACTAGCTATGGGGAGCCAGAAAATTAGAGTGGAGGATATTTTAAGCCTGTAGACTGGAAATTTCTTACCCAAGGTCCCAAAAGTAGAGATGGCAGTCTGTGCATGGGGGGACATAGGTATATTTGCCAATAATTATGGCTAACATTCATAAAGCACTTGAATAAGGCTTATTTCTTAAAGTAGTAAACATTTTTATTTATTGTTTGGGGTTCAAATTTTTATCCCTCCTTCCCTCCCTCCACTCCTCCTTGCCTGAGGTGGTAAGCAATCAGCTATAGGTTACATATGTACAATTATGGAAAACATTACCATATTAGTAATTTCATATATGAATAAAAAATGAAAGAAAGTGAAAAATAGCATGCTTCAGTCTGTGTTCCATCAATATCAGTTCTTTCTCTGGAGGAGGATAGTATGTTTCATCAATAACCCTTTGGGATTTTCTTGGATCATTGTATTGTTGAGAATAGTTAAGTCTTTCATCGTTCTTCATCAAACAATATTGGCGTGTCTGTGTACAATGTTCTCTTGGTTCTGCTCACTTCACCATACGTCAGTTCATGTCTGTCTTTCTGGGTTTTTCTGAAATCATCCTGCTTGTCATTTCATAGGTCACAGTAATATTCCATCACCATGATATACCACAGCTTGTTTAGCCATTCCCCAACTGATGGGCGTTCCTTTGATTTCCAATTGAATAAGGCTAGTTGAGTTCTTTATATAACCTCATTTAAATCAAACAGCAGAGGAGGAGGTAACAACAATATTATCCCCATTTTACAGATGAGAAAACGAAGGCTGAGGTCAGTGAAGGGAATCCTCATGTCCAGAAAGGCTGAGCCAGGGCACACCCACCACCCAAGTTCTAGTAAGTACTCAGCACTACAGAGAGAATGAAGGGGGAGACAGTGAAAGAACTGGATTTAGAATCACGGGACCTGACTTTGAAACTTGCCTGCTAGTTTTACCACCTGTGATCTTGGGGAAGTCCCTTGCCCTCTCTGTGCCTTGGTTTCCTCATCTGTAAAATAGGTCAATCTTGAAATTAATGAAAAGCCAATCCATAAGACAAAATTAAGATCTTTAATCAGGGCCAAGGAGTTACACCTGATGGTACCCCATAGCAAGTGCTAGGAGTACCCAAAGAGTGGGACTGGGAACACAGTTTATATAGAATACTATGACAGAGTAACTGAAGGGTTTACCTTTAGGAGGGGAGAGTTTGAGATTTACAAAATAACGAGAAGCCAGAATGGTAATTCTGGGTCAGCAACAGGCAATTCACTGGCTTGGGAATAGAGACCAGGGCAGGATCAATCAGTTCTCAGTCAAATGTGGTTGTCATTTCATCCTCTTGGCCAAGAGGAAGTCTGGAATTCTGATGATAACTGAAAAGATGTGACAAGGGTCCAATGTTTCACGGGAACAAGAGTTATCCTGCTAAACGTTTGATTTATAAAGGGGGTTGGTTTTTTTTACATATTTATCCATTTGGAAAAATAATTTGCTAATGGGAATAGATAATAGGGAAAGACTAACAAGTAGGGTACATGGACATAGGTTGCAAAGTTCTAAATTAATATAAGCTGGGACATGGTACACAAGATTCTCAGGCCACATCCCGTGTCTTAGGAAAGGGGTCTACCCCTGCTGTTGTCTGCTTCTTTTCCCAGGTTAGATGGAGTTTGGTATCACTGGTAGTGGGCTGGGCTGTCCATTGGGGGATTGGAGCCTTCTTCAGATGTCATAGGTTCATCCAGCTGTCAGTTCCCTTTAGTGCTGCAGCAGGAGGTTGGTCACCAGGACTCGGTAGGGCCTTTTCTTTGGGTTCCAACTGCAAGGGAGACTGATTCAGGATTGAGTCCCTAGAAAATAACTGAGAAACGAGAGTTAAGGCCTCAAAAAGTTCTGAGTGAATCCCAGCAGTAGGACAGAAGGAAAACCTTGGTGGTGAGGGAGTCACTGTGGGGGGCGGGGGGGAAGGAGGGGCATAAGATGCCCACTGAGGATTTCAAACCATAAAAGAGAATATTTCCCAAAAGGGGTCACCCTATCTTTCAGAAGACCTAGGACTTTTGGCCATGGCAGACCCCAATCATCCATACATTTGCTAACTGATTCTTAATTCCATTGATAAGTTCTACCAGACTAGAGGATTGGGGGTCTGCTGCAGGGGCTTGCTTGCAAAAAAAAAAAAAGCCACCACCCACCAGGGAAGACATGCAGACCATGACAAATACAAACATAACTAGAGGAGGGGAGGAATGAAATAGAATCATTCTGCCAAACTATAAAGGTGGAATTTCTCTGGTGGAAGTCTTAGGGGCTTGTTAACATAATATTTGGGGAAGATTTCACATTGTAGATAAACGTCAAATGCAGTTGGTCTCATTTTACCCCACCAATATTTTCAGCCCAAACTAAGCAGCCTGTCAGGGGTCCAGTGCCTAAAGAGTACAGGTATTCCATCACAAGTAGACACAGAGAGTCAGGGAGGACTGGGCATCCATTTGGCCCATGCCAGAACCCATGGTTTTTCTCCTTTTTGCACCCTTCTCATCTTACCATGTCTTGGGATGGGACAAGACATGGCCTCTTAGACAACAGTAGGCTCTGCTGGGGTGAATGTTAATTTGAGAGCATGCCCAGCAGATGTAAAGGAAGACAGACCTATAGGGATTGGGGGCTTCTGAGCAGTTTACTTGGGATGCAGGTCAGCAAGGACATTACCCCAGGCATAGGGATAGTATTCATAGCAGTGTCCTGGAACTTTAATAGCAGTCACTGCTGCTGGCAACAAGAGGGATTTTTAATGGGAGTTCCAGAGGAAGTCAGGAACCCTTGACATTTTCACAACATCCTGAAATCATGTGCCACCCCAAAAGCATACCTTCTATCCATGTAAATGTCCACTCATTTCCCTTTCGGTAATTCACAAGATGGTATCAGAGCTTCAAGTTCAGCTTGCTGAGCTGAAGAGGCCTTCTCAGTGGTGGTGAAAACATACCCACAAGTTAATTTACCAGAATCATTTGGAGGCAAGAAACATCAGTGTACCAGGAATAATAGGACCTAAGAGCCACCATTTCATTAACACCATTGACCAGACTGAGGAATAGCCATAGAATAGGCAGTGAAGAAAAAAAAACTCATTCTTGCAGATAACATGATGATATGCTTACTGAAAACCTAGAGAATCCACTAAAAAAGTTGCTGAAATAATTAAGAAATTCAGCAAAGTTGCAGATGTAAAATAAACTCAGATAAATCATCAGCATTGCTCTACACTCCCAACAAAGTCCAGCAGGAAGAGACAGAAAGAGAAATTCCATTTGAAATAACCACAGACAATAGAAAATACTTGGGAGGCTACCTGCTAAGACAAAACTTAGGAATTATATGAACACAACTACAAAACATTTTTCATAGAAATAAAGTTAAATATAAACAAGTAGAAAAATATTAACTGCTCCTGGGGAAGCCAGGCCAGCATAATACAATGACAATTCTACACAAATTGATTTATTAATTAAATATTATTAAATTTTTATTCAGTGCCAGACCAATTAAATTTAAAAAGAAACTTTAAAGCGCTCAGAAAAAAAAACTAAAAACATTCATCTGGAAGAACAAAAGGTGAAGAATAGCAAGGGAATCAATGAGAAAAAAAGTGAAGGAAGGTGACTTACCACTACCAGATCTCTCACCCAAAACGTTGGTACTGGTGAAGAAAGAGTGTGGAGGATGAGTGGAATAGATGAGGAACACAATAGATAGCACTAAATGATCACTCTGATCTTGTCTTTGACCAACCAAAACAGTCAAGATATGGGGACAAGAAATCAGTATCTGCCAATTGTTGGTAAAACTGGAAAACCGCTTGGGAGAAATTAGGCACAGATACACATCTGACTCTGTATAGTGAAATTAGTTCTAAATCGGTACCTGATTTAATCATAAAGGGTGATGAATTAGGGAAGCATGGAATGATTTACCTGTCACATGTTATGGTGACTATATGGACCACCTTTTTATCCAAAAGGATGTTATGAAACTCTGGATTAATAAGATCAAAATGCCCTCCATCTGAACTCCAACTTGAACCTAGCTAGCTAGCAGATAAGTTCCCATCTACTGGCTTCTTTCCCCAGGATAGTAAGTCCCTATCTTGTAAAAACATCTGGGCATCCTTGTTCTTACCAAACACTTTTTGGAATCATATAATCTTATCATAGGGTTTTCTTTTTTTTGTGGGGTAGTGAGGGTTAAGTGACACAGTTAGTAAGTATCAAGTGTCTGAGGCTGGATTTGAACTCAGGTCCTCCTGAATCCAGAACTGGTGCTTTACCCACTGCACCACCTAGCTGCCCTATCATAGGATTTTCTTTAAGTCAAACTATCAAATTGTTAAACTGATTTCTATTTTATACATTCTTCTTATAGTTTTGCTTTTAAGTTGAATCGTTTCATACTGATGAAACTGATACCACCTTGTTTATATATACCTTCCCCAAAAAAGGCATCTTCAAACTCCTTCTTCGGAAGAAGTCTCCACATGATTCATGCTGATTGTTTTTCAGACAAATAAACTATTACTTTGTTTATCTTGTATGTGTCTAATCAGGTTTTTTTTCATAGGAGGCCAGATACTAAAAAAAAAAACCAAAAACTGATGACACAGATTTTTGGAAAAGGGAAGAATTTGTGACCAAACAAGAGATAGAGAAGAATGAGATGCAAACTGAAGAATTGTTTACATCAAGTTTAAAAGGTTTTGCACAAAAAACACAAGGCAGAGAAAATTAGAAATAAAGCAGAAAGGTGGAGAAAATTATATAGTGCATAATACATTCTTACATAACGTGAATTGGTTCCCTGAGGTAAAGAAGGAAGTAAGGGTTGGATCCAGGAAGGGGATCCTGTGGCCATGAAGGGAGGGGGCTGGCATATGGTTTAAGGACACATGAGGGACAGAGAAAAAAAGATCTGGAGAAATCCAGAAACCCATGAGTGCCAGGACCAGTCACTTGGGGGCCTGGATATAACTGACAGGAAGAACAGATAAGTGGGGCCAGAGATGGATACAGAGAGGTGAAGGTGGGTGCCTGGGGAGGTCAGCAATAGGCATGCAGTAACTGAGCACAGCTGGATGGAAGAGAGACCCTTGGGGCTGGACATGCTGGTGGGTGGAGCTGGGCAAGTCTCTCTCAGCACTGGAGGTCTCAAGCCAAGTCCTGATCCAACGGTGGTGGTGGTGGTGGTCTCTCTGCTTCTCTCTTCTGCTTTTCTTGGAGACACTCTCTCTCTCTCTCTCTCTCTCTCTCTCTCTCTCTCTCTCTCTCTCTCTCTCCTTTTCTCTCCCTGGCTTTTTATCCTTTCCCTCCATCAATGTTTTGCTTCTGAACTCTGCCATTTTTATCTGCCCCCCCGAGTTCTGACTCCCCTTTCTCTTACCCCTTTACTCTCCCCTACTTCCCTAGCTGGTAAGAGAGACTTGTATTGCCAATTGAGTATGTATATGTATTTTTCCTTTCTGAAACACTTTACATGTGACTGAGGTTCAAATGTTGCCCAACCCACCCTCCATTTTTCCTTCCATTGTAAAAGTTCTTCCTGGGGCATCTCTTTTACTTAAGACAATTCTCCCCCCCACCCCCAATCTTTCTCTCTCTTTCCCCTTCTCCCACTGCATCCCTCTTTCTCACCTATCCATTTTGATCATCTCAACCTAATCAACTCCCTCCCAGACCCTTCTGCTCTGTAGAGCCATTCTAACTTCCTAATAATAATGAAATTCTGAAAAATGCATAAATTATTTTCCCTTATAGAAGGCTACACAAGTTAACCTTCTTGAGTCCATCATGATTTCTATTTCATGTTTACCTTTTTTGGGTCCTCTTGAGTCTTGTGTGTGATTTTCTATTCAGCTCGGGTCTTTTCATCAGGAATGTTTGAAAGTCTTCGATTTCATTAAAGATTGCGTCTTGTCTTGAAGGACTATACTCCATTGGGAGTAAGCCTGTGGTCGCCGATTTGTTTTCAGAGACAGTGTCTCCAGCCCCCGGATGTGTTGTCTACAAAATGTTTTAATACTAGATGTGTGTCAGCAGAAAGCAATTTTATAGTTACCGGCATGTTCTCAGAGACAGTGTCTCCAGCCCCAAAAGTCTTGTCTAGTGTATGTTCTACGATTAGATAGATGTATTTCCCCTGAAAGTAATTTTGTAGTAACTGTTAAGTTCTCAGAGACAGTGTCTCCTGTCACAAGTATTTTTTCCTCAGTGTTCAGAGACTAGATGTACTTCCCCAGAAAGCAAGCCTATAGTAAGTGGAATGTTCTCAGAGACAGTGTCTTTAACCCCAAATGTCTTGTCTAGTGAATGTTTTAAGATTAGATGTGATTCCCCTGAAAGTAATTTTGTAGTAACTGTTAAGTTCTCAGAGACAGTGTCTCCTGCAACAAGGATCTTTTCCTCTGAGTGCTTGGACACTCGATGCATTTCCCCAGAAAGGAAGCCTGTAGTAAGTGGAATGTTCTCAGAGATGGTATCTTCATCCACAAGTATTTTTCTTCTGAATGTTATAGTTGTCCTGACTTTGTTTTTCTTTTCTAAAAAAAAATATGATATGTCATAAGGGATGGCTCTCAGGGAGGTGGAGAGGGAGAGGTAGGTATGGAATACTGTGTTTTAAGAAAGAGAAAACATTGATAATTTTTTTAAACCAAGTCAAATCTCAAGGATATTAATGGAGGCAGGGGGAAGAGGATAAAACAGGGTTTTGAATACATGGAGAGACCACCACCATCGCTGGATCCAGGGCTAGGCTTGGGACCTCCAGTACAGGGAGAAGAGATCTTTGCTGTGCTCTGGCCACCTGCTGGAGTGCTCAGCCCCTGTGTGCCAGTCTTCTGTCCATCCATGATCAGGTATCCTATGCTTGTCACCAGGCCCCACATGTCACCTGTTCTCTCCTGTCTGGGGCTGTATCCAGGCCCAAAGTGTCTATAACTCATCCTTTGTGTTCTTTTTTTGGTCCCAGCCAGGACCCCATGTGAATGGCACTGGCCCCGCATCTTCCTCTGCATGGGAAATAGAGTGCTTAAATCATCCTGTTTTAGAAAAAGAAATTGAACAAGCTATAAATGAGCTCCCTAAGACAAAGTCCCCAGGAACAGATGGATTCAGAAATGAATTCTATGAAACAGTGAAAGAACAATTTCTTTTCCAATACTATAGAAAATTTATGGAAAAAGAGGCAAAGAAAGAATCCTACCAAATTCCTTTTATGCCACAAATATGGTACTGATACATAAACCAAAAAGAAAAAAGAAAATTCGAGAACCAATTTCCCTAATAAATATTGATGCAAATTTTTGAAGTAAAATCTTAGCATGGGAATTACAGCAATATATGTCAAAGATCATACA
Source organism: Dromiciops gliroides (assembly GCF_019393635.1). NCBI lineage: Eukaryota > Metazoa > Chordata > Mammalia > Microbiotheria > Microbiotheriidae > Dromiciops > Dromiciops gliroides. The sequence goes on along the minus strand of NC_057867.1, from coordinate 81,126,666 downwards.
TAAACTATGAGCAGGTAGGATTTATACCAGGGAATGCAGGGCTGCTTCGGAGTAAGAAAACCATCAGCAAAACTGACCATATCAGTAATAACAACCAAAAATATGATTTCATCAGTAGATGAAGAAAAACCTTTTTACCAAATGCAACTCCCATTCCTACAGAAAGCTTAGTAATCAATAGAACCTTTAAAAATAGGATAAGCATTATCTATCTAAAAGAGCAAGAATGATTTATAAGAAATTGATATATCCTTTACTATCTATCATGTTTTTATTTTTAAATATTTTATATATAATGAAAATGATCTATAATGTAACCATCTATAATTATCAATATTGGAGATAAACTTGAAGCCTTCCCAATAAGACCAAAGGTGGGGCCCTGGAGTCAGGAGTACTGGAGTTCAAATCCGGCCTCAGACACTTAACACTTACTAGCTGTGTGACCCTGGGCAAGTCACTTAACCCCAATTGCCTCACTAAAAAAAAATAATAAAAAATAAATTGATGTCAAAATTTGCTTTTACATGTAATTTGGAAAATAAAATTCTAAAAAAAAGAGCATGGAGGGGCAGCTAGGTGGCACAGTGGATAAAGCACCAGCCCTGGATTCAGGAGGACCTGAGTTCAAATCTGGCCTGAAACACTTGACAGGTACTAGATGTTTGATCCTGGGCAAGTCACTCAACTCTCATTGCCCCAAGGGAAAAAAAAGCATAGAATCATTTACTTGCCAGATCTGTGGAGAAAGGTAGAATTTAGGACCAAAAAAGATACAGAGAACATTACAAAATACAAAATGGATCATTTTAATTATATAAAATTTAAAAGTTTTTGTACAAACAAAACCAATGCAACCTAAATTAGAGGGAAAGCAGAAAACTGGAGAAGGGGGCAATTTAAAAGAATTTCTGATAAATGCCTCATTTCTTTTTTTTTTCCTTTTTTTTTTTTTGGTGAGGCAATTGGGGTTAAGTGACTTGCCCAGGGTCACACAGCTAGTAAGTGTTAAGTATCTGAGGTCACATTTGAACTCACGACCTCCTGAACACAAGGTTAGTGCTCTATTCACTGTGCCACCTAGCTGCCCCAAATGCCTCATTTCTTAGAAAGCATTGAGTCAAATTTAAAAGAATATGAGTCATGCTCTAATTGATAACTGGTCGAAGGATAAGAAAAGGCAGTTTTCAAACAAAGAAATCAAGGCTGTATGCATATGGAAAAATGACTAAACGAATATTGATTAGAGAAATGCATAGCAAAACAACTCGAAGATACCCCCTCAAACCTATCACATTGATGACATGTGTGACAGGGACAAGAACACATGCTGCAGAGGGTGGGAAAAACTGAGATGTTAATGCACCATTGGTGGAATTATAAATTAATCTAAGCATTATAGAGGAAATTTTGAAAATATAGCCAAAGGGCCCTAAAACAGTGCTTAGCCTTTGAGACGACAATGTATGTGAAACCATGAGGAAAAGAATGCTCCAAATCAGCAATAATAAATGAAATACAAAACAAAAGAGCCCTGAAATTTTACCTGCAACTCTGTGAAATGACGAAAAAGGACAAAGAAAGTAGATGTGCATTCACTGGGGAATGGCTAAACAAAGCAGGGGAGCATCATGGAATATTACTACTACAGTCGGAGAAATGATGTATGTGATAAAGACAAAGAAACACAGAAAGAGCTTTGAGAACGGATGGTGAGAGAAGTAAGCAGAGGCGAGAAAAGAGTAGACATGGTAAGCACAACAACTGAAAGGAAAGAGGGACGCACCAAAAATTAGAAGTACGTGGAACAAAATGTTAAAGATTAATTAGGAATCAAAACAAGATATGACACCATCAACTTAGCCCTTCCTGGAGGGAAGACGTCCGCAGCTGGTACAGTGCTCATGTTTTCCAAATGTGTCCATTACTCAGGCCGACTTTTTTCTTCTTCCCTACAACAAAAGAAATACTCTTTGTCACATTGGGGTGGCTCTGAGAGGAAGGGAGATACATGGGATACCTCAGTGATGCAAGAAAACATCAAAAACATTTTTAAATAGGTCAAAAAATCTCAAGGATAGAAATGGAAGGAGGAGGGGGCAGCTGGGTGGCACAGTGGATAAAGCACTGGCCCTGGATTCAGGAATACTTGAGTTCAAATCCAGCCTCAGACACTTGACACTTACTAGCTGTGTGACCCTGGGCAAGTTACTTAACCCCAACTGCCCCGCAAAAAAAAAAAGGGCAGCTGGATGGCGCAGTGGATAGAGCACTGGCCCTGGAGTCAGGAGGACCTGAGTTCAAATCCGGCCTCAGACACTTAACACTTACTAGCTGTGTGACCCTGGGCAAGTCACTTAACCCCAACTGCCTCACTAAGATAAAAAAAAAGAAAAAAAGAAAGAAAAAAAAGAAATGGAAGGAGGAAAGAAAGGGGTCTGGGTTGATGTTAATCAGCAGCAGCTCTCAAATCATACCACAAGTCAGTGATTAAGAAACCAACTGCTACTTCTTTAAGATGAGGAATACTGTAAACAGAAGCAAACACTGTCTTGACTAAATCCAAAGAAAGCAGTTGGGGGACAGAGAGAACAGGGGAGGACCCACTATGTGATAAAAAACAGAAAGGATAAATCAAAAGCAGTTTGGGAGATATCTGAGACGAGATCAACACCTCCCACCACATATCAAATTCAACTACAGAGAGATACAGGAATTTGATCTAAAGGTGGAATCATGAGCCAATTGGAGGAGGAAATAGCTTTCCCCCACCTGTGGACAGGGAAGAGGTCGGGACAGGGGGGAATCACAGAAGATGGACAATTCTGCTTCTAAAAATCTGAGATGTTCTGACAGAAATAAATCGAATGTAGTGAAATTAGAGGGGTAAGAGTTAAGTGAGGAAAACCATCTTTTTGCTTATGCAAGCTGTAAGGAACAGATTTAAATTTCAAACACCAAGGAGCCATTCTCCAAGAGGTCAAAGGATACAAACAAGAAGCTTTCAAAGGAAGAAATCCAAGCTATCAATAAACATATGACCAAATGCTCCAAACCCCTCCTCATTAGAGACCCGCAAATCAAAACAACTCTGCTCTTTCAGGCTGTAAATCCTAGAGATCCGCAGGTTCACAGACGGTCCCCTCTTTCTGCCTGATAATAATGTACAGGGAAATGTTCCCTTCACCAAGTGCTGGTTGAAACCAGAACAAAACTAAATATAACATTAAGTTCCACGTGGTCAAACAGAAGAGATGATGGGGAGAAGGGGAGGGAAAGAGTTCATCAACTGTGTCCTCTCTTCCCAAGTCCAAGGTCAAGCAGGTGCAGGCCTGGAGGGAGAGAGGAAGGAAGAGAGAAAGCCAGCCTTCACTGCAGATGGGGAGGGAGTGTCCCCAAAGGCTTTACCCAGCTGGCCTCCACCCCACCCCATTAGCCTCCAAGCCCTGAGCCCTCAAGGCAAAGGACTAAGAAGGGAGGTGGCCCAAGGGAAACTGGAAGTCTGGGCAACCCTGGAGAAGCAAGCATACACAGGTAGAAATAGATGTATATACACACACATACATACTTACACCCCCCACCTACAAACACACACACACACACACACACACACACACACACACATACATGCGAGCGCTCTTGATCCCACTGACTCAGGCAGCACAAGCATAAACAATGGTATCAATAGCACCCCCAACACAACACCCACATGCCCCAATGCACTGAGACAAGGTTACAGTGCCAGGAAAGTTCTAGAAAAGTTGGGAGGCAGGGTTGTCTAAGAGAAGATTAAGGAGGGGAAAGGTAGGGGGGAAAAGAGGAGGGCTAGTGGCAGGAGACGATGGGGAAGGATGGCAGGGACAGCAGAAAGGGCAGGGGCAGCAGGAGGGGCAGGGCCAAGGCCAGTAGAACAAAGAGAGAAAGATCTTACCGCCCATACCCCAAATCATGCACATGCAGGATCCTTGGGAATTGGGGGCTGGTAAAGAGGGGAGGAGAAGACAGTGAAGGGCAGAGAGACCTCTAGGGGCCCAAGGCCCCCCGCCCAGGCTCCAGAGAACAGGGGACCCAAACCACCTCTTTGTCCAAAGACACAAAGGACTGATACGCAGAGAGGATCAGGAGACAGTGACATCACAGGAGGGGCGGGGTAGTGGTGGTGCTGGCCAATGGGAGACAGCAGAGCCTGGACCACTGAGGGAGCAGGGCTGGCCTCCTCCCTGAGCAGAGGGACAAAGGATGTCTGAAGGACATAGGGAGGGGAGGAAGTTCTATGACATCATTCCAGAGGAATGGAGAGTACCAACCCCCCTTCTGCCCTTTCTTTGTTCTGAGAAATCTTTGTCTCAGCTTTTACCTTTTGCCAAACCAATATTCAAGAACTGACACAACAACTTAGTTATCATGAGATTTCAAGAGATAAAAACCATCACGTCTTCACCGAAGACAATGGAATGCTCTATCAGTAAGACCCCTAATCTCTAGTCATAGACACACATGCATGCAACAGAGGAAGCCATGATGATGGAGAGAATGGGGAGGGGAAGAGGTACAGCACTATCTCCTCTCTTCCTAAATCCAAGGTCAAGCAGGTGCAGGACATGAGGGGGAAGGAAGGAAGGAAGGAAGGAAGGAAGGAAGGAAGGAAGGAAGGAAGGAAGGAAGGAAGGAAGGAAGGAAGGAAGGAAGGAAGGAAGGAAGGAAGGAAGGAAGGAAGGAAGGAAGGAAGGAAGGAAGGAAGGAAGGAAGGAAGGAAGGAAATAGGAAGAAAAGAAGCCATTCTACACTTGAAGAGGGGAGGGTGCATCCCCAAAGGCTTTACCCAGCTGGCCAACACCCCACCCCATTACCTCCCAAGGACTGAGTCCTCAAGACAAAGACCTGGGCAGGAAGGTAGCCCTAGGCAAACAGGAAGTCTGGACAACCCTGGAGAAGCAGGCACACACAGGTACACACATGTATAGATACACACATACACCCCCGACCTAAACATACAAGATCCCACTTACACACCTAGGACAAGCATAAACAATGGTATCAATACTCCTGCAACACACCATCCACATCCCCCAGGGCACTGAGACAAGGTGATGGGGGCAGGAAGGTTCTGGAGAACTTTGGAGGGGAGGGCATCTAAGAGAAGAATAAGGAGGGGACAGGTAGGGGAAATAAGAAGAGAGGAAGGGGCAGTAGGGCAGGGGCAGAAGGAGAGGGAGAGCTTACCTCACACAACCATGATCAAGCACATGCAGCACCCTTGGGCACTGGTCAGGGAGGCGGGTTGGAGGTAAAGGAGGGCTGGGGAGCACAGGACAAAGCACAGGCAGACCTGCAGCCTTCCAGGGCCCCATGCCCAGCCTCCATGGAACTGGGGACCCAAACCTCCTTCTCCTCCTCCAAAGACACAAAGGACTGATGCTGGGGGAGGACCAGAATAAATGCGGTGGTGCTGCCTGACCTCAGCCAATGGGAGACAGGAGAGGCGGGACCACTGAGCGAGCAGGGATGATCTCATCCTAGAGCAGAGGGAGGAAGGATGCAGGAGGGAGGGAGCTCCGGGAGGGGGCTCTGTGACATCCTTCCAGAGGAGTGCGGAGCCCACCCTTCTGCCCTTTCTTTGTTCTGAGAAAGCCTGATCCCAGCTTTTACCAAATGAGTTTTGAAGACTTGACACAACAGCTTAGTTAACATGAGATATCAACAGATAAAAAACCATCACTTCAGCACCAAAGATAGTGGATAGCTCTTCCAGGTATCCTCTCTGTAAACCCCCTAATCTAGTCCTAGTCATACATGCATGCCTCAGAGGAAGCCCAAGGGCACATGGCAGCACAACCACCCTGTGACTCTTCAAACACATGATGGATGCCACAGGCTGATGCACACAGACCCACACTGGTCATCTGCCACCCCCACCAAGCTGTGTGAGTCCAAAGTAAACATGCTGTTGTTAAATTCAGTGACTTGAGAGTGCTCCACCTCATGCCAACAGTGATTTTGAACTGAGCATAATTGGCCATTGGGATGAGAGTCAAAGGCCTCATGACTCACACTGAGGGTGAAGGAAGCACCAAGCCCAGAATTCCCTGGTTGGTGTTGACTGCCACAGTAATAAGACCAAAAGTTAGGTCAGCCCATTCAGCAGCCAGAGACAGAGTTCTTAGCCTCCAGGGACTGCAATGAGCACCTCAGGTCATCTAATGGTACTGGTGGCTCTGCATGTGAAGGGATCTCTCTCGATGGGAATGGGGATGGATGGGCTACAGCCAAGGCCAAACCCTATGGTCTCATACCCAGAGGCTCAACTACCTGCTGAGACTGGAGCCCTGAGATGGGAGAAGAGAAGACATAGTGTAGAGATTGGGGAATTCCTGCCCACTTGGGCTCCTCGTGCCAGGCAGAGCTCCCACCCAATGGAAGTGGTCCTCAAGCTGTCCTCATCAGCCAGAATGGTAATCTCCCATTACAGGGAATATGTTTGCCTCAATAAGCATCTGCAGCTACATCTCCCAGGTACTCCCAGGACATGTGCCCAACCTCCCAGAAGTCATGGCAGTAACAGATCAATGCCACCCTGGGAAGGCCAGGGAACTCTTGGGCCCTGTTCTTGGGAGTTGAGTCTCCAGGACAAATTGCCTGATAAGAAAAGGCTGTTTCTAAAAATAGTTCTGGCTGATCTTCTCCAGTCCTTCCTTTTTCTGTTTCCAGTTCAGAGATGTCTTGGTCTCAGTCTTTCTTCCATCAGAGGGTTTTATACATTTTGCAAAAACATCTCAGGTGCTCCTCTAAAGCCAGGCTTGCATTCCTCTGGGATAGTTAAGTCAACTCACTCCCCAAAATGGCTTGGTGGACCAAGGGATGGAATTATTGGGACCTTCCTTCTTTGTAACAGAACGAAGGAGGGGAAGCTGACACTATATTACCATGGTAGGGATGCATTTGCTTGGAAGAAATGGTGGGTAAAGTGATCTTCCCAACACAGGTCTTGCCATGTCACTCCCCTATTCAAGAAACTCCTCATGGCTCAAATATGAGCTCCTTTGTTTGGCAGTCAAAGCCCACCATAAACCTTGCCCTAGATTTGTGCTCTTTCTACACCCTATCCTCTCCCCACAGGTAGTCTGTGACCCAGTGAAACTGACCTCCTTGCTGGTCTTTGCACAAGACTCTTCATTTCCCAGCTCTGGCCCTTTTCAGGGGCTGTCCCCTTTCCCTCCTCATCTCCACATCCTGGTTTCCCTGACTTCTTTCAAGTCAAAGTTATCATCCCAGCTTTTGTGAGAAGCCTTTCCCGAGCCCTCCCAAGTTCTGGGGCCTTCATCCTCTTGCTTATTTCCAAATCATCCTGTATAGAGCTTGTTTATACTTTCCTGTTTGCATATTGTCTCCCCTATGAGTCTGTGAGGTCCTTAAGGAAAGGGACTGTCTTTTAGTTTTCTTTGTGTCTTAAGTGCTTAGCAAAACATCTTGCACTTAGCGGGAACTTAAAAATCTTTATGGACTGAATCCCTGACCGCTAGATCATAAGTTCCTGCATTAGGTTGTAAGCTCCCCCATTAGACTGGAAGCTCTCCCATTAGACAATTCTCCTCTAGTTGACAGTAAGCCCTGGGGCAGCTAGGTGGCACAGTGATTAAAGCACAGGCCCTGGATTCAGGAGGATCTGAGTTCAAATCCGGCCTCAGACACTTACTAGCTGTGTGACCCTAGTCAAGTCACTTAACCCCAATTGCCTCACCCCCCCCCCAAAAAAAAAATTCCTGATAGTAAGCCCTGCTGTCAGATCCTAAGCTCCCCCATTAGACTACAAGCTCCTTGAGGGTAGGGACAACTGTTGCCTTTTTTGTGCCCCTAGCACCGAGCATAGAGTCTGACACATAGAAGGCACTTAATAAATGGTTGTCTATTGATGGCACGATTGATAACACTGGAGTTTCTTTAAAGTTATGCCTTTTGGGGCAGCTAGGTGGCATAGTGGATAAAGCACCAGCCCTGGATTCAGGAGGACCTGAGTTCAAATCCAGCCTCAGACACTCAACACTCACTAGCTGTGTGACCCTGGGAAAGTCACTTAACCCCCATTGCCCTGCAAAAAAAAAAAAACAAACACCAAAATAAGTTATGCCTTTTCCTTTCCTTGGCTATAAACACAGTTCTATGTTCCTTCAGTTGCTTTAGCTTATTCTTTTTCACACGGACCTATTCCCAGTGGCTCTCTTCTCACCCTGATCACCTCCCCCTGTTAGCCCTTGCTCTTAGAGGATCAGGGCATAGCGGGTAGAATGTCTTATGACCTTTATTGGCCTTTATAGCCAATAAAGCTGAGAAGGCCATAGGTGCCCAGGAGAAAGATCTTGACTTCCTGGCACTGGTGTTTTTAACCCACCACACTACCCTAGGTTTCCTGCTAGTTAGTATAAGAGGCATCTGGGCCATGGCCAATCCTTCATGTTGCTTTGGGATGACTCTCTGTGCGGAAGTGGCCACATCCACAGAGAAGATTAGGGAGCAGCTCACTTGGTTCTCCAAGTTCAAGCAGAAAGAACCAAGGGATTTGTTCCCCTGGTCCAGCCTAGGCTCTTGGAGAGGGTGACTCAGAGGCCTTCCTCAATCAGTTTCTCCAATCATCTTATTTGTCATAGATTCCTATGTAGGTGCAATGCAGTCTGCACTATATCCAATGAACAGTGTATACTCAGCCATTTCCTGTTCTGCTAATTGAGATGAATCTCCTTTGAAGGTAAGACTTATGCTGGGGCAGTCTGGGACAGAGGGGTCAGGGCTGTATTGAGTAGCCGGAGCTGCCTATGGCCCTATTTTTCCAGGCATGGCTCCTGCTAAGGCTGACCTGCCATCAGTTCTCATTAGAACTGGCCACTGTAACTCTCCCACAAGCTTGCTGATGTGGCACAGTTATCATTCCATTCTCCCCTTCCTGAATAGGTCTTCCTATCGCACCTATTCCAACTTCAAATGGTCTTTAGAGATACCCCTATGCTCCTGGTCCATGTTCTCTCAACCCATGCCTTCACCAACCATGTGATAACTGCCAAGTCAGGCCCTTTGTATGAAAACCCAGGCCCCTGGTGGCTCTGTGCTTTCAACCACATCCTTCATCACCTTCCTCATCTGGGCCAACACTCTGCATTCTGCCCCATGGAGTGGAATTTGACATGACACCTATTTCTAGCTAAATTGTTGTTCATCTGCCCATCCCTTCCTAAGTGCTTGGCTGAATTAATAAGCCATTTTGACCTATCCTAGGGTTGCTTAACGCCACTCACCTGAATCCACTTCAACCTCCACAAAGATCTTGCATCTACCCCTCATCACTTTTCAATTGGAATATTTCAGTAGCCTTCTAAATGGACTCCATGACTCTTTAATCCATCCCCCACTGAGCCACCAAAAGAATATTCGTCCAGTGTAAATCTGGTGATATCCATCCATTGTTTTATGAATTCCAGGGGCTGCGTAGTATGTCTGGGATCAAAAATAACACCTCTGTTGCCCATTGAATTCCCATTCCTTACCTGGCTTCATCCTTCCCTTGTAACCATGTTATTCATGATTTCATTGCCTCTGTGGTCCAGACAAATTTCTTTTCTTGCTATTCTTCACCTGTAATACTTTAGTCCCCAACCTTACAGAGGCTGTCCCCTTTTAATCGCCATTGGGGAAAACACCACAGTCTTTTGGTGCCCCTTCATCCTTGTAAATGACATTGCAATTTGCTGAAAGATTAGGCACAGACACGGAGGAAGGGGAGAAGCATAGACCAGGGGAGTCCAAGTGTTACTGTGACACTTCCATACCTTCCAAATCATGATTTGATTGGCTATTAGCCCATGTGACAGTTCAGTCCCAGTTACAGGGGGTGAAACACAGCCAAATGAAGTCCTGAATTTAGGGACTTAGCAATGCAGCCCTTCAGTGTAAATATGGCCATTCAGACCAAACTGTCACCATTAAAATGTTGACTAAATCCTTAGTCATAGCAAGGGTCACCTGATGCAGGAAAAGGCTCAAGGATACATACTAACTGGGGAAAGTATTGATGTTGCCCCCCTACCCCACCCAAGAGCATAGGAGGAAATCCCAAGTTCAAGTTTTGCTAAACAGGGAAATTGTATATGGGGGGGGGGACACTCCTCTAGTTCCTCATAAATCGAAGGGAAGAAGTTGGGCAAGAGAGAAATGGAGAGCTGCCATTTGGAACTGGATGTGCTAAAGGGAACTCCAAATGAACATGTTTTTAAAAAAAAGGCACAGGGGGCCGCTAGGTGGTGCAGTGGATAAAGCACCAGCCCTGGATTCAGGAGTACCTGAGTTCAAATTCGGCTTCGGACACTTGACACTTACTAGCTGTGTGACCCTGGGCACATCACTTAACCCCCATTGCCCTGTGCAAAAAAAAAAAAAAAAAGAAGGCATAAAAAATATTTAATAATAATAATAAATAAATAAAAGAAGGCACGGTTCCCCCAGAAACCCATTCCTCTGTTGAGCTTCCTTTTTACTGATAAGGACATAAGTACCCTTCTAGGCACCCAGGGTTGCCACCTCGAAGTCACACTCTGACAGGTGACCTTAGGCCTTACCTTGCCTAGAAAGAACTAAGCCTCCATCTCACTGTTTGGCCACCAGCTGTAAACAATATTCCCTAAGGTGGAAGATTGGGTCTCTCTGTAGCACCAGAATCCGTTTACAGGCTGGATTTCATGTTGTATCTCAGGGAAACTCTGGAGAGCCCAGGCAACTTCCTGGCTTCTCTCTGCCATCTTGGCCCCACCCTCCTGAAACTAGAACAAAAAATATACACCATTCAGTTAAAAGACACCACGGAGAAGAGATGATATGGAGCAGGGGAGGCGAAAAGTTCCTAGACTTTCTCCTCTGCCCAGCCCCAAGGCCAAGCCGAGGATGGGAGGAAGGGAGAAAGGATGGAAACGTCCACCTGAGGAGAGGAGGGAGGGAGCGTCCCCAAAGGCTTCTTTCTCCCTGCCGGCTTCTACCGCAAACCCCCTCTCCACGACCCCCCAAACCCGTCCTGCTACAGAGGCCTGGGCAGGTAGGTAACCCTAGCCAGAAACCATCCTGGAGGACCATTCACACACACACACACACACACACACACACACACACACGTTTACCCTTGAGCATGCCCACCCACCCTCAAACACACAGCTGATCCTACCGACATACACAACAAAGGTAGAAACAAAGGAATGAAGATCCCCACACCCCTTACACACATCCCTCTGGAAGCTGAGAAGCCAATTCGGGGGGCAGCATGAAAAGTTTGGGGGGAACCGAAGAGAAGAGGACAAGAATGGGAGGGGCTGAGGCAGGAGCAGGGGAGGGGGCACTTACCTCACACCCAGCCCCTCAGGCAGGACCCTCAGGATCGGTCAGTAGGGAGGATGGGGGTAAAGGAGAGCAGGGGTGTGGTGGGGGAGGGGAAGGGGGGAGGGGCAGGCAGACCTCGAGCTGCTCGCGCCCCCTCTCCAGACTCAAAGGAAGAGGAAGATCATCCATCCTCTTCCTCCTCCAGAGACAAAGAGGACTTACATTAATGGAAGAAGGGGCCGTTGCTGTGACGTCACAGCAGGGCGGGGCTCGTCTCCCAAAACGGAGAGGAAGGGAGGAGGGAGCGGAGGAGGCTTTGTGACTTCAGGCCCAGGGCAGTGGGGACCTCCCCCCAAATCCTTTCTCTCAACCCCCATCACCCGGCCCGGCTAGGGGAGGGGGCCCCACTGCATCTTGCACCTGGAGGTGGAGTTGAGGCTGACCAGGGTCCCAAGTTCCTGAGGACAGGATGCTGGGTCTGGGATGGGGGCGACGGCTGAGCTCAGCTTGGGGTTGTTGAGGGTCGAAACTGGGAGAGGGAGGGCGAGAAGGGGGAGGGGCGGGTCTCAGCCTCCTTTCTCCAGGCAGGAGGAGACAAAGATCAGGCGGGAACAGGGGGGCACCCAGTCACATCAGCCGCCTTTGTCCATGTGTGGGTACCCTGGTCTAAAGCCTATTATCATGTAAAACTTCCAGAGCCTGGACAAGAGGGAGCCACACCCTCCTCTCTGTAGTCAGTAGAGGGCTACCAAGTGACTTCATCATTTTCTTTCTCAAACTATTTCAGATTTGGGACTTTATTCTCTCCCACACCAGCTTCCTTGCCGTGAATTAGCACAGTGGAGAAACAACTGGAATTGGAGGCTCAAGACCTAGACTAGCGTGCTGCTGCCTTACTAATTGTGTGACCATAGGCAAGCCACTGAAACTCTCTAAACCTCAGTTTTCATGAATGTAAAATGGGGGTGATAATAATACCTATGCTAAGTAAATTACCGGGTGGTTGTGAGGTTCATATGAGATGTTTACAAAGTGCTTTTCAAACCCTGGAGCACCGTAGAAGTGTTTATTATTACTGTCATTATTATTCCTCTCTGTTAATCTTTTGGATGGAGTTTACATATCATGCTATCTAATCTTTTCTTTTGAATGTTCTTTTAGATCACTGCACAGAATTACTGTCCAATGAAAGTCACTAAGAGTGTTGGGATGTTACCTCATCTGCTGCAGGCTCCATGAAGCCGTCTTTAGAGCAATTCTAGGAGGACCCAGGACTGTGGGGATCACATGTTCCTCATACCTTTCCCTTCTTCCCTTAGGTCTCTGTATGCCCAAATCCTTGCATCCATGCAGATTATATATTAGGGACATTGGGAATGCTATTAAAATATTGCTGTTGCATTTTTATGCATCAGTGTTATGACTGGGAGATGGAGGCAAGAGTTTTGTTCCATGGCACTGTTCCAGTTCCAGGACAATTTATTTCTGAATTCTCAATGATATCCCAAGGTCTCCATTGGTAGTTCATGTGAACATTTGTCATTTGGCTATTGTTGAAGTATAGTGAGCTTCTAATGGATAATCCCAGCCACCACTTCATGTCTTGCTAAGTAAAATACACCCTCCAGAACATTCACCGGAATTCAGTAAAATAGACATAAAAGGGGCTTCACGTGTGTTATTTCGTTTGATTGCATTCAGCACCACACCAATGTAAATACAAGAAATGGGAGTCAATGCCAGCCTGCTGCAAACATGCTGGCAGATACAGAGGTTCCTAAGTGGCTTAGCATCCAGGATTCAGAAGGAAGAAGTGAAATTGCAATTCCAGTCCATTCCTTCCAAATTCTGGCCCTGGGTTCTTGTCACTTTCACCAGGAAACTCCTCATGGGTGGTTTGTATTGGCACTTACCTTATGTAGTAAGCTGGGCAATGGGATGGAAGAGGGAAGAAAAACTGAACAGAAACTGCAGGCAGCAGCACCAACATCATCAGAACCGCCACCAGTATCATCACCATCGTCGTCATTGTCATCGTCCCCACCACCAGTCAACATGATTACTGACAGTCACTATTCTCAGGACCAGCACAAATGTCTGCATTGAACAATTCCCAAAACATCTATTTAGAACCCATCAGCATGACTTCAACTGAGCATCCAGGGGGTGCTGCTGCTTTGGTGCCTGCCACAAACACCCCTCCCCAAATTAAGCTACTGAGGTTTCTTCCAAAACCAAAATGAAAAACCAACAATTCTTTTTAGGTTTTTAGTTCGTTTGTTTTTGTTTTTGGTGAGGCAATTGGGGTTAAGTGACTTGCCCAGGGTCACACAGCTAGTAAGTGTCAAGTGTCTGAAGCCAAATTTGAACTCAGGTACTCCTGACTCCAGGGCCGGTGCTTTATCCACTGCGCCACCTTGCCACCCCAACGATTCTTTTTAAATGTCACTTTACAATTTGCATGTGCACTTGCTCCAGAGAAAAGACCATTCTGCCACATTCACCATAGTGAGGAGCCCCAGTAATTATAAATACTAAAGCCCATATTAAACTGTCCAGTACCTGCCTGCCATGAGGATCCTGCAGCTGACACCAGCCCTGTTCACATGCTTGTCCTTTGCAAGGAGCCTTGCACCAGCAGGAATTCGATGGAATTGAGTGTGAGGGATCTGACAAGGCCTGAAGCAAAGCCAAGAACAAGTTGTAAGCGCCCCACATGTAAAGGTGTGACAGGCCAGGACTGTGTTAGAAGATAAGGGCTGCCCTTTCACACCTCTGAGCTTGTCTCTCTATTTGTCTGCAGAAAGTGTTGCTGGCCTCATCTCTCTCCATGGTCTCATCAGTGGCACAGAAAGGTGCCACCACACTTGCCGTGTGGACTTGGAAGACAATGCAAGGGCCAGAACTGCAGAGCTGAAGGGAAAGGGAGCAGAAGAGCTAAAAGACTTTCAGCTTGGAAGGGCTCCAAGCTCAGCGGGACTTGCATACTGGAAGTTTTGACTTCAAATCCCTCTTCAGCTCCATCTTAGCTGTGGCAACCTGGCTCACTCACTTTGAGAAACCCAGCCTCAGGTAATTCCATTGTCAAACATGGGGAGGAATGGCTCTCACCTCAAATGAAGTTAAAAAAATAACAAGGCCCTGACACAATCACACCCTCATTGTCACCACCAGTATGGATATTCCTGTGATTGTGAGTGTGCTTCCCTTCTTCCTGAACACTTCAGAAAAGGTCCTTCAGGAGAGCGTCTGAAGAATTCCATCTGTCTATCCAGAGGCACTTCCTCTACTTGGCAGTCATGATTCCCTTTCAAGAGCCACCCTCAAGAAGTGGCTTCACCCACAGAAATGGTTTGTGGCACTCTTTGAAGCCTAAAGCTGCCATATGAATTTAGTGCACAACAGGGAGTCTGACTCTGGCATAGAAACCCTTTCAGGAGTGAGAAATGTAGAACCTTTTTTGAAAATTCAGGGATCCAGAGGCCAAGAGATCCAAGACTTGACCATAAGTAACATCCTGGAAACTGAGCCAGCCTTGCTACATCTTTTGGCCCTCGTGTTCCACTTTCCTGCCAACACAATTCACTTGGGAGACTGGGAGACATAGGGTTGACCAAGCAAAACACTATATGGCTGCACCCAAGATGACATGCTCAAAGGTTTCATTGTTCAGTCTGAAGAAAACTTATTCTTGCAGCCACAAAACTCAGTCTGTCATTTTGGCCATGCAAAACACCCTCAATGTCATCAATACTTGCAACACAAACCCTGGAAAGCATGGGGGCTCTTTCCACTAAGGAAAGGAATGTGGGTAAATGGTGGAGTTGAAGGGGAAATTAGGGTTAGAGATGGCTGAGAGAAGCCAGGAAGTTGCCTGAGCTCTCCCAACTTTTCCTCTGAAACAAAGTGAAATTAAGCTTTTCCACAGATGCTGGAGCTACAGAACCTTTAAAAAGATGACCTGTTCTATTAGTTCACCACTGCCAACTGCCCCTCGCCTTTCCATGAGGTTAGTATTGAGTACATGAATCCTCCTGGGGCAGCCCTGGTCTGAGTCCTCCAGGGGGCTCTACCACAAAAGCAGAATACAGTAGTGAGACTGAGCCAGGTAGTTGCCTCTGCAGGGAACCTTGGGGCATGCTGGGTTTGTGTTCCAAGAATACCTTGTGGGAGCACCGGCCCTGGAGTCAGGAGGACCTGAGTTCAGATCTGGCCTCAGACACTTAATACTTACTAGCTGTGTGACCTTAGGCAAGTCACTTGACCCCAATTGCCTCACCAAAAAAAAAAGAATACCTTGTGGACAGATGCAAGGTTTTCCTTTGAACTCCACCCAAGATGCTGATCTACACACACACACATCTCCCAACCCCCCCCCCCCCATACTCTTCCAGTGGAGGAATATTTAACCTGTCCCTTAGTATTCCTGAGTGGAGTCGAACAAACAGGATTTCAGCCCACCACCTGATGATTGACGGGCAAGCCAACTCCCCTGGAGTGGAGAGAGCAGTCTTGGATGTATTAGCAGATACTTTAATGGCAGTGAACACACCTTTTGTAAAATCTGTTATGCAAAGAGCATCTCTAAAACATAAACAATGTCATAGACCAGTGTGGACCCTTCCCTCCACTCATACTTCCTCCTCAGCTTTGGGAGAAATTAGCATCAGAGAGTAAGCTCTAGGAACTCACAAAGATCGCTCTGAAATTAGCATCAGGAATTAAATGCTCAGCCTCAGACGTTTGACACTTACTAGCTGTGTGACCCTGGCCAAGTCACTTAACCCTCATTGCCTGGCAAAAAAAAAAAGAAATTAAATGCTGTCCTTGTGGCTATACAAGCATCCCCTCCCAGCTCTAAACCTAGAATGGCTCCTCATCCACAAGGCTGGTAAGCTTACCGCTTAATGATTCCCTAAGAATAGGTTGCTGAGGGGGGCCGCTAGGTGGCGCAGTGGCCCTGGATTCAGGAGTACCTGAGTTCAAATTTGGCCTCAGACACTTGACACTTACTAGTTGTGTGACCCTGGGCAAGTCACTTAACCCCCACTGCCTCGCCAAAAAAAAAAAGAATAGGTTGCTGAAACTGTCCCACAAGCTTGCCAATGGGTCACGATTCTAATTACATCTTCCTGAAGAGGCCTTCTTGTTAATATTAAGGGAACTCTTTTGCTACAGGTCCATGTGCCCTTGTGACTCTGTCCCTGGCTGAGTTGCTCTTCATCTGTCCATGTCCTTCTATTCAGTATTTGGCTATGAGAGTCAGCAAAACACTTTGAGCCTTTCTGGTGTTGCTGAAGGCAGTATGCCATGCAAAGAATCCCCCAGAGTCTCCTCTCGATTTGCATGACACCAGCCTCAACCCCCTTCCTGGCTACCAGCTCTATCTCATGATCCCACCTCTCCTTAAATCCCACATCCAATCAGTTGCCAAATTTTGTGACTACCACCTCCTCAGAGAGTCTTTCATCCATTGCCTGTCCACTCACAAAACCTCATCATTTCTCACCTGGACTGTTTCTATAGCCTCCTCATTGGATTTTCCATATCAGGATTTTCCTCCTCTCTGATCCATCATTCACTCAGCAGCCAAAGGGATTTTCCAAAAGCCCTGGTCAATCTGTTCAATAAAATGGAGTGGTTCCCCAGTACAACTAGCATCAAATACAGATACCTCAATTTGTCATTGAAAGCCCTTTCCACCCTGGCTATGTCCTACCCTTAGGGCCTTGTTATATACTATTCGATAATAATACGATTAATCAATAAACATTTATTAAGTGCCTACAATGTGCCAGGCACATTCCTGCCCTCAAGGGGCTCCAACTCTAAGGGGGAGACAACAATCCAATACATATGAATAAGCTGGGTATGGAATAAATAGGAAACAATTAACTAGGGGAAGGTGGAAACACTGAGAGGTTAAGAAAGGCTTCCTATAGGTGAGATTTTAGTTGGGATTTAGTGAAAGCCAGGGAAGCCAGTTCTCAGAGATGAGACATCCCACATATGGGGACAACCAGAGAACATGCCAGGAGGTGAGAGATGGAGAGTCCTGTTTGTGCAAGAGCCAGGAGGCCAGTGTCACAGCTTCAAAGACTGAGGTGTAAGAAGACTGGAAAGGTAGGAGGGGCTATTCCCCTTCAAGAGTGCTATTCAGCAAGATTTGCCTGCTTACTCTTCCTCACATGTGACACTTCACTTCCTATCTACGCGTCTTTGCAGAGGCTGTCCCCCGTGACTGATACAAAGTAGACCCTTAATAAACGCTTGTTGACCAATTATTTGCCACTGAGGAATATAGCACAGTCTTTGTGACATCTCTAGTTCCAAAGTGTGTTGCAGTTTGCTGAAATGCTTAGAGAATTAGTCAATGAACCTGTTCGATAAACTCCAGAGTCTCTCCTGTACATCTGAGATAAAACACAGACTCCTCTCTTTGTCATTTAAAGTCCTTCACCTTTTAGTTATGCCATACATTTTTTACCTTATTATGACCCTTCTGTACTTTACTGTAATCACCTCCTTATTGTTCCTCACACTTGACATTTAATTTCAAAAAGTCCCCCATGACTGGCACAAAGTGCCTGGCACATAGTAGGTGATCAATAAATGTTTATTGAATTGAATTGAAAGTAGGCACTTAAAGGTCAAGGCTTCTTGACCAACTAATTGTCATTGAGGAACATAGCACAGCCTTTCAGTGTCATCTACTGTTCAAATAGGATACTGCAGTTTACTTAAAATTTTAGGAGAAGGAAAAATACTTCAAATGTCATCACTTAATGACATCAAATAATATCATCATTTCATGGTTACTTTAAGGCTCTTATCTTGTGTCCAACTCCGAATTTTATACTCAGATGAATTCCAGAGTCTACTTTGATTGGATTTTAACCTGTGGGCCAGTTTACTCCTGGTGAAGGGAAAAAGAATGGAGCTAAATGAAGTCCTGAATTTTTGACAGGAAGTGAGTAATGAACACCGTCAGTGCAAATCGGAAATCTGGCTAAATCATCAAGATCAAAATGACCTATTATGTGCTTCCTTATAGCAAAGGTCATGTGATATGGGATAAGAATTCATGGCAGTGGAGACACCACTGAGTTGGTTTCAGCCTTCAGTGTACCAGTTAATCAGGGAAGACATTGATATCACCCACTCACAAGAGCAATACTGAGAGAAAATCAATCCAAAATCAAGAGTGATATTAGTTTTGAAGGAAATTTATGAAAGAAATATCAAACCTTTGATGGAGACTTGACCACTGTGAAATCAGGCATGTAGGTGAATATTTGTCTAGGTGTGCAGGGATATCCCGAGGTCTCCATTGGTAACATGGACATTTGTCATTTGTCTATTTTTGAAACATAGTGATAATCCCAGCCACCATTTCATGTCTTGCTAAGTAAAATAACCCCCCCCAGAACATTCACCCCAATTCAGTAAAATAGCCATAAAAGGGGCTTCATGTGTGTTTGCTCATTTGATTTCATTCAGCTTTGTCCCTGGGTGTTCTTACCAAGCAGCAAGTCTTGGAGTGAGGACTTCTATGTGATTTTTAGTAATAAATAAAGTAAAAGTGCACTTTCTCTAATAAAGCAGCACATGTGAACTCATGTGAACCCAGGAGCCCTTAGCCCCCTGCTAATGCACAACTGACTAATGCTACTTGGTCTTGCTCAATTAATGATTAGTCAATATTCACTGGACAGAAAGAAAGCCACCAATAGTCCCAAGGTAGCTTCACTCTGGGGTAAAATGGTTTAAAAAGGATTGTCCAAACAATAGAGCAAGAGGAGGGTCTTCGATGCCTAGATCAAGGGAGTCAGGCAAACTCTGTTGAACATTCTTTTCATAAGCTCACTAAAGGAAAGATTCAGTGTTTAGGAAGACAGCAGTAGCCAGACCACCTGCCAGGCCTAATTAATCTCTGGCTGCCAGGGAGACTGGTCTATCTCCAAGGATACAATGCATCCTGAATTGCCTGCATTCGTTCTAGCTGTTTACCTGGGCTGTGTTATGATTCAAATGCCAAGAGGAGGGGTTGTGCCTCTAATGCAGCTCACCGGAAGGCTGCTCTGCTTCCTTCATGTTAACAATGTCCCCCCATCCCCCTCTGGCAAAAGACTCCTAGGGACATCAAGGAAAATAAGTGGGAAAGTATGTAAAGGCGACCTAGCCAGGGGGCAGATTATAGGATACTATGGCTTTAGCTGTATGTCCAGAAAGGAAATCTGACCTCCAGTTCACCCTATTAGGGCACCTGGCCTCCCATTCACCCCATTACAAAAGGGGAGGTATGTGCACAGGGGCATCCTCCAGGCACACTGCTATGTCCTTAGTCCACCCTTGACAGCTTTGGGGATTTATTTATCAATACTGTCCCAGGGAAGCATGTGTGTACACCTGGTCTCTCTTATGTCTGCTTGGTTTGCCCCTCCCTATAAAAAGGGGGCCCCTTGGTGTAGGACAGCATGGAAATCCACTTTGTCAGCTTGGCATCAAAGACTACTACCCACCCACATGCAGGTGCCTTATCACAAACTTCTCCCTATGATTCCCAATACTGGCTGGCCCAGCTCCTTCTTCAGTATCTCCTTTACCTCAGCTTATGGGGGGAACTTATCCTTCTGAGCCCCTTCTGTCATCCAACAGCCTTCAAGGAATTGAGACCCAGGGGGAGAGGGAGGAGGGTTGGTACAACTCCCAAATGGATGAGTTCCTGCAAGATCATTCTGAGATGCTTTTTACTCCTCTGAGGACAAAGACCAATCTCTCTCCCATGTCAGACACTAGAAAGGATACTTGAGCTCCTCTTGGCCTCCCCATGGCACTCATCCCGGGATGGATAGGGGAAAGGTGAGGTTCAAAGGACACCCATATGTGTGCATGGGGATTGGCCTGCTGCCCCAAGTCTGTCCCTACTTCAGTCCATCCTTCATTCAACCACCAAAGTGATTTTTCACAAAGCCAATGTCTGATGTGCCCCCAGCCCCCGCTCGCTTAGACTCCAATAGCTCCCTGTGTGCACCAGGGGCAAATAAAAATGCTCTGGTTGGCATCCAGAGCACTTCATCACCTACCCCCTCCTCCTTTCCAGCCTTCTTACACCTAACTATGCTTACTTATACTTACTTAAGTCTGTTTCTTATGCCACATGACCCTGGCTTCCTGGCTGCCATGAACAAGACCCTCCATCTCCAGGCTCCTGGGCATTCCCTTGGCCTGTTTTCCCTGTAATGTTCTTCCTCTTCAACCTGACCTACCTTAAATCCCAACCAAAATCCCATCTTTTACTGAAATTTTTCCTAACCCCTCTTATTTACAAGCACAGTACTCTATCCAGTAGCTGGGTGACCCCGGACAAGTCACTTAACCCTGTTATATATTTGTTTGCCTGTTGTCTCCCCCATTAGACTCCCCCATTATTCCTTGAGGACATGAACTGTCTTTTTCCTATTTTTGTATCCTGAATACTTAGCACAGTGCCTCAGATATAGTAGGTGTTTGATGGATGTTTATTCACTGATTGCTATGTGGCTCTCTATGCCCATTCAGGCTGTTCCTAGGAAATCAAGTGCATGTAGCAAGATGGGGATTTTCTTAGATTCATAAGAATAGTACGAAGTGATTTGGGGGAGAAGAGTAGAAAGAATGGGGGAATATGACACCCTACCTTTGGAGTAGAAGGGAATTTAAAAACCATAGAAGAGGACCCCCTCACTTTTGCAAAGGAGGAGGGGAAATGACTTGCCCAGGGTCACCCAGTCAGTAAGTAGCAGGGCCATGATTAGAATTCAGGGCCTGCATCTCTAAATCAAGGTTTCTACTGGTCTCTCCACTGTACAAGGCTGCTTCCCATTCCCATGGGTGCATGACAAACAAGTAGATGGGACTGAACTATGAAAAATCTTCCATTAGGATCAGATGATTTTATTTGTGGAAGAAATCATGTCTAATCTCCAACCTCCTCATCTTACAGTCAACAAGCATAACTGCCTATTCTGTGCCAGACACTGTGACAACTGATGGAGATATAAGGAAAAGAGAAAAACCCCCCAAACTATTCCTGCCTTCAGGGAGCTCCCAGTGTGAAGGAGGGAAACAAAAGGTCTGTCAATATCTGTATAAACAAGACACACAGAGAGTAACTTGCAGATGGTCTCAGAGGGGGGAGGGGAGCCACCAGCCATGGGGAACCAGGAAATTAGAGTGGGGGACATTTTAAGCCTGTAGACTGGAAGTATCTTGCCCAAGACCCCACAAGTAAAGATGGCAGTCTGTGCATGGGGGGACATAGATATATTTGCCAATAATTATGGCCAACATTCATAAAGCACTTGAATAAGGCTTGTTGAGTTCTCTGTGTAACCTCAGTTAAAAATCACAGCAGCCCTCTGAGCAGGAGGGGCTGACAACATTATTCCCATTTTGCAGATGAGAAAATGAAGGCTCAGGTCAGTGAAGGGACTCTTCCTGGTTAGAAAGGCTGAGCCAGGGCACACCCACCACCCAAGTTCTAGGAAGTACTCAGCACTACAGAGACAATGGAGGGGAAACAGTGGAAGGAACTGGATCTGGAATCACGGGACCTGACTTTGAAACTTGCCAGCTAGTTTTACCACCTGTGATCTTGGGGAAGTCCCTTGCCCTCTCTGTGCCTTGGGTTCCTCATCTACAGAATGGGTCCATCTTGAAATGAAAGAAGCCAAACAATATGACAAAATGAAGGTCTTTAATTGTGGCAGAAGAGTTACACCTGATGGTACTACCATAGCAAGTGCTAGGAGTACCCAAAGAGTGAGATGGGAACAGAGTTTTTACTAAGATTGAGAGTGAAGAGACTGCCTTTAGAAGGGATAAGTATCTCAAGGTTTCGCCAGGTATGTTTTTTTACATAACAAAAGCTGAGAGAGTGAGAGAGTTTGGGAGGGGAGAGTTTGAGGTTTACAAAATAATGAGAAGCCAGAATGGCAATACTGGGTCAGCCACAGGCAATTCACTGGCTTGGGAATAGAGACCAGGGCAGGATCAGTCAATTATTGGTCAATTCTGGTTGTCGTTTCATTCTCTTGGCCAAGAGGAAGTCTGGAATTCTGCTGATGACTAAAAAGATGTGACAAGGGTCTAATGTTTTGCTGGAACAAGAGTTATCTCGCTAAAGTTGACTTGATTCAAAAAGGGGGTTGATTTTTTACCTATTTACTAATTTTGAAAAATAATTAGCCATTTGGGAATAGATGATAGAGAAAGACTAACAAGTAGGGCACATTCAGTAGCTGGTACAGGAACATAGGTTGCAAAAGTTCTAAATTAATGTAAGCTGAAGCAAGGAACGTAGGGTTCTCAGGCCATATCCAGTGTCTTGGGAAAGGGGTCTACCCCTGCTGTTGTCTGCTTCCTTTTCCGGGTCAGATGGAGTTTGGTATCACTGGTAGTGGGCTGGGCTCTCCATTGGGGGAATGGAGCCCTCTTCAGATGTCATAGGTGCACCCAGCTGTCAATTCCCTTCAGTTTTGCAGCAGAGGGGTTGGTCAGCAGGACTTGGTAGGGCCTTTTCTTTGGGTTCTGACTGCAAGGTAGACTGATTCAGGCTTGAGTCTCTAGAAAATGACTGAGAAACAAGAGAGTTAAGGTATGAAAACATTTTTGATTGAATCCCAGCAGTAGGGCAGAAGGGAAACCTTGGTGGTGAGGGAGTCACTGGGGTTGGGGGGAAGAGGGAGGGTCATAAGATGCCCGAGAATGATTTCAAAGGGTGAAAGAGAGTATTTGTCAAAAGGGATTACCCTAAGATGTCAGAAGAACTAAGGAATTTGGCCATGGCAGACCCCAATCATCCATAAATGTGCAAGCTGAATCTTAATTCTATTGATACATTATGCCAGACTAGAGGGTTGGGGGTGCTTGGCTAGGTCTGTTGCAGTGGCTTCCTTGCAAGAAAAAGCCTCCACCCACCAGGGAAAACAGGCAGAACATGAGTAATACATACTTATAACCAGAGCAGGGGAGGAACTAAATAAAATCAGTCTGCCAGACTTGAAAGCATGCCTCAAGGGGAGGGAATTTCCCTGACAGAGGTCTTAGGGGCTTGCTAACATCACATTTGGGACAGATTTCACATTGTAAATAAATGTCAAATGCAGCTGGCCTCATTTTCCCCCAACAATATTTGCAGCTCAAACCAAGCAGCTCCTCAGGGCTCCAGTGACTTAAAGAGTGCAGGTATTCCATCCCAAGAACACACAGCAAGCATCAGGAAGGACTAGGCATCCATACCAGAGCCCAGGGTTTTTCTCCTTTTTTGCATGCTTCTCATCTTTGTCTGTCTTGGATGGAACAAGACATGGCTTCTTAGACAGCAGTAAGCTCTGCTGGAGTCAGTGTTCATTTGAGGGCGGGCCCAACAGATGTAAAGGAAGACAGTCCTATAGGGATTGGGGGCTTCTGAGCTGCTTCCTTGGCATACAGGTCAGCAAGGGCATTACCCCAGGCATAGGGAGAGTCTTCATGGGAGGGTCCTGCAACTTTCAAAACAGCCACTGCTGCTGGTAACAAGAGGGATTTTTGTTTTGTTTTGTTTTGTTTTGTTTTAGTGAGGCAATTGGGGTTAAGCGACTTGCCCAGGGTCACACAGCTAGTAAGTGTTAAGTGACTGAAGCCAGATTTGAACTCAGGTACACCCGACTCCAGGGCCAGTGCTTTATCCACTGCACCACCTAGCTGCCCCAACAAGAGGGATTTTTAATGGGAGTGACAGAAGAAGTCATTAACCCTTGATATCTCCATAACATCCTGAAATCACGTGCCACCCCAAAAGCATACCTGCTCTCCGTGTAAATGTCCACTCATTTCCCTTTTGGTAATTCACAAGATGGTGTCAGAGCTTCCAGTTCAGCTTGTTGAGCTGAAGAGGCCAAAGGAAGCGCTCCTGATTCAATGACCTCCTCAGTGGTGGTGATCATATGCCCAGACGTTAATTTACCAGAGTCATTTGGAGGCAGGAGCCATCACTGTACCAGGAACAATCTGGGTTTTCTATCTCATTTCTGGAGGGGTTAAAATCAAGTCAACAATTTTAACACAATCATGATCCTGAGTGTAGTTGGTATTCCCACCCTCTTTGTCAGGGATGAAAGGGTTAGGTTAAGAGCCCTACTCTTAGGCACACTTACCCTAGGTTTGGGGAGCAGAGAGATCCCTCATCCTGCAAAGCAGCTGCAGTAGCCAATGAGGCCCCCAAAATAACAAATCTGTCGCTTAGTTGGAGGGTGAGGAAGTTCCTGCAGATCTATTAGCTCTGGTTCTCTTGGGTGAAGAGGTGAAGGCAAAGGAGGCCTTCTTTGACCTCAGTGCTTACCTATCCTTTAACCATAGAAATGGTATTGTTTTAGACAAACTGCGACCTGGGAAAGACCTCAGCTTACAAATTCCAGGGTTTCACACTGCATCCTGGGTCATTACCAATCATTCTGGCCTATGTCTTCTCACTGGACTCTTGATGACTCTGGAGGAGAGAGTGGGGCTGATGACTTTGCACAGCTCTGCCTCACTTCAATCCAATTCACTTGCAAGTCAAGATGTTACCCTCCTGGCATCATTTGGTCCTCTTTGAGAACAGACGACAAATAATAATTAACATTATGAACAACTTCTGAAAAGCTTCAAGATAGAAAATAAACACACGAATCATTAGCCTTGTGCTGTGGAGCCAAAGCAGTGTTTAAAGGAAATGTATAATCATGCACTGAAAAGATGGCTTTGTTTTCTTTGATTCTTTTCGACATAATATAATTTCCATCATTTCTATATTGGGAGTTTGGGGTTTTGCTTTGTCTGATAATAATTACAACTTTTGCTTTGTTGGAGTTACCTGATGTATAGTGTATTTTCTCCCACCTCCTCACTTTTATGATTGAAAAAAAGTAAAGGAGGCCTTCCAAATTCCTTCTATAACACAAGTCTGTCAAAACAAAGAAAGAAAACTACAATGATCCACCACAATTCCAAAGGACTCATAACAAAAATGCTACCACATCAGACAGAGAAGTGATGCTTCACCCCTGGTCTTATTGGAAAGACGTCTAGCTTATCCCCATTACAAATATTTCCTGCTCTTGGTTTTAGATAGATACTACATATCATTTTAAGGAAAGTTCTGTTCATTGTTGTGCTTTACACTGATTTTAACAAGATTGGGTCTTCTAGTTTGTCAAAACGTGTTTCTGTATCTAATGAAATCATGTGATTCTAGTTGCCTTTGTTATTGATGTGGTTAATTTGCTTATAGTTTTCTCAATCGAATCAGCCCTCCATTTTTGCTATAAATCCAGACTGAACATGGTGTAATGTCTGTAATATTTTGCTATAATTTCCTTGCTCTTATTTTTTAAAAATTACATGAATATTCATTAGGGAAACTGGTCTTTAGTTTTGCTCCTTTTTATTTTCATTTTCAAACTGTCTCCCTTCCTGTGCCCTATCCCCCACTCATGGAGAAGTCAACAAATAAAGCAACAGAGATACATATGAATTTATGCTAATCATATTAATCACAGTAGCCATGATTCCCTCTTATAAAAAAAGAATATAGAGGAAAATATGCTTCAATTTGTACTTTATTTTTTCTTGTTTTTCAGTCTGTTTTCTTTTTCTAAGGGTTTCTTTTTTCAGTTGTTTTCTTTCACAACATGACCGATATGGAAAAATGTTTTGCATGATTACACACATATATCAAATTGCTTACTGTCTCATGGAGGGGAAAAGGGGAGGGAGAGAGAGAGAAAATTTGGAACTCAACATTTTTATAAAATGGATGTTAAAAATCATTTTATAGGTAATTGTGAGAAATAAAACATTATAAAATCAAAAGCAAGTATCATATGCAATGGGAATACCCTAGAACCTTTTCCAGTAAACACAGGAGTGAAGCAAGGATTCCCATTTCCCCCATTATTATTGTTGGTGGAGCTGCGAAATGGCACAACCATTTTGGAAAAGAATTTGGGAACGTGCCAAGAATATAGTACAAATGTCTATACCCCTTAAAACACTCTTATTATTTAGCTTATAGCCCAAGAAAGCCATTGAGAAGGAAAAAAGGTCCCCATGTAATCCAAAGTATTTACAGCAGCACTTTTTGTGACAGCTAAGAATTATTGGAAACAAAGTAGATAGATGCTCATCAACTGGGGAATGACTAAACAAAGCATGGTACATGACTGTAATGAAATGTTACTACTGCACTGTAAGAAATAACAGGTGTGATGTATACAGGGAAGCATGGAAATATGTTTGGAAAATGAAGAAAAGTGAAGCAGAGTTGAGAACATAATATACATGGTAACTACAACAATTTAAACCAAAAAAATTAAAGTACATGAAACCAAATGTTACAGATCAAGAGGGATTCAAAAGAAGATAGACACCACCATCAATCTACCCCCTTCCTGGGCGTGAGAGAGCAACAGGTATCACACATTGCATGCTTTCTCAATGCATGACAGATCTTCAAAGTTCTCTTTTGTCTCAGTTACATCAATGTTCTTTTCCATTGATGGTTCTCACCCCAACAGTTCCCAACCTCTACCCATACTGGAACTCGGGTGCTTTATTTCATTGTTTATCTTCTTCACAAGGAAGGACTCTACACAGGAGGTAGGGGTTGCTGGAAAGTGACAGTGCTAGAAAACCAGAAGTATCAATAAAAACATTGAATTAAGAAGAGTAGTGACTAATGAACAGGCAACCTGATGTTTTCATTATTTCAAAAGGAATTAACCAGGTGTATGAGGAGCTGCACATTCAGTTCAGTTCTCACATAACTCCCACCCAGCACTTCCTTTTGGATTATACTGGGTTGTGTATATGTATGATACATCTATTTCCTCTCCTGGACTCTCAGCACAGCAGCCGTCGCCACCCACAGTTGTGTCTCCTTTAGTACTTCCAGCAGTGCTTGGCACATAAAAGGCACGTAAATGTTTGTGGAAGTGACCTAAGAGCGATCATTTCATTAACACCATTGACCAGACTGAGGAATAGCCATGGGCGCATTATATCTGTAGTTTATCAGGCATTTGCCAGAGTCTCTCACGACGTCAGGGTGTACAAGAAGACAAATGGGGGCCAAACACAAGGAGCATTCTGAACTCTTTGAACCACCTTACCCAGACTGTGCAGGTTATTGTCAGCCTGGAGGGAGGACTCTGGTGAAGCTTTTGTACTACCTTCTTTTCAATGACTTACATTCATTCACTCACTCCTTCAATTAGCATTGTTTCAAACTGCCACAGGTCAGACAGTGCGAATGTTATTTAAAAAACTTAAACCAGGGGCGGCTAGGTGGCGCAGTGGATAAAGCACCGGCCCTGGATTCAGGAGTACCTGAGTTCAAATCTGGCTCAGACACGACACTTACTAGCTGTGTGACCCTGAGCAAGTCACTTAACCCCCATTGCCCCGCCAAAAAAAAAAAAAACCCAAAACTTAAACCAAACCAATCTTTGCTCTCGAGGACCTTAAGTTCTATGCGGACACAAGCATAGAGAAAACACGTTCATCAAAATTTCAGATGACATGAAGCAAGCAGGAGTAAATGAGAATGAAGACCCAAACACATCTGAAAATGCTGAAATAAAAGTTTGAGTTTAACCACAAAAGCCTAATAATAGGGCAAAGTGTCCACCTGTAAACCCAAGTTAAAGAAATCATTTTGGCAAGTAGAAGGTGGAGATCCGGTATAACAAAACAGTGCATGTGGGAAATGACATGGAATTTACTTGATTAAAGCTAAATATATAAATATATAAACTGGGGGAAATTATATAGTGCATAATACATTCTTACATAATCTGAATTGGTGCCATGAGGTAAAGAACGAAGTAAGGGTTGGATCCAGGAAGGGGATCCTGTGGCCATGAAGGGAATTGGCTGGCATATGGTTCAAGGACACATGAGGGACAGGGAAAAAAGAGCTAGAGAAATCCAGGAACCAATGGGTGCCAGGACCAGCCACTTGGGGGCCTGGCTGTAACTGACAGGAAGAACAGGTGGAGGACAGATAAGTGGGGCCAGAGATGGACACAGACAGGGGAAGATGGGCGCCTGTGGAGGCCAGCAAGAGACTTGCAGTAACTGAGCACAGCTGGACGGAGGAGACACTTAGGACTGGATATGCTGGTGGGTGGAGCTAGGCAAAGGTCTCCTTTATCAGCTCTGGAGGTCTCAAGCCATGTCCTGATCCAGCGGTGGTGGTGGTGGTCTCTTTACTCCTCTCTCCCCCTCCCTCTCTCCCTTCTTGCCTCCCTTGCTACCTTCCTCCCTCTCTCTCTCCCTGTCTCTGTCTCTCTCTTTTTCTCTCCAGTAAAAGAGAGACCAGCCAAGGAGTAGGATGGAAGGGAGGAAGGGGGAGAGAGAGAGAGAGAAAGAGAAAGAGACAGAGAGAGAGAGAGAGAGAGAGAGAGAGAGAGAGAGAGAGAGAGAGAGAGAGAGAGAGATAAAGAGAGAGAGAGAGAGAGAGAGAGAGAGAGAGAGAGAGAGAAAGAGAGAGAGAGAGAGAGAGAGAGAGAGAGAGAGAGAGAGAGAGAGGATAGTACTGTAAAGCTAACCTTGTAATTTTCCTGGAATGCATATTTCTTTCAGAATTTCATATGTAAAATCAAATTTGGATAATGTCCATTTACATAAAGCTACAAATGTCTGTACTCCTTTCTATTCTATTCCTCTTCTGGTCTCTGCAGGTCTGCCTCTCTCTTTTCTAAGATTATATTTATGGGGGCAGCTAGGTGGCACAGTGGATAGAGCACCAGCCCTGGATTCAGGAGGACCTGAGTTCAAATCCAGCCTCAGATACTTAACACTTACTAGCTGTGTGACCCTGGGCAAGTCACTTAACCCCAATTTCAAAGATTATATTTATGTCCTTAACTTGTTTTTTATTTAATTTTTTAAGGTTAGATTTATCTCCCTCTCACCAGGGCAACTGGAGGTTCTCCACTTGTATACTTTTACTGTCTATTTCCTCCTGTAATTCATTTCACATTTCCATTAAGAATTTGGATGTTATACCCATTGTTGTTGATACTACTGCACTATGTAAGGTTCCTTTAAGCAAAATGTACTTTCCCTGATTATCCCTTTTAATTAGATCTATGTCTCTTTTGCTGTCTTCGCAATCATGATTGCTACCCCTGCCTTTTTTACTCCAGTAGCAGCACAAGACATTCTGTTCTAGCTTTGTATATTAACTCTCTGGGTGTCTCTGTTTCATGTGTGTTTCTTGTAAAAAGAAACAGAAACCACATCCCTGGATTCTGGTTTCTAATCCCTTTTGTTATACACTTCTGTTTTAGGGGTGAGTTCATCACATTCATATTCAGTTATGATTACTAACTGTGCCTTTCCCTCCATCCTATGTTTCTCTCTCTCTCTCTCTCTCTCTCTCTCTCTCTCTCTCTCTCGCTCGCTCGCTCGCTCGCTCGCTCGCTCGCTCCCTTGATCTCTCTGGCTTTTTATTCTTTCCCTCCACAAATGTCTGTTTTGCTTCTGAATGCTGCCATTTCTTATTTTCCCCCCAGTTCTGACTCCCCTTTCTCTTACCCCTTTATCCTCCTACTTCCCTAGTTGGTAAGAGAGACTTGTATTGCCAATTGAGTATGCATATGTATTTTTCCTTTCTGAAACAATTTAGATGGGAATGAGGTTCAAATGTTGCCTGGCCCATCCCCCATTTTTCTTTCCATTGTAAAAGTTCTTCCTGGGGCACCTCTTTTATATGAGACAATTCTACATCCCCCTAATCTTTCTCTTTCCCCTTCTCCCACTGCATCCCTCTTTCTCATCTAGTCCATCTCAACATAATCAATTCACTCCCAGACCCTTCTTCTCTGTAGAACCCTTCTAATTTCCTAATAATGATAAAATTCTGAGAAGATGCATAAATCATCTTCCCTTATAGAAATCTACACAAGTTAACCTTCTTGAGTCCATCATGATTTCTCTTTCATATTTACCTTTTTTGGGTCCTCTTGAGTCTTGTGTGTGATTTTCTATTCAGCTCGGGTCTTTTCATCAGGAATGTTTGAAAGTCTTCGATTTCATTAAAGATTGCGTCTTGTCTTGAAGGACTATACTCCATTGGGAGTAAGCCTGTGGTCGCCGATTTGTTTTCAGAGACAGTGTCTCCAGCCCCCGGATGTGTTGTCTACAAAATGTTTTAATACTAGATGTGTGTCAGCAGAAAGCAATTTTATAGTTACCGGCATGTTCTCAGAGACAGTGTCTCCAGCCCCAAAAGTCTTGTCTAGTGTATGTTTTACGATTAGATAGATGTATTTCCCCTGAAAGTAATTTTGTAGTAACTGTTAAGTTCTCAGAGACAGTGTCTCCTGTCACAAGTATTTTTTCCTCAGTGTTCAGAGACTAGATGTACTTCCCCAGAAAGCAAGCCTATAGTAAGTGGAATGTTCTCAGAGACAGTGTCTTCAACCCCAAATGTCTTGTCTAGTGAATGTTTTAAGATTAGATGTGATTCCCCTGAAAGTAATTTTGTAGTAACTGTTAAGTTCTCAGAGACAGTGTCTCCTGCAACAAGTAGCTTTTCCTCTGAATGTTCGGAGACTAGATGTGCTTCCCCAGAAAGCAAGCCTATAGTAAGTGGAATGTTCTCAGAGATGGTATCTTCATCCACAAGTATTTTTCTTCTGAATGTTATAGTTGTCCTGACTTTGTTTTTCTTCTCTAAAAAAAATACAATATATCATGAGGGATGGCTCTCAGGGAGGTGGAGAGGAACAGGTAGGTATGGAATACAATGTTTTAAGAAAGAGAAAACATTGATAATTTTTTTAAACCAAGTCAAATCTCAAGGATATTAATGGAGGGAGTGGGGAAAGAGGGTAGAACAGGGTTTTGAACACATGGAGAGACCACCACCACTGCTGGATCCAGGGATAGGCTTGGGACCTCCAGTACAGGGAGAGGAGATCTTTGCTGTGCTCTGGCCACCTGCTGGAGTTCCCAGCCCCTGTGTGTCTTCTGTCCATCCATGATCAGGTATCTTATGCCTGTCACCAGGCCCCACATGTCACCTGTATCCAAGCCCAAAGTGTTTGTACCTCATCCCCTGGGGGGGGACCCCATGAAGCTGGCACTGGCCTGGCATCTTCCTCCTGTTCTTACTTCTCTGTGCCTAACCCCTTGGTGTCCTTGCACCCTGTTTTGATCCCCTATTTCCAAGGGCATATGAATGCCTTTCGGCTTCCCTCTCTCCCTTCCCTAACTTGCTGGGCAATGTTGCATTTGGTAAATAACCAGAAGAGATAAGTGACACCAAGTTGGCAAAAATTTGACAGTAAATCATTAATCCATGAAATGGAAACATAGTCAAAATCCAACAATATGCTGCTTCCAAAAACACATTTTAAAATGATGGATACTCTCTCAAAAAAAAAACAATTAAATTTTTAAAAATAGGGGGCAGCTAGGTGGCGCAGTGGATAGAGCACTGGCCCTGGATACAGGAGGACCTGAGTTCATATTTGACCTCAGTCATTTTACACACTTACTAGCTGTGTGACCCTGGGCAAGTTACTTAACCCCAATTGCCTCACAAAAAACAAACAAACAAATAAAAAACCCAAATAAGACAAGTGCTTGGCACTCTCTCCAAAAAAAAAAACCCCAAACACAATTAAATTTTAAAGTTTAAAATAAAATGATGGATACACACATAGTAAAAATAAAGGACTGGTGTAGAATATATTATACCTCAGCTTGTACAAAAAAGCAGGGGTAGCAATCATGATATAAGACAAAGTCAAAGCTAAATTGCATTTAATGAAAAGAGACAAACAAGGAAACTACATTATGATAAAAGAAACCATAGATAATGAAGCAATATGACAGGTAAAAATAGATACTAATGCTATAATAGTGGGGGGTTTTAATATTCCCTTCTCAAATTTAGATAAATCTAAATAAAAAAGAAATAAGAAAGAAGGTAAGTGAATAGAACCCTAGATATGACAGATATGATAGATATCTGGAGAAAACTGAATGGAAATACAAAGGAATACCCCATTTTCTCAATGGCACATGACAAATTTGCAATGATTAACCATATAGTTAGGGCACAAACATTTTATAGCTAAAAGTAGAATTTTTTTTTTAGTGAGGCAATTGGGGTTAAGTGACTTGCCCAGAGTCACACAGCTAGTAAGTGTTAAGTGTCTGAGGCTGGATTTATACTCAGGTCCTCCTGACTCCAGGGCTGGTGCTCTATCCACTGCGCCACCTAGCTGCCCCCTAAAAGTAGAAATATTAGATGTTTTCTTTAAAGATCACAATGCAAAAAATATATATTAATTGACACACCATGGTGATGTAGAAAAAACTAATTATAGTTTAAACAAACAAATATTAAAGAAAGTATGGGTTAAATAATAGAATCAATCAGTAATTTTATTAATGAAAATGACAATAACAAAATAACATATCAAAACCTATGGGATACAGCAAAATTAGTAATCAGAGGAAAATTTATATGTCTAAGTGCTTATATCAGTAAAAAAGAAAAAGAGCAGACCAATGAATTGGTTATGCAGTTAAAAACACTAGAAAAAGAACAAATTAAAAATCCTTAATTGAGTACTACATTGGATAATCTAAAAATTAAAGGTGAATTTAATAAAATTGAGTGCAGGAGAACCATTAAATTAATAAATAAAACTATAAACTGGTATTATGAAAAAATTCAATAAAATAGATAAATAATTGGTTAATTTGATTTTAAAAAGAGAGAAAAACAAATTGTTAGTATCAAAAATGAAAAAGATGATTATACCACTAAAGAAGATGAAATTAAAGCAATTAAGGAGTTATTTTGCCCAATTACATGCCAATAAATTTAACGACTTAAGTAAAATCAAAGAATATTTATAAAAATACAAAATGCCTAGGTTGGCAGAAGAGGAAATAGAATATCTAAACAGACCTATTTTAGAAAAAGAAATTGAACAGCCTTTAAAGGAGTTTCCTAAGAAAAAAGCCCCAGGATCAGACAGATTGACAAGCAAATTCTATCAAACATTTAAAGATCAACTAATTCTAATATTAAATAAATTATTTGGTATAGTAGGCAAAGAAGGGGTCCTCCCAAACTCCTTTTATGAGACAAATATGATACTGATATCTAAGCCAGGAAAAGTAAAAACAGAAAGAAAATTATAGACCAATTTCATTAATGAATATGGAAGCAAAAATCCTACATAAAATACTGGCAAAAAGAATACAACAATATATTACAAAGATTATACATTAGAACCAAATGGGATTCATACCAAGAATGATGCAGGAATGGTTCAATGTAAGGAAAACTATTAATATAATTGATTATATCATTAAGAAAAGTAGGGGGCAGCTAGGTGGTGCACTGGATAGATAAAGCACTGGCCCTGGATTCAGGAGGACCTGAGTTCAAATTTGACCTAAGACTCTGGACACTAACTAGCTGTGTGACCCTGGGCAAGTCACTTAACCTTCATTGCCCTGTCCCCAAAAAAAGAAAAGTAACAAAATCATATGGTAATATCAATACATGCAGAAAAAGCATTTGGTAAAGAACACTCATTTCTAATAAAAGCACTTGAAAGCAGAGGCATAAAAGAACTTTTCCTTAAATTGATAAGAAGCATTTACCTAAAACCACCAGCATGCATTATTTGTAATGGGGATAAGCTAGAAGCTTTCCCAGTAAGGTCAGGTGTGAAACTAGGCTGCCCGCTGTCACCAATATTATTCAATATTGTATTGGAAATCCTAGCAATAGTGATAAGAGAAGAAAAAAGAAGGAATCAGAGGACTAGTGATGAAGCATACTATCCACCTCCAAAGAAAGAACTGATATTGACTGAACACAGACTGCAGCATGCAGTTTTTCACTTTATTTATTTCATTTTTTTCTTGTATTTGAATTTTATTATACAAAATGACTCATATGGTAATGTTTTACATAATGGCACATGTATACCCTATATCTGATAGCTTACTGCCTCAGAGAAGGTGAATGGGAGGGAGAGAAGGAGGGAGAGAAGTTGGAACTCAGAACTTTGAATTAAAATGTTTATTAAAATTTAAGATGGGGGCAGCTAGGTGGCGCAGTGGATAGAGCACTGGCCCTGGATTCAGGAGTACCTGAGTTCAAATCCAGCCTCAGACACTTGACACTTACTAGCTGTGTGACCTTGGGCAAGTCACTTAACCACAATTGCCTCACTTAAAAAAAAATTTAAGATGGCAAG
The DNA here is from genome assembly GCF_019393635.1 of Dromiciops gliroides. Lineage (NCBI taxonomy): Eukaryota > Metazoa > Chordata > Mammalia > Microbiotheria > Microbiotheriidae > Dromiciops > Dromiciops gliroides. Next base: position 81,092,014 of record NC_057867.1, on the reverse strand, counting down.
TAAAAAAAAATGACAAGAAATCCAAGCTATCCATGGCCCTATGACGAAACACTCCAAATCCCTCAGAATTACACAAGTACACATTAAAACAACTTTGTTGGGGCACCTATGTGGCACAGTGGATAGAGTACTGGTCCTGGATTCAGGAAGACCTGAGTTCAAATCTGGCCTCAGACACTTGATACTTACTAGCTGTGTGACCCTGGGCAAGTCACTTAACCCCAATTGCCTCACAAAAAATCCTGTTTTTCAGTCTGTAAATCACAGCAATCCACAGGTTCACAGACAGTCTCCCCTTTCTATTGCACAACAACCTCCATGGAAGTGCCTCTTTCACCAGGTTCTGCTTGAAACCAGAAAACAATATATACCATTAAACGAAGCATCACCATACCAAAAAGATGAGGGGGTGAAGGGGAGGGTAAGGGTTCAGAGACTGTCTCCTCTCTCCCCATCCCCAAGGCTCTATCAGTTCAAAGGAAGTCTGCTAATGTTAACAGCCCAATGACTTCCCAGGATCTCGTTTGATTCCAACATTAAATGAGAACGAAAAGATTGCTGGTGCTCAAGCCTCCTGGAAGAGACTGGCACAACAGAGAGATCTGCTCAGAGGCTTCTGGATTCACTGACATGCTCCACAGGACAGCTCCTCCTGAGTGTAGGGCCTGCAGGGCCAAGATTTTTCTCCTATGTTAGAGTCAGAGAGGGAGAGGAATCATAGCAACTGTAGACGTGAAAGAGTTGGGAGAATTGGGAATGCCATTCCCAGGCTCAAAAATTTGAGGCAGTGCAGAGGTGACAATCAACAAAATCAGAGTTAGGCAGTTCCTTGTTCATTAGATTTTAGGTCAATTCATTTTACAACAAACACCACTTGTGGAGCACCTACTCAATGGTCAGCACAATGCTAGGCTCTGCAGAGGAGGGGTGAGGGCATAAGACAGAACGGGGAACAGCATCCCCAGGGAAAACAGTATACATCATAACTACAACAATTGAAATGGGAAGAACAATACACTAAAAAAATTAAAAGTACATGGAATAAAATGTTAAAGATTAATTAGGACTCAAAAAAAGATAGAAGACACCATCAACTTAGCCTTTCTTGGAGGTGAGAGGTCCACAGCTGCTCCATACTTCACACATTTTCCAAATGTATCCATCACCCAGGCTGACTTTTTTCTTCCTTCCTACAAGAAAAATACTCTTTGTCACATGGGATGGCTCTCAGGGAGGGGGAGAGAAATACTTGGGATACCTCGGGGATGTGAGAAAAGAAAACCTCAACAAAGAATTTTAAAAACAGGTCAACAATGTGAAGGATAAAATGGAGGCAGAAGGGAGGAAAGAAAGGGGTTTGGTTTCATGTTAATCAGTAGCAGGTTTCAAATTATATCACAAAAACGGACAGTATAAATCAGTAGTAGTTTGGGAGATATCTGAAAGGAGACCGACACCTCACACCCCATATCAAATTCAACTACAGATGGATAAGGGAATTAGACCTAAAGGAGGAATCATTAGCAAATCAAAGAAGCAAGGAGGAAATGACTTTCCCCACCTATAGACAGGGAAGAGGTTGGGACAGAGGGTATCACAGAAGATGAACAATGCTGCCTCTATAAATTGAAATGTTTTGAGAGAAATAAATCTAATGCAGTGAAATTAGAGGGGTAACAGTTAAGTGAGGAAACATGTCTTGTAGGAAAGTTCTCGAATAAATATTGCATATACAAGCTATATAAGGAAAGGATTTTAATTTCAAACATTAAGAAGTCAAAGGATATGAACAGGAAATCCAAGCTACCAATAAACATATGACCAAATGCCCCAAATACCCCATAAATTAGAGAACTGCAAATTAAAACAACTCCATGTTTTCAGGCTGTAAATCATAGAGATCCATAGGTTCACGGACAGTTACCTCTTTCTGTCTGACAAAAACTTACAAGGAAATGTTGTTCCTTTCACCAAGTGCCAGTTGAAACCAGAACAAAAATAAATAAAATATTAAATTACATGTGGTCAAACAAAAGACATGATGGAGAGAAGGGGTAAGGGAAGGGTTGGCCAACTATCTCCTCTCTTCCCAATTCCAAGGTCAAGTAAGTGCAAGAGTAAAAGGAAGGAAGAGAAGAAGGGCTATACCCAGCTGGCCTCCACCCTACCCCATTACCCCATCACTGAGCCCTCAAGACAAAGGGCTGGGCAGGGAGGAAACCCTAGACACAGTGGAAGTGTGGGCAACCCTGGAGGAGCAGGCACACACAGGTACACAAGTGTGTACAAACACACACACACACATACACATACACACGTACCCCTCCCCATGCACACAAGATCCCACTTACACACACCGCACAAGCATAAAGAATGCTTGTATCAATACTCCCAGGACAATGCATCCACATGTCCTCCAGGCCTCTGAGACAAGGTTACAGGGGAAGGGAGGTTCTGGAGAAGCTGTGGGGGAGTTATCTAAGAGAAGAATAAAGAGGGGGGAAGAGGAGGAGTAGGGCAGGAAAGGAAGGGGCAGGAGGTCGGGAACATCAGAAGGGACAGCAGAAGAGAGGGAGATCTTACCTCACACCCCCCCCCAATAAAACACATGCAAGACCCTTGGGGATTGTTGGGGGGAGGAGGTAAAGGAAGGAAGGGAAGGAGAAGGGGATGAGGGGCAGGCAGATCTCTAGCTACCAGGGGACCCCTGCCCAGGCTCCAGGGAACAGGGGACGCAAGCCACCTCCTCCTCCTCCAAAGACACAAAGGACTGATGCTGGTGGAGGACCAGGATAAAGTGACATCATCATAGGGGTGGGGTGGTGGTGGTGCTGGCTGACCTCAGCCAATGGGAGACAGGAGAGGCGGGACCACTGATGGAGCAGAGCTGATCTAATCCCTGAGCAGAGGGAGGAGGGATGTCTGAAGGACATAGGGAGGGGAAGGGGCTCTGTGACATCATTCCAGAGGAGTGAGGAGCACCAACCAGCCTTCTGCCCTTTCTTTGTTCTAAGAAATCTTTATCTCAGCTTTTACGTTTTCCAAATAATCTTTCAAGAACTTACACAACAGCTTAGTTATTATGATATCTATCAACAGATAAAAACCATCACTTCAGCACCAAAGAAAATGGAAAGCTCTACCAAGTACCCTCTCAGTAAGCCCCCTAATCTACTCATAGGCACACATGGATGCAACAAAGGAAGACATGATGAGGGATAGAATGGTGAAGGGAAGAGGTGAATTCCTAAGTCAAAGGTCAAGCAGGTGCAGGACAAGAGTGGGAAGGAAGGAAGAAAGAAATAGGAAGAAAAGAAGCCAGCCTCCACTTGAGGAGAAGAGGGAGCATCCCCAAAGGCTTTACGCAGCTGGCCACCACCCCACCCCAATACCTCCCAAGGACTGAATCCTCAAAACAAAGAGCTGGGCAGGAAGGTAGCCCTAGGCTAACAGGAAGTCTGGGCAACTCGGGAGAAGCAGGCACACACAGTTACACATATGTGCACATACATACATACATATACACACCCCCACCTACACATACAAGATCCCACTTACATACACAGCACAAGCATAAAGAATGGTATCAATACTCCGGCAATACCCCACCCACATCCCTTAGGGCACTGAGAAAAGGTTATGGGGGCAGGAATGTTCTGGAGAACTTTTTAGGGGGCATCTAAGAAGAATAAGGAGGGGAAAGGTAGGGGAAATATGGGGAGTGGTAGGGGAAGGAGAGGAAAGGGCAGAAGGGCAGGGGCAGCATGAGAGGGAGAACTTACCTCACCCATCTGCAGTCAAGGACATGCAGCTCCCTTGGGCATTGGTCAGGGGAGTAGGGAGGAGGTATAGGAGGAATAGAGAGCAGAGGATAAGGGAAAGGCAGACCTCCATCTTCCTGGGGATCCATGTCCAGCCTCCATGGCACTGGGATCCCAAACCTCCTCCTTCTCCTCTTCCTCCAAAGACACAAAGGACTGATGCTTGTCGAGAACCAGGATAAATTGGCATCACCATGGGGCGGAGTAGTGGTGGTGCTAGCAGACTTCACCCAATGGGAGACAGGAGAGGCGGGACCACTGAGGGAGCAGGGATGATCTCATCCCTGAGCAGAGGGAGGAAGGATGCAGGAGGGAGGGAGTCCCAGGAGGGGGATCTGGGACGTCATTCCAGAGGAGTTGGGAGCCCGCCTTTCTGTGGTTTCTTTGTTCTGGGAAAGCCTTATCCTAGTTTTACTTTTTGCCAAATGAGTTTTCAAGAACTGACACACCAGCTTAGTTAACATGAGATATCAACAGATAAAACCCCATCACTTCAGCACCAAAGATAGTGGATAGCTCTTCCAGGTATCCTCTCAGTAAGCACCTGATCTAGTCCTAGGCACACATGCATGCCTCAGAGGAAGCCTAAGCACACATGGCAGCACAATCACCCTGTGACTCTTCAAACACATGATGGATGCCACAGGCTGATGCATCCAGAACCACACTGGTCATCTGTCATCCCCACCATGCTGTGTGAGTCCAAAGTAAACCTGCTGTTGTTAAATTCAGTGACTTGGGAGTGCTGAATCTCATGCCAACAATGATTTTGAACTGAACACTAGCATTAGGCCAGGCTCTCACATTTGGCATAATTGGCCACTGGGATGAGATTCAAAGACCTCATGACTCACACTGAGGGTAAAGGAAGAAGCAAGCCCAGAATTCCCTGGTTGGTGTTGACTGCCAGAGTAATAAGACCATAGTTGGGCCAGCCCATTCAGCAGCCAGAGACAGAGTTCTTAGCTTTCAGGGATTGTGCAATGAGCACCTAAGGCCAACTGATGGTACGGGTGGCTGTGCATGTGAAGGGATCTGTCCTGATGGGAATGGGGATGGATGGACTACAGCCAAGGCCAAACCCTATGGTCTCTTACCCAGAGCCTCAACTACCTGCTGAGACTAGAGCCCTGAGACTGGAGAAAAGAAGATATGGAGTAGAGACTGGGAAATTCCTGCCCAATTGGGCTCCTTGTGCCAGTCAGAGCTCCCACCCAATTCAAGTCGTCCTCAAGCTGTTCTCATCAACCACAATGGCAATGAAAGACACTCCTCTGCATGTTCTAAGAGCAGATGTGCTTCCCCAGAGAGCAAGCCTGTAGCAGCTGGAATATTTTCAGACAGTGTCTCCTGCCACAAGTATCTTCTCCTCTGTGTACTATATACTTGTGTTGACTTTTTTCCTTCCTAAAACAAAAAACCCCACCATTTGTCACATGGCATGGAGGAGGAGAGAAAGATGGAGGTATACATGGGATACCATGTTGTAAGAAACAGAAAATATCAATGAACATTTTTAAATGAGGTGGAGAATCTAAAGGGTATTGATGGAGAGTTGGGAAGCAGGAAAGAAGGGGGCTTTGGAGTGCAGAGTGATGCTTTCCACCTCTTCAGACTGTGAGAAAATAATGGGTTTTGGGGGTCCCAGAAGCCCCCCATCAGGAGCTTTGCCTGATGTCTTTCAGAGCCAGCCCAGAGTCAGTAAAGTTGGAGAGACAATAGAGATTAAAACCACCCCTACCTGAAAGCCTTTCCCCTCAGAGGGTCTGTCCTCTGGACTCTGACCTCAGTATGTATTGCTCATTTTAATATGGACCACCCTTAAGTCCAGTAAACCAATAGATTTGAATGATGCTAGCTAATTAACTTTGAGCAGTGTGTAAGGGCTGCCTCTCCTCTGGACCACAGGGAGCTTATGCTCTCTCACAGTTTCTCTTGGCTTAGATGCTGGAGGAGGTAGCCTCTTGGCCCCCTTGCTCTCTCTATCCTAGGTAATGTAAGGCTTCTGAACTTTCAGAGCCATGTGCTCTCTCTTTACTAACATTTAATATGATTTAATAAATGCTTAATGCCAAAGAATGGTGCTATAGTCTCTAATTTATAAGTAGCAATATATTAGAAACCTCAACTAAGTTTGCTAAAACCTAGAACAGTGACAGGCACCTCCATATATTTTCTTTCTTTCTTTTTTAAGTGAGGCAATTGGGGTTAAGTGACTTGCCCAGGGTCACACAGCTAGTAAGTGTTAAGTGTCTGAGGCTGGATTTGAACTCAGGTACTCCTGATTCCAGGGCCGCTGCTCTATCCACTGTGCCACCTAGCAGCCCCATATATTTTCTTTTCTTTTTTTTTTTTTAAGGCAATGGGGGTTAAGTGACTTGCCCAGAGTCACACAGCTAGTAAGTGTCAAGTGTCTGAGGCCGGATTTGAACTCAGGTACTCCTGAATCCAGGGCCGGTGCTTTAACTACTGCGCCATCTAGCTGCCCCCAGCCCCATATATTTTCAAACAACACAAAGCTCAGGATCAGGGCTTAGCCTGACATCTCCAGTGACCAGAGATGAGACTTTTGGCTGCTCTGCCCATTTATCTGCATGTCTGGCATCCATCCATCTACACTTGAGTGCCATGTGTCCTTCCTCAGTTCATGTGTTGCTTGTCCTCTCCTGTCTGTGGCCATGTCTAGCCTCCACATGACTGCCTCCTGGGTGATCTTGTTCCTGTCTCAGCCATCATATGACTGGCCCAACACCTGCCTCATCCTTCTCATACTCTCATTTCTCTGTCCCTGGCCTCAGAGTGTATGCTTGAACCCTCTCCTGGACCCCTCCCTTCACAGGTACATAGGTCCTTCCTGCCTCCCTCCCTTGTTCCAAGGGCAAATTCACATTATGGTCAAAATTGCTCTACTTAGAGGTTTGCCCAATGGTCCACTTATGCAAAGAGAGAACTCTGTGTAGTGAAACAAACAGATGGCACAGGTAGAAGGCAGTTTGGAAGAAATTTGATGGATCAACAGCTCACAACACCATGTATCAAATTAAAGTCTAAGTATTATATAAATTAGATATGATAAATAAAATAATAATGTGATAACTTATGAAAATTTAAAATGGGAGACATAAATAAGAGATAGAATTATAATTATTAATAATTAATCTAGCAAAAAGAACACATTAGAAATCCCCAATTAGATACTAGAGATCCTGAAAATTAAAGGAGATATTAATAAGATTGAAAGCAAAAAAACTACAGAATTAATCAATAAAACTAAGAGCTGGTTTTATGAAAAAACCAATAAAATAGATAAAATATTGGTTAATTTGATTTAAAAAAAGAAAGACGAAAACTAAATTATCAGTATCAAAAATGCAAAGAGCGATGTTACCACCAATGAAGTGGAAATTAAATCAATAATTAGGAATTATTGTGCCCAATTGTATACCAATAAATTTAACAATCTAAATGAAATGGATGAATATTTACAAAAATACAAACTGCCCAGGTTAACTGAAGAGGAAATAAAATCCTTAAATAAACCCATATTAGAAAAAGAAATTGAACAAGCCATTAATGAACTCCCTAAGAAAAAATCCCCAGGGCCAGATGGGTTTACGGGTGAATTTTACCAAACATTTGAAGAACAATTAATTCCAATATTATACAAATTATTTGGAAAAATAGGTGAAGAAGGAGTTCTACCAAATTCATTTTATGACACTAATATGGTGGTGATACCAAAACCAGGCAAAGCAAAAACAGAGAAAGAACATTATAGACCAATCTCCCTAATGAATATTGATGCTAAAATCTTAAATAAGATATTAGCAAGGAGATTACAGCAAGTGATCACCAGGATAATACACTATGACCAGGTGGGATTTATACCAGGAATGCAGGGCTGGTTCAACATTAGGAAAACTATTAATATAATTAACCACATCAATAAGAAAACCAACCAAAATCATATGATTATCTCAATAGATGCAGAGAAAGCTTTTGACAAAATACAGCACCCATTCCTAATAAAAACACTAGAGAGTTTAGGAATAGGTGGAGCTTTCCTTAAAATAATAAACAGCATCTACCTAAAACCATCAGCAAGTATTATATGCAATGGAGATAAATTAGAGGCCTTCCCAATAAGATCAGGAATGAAACAGGGATGTCCATTATCACCCCTATTATTTAATATTGTCCTAGAAATGTCAGCTTTAGCAATCAGAGAAGAGAAAGGAATTAAAGGAATTAGAAAAGGCAAGGAGGAAACAAAACTATCACTCTTTGCAGATGATATGATGGTATACTTAGAGAATCCTAGAGAATCAACTCAAAAATTACTTGAAACAATTAACAACTTTAGCAAAGTAGCAGGATATAAAATAAATGCACATAAATCATCAGCATTTCTACACATGACCAACAAAGTCCAGCAGCAAGAGATAGAAAGAGAAATTCCATTTAAAGTAACGGTAGATAATATAAAATACTTGGGAGTCTACTTGCCAAGACAAACCCAGGAACTCTATGAACACAACTACCAAACACTCTTCACACAAATCAAATCAGATCTAAATAACTGGAAAGATATCAATTGCTCATGGATAGGCAGAGCTAATATAGTAAAAATGACAATACTGCCTAAATAAATTTACTTATTCAGTGCCATACCAATCAGACTACCTAAAAATTATTTTATAGAGCTAGAAAAAATAATAACAAAATTCATCTGGAAAAACAAAAAATCAAGAATATCCAGGGAAATAATGAAAAAAAATTCAAAGGAAGGTGGGTTAGCGGTACCAAACACGGAGCTTTACTATAAAGGGGCAGTCATCAAAACTATCTGGTACTGGCTAAAAAAATAGAGTGGTAGATCAATGGAATAGGCTAGGCACAGGAAATGCAGTAGTAAATGACACTAGTAATGTAGTGTTTGATAAACCCAAAGACTCCAGCTTCTGGGATAGGAACTCAGTATTTGACAAAAACTACTGGGAAAACTGGAAGATAGTATGGCAGAAATTAGGCATAGACCAACATCTGACACCTTATACTAAAATAAGATCAAAATGGATACATGATTTAGACATAAGAGGTGATACCATAGGTAAATTAGGAGAGAAAGGAATAGTCTACCTATCAGATCTTTGGAAAGGAAAACAGTTTATGACCAAACAAGAGATAGAGTATATTATAAAATGCAAAATGGATGATTTTGATTACATTAAATTTAAAAAATTTTGTACAAACAGAAGCAATGCATCCAAAATTAGAAGGGAGGCAGAAAGCTGGGAAACAATTTTTGTGGCCAGTACTTCTGATAAAGGCCTCATCTCTAAAATATATAGGGAATTAAATCAAATTTATAAGAATCCAAGTCATTCCCCAATTGAGAAATGGTCAAAGGATATGAACAGGCAGTTTTCTGATGAAGAAACCAAAGCTATCTATTCCCATATGAAAAAATGCTCTAAATCACTATTGGTTAGAGAGATGCAAATTAAAACAACTCTGAGGTACCACCTGACACCTATCAGATTGGCTAAAATGACAAAAAAGGAAAATAATAAATGTTGGAGAAGCTGTGGGAAAATTGGAACACTAATGTATTGTTGGTGGAGCTGTGAACTGATCCAACCATTCTGGAGAGTAATTTGGAATTATGCCCAAAGGATGATAAAGCTGACCATACCCTTTGAGCCAGCAATACCACTTTTGGGTCTTTTTCCCAAAGAAATCATGGAAAGGGGAAAGGGACCCACATGTACAAAAATATTTATAGCTGCTCTTTATATGGTGGCAAGGAATTGAAAGTTGAGGGGATGCCCATCAATTAGGGAATGGCTGGACAAGTTGTGGTATATGAATACAATGGAATAATAAAACACCTATATCAGATTACCTGCTGTCTAGGGGATGGGAGAGGGAGGGGAGGGAGGGAGAAAAATCTGAAATTGTAAAGCTTGTATAAACAAAAGTTGAGAACTATCTTTACATGTAACGGGAAAAAAATAAAATACTTTATCAATTAAAAAAAAGAGTTGGCTAACAATAACTGAAGGACCACCAGTTTTTGAAGGACCACCCTTTCGGGGAGGAGACCATGATGAACAGCTGTGTGCCAGCTGATGCTCGGGAGAGCATGACCAAGCACTCCACTTCCAGGCTGAGATCTTCAAAACGAGGAGAGAACGGAAGTGGTCTCTCGCTCTGGACACACACTGGCTCAGGTTTGATGGCATGCTCGGGTGATCGGCCCTGGTCCTCGGTGGCAACATGTGCTTGATGCTGGTTCTCAGCCTGAGGGGTAGCTTTGGGATTCAGTGAGTTTTATAAAGAATATAGACTAAGCTTAGATCTAAAAAAAAATTAATCTAGCTTAAGCCTACAATTCATTCATTTATTCATTCTATACCTAGAGATAAGCTCTTCCTATGTACTGAGCATACAGAAAGACAAGTGTCCTAACTGAGCAATGTACAAGCATTCCTTAAGTGCCTACTGAATAGCAGTCACTGTGCTAGGTTCTGGAGATGCAAACTATTAAGGACACAGTCCCTAACCCCTAGAACCTTATGTTCTATTGAGACAGAAAATACATCAAAGTATACAAAGTATACAAATAAATACAAATAAAGGCAAAGTACACAGTCTGGGAGTGAGGCCACTAGAAGCTGGTATCAAGAAAGGCTTCATGGGGAGCAGCTAGGTGATGCAGTGGATAGAGCACCATCCCTGGATTCAGGAGGACCTGAGTTCAAATCTGGATTCACTGTGTGACCCTGGTCAAGTTACTTAATCCTCATTGCCCCACAAAAAAGAAAAACAAAAAACAAAAACAAATCTGGCCTCAGACATTTGACACTGGCTGTGTGACCCTGGGCAAGTCACTTAACCCCAATTGCCTCACCAAAAAAAAAGAAAGGCTTCATAGAAGAGGTGATGCTTGTACTGTGGCTGGATGAAATAGGGGGACCCTCTGAGGTCTAAGGAGAGAGGGCCAGCTGCAGAGTCAGGAAGGGTTAGAGTTTGAGCCCTGCTTCAGACTCATGCTAACTGCATGACCACAGTCAAGTCACCTAACCTCTTAGTGCCCCAGACAACTCTGTAAGATCACAGTCAAGCTGAGATGGTTGTCAATCTTACTGAGGAGGCAGAAAGATGAAAGAGTGCTGGACCTTCAACACTCTGACTTGCCCTTGCCCAAGGTGACATAGCTAGTAAGTGCCTGAGACTGGATTTAAACTCAGATCTTCCTAACTCCAGGCACAGTGCTCTAACCTTGAGTCCCCTAGATGGAGAGATTCAGAAATCCCAGAGGACTGTGGCCAAGCCACTGTTCAGGAGGCTGCCTTGAGGCCAGGGATAGGTAGGAAAAGAGCTGATTCTCAGGGTAGTGAGCTTCTGCAAGAGCTCAGCCCTTTCTAAATACATCATCCACCCTGAGGAAAAACTGGAGTTGCCCTACCTGAGTTAGGAACTCCCCAAATATCTTTATGTATGGTAGGAGAAAGAGTCAGGGAGGAGGACCTATAATCTCACAGAGAATGTAAACTAACTTTAACTATCCCTTGGGAAAACTTGCACTTGACCACTGGTCATCCCTGGCTCTTGGCCTTCTTTGTTCTTTTTCTATATACCTGACCTGGCCCACTGAGGGTGCAGGGATCCATCACTCTGTCCTGTTGCCACCACAGGGCTGGTCTCATGAATAAATTCCCTTATACAACACAGTTAACCCCAAATAACTCTAATAAATCACCATATATAATCTATACTGGTGTGGTCTGCTTCCTTTTTGGAATCGAATACCCCCATCCATTGTGTTATACCATAATGACTGTTGTCCCTTGGATGATCTGTGTCTTTATAAATTTGTTCCCTCTGAAATAGAGATAGGAGAGACTCGAGGAAACACTCATAACATTGAGTTTAATTAGCTGGGGCAGCTAGGTGGTGCAGTGGATAGAGCACCAGCCCTAGATTCAGGAGGACCTGAGTTCAAATCCGGCCTCAGACACTTAACACTTACTAGCTGTGTGACCCTGGGCAAGTCACTTAACCCCAATTGCCCCACAAAAAAAAAGAAAAAAGAAAAAGAAAGAGTTTAATTAGCCCATCCAGGCACCAAAATGGTGAAGAGAAGTCAAGGGACTTGCCCAGGGTCATGCAACTTATAAGTATCAAAGGCATGATCTGAACTTAGTTCTTCTTGACTCTAAGCACTGGAGGTCATGTATCTTAGGGGGTAATAATGGAGTGGGAAAGGAGGAAAGAAAGGGGTTGGGTTAGTGACTATCAGTAGCAGATCTCAAACTAAATGACAAATCAGTGATTTGTCATTGTTGTTTAGTCCTGTCTGACTTTGCCTGACTCCATTTGGGATTTTCTTGCAAAGACTTTGGAATGCTTTATCATGTCCTTGTGGTAAAAAGTTTTAACAGTCGGTTAGATAATGAAGAGACGCCAGTTTTTTTAGGACCACCCTTTTGGGGAGGAGACCAACAGCATGAGCTACGCACACCAGTCCGCCTGCGACGCACGCCAGATTGCCTGCTGAGCACTCAACTTCCGGGTGCGAGCTTAAAAGGCAAGGAGAGAACAGAAGTGGGGCCTTTTTCCTGCTCAGCTGGTCTCCTGGCTGTGCTGCACAGACAGATGCTGAGTGGAGTTTGACTCGGCCCGGCTCTCGGTTAACAGCACGTGCTTGACTCGGTCTCTCTCCCCAAAGGTGGCCTTGGGCTTTTGGTGAGTTTTATACGGAATATAGACTAAGCCTAGACTTAAGACGATTTGTATTGTATTTCTACTTTCCTATCCTTCTAATCAACATCACCTTGTGACTACCATACAATAAAAGCTCTAACTAGAAAACCAGAAGCTTCTTCCATTTACTAGTCTGGGAGATAAATTAAGGGAAAGGTTAAGTAGGGGAGATTTATGATCTAATATCCAATTTTAATCTCACAGTTTGGCGACCCCTGAAGGGATCTTAAGGACCCTCCCACCCTCCCTACTTTGGCCATGAGCCACCTAATTTAGTGGACTTTCTCTTAAATACCCCCACTGATTTTGCCTCATTTGCCTAATCTCCCTTGCTTTAAGCCTCTAAAAGCCTTGCTTTAAACAGAAAAGCCAGCCCAGTTTAAAGGGCAAGATGCTCGAATATTCTACTATCCCTTTGATTTTTCTCATTGGAATGTATTGGGACAGCATAATGTCCAGACTTAGAGGAATAGTTTACTCAATGGTCCTTCATAACATTATTGGTTTTTTCTTCATTCAGGCAGCAAAAAGTTTTTTGTATAATAGTCTAAGTGTGAATCTTTGGGAAAATATGTTTAATATAAGTAGAAATTTTATGCCTGCAATTGAAATACCTTTTAATACCACATCCATAGTTCATATGACTAAGGATTTTATTTTTGCTATTATCATTGTTATAATATGGGGGAAATTGTCACATATGGAGAGAGCCGTCAAGATGGCTCTTTCTACTAGAGATGATCCAAGTTTAGAATCAGATCAGCAGAAACTGCTCCCCCTGCAGGAAACTATAGAACATACCAAAAAAGGAGCACCAATTCAAGACAGAAAATATAGCCCCTTTAAACCAAGTGACTTGAGCGCATGGAAATCAATCATCCCTAGTTTTGAGAAAAATCCAAACACTGTAATTTCACAGTTAAGAACTATATTTAATATATATCAACCCACTTGGGCTGATGTTACTTGCCTTATGGAAACTTTACTGTCCCCAACTGAGATTACAGACATTATCTCAGCAGGAAATGCCCTTGTTGCGAAGGGTAAGGCCGATGTGGAATGGCCTCTAAAGGATCCAGAGTGGAATTATAATAATGATAGGGATTTCCAAAGATTAAAAGATGCTAGAGAAACACTTCTGAAGGGAATGGAATCTTGCTCTAGAAAACTGGAAAACTGGCAGAAATTTTTAAGCCTACCTCAGGAGGCTAATGAAAGACCAAACAGATTTTATGATAGACTTTGTGAGGCCGCTAGACAGTACACCAGATTGGATCCAGTAGATTTAAGAGATTCCTATATCGTTCTCAACACATTTGTTTATAATTCACTGCCAGAAATACGCAGATACTTTCTGACACAATGTCCAGACTGGAGAACTCTCACAGTAGATAGGATTAAGGAACTTGCAAATTATGTCTTTGACTCACGTGAGGAAGGTCCAGATCACCCTAAACAGAGCATTCTGGCACCGGCAATTCCTAGTCAGCTATGTGAACACCGGAACAAGGACACTAAGGTGTGTTGTTACTGTCGTAAGGAGGGGCATGAATTGAGAGAATGTAGGAGTTGGAGAAGAAATTCTAATTCTAATTACAGGCGAAATCAAAATAGAAATAGATCTTTTCGGAGGAATACAGAAAAGCAGTACCAGAATAATGGTAACCAAGGTCCCTCTCAGAGGAGGGCACAGGAATGACGGGGTCTTGGGGAGGAATGGAACATAGATAATGAAAGCCATATATTCCCAGATCCAGATTTTTTGAATACACTTGTGCCAGTCCATTCACCTCCCCAGAGTAAAGAACTACATGTCACCCTAAAAGTGGGTGAGACTTATTACGATTGTCTGCTAGACACAGGAGCCTCTAAATCAGTATTAGTAAGCAAACCAGATGCTGGGTGTAGACCTGTAGGATTTTTGAATGTAGTGGGAGTCTCAGGAAAGAGCCAGAGAGTGGCAAAATTGAATCCTCGCATGGTATCTATGGGGCCCTTAACAGTAGAACATTCATTTTTACTCATGCCTGATGCCCCTGTAAATTTATTAGGTCATGATCTCCTTTGCAAGCTTAGAGCAACCATATCTTGTGCTCCAGATGGGGCTGTCTCCCTACAATTGCCAGAGGATACTGTTCATTTATTACCAATTTTACTTACAGAAGGTCAAGGAACAGTAGGGGAAGTATCCAAAATTCCCTCTGACATTCCTGAGTCTTTATGGGCCTCATCCCCTAATGAGGTGGGGCTCCTTAAGTCTGCCATGCCTGTTACCTTTAAAGTTAAGGGGGGACCACCCCCCTCCATTCCACAGTATCCATTGTCTAGGGAAGCAATAGAAGGGATCACACCTATAATTGAGGCTTTGAAAAGCCAGGGTATTATTATTCCATCTCATCACTCTCCATGCAATACTCCCATTTTGCCAGTTAAAAAACCAAAGCCTGGGCCAGATGGTAAACCTGTTTATCGTTTTGTGCAAGATCTTAGAGCGATGAATAATTATGTTATTCCTAGACATGCTATAGTTCCAAACCCAGCTATGATAATTTCATCCATTCCCTATGAATCTACATGTTTCACAGTGGTAGACCTCTGCTCTGCCTTTTTCTCCATACCAGTACATGAGGACTTCCAATATTTATTTGCTTTTACCTGGAAAAATAGACAGTGGATCTGGACTAGACTCCCACAGGGATTTGTAGACAGTCCCACATTATTTTCCCAAATTTTACAGCAGGATCTGGCCTCCATTACCTTTAAAGGCTCCACACTAGTACAATATGTTGATGACTTACTTTTGGCCTCTCCTAATGCTGAAATTTGTCAGGAAGATAGCCGTCACTTACTGCTGGAGCTGCACAAGAGAGGACACAAGGTTTAGAGAGGACACAAGGTTTCCAAGTCAAAGGTACAATGGTGTTTGCCCCAGGTAGACTATTTAGGATTTATTTTGGCTTCTGGAACTCACTCTGTCTCTTCTAAGCGAGTCCAGGCCATTCAACAACTCTCTGCCCCCACTACTAAGAGGCAGTTGAGAGCCATTCTGGGAGCAGCCAGGTACTGTAGACAATTGATACCCTCTTTTGGTGAAATTACTAAACCTCTCATAGCTCTAATAAAAAGTTCTGTCCCAGACATTTTACAGTTGGATCCCCAGCATCTCTCAGCCATAAAAGAATTAAAACGGGCCTTGTTATCAGCACCTGCCCTAGGACTACCAGATTATAGTAAGCCTTTCACTCTCTTTGTGCATGAACAAAGGGGGGTGGCTTCTGGAGTTCTGACTCAATCACTGGGGCCTAACCAACGTCCTATAGCCTACTATTCAACTCAGCTGGACCCTGTAGCGGCTAGAGCACCACCTTGCCTTAGGGCAGTGGAGGCCACAGCCCTTTTGGTAGAAAAAGCCTCTGATTTGGTCCTAGGTAACCCTCTAATGGTGCAATGCCCTCACGAAGTAGGGGCTCTCTTACTACGTCACAGGACACAAGCCTTTTCAGATCAAAGGCTGGCTAAGTATGAAATAACACTGTTAGGTAATGAGAATATCACTTTAAAACGCTACACAGTTCTCAATCCAGCAACGCTACTCCCTAACTTACCATTCTCGGGGGAACCATTGCACGACTGTGCTTCTTTAGTTGATATGGCTGAAAAAACCCATGATGATCTTTTTGATATACCTTTAGAAAATCCTGATCTTGTCCTCTATACAGATGGTTCCTTATTTATGAGAGAGGGAACCCGTTTTACTGGAGCTGCTGTAGTTTCTGATTATGACACCCTCTGGGCAGCTTCTCTGCCTTCCCATTTTAGTGCACAGGCTGCTGAACTTGTGGCTCTTACACAGGCCTGTAATATAGCCAAAGGTAAGAGTGCCACTATTTTTACTGACTCAAAATATGGCTTTGGCATATGCCACTTTATGGGTATGATTTGGCATCAACGAGGCTTTCTAACATCCTCGGGCAAGGCTATTGCCAATGGGGACCTTATCGAGGACCTCTTAGATGCCCTGAAACTGCCTTCTTCCCTAGCCGTTGTACATTGCCCTGCCCACACAGTGAATAGTGATCCTGTTTCAAAGGGAAATGCACGAGCTGATTCTGCAGCCAAGCTTGCTGCATTAGAAGCTCCTGAACATGTATTTAACCTTTCACCTTCTGAGGATATTCCTTCCAACCTAACCTATGATGATTCTGAAGTAGAAAAGTGGAAAAAGAAATTTAAGGCGAAACAGATCAATGGCATCTGGGTGTCTCCGGAAGGTAAGCCACTTCTTCCCTGGAAATTCTACCACCAGGTATGCCTCTCTGTTCACAGAAAAGGCCATTTTGGTACACAAGGCATTGTAGACTCTATTAAGAGAACCTGGATAGCACCAGGTGTGACTAATACAGCATCTCGAATCTGCTCGGGCTGCTCCACATGTCAGTCTTATAATCAGTATGCTTTTAAGGCCAAAGCTTATGGAGGGCGTCCTCTAGCATATACACCTTTTGAGCACTTACAAATTGATTATATTACGATGCCAAAAGCAGGACATTATAAATTTTGCCTTGTTATAGTTGATCAACTCACTCGGTGGGTGGAGGCCTTTCCCAGCCCCCGAGCCACAGCTGCTTTTGTTGCCAAAATTCTTCTTAAAGAGATAGTACCGGGGCAGCTAGGTGGCGCAGTGAATAGAGCACCGGCCCTGGAGTCAGGAGTACCTGGGTTCAAATCCGGCCTCAGATGCTTAACACTTACTAGCTGTGTGACCCTGGGCAAGTCACTTAACCCCAATTGCCTCACTAAAAAAACCACAAAAAACACAAAAAAAAAAACACAAAAAGAGATAGTACCTCGTTTTGGCCCACCAGCCCGCATCGATTCTGACAAAGGCACACATTTCACTGATTTGATTTTATCCCAAATCTATTCTTTCTTGGGAGTGACTCCAAAATTCCACACGCCCTACCATCCACAAAGTTCAGGCCAAGTTGAACGTATGAATAAAGAGCTTAAGAGTATGATTGGCAAATTATGTACTGAAACCCATTTGAAATGGCCTGATGTTCTACCATTGGCATTATTCTATTTACGCAGTAGACCAAGAGGAGAACTTCATATATCTCCTTATGAAATGCTTTTTGGTCACCCTCCTATCCAAGCTAAAACTTTTTCCCCAGTTTATACATCACTGGTGGGAGGTGATACTTCTGTTGCCTCCTATATACAGGAATTACAGACCAGGCTACGTGAACTCCATGAGGCAGGAGCTGTGGTCCAGGCAGGACCATTAGACTTTTCATTGCACAGCCTCAACCCAGGAGATAAAATATATGTAAAGAATTTTCAGAGAACCAGTGGAACCCAACCTGCCTGGGAAGGACCTTTTCAGGTATTAATGACAACTCCTACTGCCATTAAAATTGGTGAAAAAGACTCATGGATTCATTGCTCTCATGTAAAGCCTGCACCATTCATAGGTGAAGAGATTTCAGATAGACCTGAGGTAGACGCTAAAGAGCTAAAAACCCTAACGATAGCAACTGTTAAAGAGCAAAGAGAGTCCAGAGGAAATAGGCAGTTCCCATTTGATAATACCACTGATCAGTTAAATGCTTTGGGAGTCAGTCTTCGTAAAGTATCAGGAGATGGAAATTGCCTTTTTAGGGCTTTAGCAGACCAGCTAGAAGGTCACTGTAGAAATCATCTCAGACATAGACAAGAAGCTGCTTCTTATATGATTAACCATAGACAAGAGTTTGAGTCTTTTAGAGTAAATGACTCCCCTTTTGAGGAATATGTTGACGAATTAAAGAAATTTGGAAAGTGGGGAGGAAATGATACAACTGTAGCATTTGCTAAGCAGCATCAGTTGAATGTGGTAGTTCATCAGTTAAATCAGCCCTTATTGAAAATCAGTGGCACAGACAAAACTGATGCTAGAGAACTCCACATTTTCTACCATAAAGAACATTATGACAGCATTAGAAAGATCAATGACAATTCAGAAACCCCTGCCACTTTGGCATGCAGAGAATTGGGGAACCAGTTAAAACAATGTGGCATACCCCAAACTCTAGCAGCTTAAATACCTTAAAATTTAACAAGCATTTCCTTCTACAGGCAAAAGTACTGAAGCACATGGCCTAGTTTTCTGGCCCACCTCAATTTCTCCCACCCTTTCCCTACCCTATACCTATTTTTTTTAATCCTTTTTGTTTTTGTTTTTGTTTTGACTTTTGAAAGGCACTGACAAGACCTGGAATTCACCACACCTTTAAGTTCTTTAAGAGCACAAAAGGGTGCTTAGCAAATCTTTTCCTTTTTATTTTTGGTTTTGCTTTGTTTTGACTTTTGTTTCTTTTGCTTTTCTTTAAAAACCCGATTTTGTAAACTAAGTGACTTTTCAAAGACATTTTAAGTATATGCTGTGGGTGAGACCATCCAGCCTCAGAAGCTACCAGAATTCTTCTTTTTTTTACTCTCTTTTTGAGAGAACCATGAGTTCCAATGAGTTTTATTTTATTTATTTTCTCTTTCTCTTTTCTCTTTTATTGTGTTCTGTTTAACTAAAAAAGACCAGAAAGGGTTATTGAACCCTATTGCTGGATACCTCACTGAAAACATTGAATATTGAATCTTGCTAATTGAAGTCTTATTTCTTTTTGATAAATTAATCACTTTAAGTATCTGCTACTGTTATACTAGAGAATTCATGTATAAGATGATGTGGTTTACTTGCTAAAAGAAGATTATGTAATAATGTCTAATATAATCAGCTATTTACATTCATTTATTATTTATATGTCATTATTCTCTGGGTATGGTTTGGAATTATTGTATATATCACTAATATGTTCTGAGTTATGCAGCATAGCACAAATTTTTACCATCATACTGTCTTTGGTGAAATTAATATGAGATTTTGGAAGTATGGAAACTTATCATTTCAGAGACTAACTTGCTGTGAACTCTGATGCAGGCCCTGGAGAGAATATATGTGCAACAAAAGGAGAGACAGGTATACGTAAGTCCATGGTTTGCTTATGATGGTGACTATGTAGAGCACAGTTACTAGGCACAGTCCAGTATTCATCCTCTCTCCCTCCTGATTTAACCTAATTTAACTGAACTTATTTATCTTTTTATCTCACTCAGTTGAACTCACCTGTGGCCTAGCACAATCACTGGCTGTCTCGGAACCATGAGATATGGTATGATAACCTTTCCATAACATTTTCAGGTGTCATGAACACATACTAAATTTGGCTTTGATCCAGACACATGGTGGTAAAAAGTGTTACAGATTGCATAACTACCTCAACCCTCTATTAGAAGTCTAAGGATATAAATGCTATGCTAAGGTTTAGTAAAAATACAGCAATTCAAACACTTAAAGAAGAGAATCCAGCTTTCCAGACCAGAGTCCAGAATCCAGTTTTTCCAGACCAGAATCCAGACCAGAGTCCAGAATCCAGTTTTCCAGACCAGAATCCAGTTTCCTCCTGATGACATCTTACCACTTCAAGAAGACAAGAGAACTCAGAGACTTTATATGTTTTGTTTTTCCTATCTCCTTTCTGTTATAATATACACTATCTGTAACATGTACTCTCTGCAGAGGCTCTCCCTTTGCAAGACTAATGTCAAAGTGTTGGTTCATGAGGACAAAAAAAAAATCGCCCCTCTGGACAAAACTTTCCTCTCTTCCTTTTCTATATTGTTGTTCACATATTATTAGTTAGCAATAGTTATTATATTATTTTTATTGTTCCATCAAGGAAATATTTTGTTTCTTGAGGAACAAAAGGGGGGAATGTGGTAAAAAGTTTTAACAGTCGGTTAGATAATGGAGAGATGCCAGTTTTTTTTAGGACCACCCTTTTGGGGAGGAGACCAACAGCATGAGCTACGCACACCAGTCCGCCTGCGACACACGCCAGATTGCCTGCTGAGCACTCAACTTCCGGGTGCGAGCTTAAAAGGCAAGGAGAGAACAGAAGTGGGGCCTTTCTCCTGCTCAGCTGGTCTCCTGGCTGCGCTGCACAGACAGACGCGGACTGGAGTTTGACTCGCCCGGCTCTCGGTTAACAGCACGCGCTTGACTTGGTCTCTCTCCCCAAAGGTGGCCTTGGGCTTTTGGTGAGTTTTATACAGAATATAGACTAAGCCTAGACTTAAGACGATTTGTATTGTATTTCTACTTTCCTATCCTTCTAATCAACATCACCTTGTGACTACCATACAATAAAAGCTCTATCTAGAAAACCAGAAGCTTCTTCCATTTACTAGTCTGGGAGATAAATTAAGGGAAAGGTTAATTAGGGGAGATTTATGATCTAATATCCAATTTTAATCTCACATCCTTCTGCAGCTCATTTGACACATGAAGAACTGAGGCAAACAGGGTAAAGTGACTTGCAAGGGTCACACAGCTAGTAATTGTCTGAGGCCTGATTTGAACTCAATAAGATGAGGGTTCCTGACTTCAAGACCAGCAGGACACCTAGATGGCCAGAAATTAATTGAAACTTATTAAAAATTGCGAGGTTGGGGGGCAGCTAGGTGGCGCAGTGGATAGAGCACCAGCCCTGGAATCAGGAGGACCTGAGTTCAAATCTGGCTTCAGACACTTAACACTTACTAGCTGTGTGACCCTAGGCAAGTCACTTAACCCTAATTGCCTCACCAAAAAAAAAATTGCGAGGTTGATCAATGAATGTATGTAATGTATACAGTAAACAAAATAACTTCATGTTTAATAAACAGTAGTTGGGGGTGGGGAGGGGATGACACACTATTTCATTAAAAAAAAACAGATGGGATAAGAGGAAAGCAGTTTACCAGAACACCTCACACCTCCTATCAAATTAAACTACAAACTGATACATGAATTAACTGTAAGAGGGGAATCAAGAGCAAACTGTAGGAGCAAGAAGGAAATTACTTTTCCCATCTATGGATAGGGGAAGAGGTCATTACAGAACAAGCAATGGGGAGGATTGCAGAAAAGCGACAATTCTGCTTTTATAAAGTGCAAATGTTTTTGCACAAACAGAGTGAATGCAATTAAAATGACAAGGGTTAACAGTTAAGTGAGAGAAAACATCTTGGCAGTAAAGTTCTCTAAAGACTATTGCATGTGCAACATAGAGAAGGAATTGATTCTACTTTCTGACATTAAGAGCCATTCTCCAAGAGGTCAAAGGATGTGAACAGGAAGTTTTCCAAGGAAGAAATCCCAGCTATGAACAGCCCTATGAAAAAGTGCTCCAAATCCCTCATAATGAAAGAAGTGCACATGAAAACACCTCTGTCCTTTCAGTCTGTAAATCATAGAGATCTGCAAGGTCAGGGACAGTCCCCTCTTTCTCT
Source organism: Dromiciops gliroides (assembly GCF_019393635.1). Classification (NCBI taxonomy): domain Eukaryota; kingdom Metazoa; phylum Chordata; class Mammalia; order Microbiotheria; family Microbiotheriidae; genus Dromiciops; species Dromiciops gliroides. The sequence continues at coordinate 81,070,055 of NC_057867.1, read as the reverse complement.
TCAACAACAAAGTACATGGAAACACCCCATTTACCGGATGCTGGTTGAAACTAGAATAAAAAATAAATACACCATTCAATTAAACAACACCAAGCAAAAGAGATGATATGGAGAAGGGGAGGGGAAGAGGTGCTACACTGTCTCCTCTCTGCCCAGCCCAAGGCCAAGCCAAGGGTGGGGGGAAAAGAGGGAAAAAAATATTGAGGATGGGAGGGAGGGAGTGTCACCAAAAGCTTCTCCCTGCTTGCCTCTACTGCACCCAACCCCATCACATAACCCCCCAAGCCCCAGTACTCCATACAGAGTCCTGGGAAGGGAGATCACCCTAGATAGGAGCCACCCTGGAAGACTATTCACACAGGGGGTTCACCCCATAACACACACGCACACAAACACACAGATGTTCCTACCTACATACACATCAAAGGTTATCAATATGATATGGGGAGAAAGCACATGGGTCTTTATGTTCTCCTTAGACAGTAGTTATGGGACAGAAAGGGAGTGTTCCGAAAAATTCTCCTCTGGGGTGCATCCTAAGAGATTGGACTAAGCTAGAACTTAAAAATTTGAGAAAGAGATGCATGATACATTTTTGTAACAATTTATGGCCACATTATCTGCTAGGAACTGAAGGAAACTGGCCTGTACACGGCAACCTTAATTATAATACCATTTTGCAATTGGACAAGTTTTGCAAGTGTGAAGGGAGATGGACAGAGATTCCATACATATTGGCTTTTATGACTTTAAGCCAGAAGTCAAAAGGAAAGGATGAGGTCCCCCTGCCAGTTGAGAATCACCGCAAGTCCAAGCAATTAGCTAACCCTTTGGGAACCTCCTCTGAGACCCCGGACAACCCCCTGCTCCTCAAACTCATTCCCTACCTGTTTCTCGTTTCACTCCTTCCCCACCTGCTTCTGTACCTATGGGTCAACCACTGTCATAACACTCTATGACTGAGACCTCCCCTTGCCTACCGGCTGATCTCAGAACCAATTCCCCGTGCCTTCCACAGCCGAGCTGCGGCCACACTGGGAGTGGATGTCAGTATCCTTCTATTTTCCCGATCCTGTTATACCCCATTCACAATCTAGGGGAACTCCAATACATTCCCCATTTTCCTGTGCAGACGATCCCATCTGCTTTATCTAATCTTCAGTCGCCTACCCCATCTCCTTTTCCCCATCTCCACCCACACTGCAGCCAAAGACTGTTTCCCCTCCCTCACCTACTCCACAGCCAAAGACTGTCACCCCTCCCCCACTGGGCCCTCCACCCAATCCTCTGTCTTGGCCTCCACCTGAGCTATCTCCTCAACCAGGTCCTTACCAGCATCTCCCTCTGCTTCCCTGCTTCCATTAAGGGAATTTCCCATTGGGGAGGACACAACATTGAGGCATGTTCCTTTTTCCATGAACAGTTTATCTCAGATTAAAGAGAAATTGGGGAGCTACTCAGAGAACCCCACAAAGTTCATAGATGACTTTAAGTCTGTGACACTGGAGTTTGACCTTTCCTGGACCGATTTGCAAATTATTCTTGCCAGCTGTTGTGCCCCTGATGAGAAAAAACAGATTTGGGACCTGGCGGTACAAGTTGGGGATGAACACTCGCAGGTTGGAGATTGGGTTGGGGTCCCTGGATTTACAGCTGTGCCAGTTGTAGAACTGAGATGGAACTATGATAACAGGGAAGACAGGGCTTGTAGAAATCACATGGTCACCTGCCTAGTTGAGGGAATGAGAATGAAGGGGGGTTAAGAAACAGGTCAATTATGGAAAGATGAGGGAGATAACACAGGGGTCTGATGAAAATCCTGCTGTCTTCATGAGCCGCTTAGCAGACTCTCTGAAGAAATATCCCAACCTAGACCCCCAAAGAGATGTAGGAATAACTGTCCTCAATATTCATTTTATCAGCCAGTCTGCTCCTGACATTAGGAGGGAACTCCAGAAGTTAGAATGGGGTCCCCAGATCCCATCCTCACAACTCCTTGATATTGCTTTTAAGATTTTTAATAACAGTAGCCATAGAGAGAGGAAAGATGGTTCGTGCCCACTCCATAGATCAAGCTTCTATAATAGCAGCAGCCATCACCACATCTGCTACCAGCAGAACTCCGGCTGGCCGAGATTCTGGCATCTGCAGTAAACCGGGACACAGAAGTGGGGGACGCAGCACAAAGGTGAGGCCAGCTCTCCTACCTCTTTGTCCCCAGGGCAGCATCCAAGAGATCAGCTTAGCAAAAATCCAGTTCTCTGCAGCTTGGTCTCCTGGCCAGCCCTTTGTCAAGCCCATGGCCAAGCTGGGCATAGAAGGCAAGCCTAGGAATGGTTTTGGGGTGACCTCTGTCTTACTCTCCGGTTCAGGTCCTAGCATTCAATCAAGGCACAAAGTGGGGATGGGGTAAAAGGACTCTAAAATGTAGACAGACACTGCCTCTCACAGAACTAGACTTTGATATGATTACTTAATGCCAGTAAAGCAGGCCATGCCCTGTCCTGCATTCAGCCTTTCCAGCTTCCACTGAAAAAAAAAGCGGTCACACTTTACTCCTGATCAGATAAAGTCCATTTTCGTTTTTGCTCTAGTCAGTTTTAATTTTTTTGTTTAAGTCTGTTCCATCTAGGCTCAAGGATTCATGGCACTGTGCCTACCTGTCGCCTCTGGACCCTCTGGGCCTCTCACAGCTCCTCACACTTGGGATCAGACCTTCTCCACTTCTCTCCCCTCCCCCTCCCTTGCGACGTGATTTCTTCAACACCCCCCCCCCCCCCCCCCCCCCCCCCCCCCCCGTCAGCATGAAGCAGTTTCAGAAGAATCTTCGTCCCTTTTCCTTTTATATAGAGAAGTGGGGAAATGCTGTGGGCCCAAAGTCCCCCAGAAGTTCTCTGGGGCACATTGAGGAATCTTCTTGAGAAACTAAACCAGAGGACAGATATGCCTAGAGAGATGGAATCAAATTGGACTGAGCTAACTTCAGGACCTCCACCCTTCATTCTGGTCTCCCTTACCCCTGGGGAGGTAACTTTGGGTGTGGCTGTGGCCTCTGTTTCCTGAAGAGAGAGATGGCTTGAGAGATCCACAGCCACCCCTCACCCAATTCCTCTAGCCACCACCAGTGGGGGATGGTCCTCCCTCACTAAAGGAACTTTCCACAGGCAGATGGTCACACCCCCATCAGTCCTCTATAAAAGTACCTGCCAGTCTCCTGCTTGAGGAGATTGGTACCTCAGAGCCACGTGCTTTGTTCCATACCTATCTCCCCATGAAAAGTCCAAGGATTTCTTTCATGGTTTCCCTTCCCCCCACTCCCTTCCCTTACCCCTAAATAAACTACCATCTTATTCTAACTGCTTTTGTGTGCAAGAGGGTATAATTCTTTAAAGAGGAATTCCTAAGAACCCCTACCCCTAACCCAAACCCTGTACCCCATTTCCCCCATAACAAATATGACCTTCCACCCCACCCCCTTTACAAACATCCCTCTGCAAGCTAAGAGAAGCCAATGGGGGGGGAAGGGGTGCAGTTTGGAGGGGAACTGAAGAGAAGGACAAGACTGGGAGGGGATGAGGCAGGAGCACTTACTTGACACCCAGACCCTCAGGCAGTTAGCAGTACCCTTGGATCGGTCAGTAGGGAAGATGGAGGGATGTGGTGGGGGAGGGGAAGGGAAGGGGGTAAGGGGCAGGCAGACCTTGAGCTCCTTGCACCCCCTCTCCAGACTCAAAGGAAGAGGGAGATCATCAGTCCATCCTCCTCCTCCTCCAGAGACAAAGAGGACTTACACTAATGGGGGGGGGGCAGCTAGTCTCTTCCCAGAACACTGGGGAAAGGAGTAAGGAGCAAAGGGGGCTTTGTAACATCAGGCCCAGAGCAGTGGGGACCTCCCCACCCAGTCCCTTCTCTTAGCCCCCATAATCCAGCCTGGCTAGGGGAGGGGGCTCTAGTGCATCTTGAAACTGGAGGTGGCATCGGGGCTGACCAAGGTCTCAGGTTCCTGAGGACAGGATGCTGGTGATGGGGTGGGGCAGTGGCTGAGCTCAGCTTGGGGTGGTTGAGGGTCGAAACTGGGAGAGGGAGGGCGAGAAGGGGGAGGGGAAGGTCGAGGGAGGGGGGTCGTGGGCTCCACAAAAGGGAAGACACAATAGCTACAGCAGCATCTGCAGAGCACCAGCCCTTCAAAGGGACTTGGATTCCACCCAAGCCCCAGAGAACAGCAGAGGAGGAAGGGGGTGGTCTGGGGGAGGGGCGGGTCTCAGCCTCCTTTCTCCAGGCAGGAGGAGACAAAGATCAGGCGGCAACAAGGGGCACCTGGGCACGTCTGCTGCCTTTGTTCATGGGTGGATACCCTAGTCCAAAGCCTATATAATGTAAACCTTCCAGAGCCTGGAGAAAAGGGAGCCACACCCTCCTCTCTGGCTCAGTCTCCTCTACCAAGTGACTTCATCAGTTTCTTTCTCAAACTATTTTAGATTTGGGGTTTTATGCTCTCCCACACCAGGCTCCCTGCCACTCCTGGAATTGAAGGCACAAGACCTAGACTGAAGTGCTGCCTTACTAATTGTGTGACCCTAGTTAAGCCACTGAAACTTTGTAAACCTCAATTGTCATTACTGTAAAATGGGGTGGAAATAATATCTATGCTAAGTAAATTACAGGGTGGTTGTGAAGTTCAAATGAGATGTTGACAAAGTACTTTTCACACAACGAAGTACTATAGAAGTATTTATTATTCTTGTCATTATTAATCATCTATGTTAGTCTTTTGCATGGAGTTTACATATCTTTTCTTTTCAATGTAAACTGAGGTAAACTTGTCTTAAAAAGGAACTGAGATCTCTCATTCCCCAAAGGGGAAGATTTGAGAAAGTAGAGGCCAGTTCTCCAGAGAACACAAACATCAGTGCTTGAGATTTAAATCCCCTTCTTCACCAAAGGGAAGGAAACCAGAGAAAGACAATGCTTGTAAAATTAAAGAAAGGTTTTTATTAAGCAGAGAAGAAAAGTTTAACATGCTGCATGGGTGTTATGCAGCCTGTGCTGAATAAGACACCAGGTAGTAGATTGTGTGGGTTTATATCCATTTTAAAGAGGCAGATAAGGAGTTTTAGAAAGGTGGGCTTACTCACTGGGTTCCATTCTCAAGGGGAGGGGGAGTGAGGCTTTCCAGGGGTCAAGGATATGGCCTTTGATACACAAATCAGAAATCATCCTCGGTGCTAAGCAGTTCACAGTTCAAAGCTTTATTAGGAGATGTCTTGATAAGGAGATCCCTCAAAAACCAGGATAATTCTGAGAGTCCATAACCAGAGATGGGGGAGACCTATGAACAGGCAATGTTCATAGTCTCATACCTTGCAGTCAGGTAATGTAGTAGCAGCCTGGTAGGTCTGGGTCCAGTTAGGGATGCTCTGGCCCTGAGGGGGAAACTCTGATCATGGAGAAATATCGTTGATGAACTTGCTGGGTTCAGTTAGAGATGACTCTTGCCTTGGAAAAGCGAAGTAGTTAATTAACCAGATACTGGTTAGTCAAACAGATAACAAAGCAGACCAGTCATGGGCACCTTGAAATTTACAGCATGAGCTTAGTTGGGAGCCAGTCGTGTTTGCTGTGATTAGGACCACGTAGTGACAATAATCTCAAGTTAGGAATGTGGCATATTCATTACTTTAGGTATCCCACTCCCCAAATAGCTAGTGATGTGGGATGGAATTAGGGTCAAACTGATCATGAGTTTTCCCAAAAGAATTACAAGACTCAGTGACTCAGTTTCCCAAGTTTTATTGCAATACTTTGAGTGACTACAGGGAGAGAACCAGAAAAGTGGAAAGGTATCTCTCGAATAGTGAAAGAAAAGACAGTTATATTTATAGTATGGATAAATTGATTATCAGTCTCATTACAATAATTTCCACATTAGGGAGGTACAGGGCAAGGCCTGTCCTAATTTGGGGTTCCTGGGGTCTTAAACTAACCCCCGAGGGGGCAGCTAGGTGGCGCAGTGGATAAAGCACGGGCCCTGGATTCAGGAGTACCTGAGTTCAAATTCGGCCTCAGACACTTGACACTTAACTAGCTGTGTGACCCTGGGCAGGTCACTTAACCCCCATTGCCCCGCAAAAAACCAAACCAAAACAGAAACAAAAACAAAAAATAAACTAACCCCTGAGGTGGGTACCTTTTCCCATGGAGGTGTGTTTTGGGAGTTTATACATCATAAGGTGAATCTGGGGACAAATTTGGCCTTTTTTTGAGCATGTGTCTTTCTGGTTCCCATGGCTAGTTTCAAAATATCTCCATTTTTCATTTATTTCTAGTTTGATTTTCTATAGTCTGTCAGTTTATCATTGTTATTGTTATGGTCTCTCTGACCTGTCTCTTTATGTTCTTGTTATGGGTGCTGATTAATGTGGGTAAGAGAACCTAGGCCCTGACTTGTATTAATGAAGACTCAAGTCCTAAGTGATCCATTACCTGGGGTCTGAATCCCTTTTAGAGCTCACATCTAAATTAGAGCTTGAGTCTTAGGGTTTTTGTTAACCCCTTTTTGCCTCCTACATCAGGCATCATCATCATTTTCCAAACTGTTGTAACTTTTCAGTCCTAAGTCTCTCCCCCACCCCACCCCCTTCTCTCCTCTATAAAACTATCACCTTCTGCTTTGTTCAGGGAGCTGAGATTTAGACTTCTTCTCCCGGCCATACCTCTGGGTGCTGAATAATAAAAAGTTTCACTTAAATTTTGATTGGATCATGTAAATATAATGGGGGAAATAGGATACGGGTTGGGTTAGGGGTTGGGGTTCTTAGGAATTCCTCTTTAAAGAATTACACCCTCTTGCACACAAAAGCAGTTAAAATAAGGTGGTAGTTTATTTAGGGGCAAGGGAAGGGAAGGGGGAGGGAAGGGAAACCATGACAGAAAGCCTTGGACTTTTCATGGGATATAGGCACAAAGCACGTGGCTCAGAGGTACCAATCTCCTGGAGCAGGAGACTGGAAGGTACTTTTTTTTTTTTAGTGAGGCAATTGGGGTTAAGTGACTTGCCCAGGGTCACACAGCTCTATCCACTGCACCACCTAGCCGCCCCTTGGAATGTACTTTTACTGAGGACTGATGGGGGGGAGGGGTGACCATTTGACTGTGGAAAGTTCCTTTAGTGAGGGAGGACCATCCCCCACTGGGGGTAGCTGGGGGAATTGGGTGAGGAGTGGAGGACCATCCCCCACTGATAGTGACTAGAGGAATTTGGTGAGGGGTGGCTCTCTCTTCAGGAAACAAAGGCTGCAGCCACACCCAAATTTATCTCCCCAGGGGTAAGGGAGACCAGAATGACGGGTGTAGATCCCAAAGCTAGCTCAGTCCAAACTGGTTCTGCTTATCTCTCTAGGCGTATCTGTCCTCTGGTTTAGTTTCTTCAAGGAGAAGATTCCTTGATGTGCCCCAGAGAACTTCTGGGGTGCTCTGCACCCCATGACATTTACGAGTAATTCTTTGAAATAGGAATATTTTCAGACCCAGTTGAGTGGTTCTAAGGAAAACGACTCCTGCTCAACAATTCTCTGGAACTCAGTGGCGGTGATGTGTCAAAGGCTCATTTATTGTCATTCTTTGGAGAATGGGCAACCCAGTATGCAGCTGGTGGGTGAAAAGAATGGGGGCTCACAGGTGCCTTTTTAAACCCTAGTCCCTAACAAGAATGGACCCTCCCCTTTTTTCATCACTAGCCCAATTACTAAAGGGTTACAATCTATGTGCAAAAACTAGCTAATGGGCATCTCAGACTGTCCCCACAACCTTAATGAATATGGTGCCTGCCACATAGTAAGCACTCAGGAAATGTTTGCTGCTTTAGCTGGCCATTGCTCCTTACCAGTATTAGGTTCCAAATGAACTGGAGAAGATCCAGAAGACGGGATTCCAGTACAGGGAAATGCCTCATGATTAGGAGATTCAGTTGTAGTAAATGGGGAGGGTTAGTCTGAGGAAGAGAAGGCTTGGGGGAGGGGGGAAACCACAAAGGATTACCAGTTGTGTGCTACTGACTCTGGTAATGGGAGCCTCAGGCAGCTCCCTAGGCATTTCCTTCTGATAAGTCTGGGGCCCTGGTGATCTTTGGAGAAACTTATAGATAAATCTTCCGGTATTCACTTATGGGTAAGGCCTTAGGCCAGGCACTAAGCATACAAAGGTAAAGAAATTTGGTCCGGTCAATGGACAATTTTGATGACATAAAATGAAAATGGTTTGGGATAGGCAAAATGCAGCTAAAATTAGAAGAGGGGGCAGCTGGGTGGCATAGTGGATAAAGTACTGGCCCTGGATTCAGGAGGACCCGAGTTCAAACCTGGCCTCAGACACTTGACACTTATTAGCTGTGTGACCCTGGGCAAGTCACTTAACCCTCATTGCCCTGCAAAGGGGAAAAAAAAAAGAAAAAAAAAAAGAGAAGTGAAATAAAATAAAATTAGAAGAGGAGTCAAAAGGGGAATGGGAGTGGTGAGCTTTGCCACAGCAAACTTCCCTTTTTATGCTAGATCTAACATAAAGTCCCTCTCCCATCCAGATTCACATTCTTCCCGATACATGTACACCACCCCCACCCCCAGATGTGGTGCCACTGCTGCCCCCCAACCCTTGGGACAACCAGACCCTGAGATTTTATAATTCTTTGTTATCTAACTTCAGAAAACGTCAGTGAACTCAGCAGGGAAAGGAAGGAAAATTTTGAGGAGGGGGAATAAGTCTCTAAGGCTTGAATAAAGTAGTCTGCTCTTATCTGAAAGGAACATCTTCTATTGGTTAACTGTTAACTCAGTAGGAAATGGAAGAAATGGGGAGAAGAAGCCTCCAGGACTTAAATAATGTATCCTGCCTATTGAAGAATAAGAGCCATTCCCCAATTGATGGATGGTTGGGGCTGAGAATAGGCTGATTCTGTAGGAGGCAAATTGGGCCATCAGTGACCAAATAAAAAAGGGCTTTAAATCAGAGGGGACAAACACTCCTCAGCAGAACCAGATTCAAATGGAATGGGGAAATACTGAACAAAATAAATAAAAATAAAACAGTATATAGATAATGTTAATGTATAATCTTCTAAGTCAATATGAAGCTGCAGGTATCCTGATGTAGGATTTTGGATCCCCCATTTCTATTTGCTCTAAATTACCAAAATGTGTGGAAATGCCAGATGAAAGTGCTCTGAGGGACTAGGTCTCACTGATGAGACTGTCTAAAATGGCAGATGAGGAGGATAACAGGTGCTAGAAGGGTTGTGGGAAAACTGGTACAGGCAGAGAAAAGGCATCACCTGATCTCTCCCCAAACAAATTCTAGACTTACAAATTAGAAGGTCAGCAGGAAAGGTGAGAATGGAGCACAGTTGAGCAGGCCTTGGGAGAGGCTTAATCAGCAGCAGTCAGGACAGTTTCTGGACCCCTCAGTCCACAGATGGCAAGGGGGTCAGACAACTGATCAGAAAATTGCTGGCACAAGGGGAATGTGGACTGTGAGCTATGACTGCAAAGAAAAATATAAAGTACCTTGAAGAAAAGTAAACAGCAAAAGAAGCTCTAACTATCCCATGGAAAAACTTGCGCCGGCCTCTGGGCCATGCTGGCACTATGCCTTCTTGGTTTCCTGTCTATAAGATAACTGGGGGCAGCTAGGTTGCTCAGTGGATAAAGCACCAGCCCTGGATTCAGGAGGACCTGAGTTCAAATCTGAACTCAGACACTTGACACTTACTAGCTGTGTGACCCTGAGCAAGTCACGCAAAAGCAAACAAATAAAAAACAACATATGTGCCTTGTGTACATATGTGCACATTTGTAGGTGTCTCCTGATATTTTCTAGCTGCTGGTTATTTAGATCTGCTCCAAGCTGAGAGGCCAGGACAAAGCTGGGAAGAAGTCCTCCCCTCCTGCCACCTAGGGATCATAATGGAGGCCAGATAAGGAGGTAGCCTGAGTGCCAGCAATTCAGAATTGCAGGTATCCTTGGCAACCAGCAGTCACCATGGCAACCAGTGATGAGAACTAGCTGCAGCTGTCTTGCTGGACACTACATTGTGCCTCTAGAGACATTATATTCCACCAAATGTGGGGTGGCTAACTTGCTCAGGATTTCCATTGGAAATGGTCTGAGACCCCCATCTTACTCCCTGATCTTTGAACAATTCAGAGATAAGCATCCTGGGACCCAGGGGTTGGACTTTTTGGCACAGGGCACTTCAATGCCTGCTTATACTTTAATATTTACATAACCAAACCAGCTAGCTGAAATCACTCATACAATGGCAGGGGGCTGAGCTCTGATGGGCTTAAATGGATTCATTTGTGCTGCATGTCAAGGGAAAAATTCTTTTTGCATTTTTATTGTTATTAAAAAATCACTGGGAGAAAGGCCTCCCTCCAGGATTAGGTAGACTACATCTGCTCCATAGTCCTGACAGTCTGACAGAAATCAGATGGTGGGAGTAAGAGTTTGATCTTAATTAGCTTTGAAGAATCAAACACTCTGTGTCTCTCTGTCTATCTCTCTGTGCCTCTGTCCATCTGTCCATCCGTCTGTCTGTCTGCATGTCTCTCTTCCCCTCACTCTCTCTGTCCTTTCAGGCACTGCCAATCTTATATGGTGTATATCTTTTTCCTCAGGTCCCTCTTTAACCAATCATTCCTTTAAGACCTTCAATGAGTCCATGGGATCACAGGACCCTATATCTAGTGATGGAGGAAACTTCAGAACCCATTGAATTATATCTTCCCTTTTTTATAGAAGGGGAAACTGAAAACCACAGAAGCCAAGTGACTTTCCTGTGAACACACAGCTAGCAAGTGTCTAAGGCAATATTTGAACTCAGGATTTCCTAACTTGAAATTCAGTGCTGCATCCTCTAGGTCCTGCTGCCTTCTATTCTCTCATCTCATTAAGATACTCTCATATCTCTAGAAGTTCTAAGACTAAAGGTACAAGGAAGGGTTTGGAGGTTTTGATGTTAAAGGAAAAATAATTTCCTGCTAAATGGAAAGGATCCTCTAACAAGCACTCAGTAGATCCTTATTGGCCTGAACTGAATTCTTCATCTTCCTGGCAACATAATACTCTATCCTGAAAGCGTCATTTCCTTTACCCCAGCTTTGCCTCTTGCTGATGTGAGAGGTTTGAAAGGATTTATCCAGAAGCTTAGTTTATGAGATAGCAACAGACATAAAATTTCAGCACCAAAGATGATATAAATCTCCTGTAGCATCCTATCATGAAAACAGCTGAATCCAATAATACACACCTATGTGTCAGAGAGGGCCCATGGAGACAAGGTAGCACCCCCACCCTGAGGTTCTTAGAAAATTCTGTCTACCAGAGTCTGATGCGAATGCATCATCTCCATCTTCCCAGCTCCCTGCATCTGAGGATTCCCATAGACATCAGTGTATCAAGTGATCATCAAGTGTCATCGAAGTGTATCAAGTGATCGAGTCTCATCAAAGATCACAAAGACAGACTGTAAAACCTGGATCTGGGGTGATCCCTACCCAAAAAAGATCCTTCTTCCTACATCAACTGTGCTAAGGAAATGGGATAATGGAACACAGGAGCCCACTTGCCCTTTGCTGCCAAGTGCCCAGTCTCAAAGCACCACAGAGTCATTGACAGTGAATCTGAAATGATTGGAAAAAGAGGTGATGCAAATTTGAACATTTTGTTCTCCTTTCCATTCCAAGATCTAGCAGGGGACAGAAGAGGATGAAAAATCTTTAAGAACTTTGTCTATGTGGAAGAGATGCAACCATTAGCAATGTAATAGCAGCCTTGTAGGCCCGAGTCCAGTTGGGGCTGCTCTGGCCCTGAGGAGGACACTAGGACCATGGAGAAATGAGGCTAATCAGCTTGCTGGGGTCAGTTCGAGATGACTCTTTCTTTGGAGAAGCAAAGCAGTTGATTAACCAGGTAGTAGTTGGTCAAACAGATAAGAAAGCAGCCACCCAGAAAGCCGGGCTCCTTGAAATTACAACATGAGCTTAGTTGGGAGCCAGTCATGTTTGCTATATACTTAGGACCAGGGAGTGACAATAATCTCCATTTGGGAATGTGCAATTTTTATTATTCATGTATCCAAATAGCTAACAACATCATCATTTTCAAACTTCTGTAACTCTTCAATCTTAGGTCTGTACCCCAGCCCCCTTCTTGCCTCTATAAAATTGTGATCTTCTCTGTTGCTCGGGAAGTTGAAGTTAGGCTTCTTCTCCCGCATCGCTGTCCTGATTAAGAACACGCCATAACCTGAAGTTAGGCCTCTTCTCCCGGCCATGCCTCTGTGTGCCAAATAATAAAAACTTTTACTCAAATTTCGATTGGATTGTGTCATCGAGGAATTCTTTGAAAGAGGAATGTTTTCTTTTTTTTTTAAAGGCTGCTCAAAGTTTATTAGTTTCTGTTGAATACAAAGTAAACCAAGTTACTGAGGCTGCTAGAAAGAACACAGGTGATTTGGATAGTAAAAAAAACCCCAAACGATAAGTGTGGTTTCTTTTACTTGTTTTTTGGTGTTTTGCTTTTGTTTTCCTTTTTTAAAAAAACACACACACAACACAACTATTTCTACACTCAAGCAGCCTGTCTATTCTAAGGAAATAGGTGGGAAAGGGAAGAGGAGGGAAGGGGGAGGAGGGGAAGGGGAAATGGGCTCTGAAGCCTAGCACACTTCAGAATCGGGGGAGCAGCACAGAGGGTGCTGCTGCTCATGCAGAAGGCCCAGTGTTGGTTTTGCTGGGTTCGCTGACATACCGCTTCCTCATGGCCTCCTGAGCCAGGTCACAGATGATCGTGCCATGAGCAACCTGGAAAGTTCTTGAGTGCTCTGGGGAATCCAATACAGTTGTCATGAATGGATGACTCGACTTCCCAAAGAAGAAGCTTGCCCACCAGTGGCCTGGATCTGATTTGGGAAGACCAGGATGGTGGGGGATCACTTCCCCAGAGTACTCAGCACTTCCACAGGAGCTGTTGCTGGAAGTGGAACCCAGATGTCTTTGGTAGTAGTCATGGGTTTCTACGAGTGAACCGCTGGATGGGATTGCTGCCATGTTGCTTGTTCTTGTGCTGATGTAAACGTTAGTGGCGGCTCCCGAGCAGCCCCTGTCAGGCAGTGGGCTGCGGCGGACGATCACGGGTGACCTGGCTCGGGAGAAGGGGGCACTAGGCCACAGAGCCCATTTGTAAAGGAGATAACGGGAGGATACTCCACGGCAACGGGAAATGCAAGAGTTCTTTGGATTTTCGGAATGTTTTCAAGAACCCATCTAGCAGTAACAGCAAGAACTTCTTTTTTCCCCACGGGAAATATTCATTTATAGAACGGATGCCTCAAAGAGTTGAGTTCTCAGTGTGGGGGGGCTTGACAAAGTTATACCAGGACACTCTTCTGGCTCAGAAATACGTCCAGGAGTCCGGCAGTCACTGGAACAGGCTGTGGCTCTGCAGCAGCTCGGTGGCCGAGTTGAAGCCAAGCGCCGACTCGTAGAAAGCCCGGATCTGCCGCCTCACCTGGCGCATAGGCGCGGTGGTGGCCTTCTTCTTGAAGGCCATCTCCCTGAGGACCTTGTCGGCCAGGTAGTGCAGCCACAGCACGTTGCTGTAGGGCTGGAAGTGCGCCCAGTCCCCGCGGCTCCTCTTTTTCATGAGCCTGTAGACCTCGAACTGGTAGTCGCCCCAGCCCCGGAAGAGCTCCTGCTCCTGGGAGAGGTCGCAGAAGACCACCAGGCCATTCTTCTCCAGCCGGGACAGGGTGTAGTCGATGATGTTCACCTGGATGCCCTGGGTGGCAATGGTGGCCGCCCGCCCATCCAGCGTGTAGCCCAGCTCCTTGGCGCCAGTCCTCCTCACCAGCACGTTGCCCCAGTGCAGGTCCCGGTGCTCGAAGCGCAGGGCGGCCTCGGCCACGGCCAGCGCCGCCGTGACCTGGTGCAGCAGGCTCTTGGCCGTGGCCACTGAGGGCAGCTGCTTCTGCATGCGCTCCAGGTCCGTGCCCCCGAACTCGAACTCCAGCACCACGTAGAGCTGCTCCGGCCCGAAGAAGTCAGGCCGCTGGTTCTCCGAGCCCCGGCGGCTGCGGAAGGCGTCCCAGGCCCGGAGCAGCAGGTCTGGGTAGGGGCCCCGCACGCAGCGCACCCCGTAGAGGCCAATGAAGCCCTCGGTGCGGTTGGGGGACTCCTCGGACAGGAGGCTCAGCTCCTTGGAGATGATGATCTCGGGCAGGATTTCGCCGAAGGTTTTCTGTGGGCTTCCGTTCACCAGCTCCCGGCCCTCGATGGCGATGACTTTCAGGGCCGCCGTGCGGTCCTCCGCCACGGTGCGGTCCACCTCCCCGAACACGCCCTCCCCGATCTTGTCGCAGCTCTGGATCCGGTCCGGGCTCAGGTAGTGCCCGAAGGCCAGCGGCCCCTCCTGCTGGCACTCTCGGAACACCTTCTCGGCGTCCGACAGCGCCATCTCGGCGGCGCTCGAGGACCTGTCGGGGGTCAGCACGTACATGGAGGAGGTCTGCCAGGGGGTGCCGCCGGAGGGGCCCGGCGAGTCCAGGAGCAGGGAGCTGCAGGGCGAGCCGGCCGGCTGCGGCTCGGCCACCACCTTCTTCCTGTGAAAGGAGAGCGAGGCCCGCGCCTGGGCCCAGCCCCGCGCCCCCGCGGCGGCCTGGCTGGGCTGGGCCTGGGGGGCCCGGCTCCTCTTCCAGCGGGCCGAGCTGCAGCCGCTGATGCAGGCCTTGCGGGCCGTGCTCTGGGGGAGGGCCCTGGGCGGCTGCTCCGGCCCTAGGGGGAGGCCAGGGGTGGCCCGGGCCCGCTGGGCCGCCTTCCTCCGGCGGAGTCTCCGGCGGGGCTCCCTCGGGGGCTCCACCACGGGGCTGAAGAGGGAGGCGCTGGTGGCCGAGCTGTCCCCCGCCTCGGGCGTGGGCTCAGGCCCCGGGCTCAGGTTGCGGACTGGGCTGAGGCCAGCCAGGATGCTCCTGGCCGGGCGGCCATGGCGGGTCATGGGGGTGCTGGGGCTGGGGGGGGGGGCGGCTCAGGTGGCGGGCCTGGGATGCTGCACAGGAAGGGTCCCGGCCTCTGGGCCCGCACGAGGAGCCTCCAGGATCGCTCGGTCATGTGGCGGTGCAGCCGGTTCTCCTTGGCTGCCTCCACAGCCTCCTCCTCCTCTGCGGCCTCCCGCAGAGCTCCGGGCCACCCTGGGGTCTCGTCCGCCCACGCGGGGGGGCCCTGGGCCCGTGCCCGCGGCCGCAAAACCCGCGGGACCACCCCCGGGGAGATGCACACGAGGCCCGGCTCAAAGTCTGGGTCCGGGTCTGAGTCCGGGGCTGAGGCGGGGCTGTTGCTGCTGCTGCTGGGCCCCCCACCAGGGCTGCCAGCGATCAGGCCGCTGCTGCTGCTGCTGGAGAGGAGGTGCCAACACTCGCAGGCCGGGGAGAACCAGGGTTCGGCCGCCAGCCGGGTGCGCGGCCTACGCCCGGGGCCCAGCCACAGCCCGTCGCCCAGGCCGCCATAGGTTCGGAACAACCTGGCCTGGGGCCGCGGGGCCTGGGACGCTGCCATCGTGCCGGCCCCAAGAACTTCTTAGGCTCAAAAAATCTGAACAATTGCTGGGTAGATGATAGTCAAAGAAAATCTGAGTCATTATCTCCTTTTTCAATGGCTTTAAGTCAGTTCACTCTAGAAAAAAACAAAACAAAAAAAAACCCAAACACATTTGATAAGCCCTTACTGCCTGTCCAGCACAGGGCCAGGCTTTATGGAAAAGGGAAGGTAGAGAATGAAACAGAGGAAGGGTGAGGATCAAGAAAACAGCACTGGGGGCAACCAGGTGGCGCAGTGTATAGAGCACCAGCCCTGGATTCAGGAGTACCTGAGTTCAAATCCGGCTTCAGACACTTGACACTAGCTGTGTGACCCTGGGCAAGTCACTTAACCCCAATTGCCTCACTAAAAAAACGAAACAAAACAAAACAAAAAACCAGCACTCTGAGCAGCTAGATGGCACAGTGGATAGAGCACCAGCCGGGGAGTCAGGAGGACCTGAGTACAAATCCAGCCTCAGACAGTTGACACTTACTAGCTGTGTGACCCTGGGCAAGTCACTTAATCCCAATTGCCTCACAAAAAAAAAAAAACCCAAAAAGAAAACAGCACTCCCTGGAAAGTATTGTCTCAACTTGGCTCCCAGGACTAAATGGGCTTACTCCATTGTTTGCCTTACCATTTCCCCTCACCTTGGAGTCACCAAATTAGACATTCCTTTTTTTTGTGGGGCAATGAGGGTTAAGTGACTTGCCCAGGGTCACGCAGCTAGTAAGTGTTAAGTGTCTGAGGCCAAATTTGAACTCAGGTACTCCCGACTCCAGGGCCGGTGCTCTATTCACTGCGCCACCTAGCTGCCCCGTAGACAATGCTTTTTGATAACAACGCTCCTCACCTGGACACAGAAAGAGGAAGTGGGGATTGGCAATGGGGCCATTTGGGGGTAGAATGGAAGGAGCTTACATTTGGAGTCAGAGCCCTGGGCTCCAATCCTGCTCTGTCACTGATGACCTGTGTCACTCTGAGCAAGGCACTTAAGGCCTCTGCACTTCATTTCCCAGATCAGTAAAGTGAGAAGATCCCTGTCAGCCCCAGATCTATATTCCTATGTGTGACCTTAAGCTAGTCATTTCTCTCTGGGCCGCAGTTTCCTCATCTATAAATTGAGTAGGCTGTCTATTGATAACCTCTAATATCCCTATCTAAAACCTTGTGCATGACCTTGGGCAAATCACCTCTGTAACATGAGGGGATTGGACTAGATGGTCTCTGAGGTCCCCCCCCTCCATCCCTAGAACTAGGGTCATATGACCCTGTGGATCCACTGAAGGCCTTAAAGGAATAACTGGGTAGAGAGAGAACTAAGGCCACAGATATACACCATACATTGGACAATGTTGGTCTTACCTGAAAGGACACAGATCGCTTTGTTCAGAGAGGAGTGTATCCGTTGGATAGGGATGGAGACCATGGTTCAGGGCCAATGAAATGAAGGAAAAGCCTGAGAGACAGACTTTCTGGGTAATTGATGTTCAGTTAGGCTCTGTGACTGATGGAGGCCTACACGCTACACATAATGTTCAGTTGATTAATTAGGCTAGCTGATAACAAATAAATTGATGGTCTGTGGCCTCTCTCCATTACCAAAGACAAAGCCATGGAGATCCTTGAATGCTTAAATATCTTTGGAAAAGGAGGGGAAAATCAGGTGAAAATTAACCTGACTGGTGAACAATTAAGGAAGGGGGGGTATATTAATGAGGAGGTGGGCTAAAGTCTTCAGCTCCTCCTGCTGAGAACATGACTTGATTAGGGAACTCAGCCACCTCCTGCAATCTGGACAAAGGAATCCATCTCTATGGAGACCACCATGGTAGGTTTTCTCTTTCATGACCTTGGTTACTCTAAACCACAGTGGTGGGCTTGGGGAGGGGGTGTCTGCAAGGGCAAAGACTTGATGTTTTAGGGCTGTAATTCACCTAGATTAGCTTCTCTTTACACTCTAAACAGGAGTAAGTTCTTGTTGGTTAGGATGCTGCCAAAGATCAAGGAGTATTTTCCATGAGATCTTGAAAATCTCATTTATCAGCAATGTCCTGCAGAGACTGAGTGACTTACATGGGCTGGTCTCTGAATGAGGAAATAGAGTGAATAGGAGTTAATCCTAATTTATTAATTGGTTATTAATATAATTGAAGAAAATCACTTCTCTGAGCAAGAAGATGGCATTTGGAAGTAGAAAAGCAGAATTGGAATCTCAGCCCTACTACTGAAGGCAATGACTACAGACATAGCTTCACAATCTGATTTTGTGTACTCCCAGCGTTATTGAAGGTTTTCTGTGTTTTCTCTTTTACTAGCCCTGGACAGGGCAGTTAGGTGGTGCAGTGGATAGAACATGGGGCTAGGAGCCAGGAAGATCTGGGTTCAAGTTGGCTTTAGACACTTGCTAGCTATGTGACCCTTGGCAGATCACTTAACCCTTATTTTCCTCAGGTCCTCTTCTGTAAAATGGGAACCTACTGGAGAAGGAAAGAGCAAACCCCCCAGTATCTTTGGTAAGAAAACCCCACAGATGGCATCATGTAAAGTTGGACATCACTGAGTGACTGAATAACAACAAGCCCTGGGCAACTGGGCAAATATTTTCCTCAATGCCTGATTTCAAACCGGCAAAGTCTCATTCAAACTTGCTATTTTTTTTCATAAATTTCCTTAAAAACAAAGATCAGACAGTTTTTGCATTTATTTCCTATTTTCGGTGCAATACTCCCTCTGTCCACAAGAGAACAACCAGTTACTAAATTCTGCAATGCCGACTATGACCACTAGATGCCACAAAAGACCGTGACGTAATATTCTTCAATGCCATTTTTTTTTAAATCACCACCAGATGGCAGGAAAAGACTATCCCATAATCTTCAAGGCCACTAAAATAGTCAAGAAACATTTCTTAACAGCATACTGTAGGCCACACGCTTCTGTGGGTGCTAGGAATCCAAAGATAAAAAGGAGACAGTTCCTTCCTCCACAGAAAAGTACATCCTACTGATGGAGACCAATTCTGTATGAGTGATACCAAACTCAATGAGCATGGCCCTTGGAAAGAGGAAGAAGACAAGCCTCACCATTCCTTTGCAGAGATGAAAGATCCACAGGAATCAGGAAAGGCAGGAAAGTGAGTACTCCAAGTACAGCAAACAGCAGGAAAATCTAGGCATGAGAGAGACCTAGGTCTGGGAAGGAGAGCTTTCACAGTGAGGTGGGAAAGGAAGCCAGGATTCTGGGCCAGTAAGAGAGGGGTAGGGTTATGTGGAAAGGGGAGTAAGAGGGGTGAGAAGGTATTTTGCATAACAGTCAAAGGAAAAGACTGAGAGTCAGCCTCTCATTTCCTACCTAACACACAATGAATCCTCTCTGTGATATCCCTGACAAGATACCATCTGATATCTGCTTGGAGTCCTTCAATAATAGGGAAGTCACTGCCTCCCAACCTAGGTCATTCTACTTGGGAAAATTCAGTTTTTCATTATGTTAAAACAAACTTCATCCCTAACAAATTTGCCCAACCCCTCCTCCTCTCGAGATCTCAAGCCTTTCCCCAAGGCTGCTTCCCTCAATCAGCCCAGGAAATCTCTCTTCCCAGAGACTCTCAACTGGACTTCTTCCCTCTTTATGCTCCCTGCCTGCCCACCCCTGGTTCAAAATGGAGCACCTCCGTGGGTGCGTTTGCTGGGCAGGATCCTTCAAACAATCTCCCCTTAGTACAAATTTAGCATATCTAAACCAGCACCCAGATATTGATAGCTCCAGCCCCAGACAGCCTGGAGGATTCTAGAATCAACCGAGATTTAGATTAGGATATTTTTGGCCACATTGATGACAGGAGGGGCACTAAAGCACTTTCCCCCTTGCCAGTGAATCAAGTTCCCCAAAATAATGCAGTCCCCATCCACCTGTGTTTGCGTTGGGGGTGGGGAGGGAGGTTGAACTAGATAATTAGAGGATGAAAGCCTCATAGATTTTATAGCTGGAAAGGACCTTAGGGTCCCGGAGATCTAGTGTCCCTCTCATTCTGCAGATAAAGAATCAGAGGCACAGAGAGGTTAAGTGCATTCCCTAGGGTCACATAGTGACCACCTGCGTGTGGGGCTCAGATCTTCTGCAATTCAAATCAAGCATTCAAACCAGGCCCCTATTAGGACCTTTCTCCCAGTTAGAAGCCTTGGCCTCTATTCAAATGGCACAATGACGCCTTTAGCATCCTCAGAGAATGGGGCTGAATGAGTTTCTCACAGCCCTGACAATACAGGGGCCTTTGGAGAAAACAAAAGCTCCAGACTGTGGCTTCTTTTTCTCCATCCACAGAACAGACAGTGTCTGAGTTGAAAAGGGCCTTTAAAGTTTTTTTGTCTGTTTTCTTTCACAATCTGACTAACGTGGGAATGTTTTGCATAACTGCACATCTATAACTTATATTGAATTGCTTGCATTCCTAAGAGGGGGTTGGGGAGGGAGGGAGGGAGGGAGGGAGGAAGAGAATCTGGAACACAAAGTTTTAAAAATCAACGTTAAAAATTGTTTTTATATGTGATAAAGACAACTATCCCCTCTCCAAAGATTCCCAAGCTTACTTCCTGGACTTTAGGTTATTGTGTAAAAGGGTCCACTTACATTAAGTAGTTTCTGTCTGTGTGAAACTTACTTTTCCCAAGGGCAGTCTCATAGCTCCCTCTATTCTGTGACCCCATATAAACCCTGTCCTCAGTGCCCATCTTTGGGTATTCCTAGCATCTTCTTTGGGATGGATATTCCAAGTTATATCTCCTCTGCCCTGATTAAAGACCTTATTTCTCCTACATTGGTTGTTTCATTAATTTTCAGGTTAACACATGTAATTTGGGAAAAAATAAAATTCTAAATAAATGGGACAAAAAGAAAAGGGCCTTTAAGAGAGAATGTCCAAGCTGAGGGGAGCCTGCAAACAGACAGTGTTAGACAAGCAGAATCCCAATTGGAGACAGCAAGCACAGAGGACCTGGAATGTGAGACCTTGAAGGGACCTTGGAACATGGAATGGAAGAGCAGGAAGAGATGATAGAGATAATCGAGGACAAATGGCCCATTTTCAAGATGAAGGGACCGAGGCACAAAGACAGGACAACTTTTTGAGGAGTCACAGCCACAAGTTATGAGAGGAAAAGGATGGGCTCCTCTCAGGGTGATTGAAACCATCGGGGGACAATCCTAGGTGATTAAAGTGTCTGAGAGATGAATTCATATTCATCGGGAGGAATAGAAAGAGGTGCTTGAGAGACTGAAGTCCACAGGTGATAGGGGTTAATTTCTCAGAGAAAAGTTCCCAAGGGAAAAAGGGGACAATGCAGAGGGGGGGGGCAGGGAAGGGGTCTCTGGGCAAGCCAGCACCTGCACCCTGGGAGTTAGAATGCCTTTATAAAAAGCCGGCCCGGGAGCCTGCATGTTGCTCCGCCCACTAGGGGCCAGGGCCCATTTTCTGGAAAATGCAAGAATAAAGTGGTTTTCCTTTTTCTAACATCCTAAGTGCTGTGTCTCAGAGAATCTTTTTTTTTTTTTTTTTTTTTTTTTTTTTTTTTTTTTTTTTTTTTTTTTTAGTGAGGCAATTGGTGTTAAGTGACTTGCCCAGGGTCACACAGCTAGTAAGTGTTAAGTGTCTGAGGCCGGATTTGAACTCTGGTACTCCTGACTCCAGGGCCGGTGCTCTATCCACTGCGCCATCTAGTTGCCCCTCAGAGAATCTTTAAAACATTCTTTTTCACAAGTTACAATCCCCCTTTATAATGAATCATTTGGGGTCTTTTTTTAAAGAAGGCTTTCGGGGTCGATAAAACCATGCACACTCTTTGACCCAGCAATCCAGCTACAAGATCTGTATCCAAAAAGAGATTAGAAACAAAAAGGAAAAGGACACACATGTACATTGTTAACCTGGACATTAAGGAAACAATCAGTACAGGAGAAATCAGGTCTTTAATCGGGGCCGAGGAGCTAGAGCTCGTGGTATCCCAAAGCTCAGAAACTAGGAATACCCAAAGATGGGAACCGAGGACAGGGTTTTTATGGGGTAACGGAACAGAGGGAGCTATGAGATTGCCCTTGGGAAAAGTCAATTTCTCACAGACAGAAATTATTTAATGTAAATGAATCTTTTTACATAATAACCTGAAGTCCAGGAAGTTGGCTTTGGAATCTTAGGGAGAGGATAGTTTGTTTGGGGAAGATCCATAAGCATCCAGAGTCTGGAAATGACAAAGACTGGTCAGCCCCAGGCAATTCATATGTCTGGGAAAAGGGGACTGGGTGGGGAATTAGTTCTCAGTAAATTTTGTAGTTCTCAACATAAATATTTATAGCGACTCTTTTCTGGTGGCAAAAAATTGGCAATTCAGGGGATGCCCAGCAATTGGGGAATGGCTGAACAAATCATCCTCTGTTGGTATGATGGAATAATGTTGTGCTATAAGAAATGATGAGCAGGGGACAGCTAGGTGGCGCAGTGGATAGAGCACCGGCCCTGGATTCAGGAGGACCAGAGTTCAAATTCGACCTCAGACACTTGACAGTTACTAGCTGTGTGACCTTGGGCAAATCACTTAACCCTTATTGCCCCCCACAAGAAAAGAAAGAAAGAAATGATGCTCTCAGAAAAACCTGGTCTGATACAAAGTAAAATGTATTGTGTGCCAAGTAATTGTCAGATTATCAGCTGTGAATGCCTTAGCTATTATCAGCAATAAAATATCCAAGACAACTGAAGGAATTATGATGAAAAATGCTATCCATCCCCAGAGAAAGAACTGATGGTGTCTGAATACAGATTGAAATGTAATTTTGTTTTACTTTATTTTTCGTAAGGTTTTTTGGTCTGTTTTCTTTCACAACCTGACTAATATTAAAATATTTTGCATGACCACACATATATAACTTAATTTGAATTGCTTGCCTTCTCAAAGGGATGGTGTGGATGCAGGAAGGGCAAGAATTTGGAACACAAATGTTAATATGAATGTATAGATCACCTGGATTTAATGGAGCTGCCTTATTATCCAATTGGATTTTATGAGACCCTGGATTAATAGGAGCAAAAAGCCCTTTGCTCAAAGACTTCAAACTGACACTAGAGGGTCCCTATTTACTTTCCCCAAGAGAATAAACGAATTTAAATGTACCTTTGAAATTCTTATTCACTATCTGCTTTCCCAAGAAAGTGAATAGATCTTATTGTTCCCCTGATCAGCTATCTAGACCTCCTCATCTTTGATAACACCTTCCTGTCTCCACAGGATCTAACCATAGCATCTGCTTTAAGTTGAGCTGTCAAACTGAATTCCTTAAAGCTGCTGAACCGGGAACCATGTGGAATTAGGTGTCACATTATATTACTCATAGGCTCACTTTAACACTGAGCTTGTGCTTATCAAGTGGAGTTTCACTTAGATCAGAGATCATGGAATATCAGGGCTGGGAACATCCTTAGATCACAGAATGTCAGATCTGGGAATTCCCAGAGATCAGAGAATATGGAATGTCAGGGCTGGAAAGGACCCTGGAACAGAAAATCTCAGAGTTTGGCAGGATCATCTTAACATCACAGAATGCCAGAGCTCAAAGGGACCTTGGAAGACAGAATGTCACTGCTGTAGAGGGACCCATGATTGGCCACACTAGAAGGGCCCTCAGCACAGAGACAGACAGCCAGAGTGTGGAGGGTCATGAGAACACTGAACAGCATTGCAGGAAGGCATTTAAAAGAATGGACTCATGTAAACCCAGCAGAGTTCAACTCCCTGACATGGTATGACTCACAGATGCTAGCTGGTTTGACTCAATCACTGTAAACTATTGGTGAGGTGTATCATTTCATCAATGTAAATGTGGAAGCATAAACAGGCATTCAAACTCTCTGTGCCTAAAAGCCCAACACCTGAGCCTTCTGGTTCTTGCCCCTGGCTTGCTCAATTAGCAGGGAGTAAGATAGAGGTTTCACATCTTTTCCAGGGGAAATCTAGGTCAAGTTTGCACACTACCTTTGATGGAATATGATCTTTTAGAAGCAAAATGTAGCATCCAGCAAGGCAGCTGCAGCTAGTTCTAATCACTGGTTGTCATGGTAACTGGTGGTTGCTAAGTAAGAGGAAAACAACTGCTCAATAATTCTCTGGAACTCAGTGGCGGTGATTTGTCAAAGGCTCATTTATTGTCTTTCTTGAGAGAATGGTCACCCAATGTGCAGCTGGTGGGTGGCAAGAATGTGGGCTCGCAGGCCCTCTTTTAACCCCTAGTCCCTGATGTGAATGGAACCTCCCCTTTTTCATCACTGCTCCATTACTCAAGGGTTAAAATCTACATGCAAAAACTAGCTAATGGGAACTCAGTATCCTAACCCTAATTTACATAATTACTTTGGGTTCTTCTTAGCTAATGGGGGAAGTGACACAGGGGGCATTTCTTCAATCTTCAATTTCTTCAATCTTCCCTTCCTTGAACCATGTGATCTCGTTTGCTGGAGGGGAAGGAGAGGGACTGAGACCTTTGTCCTCAAAGAGGTCCAGAGGAGTATAATTTGAATGGCAATGGTTATATCCTTATTGATAGGAGACCACTCCCCATTTCCTCACACCAAGGATACCTGGAATCCTGAATTGCTGGGACTTAGACTACCTCCTTATCTAGCCTCCATTATGATCTCTAGGTGGGAGGAGGGGAGGGCTTCTTCCTAGCTTTGTCCTGGACTGCCAGCTGGGAGCAGATCTAAATCACCAGGGGCCAGAAAGTATCAGGAGATACCCACCCATGAACGATTATGTACACACTGGCATATATATTGTATATGCTGATAGACAAAGAACAAAGCAAAGACTTACATAGAGATTCAGCAACAGACACAGGCACAGCCTGAGAAAGAGAAACAGAGGCCGACTGCAGAATAGGATGCACTAGGAAACACATAAAGCAAACAGCTGTTGCTATGAGACATGCATCAGGAATGGAACAAACACTGTCTGGGACATTCTGGTTACCTCACTGGTCTCCTCCTAGCCAGGGGAGAAGAAACTGAGTCCCAATAAAGTGAAGGTGGTGCCCAGGGGCACACAGGTATTAAGCAACAGAGGCAACATTTAACCCTAGGGCCTCTGATGCCATGGTGGCCAAACTTCTTCCATAATACAATTCTGCCTCCCAAGCAGCTTTTGCCACCAAACCTTGGTTTCTCAGGGGACACCAGAATTTGGCATTTAATTCTCCACAGAGAAAGGGTAAAGGACCTTAAGCTTGCTGGTTAGCAATCAGGCTAATAATATAGCAAATCTAGGACAGACTTTATTTTTGACCTGGTGAAAACTGCAAAGTAAAAAGGAATTGTCTTTGATCACAATGCCTGGCACACAGACAGCAGACACTTAAATGCTTGACTGAGGGGCAGCTAGGTGGCGCAGTGGATAAAGCACTGGCCCTGGAGTAGGGAGGACCCGAGTTCAAATCTGGCATGGGACACTTGACACTTACAAGCTGTGTGACCTTGGGAAAGTCACTCAACCCCAATTGTCTCACCAAAAAAAAAAAAAAAAAGATAAATGCTTGACTGATTGGCTGGCCACCAAAAAAACTCAAGACAACTCTTCTTCCCTTTATAGTGTTCTTCTCTCTCTTCCCAGGATCTTTCTTTAGGTGGAGGTCTCCCATCCACCAAGGACAAAGCCCTTGAGATCAGCAGAACACACCAATGTCCCATTTGGGGGGTCAAACTTTGACCTTATTATGCTCCTTAGATCTCTGTGTTGGCATGATGATGCTTGGGAGTGTCTCCTTAATGGGACTCCAGCCCCAGAAGTGGGTTTAGACAACTTTCCACCTGGGAGCTTGGGCCTCCTGTTGAATGCTGTGTTTGCACTTTGAAGCATCAATGGAATGAATGGTTGGGTCATTTCAGTCATGGGAGTCTTTGGGATCCCATGTGGGTTTGTTTTGGAGGAGATACTGCAGTAGTTTGCTGTGTCCTTCTCCAGCTCATTTGACAGATGAGAAACTGAGGCAAAGAGGGTTAAGTGACTGGCCCAGGGTCACACAGCTAATAACTGTCTGAGGCCACATTTGAAGTCATGAGGATAAGGCTTCCTGACTTCAGGCCCAGCACTCTAACCCCTGATCCATCTAGCTGCCTGTGCTTGTGCTATCATATATATCCCCATGGGTTCCCACTGGTGCATGTCTATTACTAGATTAGGTGGTTTACATAGGGGAAATCTGACAGAGCTGTGCAGTATCTTTTTTTTTCTTTTTTTTAGTGAGGCAATTGGGGTTAAGTGACTTGCCCAAGGTCACACAGCTAGTAAGTGTTAAGTGTCTGAGGCTGGATTTGAACTCAGGTACTCCTGACTCCAGGGCTGGTGCACTATCCACCTAGCTGCCCCTGTGCAGTATCTTTTGTGCTGAAGTGATGTTTTTATATCTTTTGACATCTCATGAAAACTAAGCTCTCATGTAAATACTTTAAAACTCATTTTGGTAAAAGGTAAAAGACTTAAAGGCTTAAGACTTCTCACATTAGAGAGAGAAAGAGAGAGAGAGAGAGAGAGAGAGACAGAGGGAGACAGAGAGAGAAAGAGACAGAGAGACAGAGACAGAGACAGAGACAGAGACAGAGACAGAGAGAGAGAGAGTTTATATCCAACAGCAATTCCTCCAAAGAATTCATTTCAGGCCAATAAGAACTTGTTGAATGCTCACAAGGTACAAATCAGATTTGGCAATGAATTTTCTTTTGACATTTAAAAAAGTTACCTCTCATCCTTCCCATCTTAGAAGATCTAGAGATGTGGGTACACTAGTGAGGTGAAAGTATAAGAGGCTACAGAATATAATGGCTACATCACTCAATTTTGAATGGGAAAAATCTTGGTTCACATCCTACCTTATTAGCTGTGTGCTGTCAAGTTTTTTTCCTATGTAAAATGAGAAGCTTTGAGGTCCCTTCGAGCTCTCTATCTCTGATCCTACGTGTGATTTGGGACAAGTCCCTATACCTCCCTGGGCCTCATTTTCCTCTGTAGCAGGAGGGGATTGGACTAGGTGAACTCTGAGGGTGCTTTGAGCTGGAGACATCAGTCTATGATCCTGTGGACCTGTTTGGTGGTAAGGACTGGGTGAAGAGGGCATGGAGGCAGCAGATAAAGAGCACATGGAAGAGACTTGAGGCTTTGGACAAGAATAGTGGGATATGGAGTCAGAGGGTCCGGACTGGAGTCCTAGCTCTACTCCTGCTACAAAGACCACATCTAGTCTCTCTCAGTGGCTGCTCTTTGTGTACTCCAGGGTGAATTTTTCTTTGACACTCTGCTTGGGCTTCCCTGATTTGGCACTGGTCAAGGCTTGGCCCAAACTGGCTAGTTACTTAACAAATCTCCTTCATAGCTAAGGCAGCCATTTTCTGGTACATATTTCCATTTCCTCCCACTTTGGTCCTGGTCAGTGGGCTTCATGAACACTTTGCCTGGTACATGGCCTCTGGACTTAGCTGCTTGCCCATTTCCTTGGACTGTCCTGCTTAGTGAGCCTCTGACATGGCTGTCTCTCCCTCACAGAAGTAGAAGAACATGGTCATTGGTCTCCCCAGCTTTTCAGGGCAGGGGAAAGCTGGGAGACTGTCTTTGGGCTGACAGTCAGCCTTCTATCGCCTATTGTTTGTATTTATTGAGGAAGCTGAGTAACCTAAGGTCTTCATGTTCTAGGCAAGTTTCTGAGAATACAAATTGCAGGGAAAGCAGGAATCAGTGGAGAGATTTTTCTATTCTGGGAGTCCCCCAGACTTGTTACATGCCCTGTCCCTACCCTGCAGGTGTCTGATCAGGATGCCTTCTTCTCAGCCTCCAGGGGTTCCTGGCTGGATGCTTTGGCCCCCTTAGGGGCTCTGGGTGCCCTGGGTGATGCTCTATGTGGTTAGGGCAGCATCCTGGAGCCTGGGGGGATCCCGGCCCTTTGCCTCAACACTCCTTCATTCAGGGGTGGGGGTAGGGGAGTTTCCCAGAAGTAATTGCTCTTAGTTTCCTACAACCCATGTGTGGTCAGGGGCAGATATGCCTGGGTGTCCCCATGTCCCTCCCACCCTCTGGCCTGATTTTGTCTCCTCATGCCTGGACGAAGGAGGCTGAATCCAGCCTCTGCCCAAGATCACCCCTTTCCTCCTCTGCTCTGGGGGTTGTCAGGAGTCCAAATCCCATTCAGGGGATGGTGGCCTTGGCCTTAGCTGTATGGCCAGAAAGGAAATCTGACCTCCAGTTCACCCCATTAGGGCACCTGGCCTCCCATTCACCCCATTACATAAGGGGAGGCATGTGCACATGGGCATCCTTCAGGCACACTGCCATGTCCTTAGCCCATCCTTGACAGCTTTGGGGATTTCCTTATCAATACTCTCCCAGGGAAGCATGTGTGTATACCTGGTCTCTTTTATGTTTGCTTTGTTTGCCCATCTTTATAAAAGGAGGCCCTTAGATCAAGACAACATGGAAATACACTTTGTCAGCCTGGCAGCAAGGACTACTACCCACCCACCTGCAAGTGCCTTATCACAAACTTCTCCCTATGATTCCCAATACTGGCTGGCTCAGCCTCCTTCTTCAGTATCTCCTTTACCTCAGCTTATGGGGAGAACTTATCCTCCTGAGCCCCTTCTGTCATCCAACAGCCTTCAAGAATTGAGACCCAGGGGGAGAGGGAGGTGGGTTGGTACAACTCCCAAATGGATGAGTTCCTGTAAGATCATTCTGTGATGTTTAAAATCTAAATTGTGGTTGCCTTAAATTAGAAGCTTCAGCACCAGTCTTTGGGCATTAAACATTTATTAAAGCATACAGGTATTCACAAGGAATTCAGAAAGTTAAGAAAAAGAAGTCCTACCTAGCCTAGAGTTCCAGCCTGGTTGGGTTCTTCCTCAAGTCCTCCTCCATGAGCCTGCTTTAATCAGGAACTCTCCAGCAAGCTGATTGGGGAAGCTTTTTATAGGTCTGGAACAGAGGTGGTCCTTACACACTGCTTCAAGCTGATTGGTTGGTATCATTGAGTTCACAGTCCAGCTTCTGAGAACAATTCCTTCTTAAGGGCTAGCCAGGTGTGATTACAATCCAGTTAATCTGAAGTAGGCTAATCAGTAATCAATCACTCTCACTTGATTCAATCAGTCTAGATTAATCTCCAGGTGGGTCTTTGAGTATCTGCTAAATCCCCTTATTTCATCTCAGAATTGAGATGCTTTTTACTCCTCTAAGGACAAAGACCAATTTCTCTCCCATGTCAGACACTAGAAAGGATACTTGAGCTCCTCTTGGCCTCCCCATGGCATCTACCCCAGGATGGATAGGGGAAAGGCAAGGTTCAAAGGACCCCCATATGTGTGCATGGGGATTGGCCTGCTGCCCCAAGTCTGTCCCCACTTCAGTCCATCCTTCATTCAGCCACCAAAGTGATTTTTCCCAAAGCCAAGGTCTGATGCACCCCCAACCCACACTCCATTAGACTCCAATAGCCCTCTGTGCCCTCCAGAGGCAAATAAAAATGCTCTGGTTGTCATTGAGCCCTTCATCACCTACCGCCTCCTCCTTTCCAGTTTTCTTCCACCTTACTATTCTTACTTATACTTACTTAGTCTACTTCTTATGCCACATGACCCTGGCCTTCTGGCTGCCATGAACAAGACCCTCCATCTCCAGTCTCCTGGGCATTCCCTTGATCTGTTTTTCCTGGAATTCTCTTCCTCTTCAACCTGACCTCCCTTAAGGCCCAACTAAAATCCCATCTTTCACTGAAACTTTTTCCCCGTCTCCTCTTAATTCCAGGCCCAGTGCTCTATCCACTTGGCCTGGAGTCAGGAAGACTCATCTTACTGAGTGTCATCTCAGATACTTACTACGTCTGTGACCTTGGGCAAGTCACTTAAGTCTGTCATGTATTTGTTTGCCTCTTGTGTCCCCATTAGACTGTAAGGTCCTCCATGAGGGGAACTGTTTGCCTTTTTTTGTATCCTGAGTACTTAGCACAGTGCCTGGCAGATTAGAGGTGCTTGATAGATGTTTATTCATTGATTGCTATGTTGCTCTGTGTGTCTACTCAGCCTGTCCCTAGGAAATCAATCACAGCTAACAAGATGGGGATTTTCTTGTATTCATAAGAAGGGTATAAAGAGAGTAGAAAAATGGGGGAATATGATACCCTACCTTTAGAGCTAGAAAGGAAATTTAAAACCATAGAAGAATACCCCATGATTTCTTCAAAGGAAGAGGGGAAATGGTTTGCCCAGGGTCCCAAAGTCAGTAGTGATTATGTCCAGAATTAGAATTCAGGGCATGTGACTCTAAATTAACATTTCTACTGGTCTCTCCACTGTACCAGGTTGTCTCCCATTCATTCCCACGGATTCATCATTACCAAGTAGATGGGACTGAACCATGACAAATCTTCCATTAGGATCAGACAATTTTAGCTGTGGAAGAAACATTTTACAGTCAACAAGCATAACTGCCTACTGTGTGCCAGATGCTGTGACAACTGATGGGGATAAGAGGAAAGACAAAAAAAAAACCCCAAGACATTCCTGCCTTTAGGGAGCTCCCAATCTAAAGGCGGGAGACAACATGTCTCTCAATAACTGTATGAACAAGACACACAGTGAATAATTTGGAGATGGTTTGATGTGGGTGAAAGTGGAAGCACTAGACATGGTGTCATGGGGTGCAGAGCACCCCAGAAGTTCTCCGGGGCACATCAAGGAATCTTCTCCTTGAGAAACTAAACCAGAGGACAGATAACGCCTAGAGAGATAAGCGGAACCAAATCGGACTGAGCTAGCTTCGGATTCCCACCCTTAGTTCTGGTCTCCCTTGGGTGTGCCTGTGGCCTTTGTGTCCTGAAGAGAGAGCCACCCCTCACCGAATTCCTCTAATCACTGCCAGTGGGGGATGGTCCTCCACTCCTCACCCAATTCCCCCAGCTACCACCAGTGGGGGATGGTCCTCCCTCACTAAAGGAACTTTTCATAGGCAGATGGTCCACCCCCATCAGTCCTCTATAAAAGTACCTTCCAGTCTCCTGTTTGAGGAGATTTGGTACCTCTGAGCCATGTGCTTTGTGCCTATCTCCCCATGAGAAGTCCAAGGATTTCTTTCATGGTTTCTCTCCCCCCACCCTTCCCTTCCCTGGCTCCTAAATAAACTACCACCTTATTCTAATTACTTTTGTGTGCAAGAGGGTGTAATTCTTTAAAGAAATTCCTAAGAACCCCTAACCCAACCCATACCCCATTTCCCCCCATATCAATGGGAAACTAGAGTGGAGGATGTTTTAAGCCTGTGGATTGGAAAAATCTTGTCCAAGGTCCCACGAGTAGAGATGACAGTTTGTGCATAGGGGGGCATTGATATATTTGCCAAGAATTATGGCCAGCATTCATAAAACACTTAAATAGGGCTTGTTGAGCTCTTTATATAACCTCAGTTAAATCTCACAGCAATCCTGTGAGGAGGAGGGGCTAACAACAATAGTATCCCGAATTTACAGATGAGAAAATGAAGGCTCAGGTCAGTGAAGGGAATCTTCCTGGTTAGAAAGGCTGAGCCAGGGCACACCCAACCACTGAACTTCTAGTAAGTACTCAGCACTACAGGGAGAATGGAGGGGGAAACAGTGGAAAGAACTGGATCTGGAATCATGGGACCTGACGTTGAAACTTGCCTGCTAGTTTTACCACCTGTGATCTTGGGGAAGTCCCTGGTCCTCTCTGTGACTTGGGTTCCTCATCTGTAAAATGGGTCAATCTTGAAACTAATGAAACCAATAGATTTGACAAAATGAAGGTCTTTAATCAGCACAAAAGACTTACACTTGATGGTACCCCATAGCAAGTGTTAGGAGTACCTAGAGTGGGATTGGGAACACAATTTATATAGAATATTATGATAGAGTAAAGAAATTACCTTTAGGAGGGGGGAGTCTGAGGTTTACAAAATAATGAGAAGCCAGAATGGTAATACTAGGTCAGCCCCAGGTAATTCACTGGCTTGGGAATAGAGACCAGGGCGGGATCAGTCAGTTCTCAGTCAGCTGTGGTTGTCATTTCCTCTTGGCCAAGAGGAAGTCTGGAATTCTGCTGATGACTGAAAAGATGTGACAAGGGTCCAATGTTTAGCTGGAAAAAGTTATCCTGCTAAAGTTGATTTGATTTATATAGGGGGTTGAATTTTTAACATATTTACCAATGTTGAAAAATAATTTGCTAATGGGAGTAGATAATACAGAAAGACTAATGAGTCGGGTACATTCAGTAGCTGGTACAGGGACATAGGATGGAAAAGTTCTAAATGAATGTAAGCTGGGGCAAGGAACACAGGATTCTCAGGGGTCTACCCCTGCTGTTGTCTGCTTCTTTTTCCAGGTCAGATGGAGTTTTGTATCACTTTAGTGGGCTGTGCTGTCCACTGGGAGATTAGAGCCTTCTTCACATGTTATAGGTATATCCAGCTGTCAATTCCCTTCAGTATTGCAGAAGAGGAGTTGGTCAGCAGGACTCGGTAGGGCCTTTTCTTTGGGTTCCAACTGCAAGGTAGACTAATTCAGGATTGAGTCTCTAGAAAATGACTGAGAAACATGATAGTTAAGGTCTCAAAAAGGGTTTTTTTTTGTGTGTGTGTGTTTTTAGTGAGGCAATTGGGGTTAAGTGACTTGCCCAGGGTCACACAGCTAGTAAGTGTTAAGTGTCTGAGGCCGGATTTGAACTCAGGTACTCCTGACTCCAGGGTCAGTGCTCTATCCACTGCAAATCTTATGACTTTTTCTTCCCAGTGACTCCCTCACCACCAAGGTTTCCCTTCTGTCCTACTGCTAGAATTCACTCAAAACTTTTTGAAGGGGCAGCTAGGCGGCGCAGAGGAAGGGTAGGAGGACAGGACCAGCAGAAAGGGAAGGAGTAGCAGGAGGGGCAGGGGCAGGGGCAGGTTCAGCAGAACAAAGAAAAAGATCTTACCTCCTACACTTCCAACCATGCACATGCAGGATCCTCGGGAATTAGTGGGGAGGCAGGTAAAGGAGACAAGGGGAGGGGAAGACAGTGAAGGGCAGACAGACCTCCCAAGGCTCCCTGCTCAGGCTCCAGAGAACAGGGGACCCAAATCACCTCCTCCTCCTCCAAAGACACAAAGGA
Source organism: Dromiciops gliroides (assembly GCF_019393635.1). Lineage (NCBI taxonomy): Eukaryota > Metazoa > Chordata > Mammalia > Microbiotheria > Microbiotheriidae > Dromiciops > Dromiciops gliroides. The sequence goes on along the minus strand of NC_057867.1, from coordinate 81,037,247 downwards.
CTGGGGCAGCTAGGTGGCGCAGTGGATAGAGCACCCGCTCTGGAGTCAGGAGGACCTGAGTTCAAATCCGGCCTCAGACACTTAACACTTACTAGCTGTGTGACCCTTGGCAAGTCACTTAACCCCAATTGCCTCACAAAAAAAAAAGACACAAAGGACTGATAGGATGGCGGATCAGGAGATAGTGACATCACAGTAGGGGTGGGGTAGTGGTGGTGCTGGCCAATGGGAGACAGGAGAGCCTGGACCACTGAGAGAGCAGAGATGACCTCCTCCCTGAGCAGAGGGAGAAAGGATGTCTGAAGGATATAGGGAGGGGAGGGGGCTCTGTGACATCATTCCAGGGGAGTGGGACATGCCAACCCACCTTCTGCCCTTTCTTTGTTCTGAGAAATCTTGGTCCTAGCTTTTACATTTTGCCAAACGAATTTTCAAGAAATGACACAACAAGGGGCAGCTAGGTGGCGCAGTGGATAAAGCACCGCCCTGGATTCAGGAGTACCTGAGTTCAAATCCGGCCTCAGACACTTGACACTTACTAGCTGTGTGACCCTGGGCAAGTCACTTAACCCCCATTGCCCAGCAAAAAAAAAAAAAAAGAAAAGAAAAGAAAAAGAAATGACAACAGCTTAGTTATCATGAGATATCAACAGATTAAAAACCATCACTTCAGCACCAAATACAACAGATAGCTCCACCAAGTATCCTCTCTGTAAGTCCCCTAATCTAGTCATCGGCAGGCATGCATGCAATAAAGGAAACCAGATGAGGGAGAAAAGGGGAAGGGGAAGAAGTCGATCACTATCTCCTCTCTTCCTAAGTCCAAGGTCAAGCAGGTGCAGGACAGGAGGGAGGGAGGAAGAAAGGAAATAGGAAGAAAAGAAGGCAGCCTCCACTTGAGGAGGGAAGGGAGCATCCCAAAGGCTTTACCCAGTTGGCCACCAACCCACCCTATTGCCTCCCAAGGACTGAGTCCTTAAGACAAAGACCTGGGCAGGAAAGTCGCCCTAGGCAAACTGGAAGTCTGGGCAACCCTGGAGAGACAGGCACACACAGTTATACATATGTATACATAAACACACACTCTCATCTACTCACACAAGATCCCACTTACACACACAGTACATGCATAAGCAATGGTATCAGTACTGCTGCAACACACCACCCACATCCCCTAGAGCACTAAGACAAGGTCATGGGGGCAGGAAGATTCTGGAGAACTTTGGGGGGAATCTAAGAGAAGAATAAGGAGGGGAAAGGTAGGGGAAATAAGAGGAGGAGTGGTAGGGGAAGGAAAGGAAGGGGCAGGAGGGCAGGGGCAGCAGGAGAGGGAGAGCTTACTTCACCCATCCTCAGTTAAGCACATGCAGCTCTCTTGGGAATTGGTCAGGGGGGAAAGAAGGAGGTAAAGGAGGGGTAGACAGCAGAGGATAAGGGGCAGGCAGACCTCCAGGCGTCCAGGGCCCCATGCCCAGCCTCCATGGAACTGGGGACCCAAACCACCTCCTTCTCCCAAGACACAAAGGACTGATGCTGGTGGAGGACCAGCATAAAGTGACATCATCATAGGGGTGGGGTGGTGGTGGTGCTGGCTGACCTCAGCCAATGGGAGACAGGAGAGGTGGGACCACTGAGGGAGCAGGGATGATCTCACCCCTGAGCAGAGGGAGGAAGGATGCAGGAGGGAGGGAGTTCTGGGAAGAGGCTCTGTGACATCCTTCCAGAGGAGTGGGGAGCCCCGACCTTCTGCCCTTTGTTCTAAGAAAGCCTTATCCCTGCTTTTACCTTTTACCAAATGAGTTTTCAAGAACTGACACAACAACTTAGTTAACATGAGATATCAACAGATAAAACCCATCACTTCAACACCAAAGACAATGTATAGTTCCACCAAGTATCCTTTCAGCAAGGCCAGATCTAGTTCTAGGCACACACATGCATGCCTCAGAGGAAGCCCAAGGGCACATGGCAGCACAACCACCCTGTGACTCTTCAAACACATGATGGATGCCACAGGCTGATGCACACAGACCCACACTGGTCATCTGCCACCCCCACCAAGCTGTGTGAGTCCAAAGTAAACATGCTGTTGTTAAATTCAGTGACTTGAGAGTGCTCCACCTCATGCCAACAGTGATTTTGAACTGAGCACTAGCATTAGGTCAGGATCTCACATTTGGTATTGTAAAGAATTAATTGTTATTTGAGGGTTTTATGACCCCATCTTTTGGCTAGAATTAAAACAAAAACAAACCTTGGCACGTGCACTCACCTCTGGGGCTCCACAAATGGCACAGTGCTCCACCCACTGGTTGTAGCCATCACCATGGCATTGGCACCTCACATCATCACCACTCACTGATGCTTACATGGCCCTGGGAAAATTATAATGATTGGAAGCCTAGTGAGGGCAGTCATGTGACTGTCAGAGTGGCCAGCCAATTGGTTGGGCGCTGTCTGGGGTCTGCTGGGAAGAAGGGAGAAGATTATACTCAGTTTTGCTGGGTATGTGATTTTTGGCTAAGTCCCAGTTCCTTTGCCCTCTGGAATATCATATTCCATGCCCTTCGGTTCTTTAATGTAGAAGCTGCTAGATCTTGCTTTATCCTTATTGGAGCTTCACAGTATTTGAATTCCTTTTTTCTAGCTGCTTGCAGTATTTTCTCCTTGACCTGAGAGTTCTGGAATTTGGCTATAATATTCCTGGAGGTTTTCCTTTTGGGATCTCTTTCAGGAGGTGATCAGTGGATTCTTTCAATTTCTATTTTAGCTTCTGCTTCTAGAATATCAGGGCAATTTTCCCTCAATCTCTTGGAGGATGGTGTCTAAGCTCTTGTTTTGGTCATGGTTTTCAGGTAGTCCAATGATTTTCAAATTATCTCTCCTTTATTTTCTAGGTCAGCTGTTTTTCCAAGGAGATATTTCACATTGCCCTCTATTTTTTCATTCAATTGGATTTGCTTTGCTGTGTCTTGGTTTCTCATAAGGTCACTAAGCTTCCATTTGTTCAATCCTAATCCTTAGGCAGTTATTTCCATCAGACAGTTTTTTAATCTCCTTTTCCATTTGGCTTTTAAAACCTGTTGACTTTTTTCTCGTGACTCTCCTGCATCGCTCTCATTTCCCTTTCCATTCTTTCCTCCTTTTCTCTACATCTTCTTTCTATTTCTCCTACTTTCTCTTCAAAGTCCCTTTTGAGAGCTTCCATGGCCTGAGACCAGTTCATATTTTTCTTGGAAGCTTTGGATGTTGGAGCTTGGACCCTGTTATTATCTTCTTCTTCTGAGGTTGTATTGTGGTCTGCCTTACCCCCAAAGTTTTCAATGGTCTTCTGCTTTCTCTGCCTGCTCATCCTGGCTTACTATTTCTTGGCTTTTAACTCCTTCTTAAAGTGTGGCGCTGCTTCCAGGACACACTGTTCAAGCTACAGCATGGCCTAGGGGATGGTTGGGCTCCTTCTCAGCCTACCTGGCCTTGCTTTCATTTGATTTTAAACCCTCCACTGTGGAGTGGGGGTGGGGTTGTGGGGCTGCTTCTCCGCTCCACTCCGGTTCTCATCTTCAGAGGGTCCCAGGTGTTTTGGGTTGAGGGGGGGGCAGGCTTTAATCTCAGCTGGCCTGTTCTCAGGTCAGGAGATAACCTTGGGCCTATTTACTAAGAAACCAACCAGCAAAGCTTTCTGTGGTGTGGTTCTCAGCTTCCGATGAGACTGCTCCCCTGCTCCCCTCCCCCACCTTGGCCTTCAGCCGCTCAGGATTTCTTCCTGGTTGCCCACTGGGGTGGGACAGTCAAATCCTTCCCCTCAATCCACTGGTACCCCTGCACTTACCCCCCCCCCCAGGCCAGCCGTTCAGTCCGACCGCGCGCTAAGTTCCAGAAGACGCCGGTGCTGCAGTGGATTCCAAGGCACTGGGGCAAATTCCTCTGGCGGGTGTTTGGTGTGTCGGCCTGATTGTGGGGTTAGGCTTTATTCGTGGCCCAGCACGGCCCCCTGAAATCTATCTATAGCTGGAGAAAACTCTCAGCCCGTATTTTTATGAGTTTTTCTGCCCCAAGGGTTCTTTTATTGCTATTTTTGGGGTTATTGTATCAGGAGCCCTGTGAGCTTAATGTCTTTCCCCCACCATCTTGGCTCCACCCCCCAAAATTCCTTCTTTGTAACAGAATGGAGGAGGGGAAGCTGACTCTATATTACTATGGTAGGGATGCATTTGCTTGGAAGAAATGGTGGGTAAAGTGATCTTCCCAACACAGGTCTTGCCATGTCACTCCCCTATTCAAGAAACTCCTCAAGGCTCAAAAATAAGATTGTTTGGCAGTCAAAACCCACCATAAACTTTCCCCTAGATTTGCATTCTTTCTACACCCTTTCCTTCCCCTGCTCAGGTAGTCCATGACTCAATGAAACGGACCTCCTTGCTGGTCTTTGCACAAGACCCTCAATTTCCCAGCTCTAGCCCTTTTCAGGAGCTGTCCCCTTTCCCTGCAGTGCTTTCCCTCCTCATCTCCACCTCCTGGTTTCCCTGACTTCTTTCAAATCAAAGTTATCATCCCAGCTTTTATTAGAAGCATTTTCCATGTCCTCCTTAGTTCTGGGGCCTTCATTCTATCTTTTTTTGTCGGGTAATGAGGATTAAGTGACTTGCCTGGGGTCACACAGCTAGTAAGTGTCAAATGTCTGAGGCTGGATTTAAACTCAGGTCCTCCTGAATCTGGGGCTGGTGCTTTATCCACTCTGCCACTTAACTGCCCTGGCCTTCATTCTCTTGCTTATTTCCAAATCATCCTGTACAGAGCCTTTTTGTATTTACCTTTTTGTATATTTCCTCCCCTATGAGCCTGTAAAGGCCTTGAGAAAAGGGATTGTCTTTTGTTTTTCTTTGTGTCTTTAGTGCTTGAGCTTTGCAGAAACTTAAGAAATGTTTATGGACTGAATCCCTGACCATTAGATCTGTCAAAGAACTCAATTCAGGCCAAGAAGAAGCTGTTGAATGCTCACGAGGTAAAAGTGGATAGGTTTTGGCAATAACATTTCTTTTGACATTTAAAAAAGAAATTTACCTCTCATGCTTCTAGGCTTAGAACATCTAGAGATGTGGGTACACTATTGAGATGAAATTATAAGAGGCAGCAGAATATAATGGCTACATCACTCAATTTTGATTCAGGAAATCTCGGTTCACATCCTACCTTATTAGCTGTGTGCTGTCAGTTATTTTTTCCTATGTAAAATGAGAAGGTTCCATTAGTTGACCTTTGAGGTCCCTTCCAACTCTATATCTCTGATCCCAAGTGTGATTTGGGGCAAGTCCCTATACCTCCCTGGGCCTCATTTACCTCTGTAGCAGGAGGAGATTGGACTAGGTGCACTCTGAGGGTGCTTTGAACTGGAGACATCAGTCTATGATCCTGTGGACCCATTTAGTGACGTAAGGTAAGGACTGGGTGAAGAGGGCATGGAGGCAGCAGATAGAGAGCACATGGAAGAGACTTGAGGCTTTGGACAAGAATAGTGGGATATGGAGTCAGAGGGTCCAGACTGGAGTCCCAGCTCTACTGCTTCCACAAAGACCACATCTAGAGTCTCTCTCAGTGGCTGCTCTTTGTGTACTCCAGGGTGAATTTTTCTTTGACACTCTGCTTGGGCTTCCCAGATTTGACACTGGTCAAGTCTTGGCCCAAACTGGCTAGTTATTTAACAAATCTCCTTCATAGCTAAGGGCAGCCATTTTCTTGACATATTTCCTCCCAGTTTTGTTTGTCCTGGTCAGTGGGCTTCATGAACACTTTGCCTGGTTCATGGCTTCTGGGCTTGGCTGCTTGCCCATTTCCTTCTATTTGCCTTCTTAGTGAGCCTCTGACATGGCTGCCTCTCCTTCACACAAGTAGAAAAGCATGGTCATTGGTCTCCCCAGCATCTCAGGGCAGGGGACACCTGGGAGACTGTCTTTGGGCTGACCCTCAACCTTCTGCCATGTATTGCCTGTATTTACTGAGGAGGCTGAGTCACCTAAGGTCTCCATGTTCTGGGAAAGTTTCTAAGACTACAAACTGCAGGCAGAGTAGGAATCGGTGGAGAGATTTTTCTATTCTTGGAGTCCCCCACACTTATCACATGTCCCATCCCTATCCCTGCAGCTGTCTGTTCAGGATGCCTTCTTCTCAGCCTCCAGGGGCTCCTGGCTAGATGTCTGGGCCCCCTCAGAGGCTATGGGTTCCCTGTGTAAGGATCCTTGTGGGTAGTGCAGCACGTTGGAGCCTGGGGGGATCCCAACCCTCTACCTCAACACTCCTTCATTCAGGGGTGGGGGGAAGGAAGTTCTCCAGGAGTAATTGCCCTCAGTTTCCTACAGCCCAGGTGTGGTCAGGGGCAGACATACCTGGGTGCTCCCATGTCCCTCCCAGCCCCTGGCCTGATTTTGTCTCCTCATGCCTGGACAAGGGAGGCTGAGTCCAGCCTCGGCCCCAGATCACCCCTTTCCTCCTCTGCTCTGGGGGTTGTTAGGAGTCCAAATCCCATTCAGGAGATGGTGGCCTTGGCTTTAGCTGTATGTAAATATGGTTGTCTGTCCATGGGGGCATAGATATATTTGCCAATAATTATCACCAACAGTTGTAAAGCACTTGAATAAGGCTTGTTGAGCTCATTCATTATATAACCTCAGTTGCAGCTCATAGGAGCCCTGTGAGGAGGAGGTACCAACAATATTGTTCCCATTTTACAGATGGGAAAATGAAGGATCAGGTCAGCAAAGGGATTCTTCATGGTTAGAAAGGCTGAGCCAGGGCACACCCACCACCCAAATTCTAGTAAGTATTCAAAACTACAGAGAGAATGGAGGGGGAAACAGTGGAAAGAACTGGATTTGGAATCATGGGACCTGACTTTGAAACTTGCCTACTAGTTTTTACTACATGTGATCTTGGGGAAGTCCCCTGCCCTCTCTTTGCCTTGGGTTACTCATTTGTAAAATGTATCAATCTGGAAATTAATTAAACCAAACAATATGACAAAATTAAGGTCTTTAATCAGGGCAAAAAGGTTACACCTTATGGTACCCCATAGCAAGTGCTAGGAGTACCTGAAGAGTGGTATTGGGAACAGAGTTTATATAGGATATTATGACAGAGAGAGGGAAGAGATTACCTTTGGGAGGGGTGAGTTTGAGGTTTACAAAATAATGAGAAGCCAGAATGGTCATACTGGGTCAACAACAGGCAATTCATTGGCTTGGGAATAAAACCAAGGGCAGGATCAGTCAATTCTCAGTCAATTGTGGTTGTCATTTCATCCTCTTGGCCAAGAGGAAGTCTGGAATTCTGCTGATGACTAAAAAGATGTGACAAGGGTCCAATGTTTTACTGGAACAAGTGTTATCCTGCTAAGTTAATTTGATTTATGAAGTGGGTTGAGTTTTTACATATTTACCAATTCTGAAAAATAATTAGCTAATGTGAATAGATAATAGGGAAAGAATAACAAGTTGGGTACATTAAGTATCTGGTACAGGGACATAGGTTGCAAAAATTCTAAATTAATATAAGCTGGGACAGGGTACACAAGATTCTCAGGCCATGTCCCATGTCTTGGGAAAGGGGTCTACCCCTGCTGTTGTCTGCTTCTTTTCCCAGGTTAGGTGGAATCTGGTATCACTGGTAGTGGACTGGGCTGTCCATTGAGGGATTGGAGCCTTCTTCAGATGTCATAGGTGCATCCAGCTGTCAATTCCCTTCAGTTTTGCTGCAAAGGGGTTGGTCACCAGGACTCGATAGGGCCTTTTCTTTGGGTTCCAACTTCAAGGCAGACTGATTCAGGATTGAGTCCCTAGAAAATGACTGCAAAATAAGATAGTTAAGGTCTCAAAATGTTCTCAGTGAATCCCAGCAGTTGGACAGAAGGTAAACCTTGGTTGTGAGGGAGTCACTAGGGGGGAAAGGAGGGAGGGGCATAAGGTGCCCAGTGATCATTTCAAAGGGTAAAAGAGAATATTTACCAAAAAGGGTCACCGTACGTTTCAGAGGACCTAGGGCTTTTGGTCATGGCAGACCCCAAACATCCATATATTTGCTAGCTGAATCTTAATTCCATTGATAAATTCTAACAGACTAGAGGATTAGAGATGCTTGGCTAGGTCTGCTGCAGTGGCTTGCTTGCAAGGAAAAGCCTCCACCCATCATGGAAAACATACAGACTATGACTAATACAAACTTATAACTAGAGGAGGGGAGGAACTAAATAGAATCAATTGGCTAGGTTTGAAAGGGGGCCTCGGAGAGAGGGTATTTCCCCAGCAGAGGTTTTAGGGGCTTGTTACCATTATATTTGGGACAGATTCCACATTGTAGATAAACATTATGTGCAGTGGGTCTCATTTTCCCCACTAATATTTGTAGCCCAAACTAAGTAGTCTGTCAGGGATCCAGTGACTTAAAGAGTTCAGGTATTCCATCCCAAGAACACACAGTGAGATTCAGAGAGGACTGGGCATCCATTTAGCCCATACCAGAGCCCAGAATTTTTCCTTTTTGCATGCTTCTCTTCTTTGTCTGTCTTGGATGGGACAAGGCATGGCCTCTTAGACAACAGTAAGTTCTGCTAGGGTCAATGCTAATTTGAGGGCAGGCCCAGCAGATGTAAAGGAAGACAGACCTATGGGGATGGGGGGCTTCTGAGAAGTCTGCTTGGCATGCAGGTCATCAAAGGCATTACCCTATGCGTGGGGAGAGTCTTCATGGGAGTGTCTTGTAACTTTAACGGCCACTGCTACTGGCAACAAAAGAGAGGAAGTCAGGAACCCTCGACATTTCCACAACATCCTGAAATCATGTGCCACCCCAAAAGCATACCTGCTATCCATGTAAATATCCACTCATTTCCCTTTTGGCAATTCACAAGATGGTGTCAGAGCTTCAAGTTCAGCTTGTTGAGCTGAAGAGGCCAAAGGAAGGGGTCCTGATTCAGTGGCCTGCTAAGTGGTGGTGATAACATGTGTAGAAGTTAATTAACCAGAATCATTTGGAGGCAGGAACCATCAGTGTACCAGGAATAATGTGACCCAAGAGCCACCATTTGATTAACACCATTGACCAGATTTAGGAATAGCTGTGGACACATTATATCAGGCATTTGCCAGAGTCTCTCATGATGTCAGGGTATACAAAAAGACAAATGGGGGCCAAACAAAAAGAAGAATTTGAACTCTTTCAACCACCTTACCCAGATTGTGGAAGTTATTGTCAGCCTGGAGGGAGGACTCTGGTGAAGTTTTTGTACTACATTTTCTTCAGTGACTTGCATTCATTCATTCATTCATTCATTCATTCATTCATTCATTAATTCACTAAACTAGCATTGATTCAACCATCCATAATTCAGACAATGGAAATTAAAAAATCTTAAAACAAACCAATCTTTACTTTTGAGGACCTTAAATTCTATGGGGACACAAGCATAGAGATGGCATGTTTATCAAGATTTCAGATGACATGAAGCAAGCAGTAGTAAATCAGAATGAAGTCACAAACACATCAGGAAATGTTGAAATAAAAGGTTAAGTTTAACCACAAAGGCCTAATAATAGGCTAAGATGTTCACCTGTAAACCTAAGTTAAAAAATTGGTTTCAGCAAGTAGAAGATGAAGATCTGGTATAACAAAACAGCAAGTGTGGAAAATGACATGGAATTTAATTGACTAAAGCTAAATATAAATCAATACTGTGCCCTGGTTGTCAAAAAAGTTAATTCATTTTAGGCTGTTTTCAAAGAAACATGACAGCCCAGGAGAAGATCCAAAGTCCAGACACCAGGGCTAGGAGCAAGGATGGGGGAGAGGTGTCCAAGAGGGTGATTTAGGCTGGATCTCCTAACAATGAAGAACTACCCAAAATATAATGAGCTGCCTGAGGGTGAGGGGGTGAGGGTGTGTGTGTGTGTGTGTTGGGGGGGGGTCACTTTCAAGTTTTAAACAAAGAATGAGCAGTAGTCTAGGAGGTCACAGAGAGCATTCATCCTCAGACAAGGGTTGCACTAGTTGGCCTCTGATATCCTTTCCAACTGTAAGATTCAGTGTTTCCGTGCTAGTCAGCCCCTTTATCCAGGGGCAAGAATGAGTAAACCCATAGGCGCATTCTCACTTACAAAACCTGCCCCTGGGAAGCTGCCACCCTCTCCCTCCCTTTCCTTTCCCATTATCCTCCCCTCCCCCCTTCTCCCCTAGTTTTCTTCCTCTCCTCCCTTTCATCATCCCTTCCTTCCACTAGCTTTATATTCATGAAGTGACCACAGCAGTGGGCCCTCCTTTATGCAGGTGAGGAAGAAAGGAGAAAGGGTAGAAGAGAAGAGGAAGAGGGAAAGGTTTGGACACTAGAAAGCGCTGCTGGGCCCTTCCTCATTCCTGGATCTAATCCAGGCTTGTCTATGTGCCTTCACTGCATGAGGAGTGTGGCTCTCTCTCCAAAGCACTTTTCTGGCTAAATCTTGGGGGTGGACGGAGAGGCTCAATTGTTTCCAAAAGGGATTGAGCTCATCCACCTCTTTCCTCAGCTCAGCACAGTTCCTTTGGGCATGGTGATCAGGGATTGGTAGGTCTCTACAGATATCTTTGGTGCCACCTGGATCTAAAACAGCTGCTGATACCATCCCTTCCATGTGTCCAAATCAGAGTAAGGAGGCAGTTTCCAGGAATTCCAAGTGGTGAGCTTTGTGAAATCTACACTGGATCCTTTCCTATCCACTACCACTTCCTCCTGCCCCAGTTCCCATCCCCATTTTTTTTTGCAGGGCAATGGGGGTTAAGTGACTTGCCCAGGGTCACACAGCTAGTAAGTGTCAAGTGTCTGAGGCCAGATTTGAACTCAGGTACTCCTGAATCCAGGGCTGGTGCTTTATCCACTGCGCCACCTAGCCGCCCCTCCCATCCCCATTTTAATCCTTTAGGCCAGGATTCCTGATCCCAGCAGTGATGTAGCTGTGGAGATTGAAAAGGACAAACTCACCTCCAACGAAGAGGGAATTCAAACAATGATTAAGAGCAATTTTGCTCAGTTGTATGCCAAGAAATCTGAAATCTGAGTGAAAGAGATGAATATTTGCAAAAATATTAATTGCCCAAATTAAGAGAAGAGGAATTAGAACACTTAAATAATGCTGTCTTATTATACTATATATCTTAAATAATTCAGAAAATGAGCAAGCATCAAGGAGATCCCTAGGTAAAAATCCCCAAGACCAGATGGATTTACATTTTAATTCTATCAAACATTTAAACATTAAATAGTTCTAATGCTCTATAAATGATTTGGAAAAGAAATAGATAAAGAAGGAGTCCTACCAGTTTCCTTTTATGACACAAATATTGTGTTGATACCTAAACCAGAAAGAGCAAAAACAGTGGAAAAGAGCTACAGACCAATATAATCCAAGAATAGTGAATGAAATAAATACTAACAAGGGGATTACAACTATGTATCAAAAAGATCATACCCTATGACCAGTTGGGATTTATACCAGTAGTGCAGGGCTGATTCAATATTAAGAAAGCTATCAAGAAAATTGACCATATCAATAAGAAAAAAAGAACAAAAATTGCATGATTATCTCAACAGACGCAGAAAAAGCTTTCAACAAAATGCAGTACCTGTTCCTATTAAAACATTAGAGAACAAAGTAATAAATGGAGCTTTAAAAAAAATAAGTGTTATGTATCTAAAACCATCAACAAACATCATCTATAATGGGGATAGGCTAGAAGCCTTACCATTAAGATTAGTGGTGAAGCAGGGCAGCTAGGTGGCGCAGTGGATGGAGCAACGGCCCTGTATTCAGGAGTACCTGAGTTCAAATCCGGCCTCAGACACTTGACACTTACTAGCTGTGTGACCCTGGGCAAGTCACTTAACCCCCATTGCCCCCCCCAAAAAAAGATTAGTGGCGAAGAAGGATGCCCATTATCACCTCTATTATTCAATACTATTCTAGAAATGATAGCTACAGCAATTAAGAAAAGAAAACCACATTGAAGGAATTAGAATAGGCAGTAAGGAAAAAAACTCCTTCTTGCAGATGATATGATGATATGCTTATATAATCCTACAGAATCAACTAAAATCTTGTTGAAATAATTAACTTCAGCAAACTTATAGGATGTAAAATAAACTCACATAAATCATCAGCATCGCTATATATTACCAACAAAGTCCTGCAAGAACAGACACAAAGAGAAATTCAATTTAAAATAACCATAGACAATAGAAAATACTTGGGAGGCTACCTGAAAGACAAAATCTAGCAATTATATGAGCACAACTGCAAAACATTTTTCATAGAAATAACATCACATCTAAACAAGTAGAAAAATATTCACTGCTCATGGGTAAGCCAAGCCAGCATAATAAAATGACAATTCTACATAAATTCATTTACTTATTCAGTTCCAGATCAATTAAATTTTGAAAAATTTATAGAGCTCAGAAAAAACCCTAAAAAAATCATATGGAAGAAGAAAAGATCTAGAATATCAAGGGAATCAATGAATAAAAAAGCACAGGAAGGCGACTTACCAAATCTCTCATCAAAAAAGCTGGTACAGGGGAAGAAAGAGTGTGGAGGATCAATGAATTATATTAGGAACACAATAGATAGTACTCAATGATCATAGCAATCTTCTGTTTGATAAACCAAACAGCCAAGATCTGGGGACAAGAAATCAGTATCTGACAAAAATTGTTGGTAAAAATGGAAAACAGCTTAGGAGAAACTAGGTATAGATGCACCTCTGACTTTGTATATAAAAATTAGCTCAAAATCAGTACCTAATTTAATAAAAAAGGGTGATGAATTAGGCAAGCATGGAATATTATACCTGTCACATGTTATGAGGAATGTATGGACCACCTTATTATCCACAAGGATTTTATGAAACCCTGGATTAATAAGATGAAAATGCCCTCAACTGAGCTCCAAACTGAACCTAGATAGCTAGCTAGCAGATATATCCCCATCTACTTCTTTCCACAGGATAGTAAGTCCCTCTCTTGTAAAAACGTCTGGGCATCCTTGTCCTTGCCAAACCCCTTCTGGAATCATATAATCTTATCATAGAGTTTTCTTTAAGTCAAACTGGCACTTCATACATTCTTGTTACAGTTGAAATTGGTAAACTGATTCATATTTTATATATTCTTGTTATAGTGTTTGCTTTTAAGCTGAATTGTGTCATAATGATAAAACTGATACCACCTTGTTTATAAACCTTCACCAAAAAAAAGTATCTTCAAGCTCCTTCTTTGGAAGGGGTCTTGGGATAATTCATGCCTGCTTGTTCTTGGGACAAATAATCTGGTACTTTGTTTTTCCTGTGTGGCTCCAATCAGGTTTCTTTCATAGGAGCTCAGGTAAGAAAAACAAAGTTAATTTGTAACCAAACAAGAGATAGAGAGCAGAATGAGATCAAAACTGAGTAATTTTGATTACATCAAATTTAAAAGGTTTTGCACAAAAAACAAGGCATACAAAATTAGAAATAAAGCAGAAAACTTGGAAAAGACTACATAGTTCATAATACATTCTTATGTAATGTGAATCGGTGCCATGAGGTAAAGAAGGAAGTGAGGGTTGGATCCAGGAAGGGGATCCTGTGGCCAGGAAGGGAGGGGGCTGGCATATGGTTCAAGTACACATGAGGGACAGGGAAAAATGAGCTGGAGAAATCCAGAAACCCATGGGTGCCAGGACCAGCCACTTGGGGGCCTGGCTGTAACTGACAGGAAGAACAGGTGGAGGGCAGATAAGTGGGGCCAGAGATGGACACAGACAGGGGAAGATGGGCGCCTGTGGAGGCCAGCAAGAGACCTGCAGTAACTGAGCACAGCTGGATGGGAGAGACACTTGGGGCTGGATGTGCTGGTGGGTGGAGCTGAGCAAAGGTCTCCTCTCTCAGCACTGGAGGTCTCAAGTCAAGTACTAATCCAGGGGTGATGCTGGTCTCTCTGCTCCTCTCTTCTGTTTTTCTTGGAGAGATCTCTGTGTCCCCTCTTTGCCCCTCTTCCTTCTCCTTCCCTAGCCTCTCTCTCTCTCCCTCCCTTTCCCTCTCCCTCTCCCTGTCTTCCTGGAATGCAGATTTCTTTCAGAATTTCATAAGGAAAATCAAATTTGCATAATGTCAATTTACATAAAGCTACAAATGTCTGTATTCCTTTCTATTCTCCTTCTATTCTCCATAGTAATGCCTCTCCAACTTTTCTAAGATTCTATTCATCTCCACAACTTCTTTCTTATTTAAATTTAGATTTATCTCCCTCTTACCTGGGCAACTGGAGGTCCCCCATAATATACTTTTTTTTTTGGTGAGGCAATTGGGGTTAAGTGACTTGCCCAGGGTCACACAGCTAGTAAGTGTTAAGTGTCTGAGGCCAGATTTGAACTCAGGTACTCCTGCCTCCAGGGCTGGTGCTTTATCCACTATGCCACCTAGCTGCCCCCCCATAATATACTTTTTTTTTTAATTTTTAAATTTTTTTTTTTGCAGGCAGTGGGGGTTAAGTGACTTGACCAGGGTCACACAGATAGTAAGTGTCAAGTATCTGAGGCCAGATCCGAACTCAGGGACTCCTGAATCCAGGGCCAGTGCTTTAACCACTGCGCCATCTAGCTGCCCCCCATAATATACTTTTACTGTCTATTTCCTTCAGTAATTCATTTCACATTTCCTTTAAGAATTTGGATGTTATGCCCATTGCTGTTGATACTACTGCACTATGTAAGTTTCCTTTAAGCAAGATGTAGTTTTCCTGCTTATCCCTTTTAATTAGGTCTATTTCTCTTTTGCTGTCTTTGAGATCATGATTGCTACCCCTGCCTTTTTTACTCCAGTAGTAGCAGAAGAGATACTATTCTAGCCCTCTATTTTAACTGTCTGTCTCTATTTCAAGGGTGTTTATTGTAAAAACAAACAAAAATCATATTCTTGGATTCTGGTTTCTAATCCCTTTTGTTATCCACTTCTGTTTTAGGAGTAAGTTCATCACATTCACAGTTATGATTACTAACTGTGCATTTCCCTCCATCCTATGTTCTTTTCTTTATCCTTCTCTCTCTCTCTCTCTCTCTCTCTCTCTCTCTCTGGCTTTTTATTCTTTCCCTTCACAAATGTCTGTTTTGCTTCTGAATGCTGCCATTTCTTACCTGCCCCACCCAGAGTTCTGACCCCCCTTTCTCTTACCCCATTTATCCTCCTGCTACCCTAGTTGGTAAGAGACTTGTATTGCCAATTGAGTATGCCTACGTATTTTTTCTTTCTGAAACAATTTAGATATGAATGAGGTTCAAATTTGCCTGGTCCATCCTCCATTTTTCTTTCCATTGTAAAAGTTCTTTCTGGGGCACCTCTTTTATATGAGACAATTCTACCCCCCCAATCTTTCTCTTTCCCTTTCTCCCACTGCATCCCTCTTTCTCATCTAGTCCATCTCAACATAATCAATTCACTCCCAGACCCTTCTGCTCTGTAGAACCCTTCTAAGTTTCTAATAATGATAAAATTCTGAGAAGATGCATAAATCATCTTCCCTTATAGAAATCTACACAAGTTAACCTTCTTGAGTCCATCATGATTTCTCTTTCATATTTACCTTTTTTGTGTCCTCTTGAGTCTTGTGTGTGATTTTCTATTCAGCTCTGGTCTTTTCATCAGGAATGTTTGAAAGTCTTCGATTTCATTAAAGATTGCGTCTTGTCTTGAAGGACTATACTCCATTGGGAGTAAGCCTGTGGTCGCCGATTTGTTTTCAGAGACAGTGTCTCCAGCCCCCGGATGTGTTGTCTACAAAATGTTTTAATACTAGATGTGTGTCAGCAGAAAGCAATTTTATAGTTACCGGCATGTTCTCAGAGACAGTGTCTCCAGCCCCAAAAGTCTTGTCTAGTGTATGTTTTACGATTAGATAGATGTATTTCCCCTGAAAGTAATTTTGTAGTAACTGTTAAGTTCTCAGAGACAGTGTCTCCTGTCACAAGTATTTTTTCCTCAGTGTTCAGAGACTAGATGTACTTCCCCAGAAAGCAAGCCTATAGTAAGTGGAATGTTCTCAGAGACAGTGTCTTCAACCCCAAATGTCTTGTCTAGTGAATGTTTTAAGATTAGATGTGATTCCCCTGAAAGTAATTTTGTAGTAACTGTTAAGTTCTCAGAGACAGTGTCTCCTGCAACAAGGATCTTTTCCTCTGAGTGCTTGGACACTCGATGCATTTCCCCAGAAAGTAATTGTGTAGTAACAGCCATGTTTTCAGAAACAGTGTTTTCAGGCACAAGTATCTTTTCCTCTGAGTGTTCGGAGACTAGATGTGCTTCCCCAGAAAGCAAGCCTGTAGCAAGTGGAATGTTCTCAGAGATGGTATCTTCATCCACAAGTATTTTTTTCTTCTGAATGTTATAGTTGTCCTGACTTTGGTTTTCTTCTCTAAAAAAAATATGATATGTCATAAGGGACGGCATTCAGGGAGGTGGAGAGGGAGCAGTAGGTATGGAATACCATATTTTAAGAAAGAGAAAACATTGATAATTTGTTTTAAACCAAGTCAAATCTCAAGGATATTAATGGAGGGAGTGGGGAAAGAGGGTAGAACAGGGTTTTGAACCCATGGAGAGACCACCACTACTTCTGGATCCAAGGCTAGGCTTGAGACCTCTAGTACAGGGAGAGGAGATCTTTGCTGTGCTCTGGCCACCTGCTGGAGTGCCCAGGCCCTGTGTGTCTGTCTTTTGTACATCCATGCTCAGGTATCTTGTGCCTGTCCCCAGGCCCCACATGTCTCCTGTTCTCCCCTGCCTGGGTCCATATCCAGGCCCAAAGTGTCCATATTTCATCCTCTGTGTTCTTTTTTTTGGTTCCAGCCAGGACCACATGTGGCTGGCACTGGCCCCACATCTTCCTACTCTTCTTACTTCTCTGTCCCTAGGCCCTTTGCGTCCTTGCGCCCTGTGTGGATCCCCTCCTTTCATGGGCATATGAACGCCTTCCAGCTTCTTTCTCTCCCTTCCCTAAGTTGCTGGCAAAAGTCGCATTTGGTAGGAAACAGAAGGGAGAAGTGATGCCAATTTGGAAAAATTGGACAGGATATCAACCCCTTAAAATGGAAACACATAGCAGAATGGATTACAAATAAAAATCCAACAATATGCTGCTTCCTAGAACCACATGTAAAAAGAGTTACACACAGAGTTAAAATAAAGGGCTGGAGTCGAATGTATTATGCCTCAGCCTGTACAAAAAAAGCAGGGGTAGCAAATCATCATATCAAAGACAAAGCTAAAATACATTTAATTAAAAGACATAAATAAGGAAACTACATTATGATAAAAAGGAACCATTGTTAATGAACAGTAAGGAAATAATGTATCAAAACCTATGGGATGTAGCAAAAGCAATAATTAGAGGAACATTTATATCTGAGTGCTTATATCAATAAAAAAGAAAAAAGAGCAGACTGATGAACTGGGTATGTGATTAAAAAAACTAGAAAAAATAAATGAACAATTCTCAATTAAACACTAAAGTGGATATCCTAAAAATTAAAGGTTTAATTAATATATTTGAGGGTAGAGGACCATTGAATTAATAAACAAAAATAGGAGCTGGTATTATGAAAAAAATCCATGAAACAGATGAACTATTGGTTAATATGATTTAAAAAAGAAAGAGAAGAAAGCCAAATTGTTACTATCAAAAATGAAAAGGTGGGGCAGCTAGGTGGTGCAATGGATAAAACACTGGCCCTGGAGTCAGGAGTACCTGAGTTCAAATCTGCCCTCAGACACTTGACACTACCCTGGGCAAATTCTATCAAAGATTTAAAGACCAACTAATTCCAATATTAGATAAATTATTTGGAATAATAGACAAAGAAGGGGTCCTACCAAACTTGTTTTTTTGAACAAGTATAATACTGATACCTAAGCTAGAAAAAGTAGAAACAGAGAAAGAAAATTATAGACCAATTTCATTAATGAATATGGATGGTAACATCCTAGATAAAATACTAGCAAAAGGATCACAACAATATATTATAAAGATTATACATTAGGACCAAGTGGTATCCATACTGAGAATGCAGGAATGATTCAATGTAAGGAAAACTATTAACATAATTGATTATATAAATTAGAAAAGTAACAACAATCATATGGTAATATCAATAGCTGCAAAAAAAGCATTCGATAAAGAACAACATTGATTTCTACTAAAAACACTTCAAAGATTCAGCATAAATGGACTTTTCCTTAAATTGTTAAGAAGCATTTACCTAAAACCATCAGCAAGCATTATTTGTAATGGGGATAAGCTAGAAGATTTCCCAGTAAGGTCAGCTGTGAAACTAAGCTGCCCACTGTCAACAATGTTATCCAATATTGCATTGGAAATCCTAATAATGGTGATAAGAGAAGAAAAAGACAAAGAAGGAATCAGAGGACTCGTGATGAAGCATACTATCCACCTCCAAAGAAAGAACTGATATTGACTGAACACAGACTGCAGCATGCAGTTTTTCACTTTATCTCTTTCATTTTTTTCTTGTATTTGAATTTTCTTATACAAGATGACTCATATGGTAATGTTTTACATAATTGCACATGTATAACCTATATCTGATTGCTAAGGAAAGCAGAAAACTGGGAGGAACATTTACAAGTATCTCTGATAAATGACTCATTTCTTAAATATATAGAGAACTGATTCAAATTTAAAAGAATATAAGTCATGCACCACTTGATAACTGGTCAAAGGATATGAACAGGTAATTCTCAGACAAGGACATCAAAGTTATCTACAATCATATGGAAAAATGCTCTACATCACTACTGATTAGAGAAATGCATAAGAAAACAATTCTGAGATACCACCTCAAACCTATGAGATTTCCTGACAAGGACAAGGACAAATGCTGCAGGGGGTGGGAAAAATTGGGATAGAGATGCACCATTGGTAGAGTTGTGAACTAGCCTAACAATTTTGGAGAAAAATTTGAAAACACAACAAAAGGGACATAAATTAGTGCCTCATATACTCCAGAATATTTATAACAGCAGTTTTTGTGACAGCTGAATATTAGAAACAAAGCCAATGTACATCCACCGGGGAATGGTTAACAAAGCAGGGCATATGAATGTCATGGCTACTACTTCAATGTAAGAAATGATGAGCGTGATGAGAAATACAGAAAGAGCTTTGAGAACTGATGGTAAGTAAGAGTAAGTAAGTAAGTAAGCAGAGGCAAGAAAACAGTGTACATGGTGAGAGAACCAGATGTATTCTTTGCATAAGTTCAAAGGGGCTTTTGCCCTTTCCTCTGCTATTCCCTCCCTTTTCCTGCAGAGTTAACCAGGAAAGGATGCTCCCCCTCAGATAAGAGCAGACTACAAACATTATTCAAGCCCCAGGGTCTTACTCCCTTTCCCAAATTTCCCTTCCTGAGTTAAAGTTAGATAACAAAGAATCATAAAATCTCAGGGTTTGGGTGGGTAGTGGTGGTGCCACATCTGGGGTGGGGCTGTATGTGGTATACATGTTTAGAAGAATGTGAACCCAGAGTAACTGCTTCAGGTGAAATGGAGCAGGGAATCCTTGTGTTAGGGACCTATATAAACTTGGTGTGAAACAAGCATGCTTTGTGCACAACTTCTTTGGGGTGTGCACCCTTTCTTGCAAGATCATAATAAATGGCCTTCCTGGTTTGGACCATACCAGGGGTCCTTCCTCAGTCCTGTTTCTTACACTTGGGGCCATCTGGGATTTGAACATGGGGTGGGAGGAGTTTCCACCAGTGACAATCACAGGAGGTGCCCCACCAGTGTTTGGTAGTCATGGGCCCTGGTGGCTTCCCCTCTGACTAGCATCTCTGGCAAGAGACTGTTGAATGGGATCTGATGCAAAACACAGAATGTGGGAGAGCTAGCTAATTGACCCAGCTGCTAGAAGCAAGCAGAACAAGGTAATAATGCTTTGTCACTCTGGAGGGTCCTACAAGAAAGATTGGTTGTGTGTGGTGTGAATGAGATGCACCTCGGGTGTAAAGTAAGTGGGAGTCCCAATTCGCAGTTTGATAATCCAAGGATTATGGTCAGAGATGGAGGAAGCGCGTGTATATTGAAAGGTACCAGTCAGAAAAGTGATAGGATGTGGGGGGGGGTCAGGGATCCAAGGTACCTGAAAAATTAGGAGAGCAGGATAAAATTCCTCCAGACAGTCCCCAAGGCAGAATGTTACACTATTGGAGGGATGATAGAACTGAGAAAAAGAGTAAAAAAGAAAGGATAATGTATTGCTGTTTTATATAGCCAAGGAAAGCCTTACCAGTCCTTCCGTGGTTTTCTGGCCCAGACATGGATCAGAAGAGGACTGGTTGTGCCAGAACCTTAATATCTATGTGAACAGCAAGAAGCCATTCAGTCAAGAGGAATCAGATTATGCCCTTTGCTGGTTAAAGGGGAGGCCAGTAGGAATGCTTCACCTTAGGGCTTCCCAGGCAGATGGGAATGAGGGAGAGAGTGAAGGCAAGGAATTAAAAAAAAAAAGACTGGGATCCCTTTTCAGCTCTTTCCCCTCCTTATGTTCCAGGGGTTACTTGGGAAGATTGGGGAGAAGCCCAAGGCCCCTCCCTATGCTAAACTTCAGAAGGAACTGGAATAATGCCAGAAGAATATTCAGAATTTCCCCCTCCAAGGGAAGGGAGTCACAGAGAAACCTGAGTCCTCCTCCAAGGGCACAGGAAAAGAGGTTCCCCAACAGGAATTATTCCCTCTTAGAGAAGTTCCCCTAGGCAGGGGAGAAATTGGTTTCATTAATGCCCCACTTTATAGTTCAGGAAGTGAGATCCTTTAAGGAAGAGATGAGGTCACTGGTGGAAGACCCAGTGGGGTTAGCAGAATAACTAGATCATTTTCTAGGTATATATATATATATATATATACACATACACACACATACATACTTGGTCTGAGTTAATGTCTATCACGAATATCTTATTTTTGGGAGAGGAAAGGGGAATGATAAGAACTGCCATACAACAATGGGAGGATGACAACCCTCCTGGGCCAGGGGTAGTCCCAGCTGAAAGAAAATTCCCTGATCAGGACCCCAGGTGGGATAATAATTATAGGGAAGATAGGGGCCATATGCAGGAGCTAAAGAGAATGATTCTGGAGGGAATAAAGAAGACAGCCCCGAAGGCTCAAAATTTGTCCAAAGCTTTCGAGGTCCAGCAGGATAAAGATGAAACCCCATCAGCTTTCCTGCAGCATCTAAAAGACCAGATGAGGAAGTATTCAGGAATGGACCCTAAGTCAGACATTGGGAAGGGACTATTAAAGGTACGTTTTGTGACCAAAGCCTGGCCAGACGTACAAAGAAAATTGCAGAAGGCAGAGGATTGGAATGAGAAGCCTCTTCAAGAGCTACTCAGAGAGGCCCAGAAGGTCTTTGTTAGAAGGGAGGAAGAGAAGTGGAAGCAGAAGGCTAAAATGATGGTGACTGCTGTAGATGAGATAGTCTGGAAAAGAATAGAATTAGAAACCTTGCCAGAAAATGGGAAAGGTGAGGGCCCCAGGAAAAAGAACTTTAAAAAATCACAAGGAAACCAAGGGAGATGGAGGGGATCAGTGACTTTCTACTATTGCAAGAAGCCCGACCACTTCAAGAGGGAGTGCCCTGAGCTAGAGAAGGAAACACAGGTAGTTCCTCTCATGGCTGCAGATTTCACTGAAAACTAGGGGAGTCAGGGGCTCTTTAAGGAAGGGTCTCACCAAGAGCTCTTGATAAATTTGAAGGTGTGACTTGAAGAAGAAGAGATGGTGTTTTGGGTAGATACAGAAGCCTCTGGATCATCCTTAACTTCCCCTCCCCATGGAGCTAGATCATCACAAGAAAAATTGAGAGTTCACGGGGTTAAGGGTGAGGGGTTTGAGGCTCCCATCTTTGAGGAGAAGAAAGTAAAAGCTGGGGAAAAGGAAGCTATGGTCAGCCTGTTGCTGATCCCTGAGGTGGGAAGTAATTTGTGCAGCAGAGACCTTATCGTAAATTGGGACTAAATGTAGAGGTCCATGAATCAAAAATTTCCATAAAAATGGCTCTATTGACAGAAGAAGAAGAGAGGGAAATGGACCCTGTAGTCTGGGTTAGAGAAGGGAATCTAGGGGGTCTACAAGTCAAACCTTTGAAGGTAAACTTGAAGGAACCAGGCAAAACAGTTTGCCTGAAGCAGTACCCTATTTCATTAGAAGGAAGAAGGGGACTCCAGCCTGTGATAGAGAGACTGATAAGGGATGGATTGCTAGAACCCTATCTATGGCCTTAGATGGTTCTTATCTGTACAGGATCTCTGAGCTATAAATTGCATAGTGCAGTCCAGCCACCCCATGGTTCCAAATCCATACACCCTATTGAGTAAAATTCCCTTTGAACACATATGGTTCAGTGTAGTGGATTTGAAAGATGCCTTCTGGGCTTGTCCTTTAAGACTCAAAGTAGGGATCTCTTTGCATTTGGATGGGAAAACCCTGGGGAGAAAGCAACAATATGGGTGGACAGTCCTACCACTGAGATTCACAGAAGTTCCTAACCTGTTTGGTCAAGTTCTGGAGGAATTACTAGAAGAATTCCAAGTTCCTGTGGGGATCTCACTATTACAATATGTGGATGATCTATTGGAATCAGGGGTAAAGAGTCAGAGAGTGGCAGAAGCCACCAATCAACCATTGAACTTCCTAGGAGAAAAGAGGCTGCAAGTATCCAAAACTAAATTGTAGTACATGGAGAAAGAAGTTAAATATTTGGGGCATCTGATCAGTGAAGGAAAAGAGAGGATATGTTCTGCTAGAATACAAAGACAAAGAAAGAATTAAGGAAATTCCCAGGCTTAGTAGAATATTATAGATTATGGATTGACTCCTCTGCCCAGAAATCCAGCAGTCTCTATTTGAAATTATTAGCAGGAGAACCAACCCAACTGAGCTGAATGAAAGAAGAGAAAGAACTAATAGAGAGAGGCTAAAACAGGCTCTGATTTGAGTCCCCCCTTCCCAGTTGGAAGAAACCATTTCACTTGTTTGCCAGTCTCAATGAGGGCACAGCACTAGGGGTATTGACTCAGGAGAGAGGAGGTAAAAGGCAGCCTGTGGCCTTCATCTCTAAATGACTGGGCCCAGTATCCAAAGGGTGGCCTGGATGCATACAGGATGTGGCTGCGATGGCTCTTTTAGTGGAAGAGAGGAGGAAGCTGACTTTCAGAGGCACATTAATAGTAAACATGCCCCATCAGGTTAGGAGCATTCTGAATAAGAGGGCCGGGAGATGGTTAACTGATTCTAGGATACAATCTATACTCATAGAAAAGGATGATTTAGTACTTACCACAAATCACAATCTGAATCCTGCTGAATTTTTGTGGGAAGGGAACAACAAGGGAAAGGAAATAGAACATAGTTGCTTGGATATAATAGAATATCAGACTAAGGCGGGACCTGATCTGAGGGAGGTTCCCCTCCATAAGGGGCTCAGGTAATTCATAGATGGATCCTCCCAAGTAATAGAGGGGAAAAGGCACAATGGATATGCAACAATAGATGCAGGTGACTTTTCTCTCAGAGAATCAGGTCGGCTCCCCAACTCTTGGTCTGCCCAGACTTATGAGTTGTATGCAATGAGCCAAGCATTAAATCTGCTAGATGGAACAGAAGGGACCATATACATGGACTCAAAATATGCAAACGGGGTTGTGCATACATTTGGAAAGATATGGGAAGAGCAAGGGCTTATCGATAGTAAATGTAAAGAATTGGTCCGTGGGGAATTAGTGAAAGAAGTATTAAAAAACCTCCTCCTTCCCAAAGAAATTGCAGTGGTGCATGTGGGGGGACATCAGAAAGGGTGCTCATTGGAGGCGAGGGCTAACAGGATGGCAAATGCCAAGGCCAAGCAAGTGGCTCTAAAAGAGGAAGGGGTTAAATTATTCTCTTTTATTCCATCAATTCTCACCCTGAGGTGTGTACCACAATTCACTGAACCAGAGAAAAAGGAACTAATGGAATTAGGAACCATTGAAATTCAAAAGGGGAAGTGGGTATTGACAGACTGCCAAGAAAGGCATTACAAACCTGTGGTGAGGGGAAGTACTATCTTCCTTACCTCAAGGCAGTCACTGGGGGGTTCAAGTCATGTGTCACTTAGTACTAAAGAAATTTGGGTGCAAGGGAATTTATACATTGTCTAAGCGGGTCTGTGATGGGTGTGTAGTATGCAAGAAGGTAAAACAAGAAAGTTATCAGAAAGACAACACCACAAGGGGGACAAGAACCAGGCTTAAGACCATTTCAAAATATCCAGGTTGATTTTACTGAGATGCCCAAAATAGGGAAATTGAAATATCTCCTGATAATAGTAGATCACCTAACTGGCTGGGGGGAAGCTCACCCTATGTCTTCTGCTACAGCCTCTGGGGTATCAAAAATAATATTGGAACAAATAATTCCCCAATAGGAATTAGTAGAAAGAATAGATTCGGATAATGGTACACATTTTACCTCTAAGGTGCTGCAAGGAATCATGACAGGCTTGGACATATCTTGGGAATTTCATGCTCCCTGGCATCCTCCCTCCTCTGGAAAGGTTGAAAGGATGAACCAGGCCAATAAAAAGCAGATCTCCAAATTAATGCTAGAAACAAAATTACCATGGACCAAGTGCCTGCTCTTTGCCTTGCTCAGAATTAGAACAGCTCCTCGGAAGAATTTGGGTCTTTCTCCTTATGAAATGCTGTTTGGACTACTATATATGGGAGGGACTAGAGAAATCCCTATGTTAGAAATCAAAGATAGGTTTTTGAGTGACCGTCTTCTTCCTTATCAGTTCTTAGAATAAAAGGGTTGCTGACTCAAGACACCACCCCTTGAATTCTCAGTTCACCATTTGTGGCCTGGCGACTAGGTCCTGATCAAGACATGGAAAGAATCCAAACTGCAGCCAGAATGGGAGGGACCATTTCAAGTCCTTTTGACCACTGAAACAGCTGTGCGGACTACTGAAAAGGGTTGGACTCACCACACCAGAACTAAGGGAGCTGTGCCGGCCCCAGGGGAATTGATGGGTAGCTTCCTCAGAACCGCTGAGACTGAAAGTGAAATGAACTTGAGTAAATGCAGGGGACGTTCTAACAAGTACTGTTATTAAGAGAGGGTGGGGTATTTGGATGATTTTGAATGATACCTGTAGCCTCTCCAAAGGGTGGAATGACGTCCAGTGTAGGGAATAGATCAGGTCTATCAATAGAACTAAAAAAAACATGAGGGCTTTTTGGTGGGTTGTCTTGCTACTTACTACACTGTCCATTCCCATTCCACCCATCAGACAAGAAAATACCTTCCTTCAGCTTGCAGAAGCTGTAGCAGCGGCCTTTAATCTCACCAAATGTTGGGATTGTGGGGGACCGCAGTCTGTGGCTCATTGGCCATGGATTTTGGTTCCTCTAGCACCCAAATGGATACTGAGTCATAAGTCTGAAGTACATAATGGAACTGGTTGGTGGGCAGAAGATCATCAATGAGCACGGAAGGGGAATATTGTCTGCATCAGACTGGTAAGGGTCAATTTTTGGGAAAGAGTGTTTGTGAGTGGACTTACAACCAAAGGGTGGCTACCTCGCCCCCTCTAAACTGTAGCAAGTATCAGGATAAATGGAGTCAGACAGGAATTCGTCTCCCTAATGGCACTTGGCTTACATGCACCCTGACATTCTTAAATGTTAAGGGGTATCGACCTGGACACTGTGCTTCTAAGGTGGCGGGCGTACCCTCCCATCAGAGGTTTCAATTTTGCCATTCTAACCTGTCAAGACTATAACAGCACAAAAGAAATAGAAAGAGATCCAAAATGGGCCTGGATGTGGGCTCATAAAAATGGAACTGTAAAGGTAGGTTTTCAGAATTTTTGGAGTTTGACAAATGTGAGTGGGAACTAGCTGGCAGACAGGTGTGAATGGAGAGGAAAATAATAGCTATGGAGGTGTGACTATAAGAAAAGGGTTGGTGTTACTATGATAGGACCACCCCTATGAATACAAGACACTCAATACTTACCTTACTTAGTGGACACTCAAGAATGGCTTTTCCCCAGTGTTAGACCAGCCCTCAAGGGACATTACTGGATCTGTGGGCAAACAGTATCTACCTATCCAGTAACTGGTGTGTTATATTGGATTGATCTGACCACAGTTCATTCTCCTGGAAGATATATAGGGGAAAAGGTTAGGAATACCTGTTTATGAAGAACTAGGGAGATGATGGAGAAGTATAGATACCAGTTTAAGTAGTACAGGTGAGGCCAATTCCACCCCCTTCCCCCCAGAGAATCATCCAAACATATGGGCCCCCCACCTGGGTGCAGGATGGGAGCTGGGGCTACAGGACCCCAATATATATATGAAATAGATTGATCAGGCTTCAGGTGGTATTAGAAATAATAATGAATCAAACTGCCTTAGCACTGGCATTGTTAGCAGACCAAGTAACTCAAGTGAAAGAAGGGATCTTGCAAGACAGGTTGGTCCTGGACTCCCTGTTAGCAGCAGAAGGGAGAGTTTGTGGAAAATTAAATCTGAGTACTTGCTGCCTACAAATGGACAATAATGGGAAAGCAGTTAAAGCTATAGCCATAGAAATTAGGTAAGAGGCTCATGTACCTGTTCAGAAATGGAATTTTTGGTTTGAGGGTGAATGGTTTTCATAGCTAAATAGAAGCTGGTGGAAGCAATTGGGGTTCTTTCTCCTATGTGCCCTGGCAGCTCTATTAGTCATACCCTGCCTAATTCCCTGCTTTATTAAAATAATTATTAGAGTGATGGAGGGAATGCAGGTAGTAACTATCCTTCTGGAGGATATGGAATGATGATCCTCCAACAAGGGGTAGAACCAGATCTTGATCAGGAGGTGGACGAAATGGTGGATGAGATTTACTTGGCATGGGAGGAGAACAAAGGGTGAGAAAAGGCACAAAAAATAAAGAGATGAGGTATTGAGAGAATCAGATGTGTTCTGCACATAAGTTCAAAGGGGCTTTTGCCCTTTCCCCCACCATTCCCTCCCTCTTCCTGCTGAGCTAACCAGGAAAGGATGCTCCCCCTCAGATAAAAGCCCACTACAAACATTATTCAAGCCCCAGGGGCTTATCTCCTTTCCCAAATTTCCCTTCCTGAATTAAAAGTTAGATAACAAAGAATCATAAAATCTCAGGGTTTGGGTGGGCAGTGGTGGCACCACATTTGGTTGGGGGAGGTGTGTGGTATACATGTTTAGAAGTATCGTGAAGGGGGCAACTAGGTGGCACAGTGGATAAGCACCGGCCCTGGATTCAGGAGTACCTGAGTTCAAATCCGGCCTCAGACACTTGACACTTACTAGCTGTGTGACCGTGGGCAAGTCACTTAACCCCCATTGCCCTGAAAAAAAGAAGTATCATGAATGTGAACCCAGAGTAGCCGGTTCAGATGAAATGGAGCAGGGAATCCTTGTCTTACCGACCTATATAACCTTTTTTTTTTTTTTTTTTTTTAGTGAGGCAACTGGGGTTAAGTGACTTGCCCAGGGTCACAGAGCTAGTAAGTGTTAAGTGTCTGAGGCTGGATTTGAACTCAGGTACTCCTGAATCCAGGACTGGTGCTCTATCCACTGTGCCATCTAGCTGCCCGACCTATATAAACTTAGTGTGAAACAAGCATGCTTTGCGTACAACTTCTTTGGGGTGTGCGCCCTTTCTTGCAAGATCATAATAAATGGCCTTCCTGCTTTGTACCAGACCAGGGGTCCTGCCTCAGTTTTCCTGTTTCTTACACATGGTAACTACAACAATTAAAATGGAAAGAAGAATGACCCAAAAAATTATAAGTACATGGAATGTACTTATATGTTAAAGATTAATTAGGATTCAAAAGAAGATAGGAGAAAACACCAAAAACTTAGCCCTTCCTGGAGGTGAGAGGTCCACAGCTAGCTCCACAACTGTTGCACACTGCACATGTTTTCCAAATGTATGCATCCACTGGGCTGACTTTTCTTGCTCTCTACAACAAAAAATACTCATTGTCATATGGGATGGCTCTCAGGGAGAAGAAGATATATGGCATACCATGGTGATGTAAGAAAAGAAAACATTTTAAAAAATTAAATAAGTCAAGAATCTCAAGGATAAAAATGGAAGGAGGAAAGAAAAGGGTTTGTGTTTGTGTTAATCAGTAGTAAGTCTCACATTATACCGGAAGGCAGTGATTATGAAAAGAATTGGTACTTGCTTAAGATAGAGGTTGATAAGTGGAAAAGATGAAGAATGTGCTATATACAGAAGCAATCAAATACAATAACAGAGTGTGTGCTAAACCCAAAGAAAGCAGTTGGGGGAGACTTGTAAATTAAAACAACTCTGTTCTTTCAGACTGTAAAACATAAAGATCCGCAGGTTCATGGGCAGTCCCCTTTTTCTGTCTGACAATAACCTACAGGAAACTGTTCTTTTCACCAAGTGCTGATTGAAAACAGAACAAAAATAAATATAACATTAAGTTTCACGTGGTCAAACAGAAGAGATGATAGGGAGAAGGGGAAGGGGAAGATTTCCTCAATTATCTCCTCTCTTCCTAAGTCCAAGGTCAAGCAGGTACAGGCCTGAAGGGAGGAAGGAACGAAAAGAAGAAGCCAGCCTCCACTAGAGGAGGGGAGGGAGTGTCTCTAAAGGATTTACCCAGCTGGCCTCTACCCTATCCCACTACCCTCCAAGCCCTGAGCCCTCAAGACAACGGACTGGGAATGGACTGGGAAGCCCTAGGCAAAGCAAAAGTCTGGGCAATGCTGGAGGAGCAGGCAGATACAGGGGCAGATGGGTACACAAACATATGTAACACAGCCCACCCCAATGCACACAAAATCCCACTTACACACCCAGAACAAGCATAAAAAATGGCATCGATACTCCTGCAACACCCCCACAGACTTGCCCCAGGGTACGGAGGAAAGGTTACAGCAACAGGAAAGTTCTAGAGAAGTTGGGAGGCAGGGGTTGTATAAGAGAAGAATAAATAAGGAGGGGAAGCATAGGGGAAAAGAGGAGGTATAGGAGCAGGAGAGGAAGGGGCAGGAGGGCAGGGACAGCAGAACAAAGAGAGAAAGATCTTACCTCCCACATCCCCAATCATGTACATGCAGGAACCTTGGGATGTGGAGGGGGGCGGGTAAAGGATGCCCATAGAGGAGAAGGAGGTGAGGAGCAGGCAGACGTCCAAGTGCCCAAGGCCCCTTCCCCAGGCTCCAGGGAACAGGGGACCCAAACCACCTCCTCATCCAAAGACACAAAGGACTGATAGCTGTGGAAGATCAGGAGAGAGTGACATCACTGTAGGGGCGGGGTAGTGTTGGTGTTGGCCAATGGGAGACAGGAGAGCCTGGACCACTGAGGGAGCAAAGATGATCTCATCCCTGAGCAGAGGGAGGAGGGATGTCTGAAGGACATAGGGAGGGGAGAGGGCTCTGTGACATCATTCCAGAGGAGCTGGGAGCTCCAACCCACCTTCTGCCCTTTCTGTGTTCTGAGAAATCATTATCCCAGCTTTTACCTTTTGCCAAATGAGTTTTCAAGAATTGACACAGTTTAATTATCAAGAGATATCAAAAACCAACATTTCAGCACCAAAGATGATGGATAGCTCCATCAAGTATCCTCTCAGTAAACTCCCTAATCTAGTCATAGGCACACATGCATGCAACAGAGGAAGCCAGATGATGGAGATTATGGGGAGGGGAAGAGGTCAATCACTACCTCCTCTCTTCCTAAATCCAAGGTCAAGCAGGAGCAGGACTGGAGGGAGAGAGAAAGGAAGAGAAGAAGCCAGCCTCCACTTGAGGAGGGGAGGGGGCATCCTAAAGGCTTTATCCAGCTGGCTACTACCCCACCCCATTACCCCAGGAGACCAGAGCCCTCAAGACAAAGGACTAAGAGGGGAGGTAGCCCAAAACAAATGGGAAGTCTGAACAATGTTCTATGGGAAAGGTAGGGGGAAGACAGGAAGAGTGGTAGGGGCAGGAGAGGAAGTCAGGGGCAGCATGAGAGGGAGAGCTTACCTCACCCATTCGCAGTCAACCACAGGAGCCCTCAAGACAAAGGACTAAGAAGGGAGGTAGCTCAAGGCAAATGGGAAGTCTGGACAATGCTTGAGGGGCAGGCACGCAAAGGTAGAAATGTGTTCATACACACATTTACACATACTCCCACCTACACACACAAGATCTCACATACACCCACAGCACAAGCATAAACAATGGTATCAGTACTGCTGCAATACCCCACCCACATCCCTCAGGGCACTGAAACAAGGTTATGGGGACAGGAAGGTTATGGAGAACTTTGGAGGGGGGCATCTATGAGAAAACTAAGGAGGAGAAAGGTAGGGGCAGGAGGGCAGGGGCAGCAGGAAAGGGAGAGCTTACCTCACCCATCTGCAGTCAAGCACATGTAGTTCTCTTGGGCATTGGTCAGGGGTCGGGGAGGAGGTATAGGAGGGTTGGGGAGCAGAGTAACAACAAGTAACAACAGGCAAACCTCCAGCTGCCCAGGGCCTCATGCCCAGCCTCCATGGAACTGGGGACCCAAACCTCCTCCAAAGACACAAAGGACTGATGCAGGTAGGGGACTAGAATAAATGCGGTGGTGCTGGCTGACCTCAGCCAATGGGAGACAGGAGAGGTGGGACCACTGAGGAAGCAGGGATGATCTCATCCCTGAGCATAGGGAGAAAGGATGCAGGAGGGAGGGAGTTCCAGCAGGGGGCTCTGTGACTTCCTTCCAGAGGAGTGGGGAGCCCCGCCCTTCTGCCCTTTCTTTGTTCTGAGAAAGCCTTATCCCTGCTTTTACCTTTTACCAAATGAGTTTTCAAGAACTGACACAACAGTTGTTTACATGAGATATCAACAGATAAAACCTATCACTTCAGCACCAAAGATAGTGGATAGCTCTTCCAGGTATCCTCTCAGTAAACCCCCTAATCTAGTCCTAGACACACATGCATGCCTCAGAGGAAGCCCAAGGGCACATGGCAGCACAACCACCCTGTGACTCTTCAAACACATGATGGATACCACAGGCTGATGCACCCAGACCCACACTGGTCATCTGCCACCCCCACCATGCTGTGTAAGTCCAAAGTAAACCTGCTGTTGTTAAATTCAGTGACTTTTTTGAACTGCACACTAGAATTAGGCCAGGCTCTCACATTTTACATAGTTGGCCATTGGGATGAGAATCAAAAGCCTCATGACTCAAACTGAGGATAAAGGAAGCACCAAGCCCAGAATTCCCTGGTTGGTGTTGACTGCCAGAGTAATAAGACCAAAAGTTGGGTCAGCCCATTCAGCAGCCAGAGACAGAGTTCTTAGGTTTCAGGGATTCTACAGTGAGCACCTAAGGCCAACTAGTGGTACTGGTGGCTGTGAATGTGAAGGGATCTGTCCTGATGGGAGTGAGGATGGATGGGCTACAGCCAAGGCCAAACCCTATGGCCTCTAGGCTCAACTACCTGCCAAGGCTGGAGCCCTGAGATGGGACAAGAGAAGACATGGGGTAGAGATTGGGAAATTCCTGCCCAGTTTGGTTCCTTGTGCCAGTCAGAGACCCCACCCAACTCAAGTGGTCCTCCAGCTGTCCTGATCAGCCAACATGGCAATCTCCCATTTCAGGGCAGATGTTTTCCCCAATAAGCATCTGCAGCTACATCTCCCAGGTACTCCCAGGACTTGTACCCAACCTCTCAGAAGTCATGTCAGTAACAGATAAATGCCACCCTGGGAAAGGCCTCTTGTTGAATGGTTCCTGGGAATCAATGCTGTAGGGTGAATTGCCTTATAAGAAAAGACTGTTTGCAAAAATACTTCTGACTGAACTTCTTCAGTTCTTCCTTTTTCTATTTCCAGGTAAGAGCTACCATGGTATCAGGGTCTTTGTTCCATCAGTGGGCTTTATACATTTTGCAAAAATATCTCAAGTCCTCTTCTATTTGTCAGTCTTGTTTTCCTCTGGGATAGTTAAGTCAGTTTACTCCCAGAAATGTCTTGGTGGACCAAGGGATGGAATTATTAGGAAGTTCCTTCTTTGATACACAACAAAGAGGTGAAGCTGACACTATGTTACTATGGCAGGGATGCATTTGCTTGGAAGAAATGGTAGGTAAAGTGATCTTCCCAACACAGAAGTCTTGCCATGTCACTCCCCCATTCAAGAGACTCAAGGCTCAAATATAAGATCCTTTGTTTGGCAGTCAAAGCCCACCATAAACTTTCCCCTAGATCTGCATTCTTCCTCCATCCTATCCTCCCCATGCCCAGGTAGTCTATGACTCAGTGAAACTGACCTCCTTGCTGGTCTTTGCACAAGACTCTCCATTTCCCAGCTCGGGCCCTTTTCAGGAGCTGTCCCCTTTCCTTGCAGTGCTCTCTCTCCTCATCTCCACCTCCTGGTTTTCCTGACTTCTTTCAAGTCTCAGTTATCATCCCAGCTTTTATGAGAAGCCCTTCCCAAGCCCTCCTAAGTTCTGGGGCCTTCATTCTCTGGCTTATTTTCTAATCATCTGTATAGAGTTTGTTTGTGTTTTTTGTTTGTATATTGTCTCCCCTATGAATCTGTGAGGGCCTTGAGAAAAGAGATTGCCTTTTGCTTTTCTTTATGTCTTCAGTGCTTAACAAAATATCTTGGAGTTAGAAGGAACTTAAGAAATTATTATGGACTGAGTCCCTGACCTTTAGATCATAAGTTCCTGCATTAGATTTTAAGTTCTCCCATTAAACTGTAAGCTCTCCCATTAGACTGTAAACTCCTTGAGGGTGGGGACAATTTTTCCCTTTTTTGTACCCCCAGCACTGATCATAGTGCCTGCCACATAGAAGGCACTTAATAAATGTTTGTCTATTGATGGCTTGATTGTTAACATTGGAGTTTCTTTAAAGTTATGCCTTTTCCTTTCCTTGGCTATAAACACAGTTCTATGTTCCTTCAGTTGCTTTAGCTTATTTTTTTTCACACAGACC
Source organism: Dromiciops gliroides (assembly GCF_019393635.1). Classification (NCBI taxonomy): domain Eukaryota; kingdom Metazoa; phylum Chordata; class Mammalia; order Microbiotheria; family Microbiotheriidae; genus Dromiciops; species Dromiciops gliroides. The sequence goes on along the minus strand of NC_057867.1, from coordinate 81,004,145 downwards.
TATTCCCAGTGGCTCTCTTCTCACCCTAATCACCTCCTCCTGTTAGCCCTTGCTCTTAGAGGATCAGGGCATTGCTGGTAGAATGCCTTATGACCTACCATAGCCTTTATAGCCAATAAAGCTGAGAAGGCCATAGGTGCCCAGAAGAGAGATCTTGACTTCCTGGCACTGGTGGTTTTAGCCTACACGCTACCCTAGGTTTCCTGCTAGTTAGTGTAAGAGGCATCTGGGCCATGGCCAATCCTTCATGTTGCTTTGGGGTGACTCTCTGTGGGGAAGTGGCCACATCCACAGAGAAGATTAGGGAGCTGATCACTTGGTTCTCCAAGTTCAAGCAGAAAGAGCCAAGGGATTTGTTCCCCTGGTCCAGGCTAGGCTCTTTGGGTGGGTGACTCAGAGGCCTTCCTCAATCAGTTTCTCCAATCATCTTATTTGTCATAGAATTCTATGTAGGTGCAATGTAGTCTGCATTGTATGCAATGAAAAGATGGATCCTCAGCCATTTTCTGTTCTTTTAATTGAGATGAATCTCCTTTGAAGGTAAGACTTATGCTGGGGTGGGGCAGCTAGGTAGTGCAGTGGATAAAGCACTGGCCCTGGATTCAGGAGGACCTGAGTTCAAATCTGGCCTCAGACACTTGACACTTACTAGCTGTGTGGCTTTGGGCAAGTCCCTTAACCCCAACTGCCTCACCAAAAAAAAGTTTAAAAAAAACTTATGCTGGGGCAATCTGAGACAGAGTGTTCAGGGTTGTGTTGAGTAGCCAGAGCTGCCTATGACCCCATATTTCCAGGCATGGCTTCTGCTAAGGCTGACCTGCCATCAGTTCTCATTAGAACTGGCCACTGTAACTGTTCCACAAGCTTGCTGATGTGGCACAGTTATCATTCCATTCTCCCCTTCCTGAATAGGCCTTCCTATTGCAACTCTTTCACCTCCAACCCTAAATAGTCTTTAGAGATGCCCCTTTGCTCCTGGTCCATGTTCTCTGAACCCATCCCTTCACCAGCCATGTGATAACTTCTAGGTCAGGCCCTTTGTATGAAAACCCAGGCCCTAGTGGCTCTGTGACTTGCATTCTGTCCCATGGAGTGGAATTTTTTCATAAAAGTATTTTATTTTCCAGTTACATGTAGAGATTGTTTTCAACATTTGTTTTTATAAGATTTCTAGTTCCACATTTTTCTCCCTCCCTCCCCTCCCTGCCCCCTTCCCAAGACAGCAAGCATTCTGATATAGCTTATATATGTACAATCACATTAAGCATAATTCTACATTAGTCATGCTGTGAAAGAAGAATCACAGCAAAAAGGAAAAACTTCAGAAAAAGAAAAACAAAAATCATAGAAATAGCATGGTTTGATCTGCATGTAGATTCCATAGTTCTTTTTTTTTTCCAGATTTGGAGAGCATTTTCCATCATGATTCCTTTGGAATGATCTTGGACCATCATATTGCTGAGAAGAGTCAAGTCTATTACAGTCCATCAACATACAATGTTGCTGATACTGTGTACAATGTTCTCCTGGTTCTGCTCATCTCACTTAGCAACAGTTCATGTAAGTCCTTCCAGGTTTCTCTGAAATCTGCCTGCATGGAATGGAATTTGACATGACACTTATTTCTAGCTAAATTGTTGTTCATCTGCCCATCCCTTTCTAAGTGCTTGGCTGAATCAATAATTCATGTTAACCTAGGGTTGCTTAGTGCCACTCACCTGAATCCACTTCGACCTCCACAAAGATCTCACATCTATTCCCTCATCACATTTCAGCCAGAATATTTCAGTAGACTCCTCAGTGGTCTCCATGACTCAAATCATTCCCCTCTTTAATCCACCCCCACTGAGCCACCAAAAGGATATTCCTCCAGTGTAAATCTAGTGATATCCATCCATTGTTTTATGAATTCCAGGGGCTGCCTACTATGTCTGGGATAAAACATAAACACCTCTGTTACCCATTGAATCCCCATTCCTTACCTGGCTTCATCCTTCCTTTGGAACCATGTTATTCATGATTTCACTGCCTCTGTGGTCCAGACAAATTTCTTTTCTTGCTATTCTTCACCTGTAATACTTTATTCCCCAACTTTACAGAGGCTGTCCCCTTTTAATTGCAATTGGAGAAAATACCACTATCTTTTGGTGCCAGCTCGTCCTTGCAAATGACATCGCAACTTGCTGAAAGAGTAGGCACAGACAAGGAGGAAGGGGAGAAACATAGACCAGGGGAGCAAACTGTCCAAGTGCTACTGTGACACTTCCATACCTTCCAAATCATAATTTGATTCACTATTAGCCCATGTGACAGTTCAGTCCCAGTTACAGGGGGTGAAACACAGCCAAATGAAGTCCTGAATTTAGGGACTTAACAATGCAGCCCTTCAGTGTAACTATAGCCATTCAAATCAAATCGTCACCATTAAAATGTCTACTAAACCCTTAGTCATCAAGGGTCATTTGATATAGGAAAAGACTGAACAATACATGCTAACTGGTGAAAGTATTGATGTTACCCCCCCATCCCACCCAAGAGCAAAACTTGGAGTAAATAAATTAAAAAATGGCTTAGCTTGGCCTTCCTTTTCTACTGTGTATAGGAGGAAATCCCATGTTTTGCTAAACAGGGAAATTGTATATTGGGGGAGGACACCATTCTAGTTCCTCATAAATTGAAGGGAAGAAGTTGAACAAGAGAAAAATGGAGAGTTGCCATTTGGAACTAGATGTGCTAAAGGCAACTCCAAATGAACATGTTTAAAAAAGAAAACATGGTTTTCCCCAAAACCCATTCCTCTTGTAGGGGCCAAATTTTAATTGGGGAGTGTTAGTTAGGCAGCTTGGCACAATATTGGGTCAAGGAAGGAGATTAACAGCCTCTTTCAAACACAGAACAGGGTTTATTAACAAGAATGAACTTAAAAACACAAGTAAGATGAGTAGAATTAAGGGAAAGGAAAAAAAAGGAATGGGGGTAGGAAAACAATATGAGCTGAATCATACCACTGCCCAGGGCTCAGCAGAACACAGAGCTGCATCCTGTCTCTTTCCAGCTCCAATGCCAGAATGGCAAAACTCCTCCCTTCTCCTTACCAGCAGCCCTGATTGACAGAATTAACAAGCCACTCTACAACTGCCAGCCCCTCTTCAGCTTCTGGACACTGGAGGTCACCTGACTGCCCTCACCCAGCTTCCAGTCATGGCGGGGCTGCCCTCATTATAATTTGGCCATGCCCATGTAGGCAGGTGGGGTATAGGGGCGCACACTGGGGTCAGGGTGCATGAGGTTTCTAATTTTAGGCAAAGATGGGGTCATAGAAACCTGAAATCACAATTAATTCTTTACATACTATTGAGTTTCCTTTTTACTAAAATGGACATAAGTACACTTCTAGGTACCCAGGGTTGCCACCTTGAAGTCATACTCTGACAGGTGACCTTAGGCCTTACCTTGCCTAGAAAGAACTAAGCCTCCACCTCACTGTCTGGACACCAGCTGTAAACAATGTTCCCTAAGGTAGAAGATTGGGTCTCTCTGTCTCTTTGTAGGTTCTGTAGCTCCAGAATCCATTTAGAGGCTGGATTTCATGTTGTTTTTGAGGGAAATTCAGGAGAGCCCAGGCAACTTCCTGGCTTCTCTCTGCCATCTTGGCCCCGCCCTCCTGAAACTAGAACAAAAAATAAATACACCATTCAATTAAATGACACCACAGAAAAGAGATGATATGGAGAAGGGGAGGGGAAGAGTTCCTAGACTGTCTCCTCTGTCCAGTCCCAAAGCCAAGGAGGAAGGGAGATAAAAAGGATGAAAACACCTGAGGATGGGAGGGAGGGAGTGTTCCCAAAGGCTTCTTTTTGCCCACCTCTATCACACCCCACCCCTCTCCATGACCCCCCCCCTCCTCCAGAGGACTAGGCAGGTAGGTAGCACTAGACAGGAGCCACCCAAGACGATCATTCACACACAGGATAACCCTTGAGCACACCCACCCACCCAGAAACACACAAACACCCACCCAACAAAGATAAAAGCAAAGGTATCAAGAGTCCCAAGGCCTTCCTTACACACATCCCTCTGGAAGCTAAGAGAAGCCAATGGGGGAGGGGAGCATGAAATGTTTGGGGGGAAAGGGAAGAAAAGATAAGGAGAAGAATGGGAGTGGCTGACGGGGGGGGGGGGGGGGGGGCAGGGGACCGGACATTTACCTCACACCCAGGCCCTCAGGCACTAGCAGGACCCTCAGGATTGGTCAGTAGGGAGGATGAGGGTAACAGAGAGGAGGGGTGTGGTGGGGGAGGGAAAGGGGGTGAGGGGCAGGCAGACCTCAAGCTGCCTGCCCCCCCTCCAGACTCAAGGGGACAAGAACATCACCCATCCTCCTCCTTCTCCAGAGACAAAGAAGACTTCACATTAATAGAGGGTGGGAGGGGGCAAGCACTGTGAAGTTACTGCAGTGCAGGGCTAGTCTCCTCCTAGAACAAAGGGGAAAGGAGGCGGCTGGAGGGAGGGGAGGGAGCTTTGTGACATCAGGCCCAGAGCAGTGGGGAGCCTACCCCCCCCAAGTCGTTTCTTTTAGCCCCCATCACCCAGCCTAGCTAGGGTAGGGGGCCCCAGTGCATCTTGCACCTGGAGGTGGGGTCAGGGCTGACCAGGGTCCCAGGTTCCTGAGGACAGGATGCTGGGGCTGGGGTGGGGGCAGTGGCTGAGCTCAGCTTGGGGTGGTTGAGGGTCGAAACTGGGAGAGGGAGGGCGAGAAGGGGGAGGGGCACGTCAAGGGAGGGGGGTCGTGGGCTCCACAAAAGGGAAGACACAATAGCTACAGCAGCATCTGCAGAGCACCAGCCCTTCAAAGGGACTTGGATTCCACCCAAGCCCCAGAGCACAGCAGAAGAGGAAGGGGGTGGGCTGGGGGAGGGGCGGGTCTCAGCCTCCTTTCTCCAGGCAGGAGGAGACAAAGATCAGGCGGGAACAGGGGGGCACCCAGTCACATCAGCCGCCTTTGTCCATGTGTGGGTACCCTGGTCTAAAGTCTATATAATGTAAAACTTCCAGAGCCTGGACAAGAGGGAGCCACACCCTTCTCTCTGGCTCTACCAAGTGACTTCATAAATTTCTTTCTAAAACTACTTCAGATTAGGGCTTTTATTCTCTCCCACACCAGCCGCCTGACACTAGTGAGGGCATAGTGGAGAGACAACTAGACTTGGAGGCACAAGACCTAGACTGAAGTGCTGCCTCACTAATTGTGTGACCCCATGCAAGCCACAATGTTCTAGTTCCAGTACAATTTATTTCTGAATTCTCAGTGATATCCCAAGTTCTCCATTGGTGACATGGACATTTGTCATTTGGCTATTTTTGAAAGATAGTGAGCTTCTAATGGGTTTGAAACTGCACAGTGAACACTAGTCTCAATGTATACCGAAATAAAAATGCCTTAAGCCATTTTGTTGTTGCAAGAGCTGCTACAGGAAGTCTTTTTTTTTTTTTTTTTCAGAAAACACTTGGGTTTGAGTAGTCTGGTGGCTGGTGGTTTATTTGGAGCCATTCTAGGTGCTCCTTTTGGAGTCGTGCTAATGCCCATACAGAAGTTTCAAGGGAAGACTGTTTGGGCCAGAAAACAGAAGGAGTGAAAGGAGCTCTACAAGTCAAAGCTGAACGAGTGGAAAGCCAGGTTACATGTTACTGATGCTGTCACTGAAGAGTTTCAAAGTAATTTGAAAAATCTTTCAGAAAGAGATGAAGAGAGAATTGAAGAGCTGTTAAATCTTCCTAAAAACCCTTCTTTAACAACAGATAGTAAAGATGGGGGCTAGTTGGATTCTAGATATAGAATATAGAAACATTTAATTAGTTTTTTTTAAAAAGGGAGGGGGCAGCTAGGTGGTACAGTAGATAAAGGACTGGCCCTGGATTCAGGAGGACCTAAGTTCAAATCTGGCCTCAGACACTTGACACTTACTAGCTGTGTGACCCTGGGCAAGTCACTTAACCCTCATTGCCCCGCAAAAAAGGGGAGCTGGATGAACTTCTGGCTGCGTTCCTAAAGTTTTAACCATGAGCATTGTGTTTGTGTTGGACTATTGCATAAAGTAAACACTGACTCATGACGAATCTATTCATGACTATTGCTGGGTGTGGACTCACCAGGAGTTGGGCTGCTGGAGATGGTAGCTGTTTTCTTCCTCTAAATCTAAAAATGAGATTATTTACTTAGTCTTTTTTCTTCCCAAATGTGAGAAAATGTTCCCCCAAAGACTTCCTTGGGTAATCAAGTTTTGTGTCTTTGTTCATATAAGTCCATTCACCTAAAAGGGAAGGGTGGAGAAAAGGCACCAAAAGAAGAAAATGGAGCAAACAAGTGGGCCAAAAGCATATGGAAAGTCATTGTGTCATTGATCACCTTAAAATGAATACATGTCTGAAGAGAATATTTTAAAATTTTAAAAATGGATCAGGGGCAGCTAGGTGGCACAGTGGATAGAGCACTGGCCCTGGATTCAGGAGGACCTGAGTTCAAATCCGGCCTCAGACACTTGACACTTATTAACTGTGTGACCCTGGGCAAGTCACTTAACCCCAATTGCCTCACCAAAAAAAAATGGATCACTTAAATATAAAAAAAAAATTCTTACATGAATAAAATAGAGAAAGAGGAGATCAATGAATTGTGCATTCAATTTGAAAAGATAGAAAAAGAACCAATTAAAAATCCCCAATTAAAGACTAAATTAGTCATTCTGAAAATCAAAGGATAGATTAATAAAATTGAATCTATGGACAGGGAAGAGTTCAGGACAGAGAGGATCACAGAAGATGGAAAATTCTGCTTCTAAAAAATTGAAATGTTTTGACAGAAATAAATCTAATGCAGTAAAAGAAATGTTGCATATTCAAACTATATAAAGAACAGATTTCAATTTCAAACATTAAAGAGCCATTCTTAAAGAGATCAAAGGATATGAACAGGAAGCTTTCAAAGGAAGAAATCCCAAGCTATCAATGAACATACAACTGAATGCTCTAAATCCCTCCTAATTAGAGACCTGTAAATTAAAAAAACTCTGTTCTTTCTGACTGTAAATCATAGAGATCCATAGGTTCACGGACAGTCCCTTCTTTCTGTCTGACAATAACCTACAGGGAAATGTTCTTTTCACCAAGTACTGGTTGAAACTAGAAAAAAATAAATATAACATTAAGTTTCACATGGTCAAACAGAAGAGAAGATGGCAAGAAGGGGGAGGGAAAGATTTCATCAATTATCTCTTCTCTTCCCAAGTCCAAGTCAAACAGGTGCAGGACTTGAGGGAGGGAGGAAGGAAGAGAAGATGCCAGCCTTCATTGGAGGGGGTAGAGGGTGTCCCACAAAGGCTTTAACCAACTGGCCTCCACCCCACCCCATTGTCCTCCAATCCCTGAGCCCTCACGACAAAGGACTAAGAAGGGAGGTAACCCAAGGTAAACTGGAATTCTGGGCAACCCTGGAGAATCAGGTACACACAGGTAGAAACATGTGTACATACACACATATACACACTTATACCCCCTGCCACTTACACACACACACACACACACACACACACATACAAGATCCCACTTACACACCCAGCACAAGCATAAACAATGGTATCAATACTCCCACAACACCCTACCCACATGCCCCAAGGCACTGAGACAAAGTTACTGGGGTAGGAAAGTTCTGGAGAAGTTGGGAGGCCAGAGTTGTCTAAGAGAAGAATAAGGAGAGGAAAGGTAGGGGGAAAAGAGAAGGGGTGGGGGCAGGAGAGGATGGGGCAGGAACAGCAGAAAGGCCAGGGGCAGCAGGAGGGGCAGGGGCAAGTCCAGCAGAACGAAGAGAGAATGATCTTACCTCCCACACCCCCAATAATGCATATGCAGGACCCTTGGGAATTGAGGACAGGTTTTAAACTTTAAACTTTAAACATAGGGAAGTCAACTGTGTTGCTAGAAAAAACTCAGCAGCACACATTTTCAGTAAGAAAAGAAGATGGGTAACACATGGGCACAAAGAAAAGCATTAGGAACAAATAACAAAAGAGTTAACTGCCTACAGCTCCAATGAAAAAAATTAAACATCCAAAAGCCTAATAGAACTGGAGGGGAAACTGAGAACTAAGAAGCACAAAGGACCAATGTGAGGCTTAGAGTATATACCCGAGTGGGGACTATTGGGGAAAATGAGGCTGAGGGGGAGTCCTCTGCTTGCCTCCCCTCCCCTCTAACAACAGCTCATGCCTGCCAGGGCTCTCCCTAATTGTAGAATGGAGGCCAAGTGACCTGACTTCATCAAGGGCAACTGGGCACTCTCTTACTATCTCTTCCCTTGGCTTTCTTAACTGCCCCTTATGGACCATTTTGGTTCTGTGCTTCCCTGACCAAAGGCCACATTCCTGAGCAGAGAAAATGGAATAAACTCAAGGAGTAACATCTCCATCTTTCACGAATCATCACCATCCTATTTGTCCTGGCCTGGAATCTTGGCCTTTCTTGGTCTTCCTTTTTCCATTAGAGAGGGAAGGCATCTTTTCCACAATTCCTTACTTTTCTTACCAGTCCCAGCTCCTTCTGAACTTCTGGGGGCCTGACACTGGTGTGACACTATGTTGACCAGCTTTGGCATTTGTGAGACACTGTGGGAAATCCTGAGGTCAGAAGAAAGATGGGTCTGAAGCCCACCCCATACACTTCCTAGCTGTGTGATCATGGGCAAATCCCTTGACCTCTCTGGGCTTCAGTTTCCTTACTTGTAAGAGGGAGCTAATGATATAGTAGCAGCTACCTTGATGATTTTCTGTGAGGCTCCAATGAGACAAGGTGTGTAGAGCCCTTTGCAAACTTTAAAGAACTGTATGCATGTCAGCTACTTCTTTCTTCTCTCATACAAGGAGCACAGCCGGTATCTCTGCTGACTCCACCGGCTCATACAAACAATGGGGACAATAATACTTGTACCTTCTACCTCACAAGGTTTTTGTCTACATTTGTAAACCCTCCAGTGCTGGAGAGATATGAGCTGTTCTTCTCATCATCTTGACTCCCTCTTCCCTGCCCTTTGCTGCCTTCTGCCTTATCCATGGGAGACAACCTGGTCCAGTGGAAGGAACCCTGACAGCTAGCAGGTACAATATAGAGGATTAGACCTGAAGTCAGGAAGATCTGAGTTCAAATCCTGCCTCAGACATGTGAGACAGATAGCTCTGTGAGGCTGGGGAAGTCACTTAAGCTCTAGCTGCCTCAGTTTCCTCAAATATAAAATGGGGATAATAATAGCACCTGCCTGGCAGGAGTGTTGTGCCAGTCAAATGAGATATTTGTAAAGCACTTAGCATAGTTCCTGCAACTTTAATAAATGTTTCTTCCCTTCCCTTGCTTCTGTACCTGACCCTCTGGAGTTAAGGACTGGGGCTCCAATCCTGCCTCTGACAATTCCCAGGCAACCTTGGGCAAGTCCCTTCTCTTCCCTCAACCTCATTTCCCTGCACTATAAAATTAATAAGTATGCTTGGGGTTCTGTGATCTCTCAGTTGCCCCCCTGCACAGGCATTGTGTGTCCTAAGGCCTCTGACATTCTGTGTTCTCTCCTTTGAAGTTGTCCCCACCCTGGCCTCCTGGTTCTAAGCAGGGCTGTCCATAGAATGTAGGCCAGGTGTGTCCAGAAGTCTTAAACTGTATTATAATGTGTTAATCATCAACACAATCTGATACTGGCTTACAAATAGAGTGATGGATTGGTGGAATAGAATAGGTATAAATTACATTATAGTAAATGACTATAGTACACAAGTATACAACAAAACCAAAGATTCAAGCTTTTAGAACAAAAACTCCTTATTTGAAAAAAAACTGCTATGAAAACTGGAAAACAGTAAGGCAGAAACTAGGTATAGATAAACATCTCACACCATATATGAAAATAAGGTCAAAATGGGTACATGATTTACACATAAAGGGTGATAATATAAGAAAATTAAGAGAACATGGAATAATTTATGTCAGATTTATGTACAGGGGCAGTATTTAGAACAAGAGAAGATATAGAGAGTATTACAAAATATGAAATAGATAATACTGATTATATAAAATTTAAAAGCTTTTGCACAAACAAAACCAATGCAACCAAAATTATAAAGAATGCAGAAAACGGGGAAAGAATTTTTGTAACAACTATCTCTGATAAAGTCGTCCTCTCCCAAATATGTAGAGAACTGAGTCAAATTTATAAAAATGCTAGTCATTCCCCAATTAATAAATGGTTAAGGGATATGAACAGGCAGTTTTCAGACAAAGAAATCACAGCTAACTATAGCCATCTTTTAAAAATTCTCTTAATCACTATTAATCATAGAAATTAAAATTAAAACAACTCTAAGGTTATTAGCCACCTATCAGAGTGGCTAATATAACAAAAAGGAAAAATTCTGGATGTTGGAGAGAATGTTGGAAAACTGGGATATTAATTCATTATTGGTGGAGTTGTGAACTGATCCAACCTTTCCGGGGAGCAGTTTGGAACTATGCCCAAAGGATTATAAAACTGTGTGTACCATTTGATCCATACAATTAGATTTATATTCCAAAGATATCCCCCCCAAAGAGAAAAAGACCTATTTGTACAAAAATATTTATAGCAGCACTTTTTTTCTGGTGGCTAAGAATTGGAAATCAAAGGAATGCCAGTCAATTGGGGAATGGCTAAACAAGCTGTGGTATATGATGGTGATGGAATATTATTGTGCTCTAAGAAATGATAAGCAGGATGATTTCATAAAGGCCTGGAAAGACTTATATGAACTGATATATAGTGAAGTGAGCAGGAGCAGGAGAACATTGAACACAGTGACAGCAATATTGTTTGATGAAAACTGTGAATGACTTATTCTCAGTAGTACAACAATTCAAGACAATCCCAAAGGACTAATGATGAAGCATACTATCCATCTTCAAAGAAAGAACTGATATTGATGGAAAACAGACTGAAGCATGCTATTTTTCACTTTCGTTCATTTTTAAAAAACTTTTATACAAAATGACTAATATGGTGATGTTTTACACAATTGCACATGTATAACCTAAATCTGAATATTTGCTGCCTCAGGGAGGTGTGGGAAGAGGGAAGGAAGGTGAAACAGAATTTAAAATTAAAAGTTTTAAATAAAAATGTTTATTTAAAAAAAAGTAGGATTGACCAAATGGAAAAGAAGATACAAAAGCTTACTGAAGAAAATAATTCCTCAAAAATTAGAATTGAGTACATAGAAGTTACCACATGACTACCAAAGCCAGTCACAGGAGGCCATGGCTAGTACTGAAAGGAATAACATGCCTACAGGCCAACACATGGGGGCAGGACACAAGAAACATTCAGGAGAAGACAGGTGACATGCAGGGACCAGGGACAGACACATGGTGCCCCAACCAATACGGATGGGCAAAATACCAAAACTCAGGGACCAAACTCTCTGGTGGATGGGCAGACTGGAACCAATATCTCCTCTCTCAGCACTGGAGGTCTCAAGCCAATTCCTGATCCAGCAGTGGTGGTGGTGATCTCTCTGCAGGTCTGTTCTTCTGCTCTCACTTAGAGGACTGTTTAAAGTTTTTTTGGGGGGGAGAAAGGATTTAGGAGGCCACAGAGTGCCAAGACAATGAATGGGCCGCAGCAGAAAGAGATCCCAGTACTGGATGGTAACATCTACATAGAATTTTTTTGGAATGCAGATTTCTTTCAGAATTCCTTATATAAAGTCATTTTCATAATGAAAATTCACAGAAAGCAACATCTCTCTGTACTCCTTTTTATTAGCATTCAGTTTTTTCCAGAAGTTTTTCATGTCTGAATTTTCTAAGATTCTTCTTGACCTTTTTCTTATTTATTTTATGGTTAGATTTATCTAGCTTTCAGAGGGAAAAGTTGAGGTCCCCCACTTCTACGGTTTTACTATTTCCTACTATTCATTTAACTTTTGCTTTAAGAATTCTAATGCTACAGATGCCATTTCCCATATCAATGCTTACTATTGATATTACTCCACTGTCTACAGTTCCTCTGAACAAGATTTAATTTCTCTGCTTAACCCTTTTAAAATCCATTTTGTACCTGCTTCCATTTTATGAGTGAATTCATCCCATTCACACAGTTATGATTACTCAACATGCATTTCCCTCCATCCTATTTTCTTCTGTTTATCCTTCTTTCTTTTTATCTTCTCCCTCCTCCAATGTCTGCTTTGTATACGACCACTCACTTCTTTTATCTTCCCACCCTTTTATCACCAATTTTTTCTTTCTCTTATCCCTTTCTCCTACTTATCTGTAGGGCAAGATAGATTTTTATGACCAATTTAGCAAACATGTACACATTTGTGTATATGCGTGAGGTGGGGGTATATTCCATTTTTGAACCAATTTAGATTTGAGTGCAGTTTAAGCATTGGTTGTTCTCCTGACCCAACCATTTTCCACTCCAAGGTAAAAGCTCTTCTTTCCATGGCTTTTTTATAGAAGATCATTTCCCCCATTCTTTCTCTCCCTTCTACCTTCTCCCAAGGCATCCATATTTCTTTCCTATTTATTTTATATCATCCCCACCTAATTGCCTCACTTCCAAACCCTCTTTCTAGGTAGAAGCCTTCTACCTGTTCTAATAATGATAAAATTCTTAGAAGGTATTTATATTATCTTCCCTTATAGAAAAGTATACCATTTAACATTATTGAATTGTTTATGATTTCCCTTTCATATTTACCTTTTAAGGCTTCTTTTGAGTCTTGTATTTGAAAGTCACATTTTCTTTTCAGCTCTGGTTTTTTTATCAGGAATGCTTCAAAGGCCTCTGTTTCATTAAATATCCATTTTTCTCCTTGATGTGTTTCTGTAGAGAGCAAGCCTGTAGTAAATGGAATATTCCCAGAGAGTGTCTTCTGCCACAAGTATCTTGTCCACCGAGTATTCTGAAGCTAGATGTTTTTCCATAGAGAGCAAGCCTGTAGTAACCGGTGTATGAAAGAAACTAGGAAGCCCTTCTGAGCCAAGAAACCAACCTCTATTTCAAGAAACAAGGGTGGGGCCTCAGACCATACTGGATGGACTGTAGACCCCACCTTTGTTTCTCTTAAAGGCTGATTTCTTTGCCCACAAAGGCTTCCCAGTTTCCTTCTTACACTGGAATGTTCCCACAGAGAATGTCTCTACCCATGAGTATCTTGTCCACTGGGTGTTCTGAGTGTAGATGTTTTTCCATAGAGAGCAAGCCTGTAGTAACTGGAATTATCCCAGAGAGTGTCTCCACCTAGAAGTTTCTTGTTTACTGAGCATTCTGAGGCTAGATGTTTTTCCATAGAGAGCAAGCCTGTAGTAACTGGAATTATCCCAGAGAGTGTCTCCACCTATTAGTGTTTTGTCCACTGAGTGTTCTGAAGCTAGATGTTTTTCCATAGAGAGTAAGCCTGTAGTAACCAGTGTAAGAAAGAAACTAGGAAGCCCTTCTGAGCCAAGAAACCAACCTCTCTTTCAAGAAACAAGGGTGGGGCCTCAGACCATACTGGATGGACTGTAGACCCCACCTTTGTTTCTCTTAAAGGCTGATTTCTTTGCCCACAAAGGCTTCCCAGTTTCCTTCTTACACCAGAATGTTCCCACAGAGTGTCTCCTGCAACAAGTATCTTGTCCACTGAGTATTCTGAGTGTAGATGTTTTTCCATAGAGAGTAAGCGGGTAGTAACTGGAATGTTCCCAGAGATAATGTCTCTCTCCACCTATAAGTATCTTGTCCACTGAGCGTTCTGAGGCTAGATGTTTTTCCGTAGAGAGCAAGCCTGTAGTTACCAGTGTAAGAAAGAAACTAGGAAGCTCTTCTGAGCCAAGAAACCAACCTCTATTTCAAGAAACAAAGGTGGGGTCTCAGACTGTACTAGACGGACTGTAGACCCCACCTTTGTTTCTCTTAAAGGCTGATTTCTTTGCCCACAAAGGCTTCCCAGTTTCCTTCTGACACTGGAATGTTCCCACAGAGAACGTCTCCACCCATGAGTATCTTGTCCATTGAGGGTTCTGAGAATAGATGTTTTTCCACAGAGAGCGAGCCTGTAGTAACTGGAATGTTCCGAGAGAGTATCTCCCACCAGAGATGTCCTTTCCTCTATGTATTATGTAGTTGTGTTGGCTTTTTATCCTTCCTAAAACAAAAAAATACCATTTGTCACATGGCATGGCTCTCAGGGAGAAGGAGAGGTAGAGGGAGGGATACATGGGATCCCGTGATGTAAGAAACAGAAAACATCAATGAACATTTCAAAATGAGGACTAGAGGGGGCAGCTAGGTGGCACAGTGGATAAAGCACTGGCCCTGGATTCCAGAGGACCTGAGTTCAAATCCGGCCTCAGATGCTTGACACTTACTAGCTGTGTGACCCTGGGCAAGTCACTTAACCCCCATTGCCCCGCAAAAAATTAATTAATTAATTAAAATAAAATTATAAAAATGAGGACTAGAATCTAAAGGGGACTAATTGTGAGGCAGAAAGGAGGAAAGAAAGGGATTTTGGACGTGCAGAGTGATTCCTTCCACCTCTGCAGACTCAGGATCGGGGCTGACTTGAGACCTCCATTGGCAAAATAAGAAATCTTGGCTGCTCTGCCCATTTATCCACATGTCTGGCATCCGTGTGTCTGGCTTCTGTCCATCCATGCTTGAGTACCATGGATCTTTCTTTGGTCCTTGAGTTGCCTGTCCTCTCCTGTCTGTGGCCGGATCCAGCCCCCATGTGTCTGTCCCCCATGTTTTCTTCCTCTCAGTTCTGGCCAGGCCATCTTGTGACTGGCCCCGTCGCATACCTGATCCTCTTCTTGTTCTTCCTTCTCTGTCCCTGGCCCCCATGTATGCCCTGGAGGCCCCCCTCCTTTCACAGACACATGACCCCTTCCTGCCTCCCTCCCTCCCTTGTAGCCAAATCTGTGGGCAAATTCACATTATGGTCAAAACTGCTCTACTTAGAGGTTTCCCAATGGTCCACTTTCCCAAAGAGAGAACTGTGTGTACTTGATAACAAACAAGCAAAAAACAACCAGAGGGCATAAGTGGAAAGCACTTTGGGAGATCAGCACCTCACGCCACATAGCAAATTAAACTGTAAGTGGATACATGCATTAGATATGATGCAGAAAATTATAAATGACATAGAAATAACCAGAATCACTAATAATTACTCTGGCTAAGACCTCCAACTCATTAATTTCTTAATTTGATACCTATAGATGAAGCTCCTCTTCTGTGCTGGGCACATTCAAGCACAGGTGGCCTACTTGAGCAATCAACAAATATTTCTTAAGGACCTACCATATACCAGGCACTGTCCTAGGTTCTGGAGATGCAAACATTGAATAAGGCACATTGCCTAACCACTAGACATTCTATTGAGACAGAAAATACATAAAAATAAATAGAGAATAAATACAAATGAAGGCAAAGTACAAGGCAGTCTGGGAGCAAGGCCACTAGCAGTTGGGATGAAGAAAGGCTTCATGGAATAGGTGATGCTCGAACTGTGTCTGGATGGAAGAGGGATTCTCTGAGGCCTAAGGATAGAGAATCAGCTAAGAAGGCTCAGAATTCAAGTCCTGCTTTGGATCCATGGTAACAGCTTGACCACAGTCAAGTCACCTAACCTTTTAATGCCACAGACATCTCTGTAAGATCACAGACACATTCAGATGGGTTGTCAGTCTTATTGGGGAGGCAGAAAGATGAAAGATTGTTTGACTTGGAACACTGACTTGCCCTTGCCCAAGGTGACATAGCTAGTAAGTGCCTGAGGCTGGATTTGAACTCAGATCTTCCTAACTCCAGGTCTGGTGTTCTAACCCTAAGTCCCCTAGATGGAGGGATTCAGAGATCCCAGAAGACTGTTGTTGAGCCACTGTTCAGGAGGCTGCCTTGGGGCCAGGGAAGGGTAGGAAAAGAATTCATTCTCAGTACACTGAGGTTCTCCAAGAGTTCAGCCCTTTCTAAACATACTACCTACTCAGAGGAAAAACTCGAGTTGGCTTACCTGAGTTAGGAACTCCCCAAGTACCTTTATGTTGGGTGGGTGCAAGGGTCTGGGGAAGGGCCTATAATCCCACAGAGAAAGTAAATGACCTTTAAGGTAAGCAGCAAGAATTTTCAAGGGGCAGCTAGGTGACACAATGGATAGAGCACTGACCCTGGATTCAGGAGGACCTGAGTTCAAATCCAGCCTCAGACACCTGACACTAACTGTGTGACCCTGGATAAGTCACTTAACTCTCATTGCCCTGCAAGAGAGAGAGAGAGAGAGAGAGAGAGAGAGAGAGAGAGAGAGAGAGAGAGAGAGAGAGAGAGAAGCTTCAGCTTTCCCATGGGAAACCATGGTTGCCACCACAGGGCTGGTCTTAAGAGTAAATTGCCTTTTATAACACAGTTAACCCCAGTAACCCTAATAAATCACCATATATAATCCATGCTGGTGTTGTCTGCTTCTTCCTTTAAAATAAAAAACCTTCCCATTGTGGAAGACTATAACGAATGCCCTCCATTAGATGGTCTGTGTCCTTACAATTTTGTTCCCTCTGAAATGGAGACAGGAGAGCCTCCAGCATACTCCCTCAGCATCAAGTTTAATCAAGCCATCCTGGCACCAAAATGATGGAGAGAGGTTAAAGGACCTGCCCAGAGTCATGCAAATTGTTCGTATCAGAGGCAGTATTTGAACTCAGTTCTTGGGCCTAAGCCTGGAAATAATGAGCATGCAGATTTCAGAAAAACAAAGAAAGACTTACATGAACTGATGCAAAATTAAGTGAGAAGAACCAGGAGAACATTGTACACAGTAATAGCAATACTATACAAAGGTCAACTGTGAATGACTTAGTTATTCTCAGCAATACAAAGATCCAAGACAATTCCAAAGACTCATGATGAAAAATGCTATCCACCTCCAGAGAAAGAACTGATGAAATCTAAATGGACATCAAAGCATACTATTTTTTCATGTTTTTTTTCTGTTCAGTCCCAGTATTCTTTCACAATATGACTAATACAGTAATATGATTTATGTGATTGAACATGTATAACCCACACCAAATTGCTTACTGTCCCAGGGAGTGGAAAGGTGAGCAAGAGAGAAAAAATTTGGAACTCAAAAAATATTTTTAAATGCATATTAAAAATTATTTTACATGTAACTAGAAAAAACAAAATATTATACAAAAAACTACCTTTATCGTCCTCAGATTTCTTTGTCGGCCTTGGTTCACATAATTTGCTTAGAAGCTGAGAGTTAGATCAGAGCAGTCACATCATCCAATCCATACGTGAAAGGAATGTCAGGTATGAGACAAATGGTCATTTAGGTTTTCCTTGAATACTTCCAAGGAGAGGGAATCCAACATCTCTTCAAGATAATCCACTGTGCTTTTGAAAATTCTCATTTTTAGGAAGTTTTTTCCTGATTTTAGGCCTAAATTGGTCTCTTTATAGTTTCCAATTAATGGTTCTAACCTCTGGAGCTGAGAACCAGTCTAATCCTTTATCCACATAACAGAGTTGTGATTTATGAGACTTGATGCCCCATGTTTCTCTAAAAGTGTTAAATTAGGTATTTCTAACAGTGCAATAATGTTCCACTGTATTTATCTGACATATTTTGTTTAGCCATTCTGCCAATTGGAGGGTATCCCTTTTATCTCCACTTTATGATTACTACAAAAAATAAGGCATTATAAATATTTTTGTAAACACAAGTCTTTCCCTTCTTTCTTTGATCCCTTTGAGGGATGTAGGCCTAGTAGTGCTATTGCTGGGTCACTGACTCATTTTAGTGGTTTGGAACATACTTTAAAACTGATTTTCTGAAAAGCTGAACCAACTCATACATGAACCAAGTCTTTATTATCTGCCATTTATTATCCCATAGTCTCCCTAGCAGGTGTCATTTTCCTTTTTCATTGTCATCTTTACCAATCAGTTCATAAATAGCAATTAGTTGTTCTCTTAACTATCTATCTAACTCTAGCATCGATGCCTTCTTATTCCTGGTTATGAAGTAAAACCTCAGAGTTGTTTCCATTTGCATTTTCCTAATTATTAGTAATTTTGAGCATTGTTCTGTATTTGTGGACAGTTTTGGATTCATCCTCTGAAAACTACCTGTTTATACCCTTTGATGACTTATCAGTTGGGATATTCCTCTTCCATGTATAAATGAGAATTGCTTCTCTATATTCCTCACATCTGACAGGAACTTGCTGCAAAGTTTTTTCCCATTTATCTACATTTTTATCATTTTAGCTCCATTCATTTTCTTTTTACAAAAACATTGGAATTTTATGTAATTTCAATGATCATTTTTACCTCCTGGGATCCTTCCTATGTCTTCTTTGTTCCTGAATTCTTCTTCTCTCTATACATGAGAAAGGTAATTTCTCAATTCAAGAATTTGTTCATACTGTCTCCCTTTATGTCTAAAAAATCCTGTATTCATTTGGAACTTACCTTGGTTTCTACTGTGAGATATTGGTCTAATTGCTGAATTTCTGCTATACTGCTCTCCGGTGTTCTCAGAAGCCTTTAGCAAAAAGCCCTTAATCTCAGTAGTCATGGTCTTTGGACTTATGGAATACCATACTACTGGGTTCATTGGCTTCTCAGACTATGCCCATGTGGCCTCTTCTTTATCACAAACTCTAGGACTGAGTGATCACTTCCTCCTAGCCCTCACATCTCTTCCATTCCAGCAACCAGCTCCTTCCTATCACTGAGAAGCAGATTCAGGATAGTCAGTCAATGAACATCTGTTAAGCACTAACAATGGGCCAGGCTCTTTGCTGAGTAAGTGGTATGGACAGAAAGGAAGGCAAAAGTCAGTCTCTCCTCTGAAGGAGTTCAGTCTAATGGGGAAGACACATGCCAACAACTATGGAGAAACAAGCTATGGACAGACTAAAGTAGAAGTAATAAGCAGTGGGAAGGGGCTAGAATTAGAGGGAATCCAAAAAGATGGGATTTTCTCTGGGATGTGAAGGATGCCCGGGAAGCCAGGAGGGGGAGATGAAGAGTGACGGCATTCCAGGACTGGGGCTAGCCAGTGATAGTGCTCAGAGTCAGGGGAAAATGTCCTTTCCCTTTCTTGGTCCCTATACTTCATGAAGGGACAAATGATCACTGATGCAATTGGAGAAGTTATTAGCTAGAAGGCTGAGTAGAAGAAGCACTCAGCCTAGCTCTCCCAAGAGTCCCCTCCAAAAAACTTCAACATAACACCTCACATCAAATTCTCCAGTGGCAGAGCCAACAGAAGGGCAGATTGTGGCATTCTTCCAAGCCCAGGAGAACCTGAGAGGTTGGAAGGAGAGATATGTAACACAGGGGTGGAGGCTGGCCCAGAGCCCATGTGGATGAAGGAAGCACCAGTGCTGGGAAGAGGCAATGGAGTGAAAAGAAGTCCCCTTTAATTCAGTTAGCATTGAGGACTGTGATTTCTTTTCAGTTGGATTGTAGGATTAAGCTGTGTTCTTTAGGAAAAGCTAGCCCTAACAGCTAAGCCAAACTAACACAGGGATTCTCTTTACTCTAGGTTATGTCTAGATTTAGTGACTACATAGATTGATAAGAGTTTACCATTTAGTTTAGTTTAGTTAGTTTATTATTTAGACCTGACTTAAGGGGAACCTGTCAATCATTACTAGCAAATCATTATTTATTTAGTTGGAAACTGCGTATTGCAGAATTATTTTCTATTTCAGGTAACTAATTTTAAAATAGTCAGAAGCAGCAGCAACTTCAGGAGCTCTCAAGATAGAGGCAGTAAGGGCACCTAGCAACTGGCTAGAAAGAGATTACAAGAGACCCCTGTGCTAGCACTACATGCAAGATTGGAGAGTGTTTGGACATCCCATTGCCTACAAAGACTGCTGGGTCACGATTCAAGGGCAGAGAGAGGAGGACTTTCTGGCTAAAAAGAGTAGGGATCCTGAGGAGCAGTAGCATTTTTGGTCACAAGGCATCAGCGACTCTCAGGAGCAGTAGCGATTGCAGTCCCAGGGGATCAGGTGTTCTTCCTGGCTAAGGACCAGAGAACAGACCAGGAAGGCAGTGACCAAAGGTCTCCCCAAATCACATCACTTGGGAACCACCAAAAACTTCCAAACCCCCCAGAACTAGCTCTGAAAACAGCAGTGTGAAAAAGCCTGAAGCTTCAGACAATTCCCATCCCTCCACCCCAACCACACACTTAGGCTTTAGCTGAAATAGAAAAGGCAAGGGTAACAATCATGACCTCAGACAAAGGAAAAGCTGAAAAATGTCTAATTCATAGAAATAAGCAGAGAAACTATATCTTGCTAAAAAGGGACTATAGATAATAATAATAATAATAGGAAACAAATACACACGCAATGGCAGAGCATCCAACCTCTTAAAGGAAAAGTTTAATGACTTACAGAAGAAAATCAACAGTAAAAGTATCTTAATGGGTAACGCCATCTTTCCCTTCTCAGAGTTAGGTGAACCTATGCTTAAAATATATAAGGAAGACCTTAAGGAGAGGAAAAGAGTATTAGAAAAGTCAGATATGATACCTCTCTGGAGAAAACTCAATGCAAATAAAAAGTAACATAACTTTTAATCACCCATACATGGCACCTTCACAAAAATAAACATATGTTAGAGCATAAAATCCTCATAACCAAGTCAAGAAAAACAAATATTGAATGCACCTTTTACAGACCACAATGCAATATAAACTACGACGAACAAAGAGCTATGGAAGCAAAGATTAAAAATTAATTGGAAACTAAAAAATCTAATCCTAAAGAATGATTGAGTCGGAGAACACATCATAGGATCAATCAATAATTTCATTAAAGAGAATTATAACAATGAGACAATATACCAAAATTAGTGGGACGCGAGGAAAGCAGTACTTAGGAGAAAATTTCTGTCTGTAAATATTTATATTAATAAAACAGAGAAATAACGGATCAAAGAATTGGGCATGAAATTTTAAGAAACAGAAAAAGAACAAATGAAAAAATCTCCAGTGAAATATCAAAATGGAAATCCTGAAGTTGAAGGTATGATTAAGAAATTTTTTAAAAATCAAACAAATAAAAGTAGGTGCTAGTTTGATCAAAATACTAATAAAATAGATAAGCCATTGGTTAATTTAATGAACAAAAAGAAGAAAACCAAATTACCAGTCTCAAAAAGGAAAGGATGACTGCGTAACCAATGAAGATGAAGTTAATGCAATGATTAGAATTTATTTTGCCCTATTATATGTCAGAAAACTGAAAATCTACATGAAATGGATGAATGCTTAAAAAACCATAAACTGCGCGTGTTAGTAAAAGAGGAAATAGATACTTAAATAACCCTGTCTTAAAAGAAGAAATTGAACAAGGCATAAATGAGTTCCCTAAGAAAAAATCCCCAGACCAGATGCATTTGGAAGTGAATTATACTAGACATTTTTAAAAAATTCATATTAATAATACTACATACACTTTGAAAAAAGAAGTAAAGGTGGAGTCCTATCAAATTCCTTTTATGGCACAAATGTGGTTTTGCTATCTAAACAAGAGTGTGGAAATATATGTACACTAATACATTGTTAGTAGAGCTGTGAAATGACAAATCCATTTTGGAAAGTAAAAAATTTGGAATTATGTAAAGCAAGTAACAAAAATGCCCCAAGCCTTTAAAACAGAACCCCCATTACTGTGCTTTATACCCCTAGGAAGTCATCAATAAGAAAATATTGATAACAGCACTTTTTGTGAAAGATATGAATTGGAAACAATGTTGATGCTTCTCAATTGGGGAAAGGCTAAAGGAGGAGTGGAAACTACTACCATGGTGGGAGAAATGTCTGTGAGGAGTACAGGGAAGTATGGAAATATCTTTGTGAACTGACGTTAAATGAAGTAGGCAGAACCAAGAAACCAGTAAATATACACAATAGCTACAACAATTTAAAGGGAAAGAACAACACACCAAAAAATTAAAAGGACCTGTAACAAAATGATAAAGATCAAATGAGATTGAAAAGAAAACACGAGAACACTCTGTCATCCTACCCTATCCAGGAGGTGAGAGGTCCACAGGGGTTACACACTGCACACCTTTTCCCAAATGCATCAATCAGTTCTGCTCGCTTTTCTTTTCCTCCCTAAAACAAAAAATACAATTTGTTACATGGCATGGCTCTTGAGGATGGGGAGAGGGAGGGACACATGGGAGCCCCTGGTGATTTAAGAAACAGAAAACATCAATAGAAATCTATAAAAAGAGTTCAAGTATATCAAGGGTAATAGTGGAGGGGAGAAGGAGGAAAGAAAGGGCTTTGGGTTAGTGATTATCATAGTAGATCTCAAACTATACTACAAATCAGTGAATATGAGAAACTATTATCATTGTTGTTTAGTCCTGTCTGACTTTTCCTGACCCCATTTAGGGGTTTGTTTCTTGGCAAAGATACTGCAGTGGTTTGCAGTTCCTGCTGCAGGTCATTTGACAGATGAACTGAGGCAAACAAGATTGAGTGACCTGCTGAAGGCCACTCAGCTAGTTAGTGTCTGAGGCCAGATCTGAACTCAAGAAGATGAGTCTTCTGGATTTCAGGCCCATCAGAACAGTTAGCTGTTTGGATAACAATCGATACTTGTTAAAAATTGAGATATTGATCAATGAAAAAGATTAGGTGGGAAATGTATACAAACAAATAAAATAACTTAATGTTTAATAAATCAGAAGACAGTAGCTGATGGTAGGGGGGAGGGGAGGATGCACTATTTGACAAAAGAAAATAACATGGAATAATAGAAAAGCACTTTCCCCGAAATTTGATAGGATATCAACAGCTCACACAACCGATCAAATTAAACCATAAATGGATAAATGAATTAAATGTAAAAGGGGGATTGATAGAAAATTAGAGGAGTAAGAAGGAAATTGCTTTTCACATTTATGGAGAGAGGAAGAGGTCATGACAGAGCAAGCAATGGAGAAGATCACAGGAAAAAAAATGGAGAATTCTGCTTCTATGCAGTGGAAATGTTTTTGAACAAACAGATCCGATGCAGTTAAAATGAGAAGGGTTACTGTTAAGTGAGGGAAATCATCTTTGAAGTCAAATTCTCTAAGGATTGTTGCATATGCAAAATATAGAAGGAACTGATTCCAATTTCCAACATTAAGAGCCATTCTCCAATAGGTCAAAGGATATGAACAGGAAGTTTTCCAAGGAAGAAATCCAAGCTACCAATAGCCCTATGACAAAATGTTGCGAATCCCTCATAATGAGAGAAGTGTTCATGAAAATAACTCTGTTCTTTCAGTATGTAAATCACAAAGATCTGCAGGTTTCAGGACAGTTCCCTTTCTGTTCGACAACAAGGTACATGGAGATTCCCCATTTACTGGGTGCTGGTTGAAACTAGAACGAAAAATAAATACGCCATTAAATGAAACGATACCAAATAAAAGAGATGATATGGAGAGGTGGAGGGGAAGAGTTGCTAGACTGTCCCTTCTCTCCCCAGCCCCAAGGCCAAGCCAAGGATGTGAGGAAGGGAGGAAGGGAGGATGGAAACATCCACCTGAGGAGGGGAGGGAGTGTCCCCAAAGGCTTTTCCCTGCTGACCTCCATCATACTCCACCCCACCCCATGACCACCTATGCCCCCAATCCTCCTGACAAAGGCCTGGGTAGGCAGGGAACCCCAGGCAGGAGCTGGAGCAGCCCTGGAGGACCAAGCATACCCATGTTCACTGTGAAAACAAACACGTACACACACCCATACAAATGATGCTACCTACAGACACAACACAGGCATAAACAAAGTTGTTAATACTCCCATGATCTTAGACACACACACACACACACACACACACACACACACACACACCGTCTTACACACATCCCCCTGGACACAAAAAGAAGCCAATGGGGGGCTTCATGAAAAGGTGGGGGGCATATAGAAGAAAAGGAGAATAGATGGGGCAGGGGAAGAAGCAGGGGAGGGGACAGTCACCTCACACCCAGGCTTTCAGGCACTAGCAGGACCCTTAGGAAGAATGGGGGAGAGGAGGGGTGGGGAAGGGGAGGGGGAGAGGGGCAGGCAGAGCTTGAGCTGCTCATGCCCCCTTTCCAGACTAAGGGGAATGGGGAACTCACCCATCCTCCTCCTCCTCCTCCAGAGACAAAGAGAACTTATAAAATAGAGGGTGGTTTTGAGGCCAGTGCTTCTGATAAAGGCCTCATCTCTAAAATATATAGGGAATTAAATCAAATTTATAAGAATCCAAGTCATTCCCCAATTGAGAAATGGTCAAAGGATATGAACAGGCAGTTTTCTGATGAAGAAACCAAAGCTATCTATTCCCATATGAAAAAATGCTCTAAATCTCTAATGATTAGAGAGATGCAAATTAAAACAACTCTGAGGTACCACCTGACACCTATCAGATTGGCTAAAATGACAAAAAAGGAAGATAATAAATGTTGGAGAGGCTGTGGGAAAATTGGAACACTAATGCATTGTTGGTGGAGCTGTGAGCTGATCCAACCATTCTGGAGAGCAATTTGGAATTATGCCCAAAGGGCAATAAAGCTGTGCATACCCTTTGACCCAGCAATCCCACTTTTAGGTCTTTTGCCCAAAGAAATCATGGAAGGGGGAAAGGGACCCACATGTACAAAAATATTTATAGCTGCTCTTTACCTGGTAGCAAGGAATTGGAAGTTGAGGGGGTGCCCATCAATTGGGGAATGGCTGGACAAGTTGTGGTATATGAATACAATGGAATACTATTGTGCTGTAAGAAATGATGAGCAGGAAGAGTTCAGAGAAACCTGGAGGGTCATACGTGAGCTGATGATGAGTGAGATGAGCAGAACCAGAAGAACATTGTACACAGTATCATCAACATTGAGTGTTGACCTACTGTGATGGACTATATTCTTCTCACCAATGCAATGGTACAGAAGAGTTCCAGGGAACTCATGATAGAAGAGGATCTCCAAATCCAAGAAAAAAAAAAAGAAAGAAAGAAAGAACTGTGGAGTATAGATGCTGATTGAACCATATTATTTCTTTTGTTTTGGGTGCTGTTGGTTTTTTTTTTCTTTCTATTTTGAGGTTTTGCATCACAGCTCTGATTCTTTCTCTTGTAACAGGATTAATGCAGAAATAGGATTAATGTTATTATGTATATATATATGTGTATATATATATCTATATGTATATGTATAGAGATATATAGATATAACCTATATCAAATTACCTGCTGTCTAGGGGAGGGGGGAGGGAGGGATGGGAGGGAGAAAAATCTGAAATTGTAAAGCATGTATAAACAAAAGTTGAGAACTATCTTTACATGTAATGGAAAAAATAAAATACCTCATACATAAAAAAATAAAAATAAAAAAAATAAAATAGAGGGTGGGATGTCACTTCAGGGCGGGGCTAGTCTCCTCCCAGAACAGAAGAGAAGGGAGGAGGGAGGGGACTTTCAGACATCAGGCCCAGAGCAGTGGGGAGCCCACCCCCATCCTTTCCCTTAGCCCCCATTACCCAGCCTGGCCAGGGGACGGGGCCCCAGTGCTTCTTCCACCTGCAGGTGGGCACAGGGCTGACCAGGGTCCCAGGTTCCCGAGGGCAGGCTGCTGGGTCTGGGGGGGCAGCTCCTGAGATCAGCTTGGGGTTGTTGGGGGTCAAAACTGGGAGAGGGAGGCCAGGGAGTGAGAAGGAGACGTGAAGGGAGGGGGGTCCTGGCTCCACAAAAGGGAAGCACCAGCCCTTCAATGGGGCTTGGATTCCTCCCAAGCCTCAGCCTCCTTTCTCCAGGCCTGAGGAGACAAAGATCAGGCAGGGATGGGGGGCGGGGCACTCAGGTACACAGGAACATCTGCCCCCTTTGTTCATGTGGAGGTACCCTGGTCTAAATCCTACATAATATAAACCTTCCAGAGCCTGGACAAGGAGGAGCCACACCCTCCTCTCTGGCTCAGTCTCCTCTACCAAGGGACTTCATCAATTTCTTTCTAAAACTACTTCAGATTTGGGGCTTTTATTATCTCCAAAACCAGCTGTCTGCCACTAGTGAACTGGCATAGTGGAGAGACAACGGGAATTGGAGGCACAAGACCTAGACTGAAGTTCTGCCTTACTAATTGTGTGACCCTAGGCAAGCCACTGAAACTCTGTAAACCTCAATTTTCATATCTGTAAAATGGGGGTGCTAATGATACCTATGGCAAGTAAATTACACGGTGGTTATAGGGTTCACAGGAGATGTTTAAAAAGTGTTTTTCAAACCATGAAGCACTATAGAAGTCTTTTATTATTTTTATTACCATTATTGTGTTATTGATTCTTTTCTGTTTAATGTTCTTTAGACCATTGCACAGAATTGCTGTCTTCAGTAACTCAATAAAAGTATTGGGATGATAACTCATCTGCTGCAGGCTCCATAAAGACAATTTTAGGATAATTCTAGGAGACAGGACTGTGGAGATCACAGGTGAGATTAATAAAAATGAGAATTAAAAAATTAAATTAACAAATAAAACCAGGAGTTGGTTTTATGAAAAAAAAAGTAAAATAGATAAACCATTGGTTATTTGATTGAAAAAAGAAAGAAGAAAATCAAATTACCAGTCTCAAAAATAAATAGGGTGAATGTATATCCAATGAAGATGACATTAAGGCAATTATTAGAAGATATTCTGTATAATCCTATGCCAGGTAAATTGAAAATCAAAGTGAAATGTATGAATTTACAAAAATATAAGTTGCCCATGTTAACAGAAGGGGGAATAGAATACTTAAATGACCCCATCCTTTAAAAAAATAAATTGAACAAGGCATAAAGGAGTTCCATAAGACAAAACCTCAAGGATCAGGTAGATTTATAAGTGAATTCTACCAAACATTTAAGGAACAAGAAAAGATTCGTGTACCAAAGAGCCCCAGTATGGAATACACAGCAGTTTGGCCATTCCGTTAAAGGAGCTGAGAAGCTGAAACAAGATATTCCAGAATGCAAAGAATAAAACCTTACAGACGAAACATTAACCTGCTGAGCAGTATAATCTCACAGGGGAAATCATGGATTTTATGAAAATGTGAGACTTCCAAACATTCCTGATGAAAAGACCAGAGCTGCATGCAAGTTTCTAAGTATAAACACAGTGTTGAACAGAAGCTGGCACAAGGTCCCAGATGGAAGCTTGAATAAGTCCACTTGTGGGGCTACAGTCCCATCAATGAGCCTCTCCCAAGTATCACCTAAGGAGAATAATAAGGTGGGAGGGAGAGGGATGTATTCTGCTGATCCGAAGGGCTTTCTCCTTGGTGGATGGGAGACCTCAGCCTAAAGGTAGACAGACCCTGGGAATATAGACAAGACCATCGGAGAGGGCAAACGGTTGTCTTTCCTTTTATGGGTCCAGCCAATCAATCAAGCATGTATTAAGTGCCTGCTGTGTGTGGGCCAAGCACTGTGATCAAGTACACAGCCTCTGTACTTGGTATTTTTCACCAGGTCAAAATAAAAACTGTCCTATATCTCTTATATTATTAGCCTGATTGCTCACATGCAAGCTCAAGGTCCTTTGCCCTTTCTTTGTGGAGAATTAAAAGCCAGATTCTCATGTCCCCTGGGAAACCATGCTGTGGTGGCAAAAGCTGCTTTGGGAGGCAGAATTGTATTATGGAAGATGTTTAGCTGCTATGGAGTCAGGGGCCATGGGTTCAAATGCTGCCTCTCATGTACCTACGTGACCCTGGGCAAGAACTTAAACTTATTGGGCCTCAGTTTCTTCTCACCTGGCTAGGAGGAGCTCAGTGAGGTCACCAGAGTGCCTGGGATCATGTCTCTTCCCTTCCCTGATGCATGTCTCATAGCAACAGCTGCTTCCTTGAAGTGTCTCCTAGTGCATCCTATTCTGCAGTCAGTTTCTATGTTTCCCTTTCTCTGGCTCTGCCTGTGTCTCTCTCTCCATCTCTATGTTTTTGTTTTGTTCTGTCTCTCAATATATATGATATACATGCCTGTGAACATTCAAAATGGGACATTGAGCATTCATTTCATCTTTTCCAGAGAAAGCAGACTAAGTGAAGAAGCATTTTTCAAACTTGAATCAGAAGGTGAAGTCAACTTGGCCCTGAAAAAAGAGAAACTATGGGACACAGATACATTTAAGTATTCAAGTCCAACAAATTGAAATGGATTCACAAATAGTCTTCACATTGCTAATGATGACTTTGGGCACCTTAAATGACTTCCATTTGGTTGTAGCAAGGAAGAAATTGTTCAGTTTTGTTTAGGGTTGGAAATCATGCCAATGGGCTAAGATTGCTGCAGGACTTCCAGAAGAGGCATATAGGGGAGGCCTTCATGCAGTGTGCTTCACAGGAAATTGCCCCAAAAGCTCTAAAGACAGAAGGAGAGAATGTGGTACAAGTACAATGAAATCCTTAAGAAGTGCTGTGCAGAAATTCATTCTCATTATGATCATCCCACAAAGCTCATGGCCTGAGGCTGGCAGAGGGTATGACGGCACTGGTAGAGGAGGTGGCCATGATGACTACAGTGCATATGATGATGGATATGGCTTTGGCTCAGACACATTTGGAAGAGACCTCAATGACTGTTTTTCAGGAATGTCCCACCATATATAGAGAGGTGGTGGGTCCACTTTCCAGAGTGCAACAAGCCATTGTGTACATGAGACAAGTACCTTACGGAGTTACTGAAAATGATATGTATACATTGCTTCACCATTCAACCTTGTTTAACAGAAGAGAATATAAAAGGAGGAAATGCAGAGGGAAAGAAGGGGGAAGGAGCAGGCTGAGGTGGAATGTCTGGAGGACTGGAGGGAGCACTTACTTCATGCACCCCCAAACCAGGAAAGGGCTGGAACTTCTGGGACTGTAGCCTTCTTCAGATGTCATAGGTGCATCCAGCATTCCCTTCAGTTTTGCAGCAGAGGGGTTGGTCACCAGGACTTAATAGGGCCTTTTATTTGGGTTCCAACTGCAAGGCAGACTGATTCAGGATTGAGTGTCTAGAAAATGACTGAAAAATTAGATAGTTAAGGACTCAAGAAGTTTTGAGTAAATCCCAGCAGTAGGACACAAGGGAAACATTGTGGTGAGGGAGTCACTGGGGGGGAGGGGGGGAAAGGGTCATAAGATGTCCAGGGATGATTTCAAAGGGTGAAAGTGAAGGGGTCACCCTATGTTTCAGAAGAACTAGGTCTTTTAGCCATAGTGGATCCCAATCATCCATAAATTTGCAATCTGAATCTTAATTTAATTGATAAGTTCTACCAGGCAAGAGGATTAGGGTGCTTGGCTAAGTCTGTTGCAGGGGCTTGTTTGCAAGGAAAAGCTTCCACCCACCAGGGAAAACATGCAGACTATGACTAATAAAAACTTATAACTAGGAGGGGAGGAACTAAATAGAATCAATCTGCCAGACTCCAGAGGGGGCCTCAAAGGGAGGGAATTTCCCTGACAGAGATCTTAGGGGCTTGTTTACATGCTATTTGGGACAGATTTCACATTGTAGATAAATGTCTTCTGCCCCTGCTTTCATTTCCCCCCACCAATATTTGTCGCTTAAACTAAAGGTTTTGTTTTGTTTTGTTTTTTGCTGGGCAATTAGGGTTAAGTGACTTGCCCAGGGTCACACAGCTAGTAAGTGTTAAGTGTCTGAGGCTGGATTTGAACTCAGGTCCTCCTGACTCCAAGGTCAGTGCTCTAACCACTGTGCAACCTAGCTGCCCCTGGCTTAAACTAAGTTTGACAGGGCACCAGTGATTAGAAGACACAGAGGGAGTTGGGGAGGTCTAGGCATCCATTTGGCCTGTACCAGAGCACAGGGTTTTTATCCTTTTTGCAGCCTTCTCCTCTTAGCCTGTCTCGGATGGGACAAGACATTGCCTCTTACACAGGAGTAGGCTCTGCCGGGGTCACTGTTAATTTGAGGTAGGCCCCAGGAGATGTAAAGGAGGACAGTCCTATAGGGATTGGGGGCTTCTGAGCAGCTTGGCTGGTATGCAGGTCAGCAAGGGCATTACCCTGGGCATGAGGAGAGTCTTCATGGGAGTATCCTAGAACATTGGTGCTCAAGCCTCCTGGAAGAGCCTGGCACAACAGAGAGATCTGTTCAGAGGCTTCTGCATTCGCTGACACTCTCCAAACGACATCTCCTCCTGAGTGCAGGTCCTGCAGGGCCAAGACTTTTCTCATATGTTAGAGTCATGTATACAATAACTGTATACATGAAAGAGTTGGGAGAATTGAGAATGCCATTTCCAGGCTCAAAAAGTTTGAGAAAGTGCAGATGTGACAATCAATCAAATCAGAGTCAGGCCCATGTCTCACAGCCATCAGTGGGGAAGCAACTCCTGTAGAGAAGGGGCCATTCAACTCCACTCAACTGCCAACCTGTTGCCACTGCCAGGGCAGCCAAGCCAGACTAGCTGAAGGAGCAAAGCAAGCTGAAGGCAGGTCAGGAGGCAATCTAGGACTCAACTTACTTTGGGATTCTTCTAATCAGTGTGGGGTGGGTGCTTCTGACATCAAGTCTGAATCTCTGTTTGCAAGATCCACCATTACTCTGATTGCTGCCCTCTGTCTAATCCATGTGGCAAAGGCCAACCCTTTCAATACCAGAAGAAATTGCAGGTGGTTATTCTGGAGAAGAAAAGAGTCAGGGTAGACATCCCTCATCCCCTTGTGGCTGGACTACTACAATAGCTACAGGTTGGTCTTCATGCCACAAGTTTCTCCCACTGCAGTCCATCCTCCACTCTGCTGCCAAAGTGGTCTTCCTAACACACATTTCTCACTGATGTCATCCCCCCACCAACTCAAGATATTCCATGGACTCCCGATCAACACAAGGATCAAATATAAGATACCTAAT
Source organism: Dromiciops gliroides (assembly GCF_019393635.1). Lineage (NCBI taxonomy): Eukaryota > Metazoa > Chordata > Mammalia > Microbiotheria > Microbiotheriidae > Dromiciops > Dromiciops gliroides. Next base: position 80,973,161 of record NC_057867.1, on the reverse strand, counting down.
TCCTTTTTTACTTTAAGAGTTCTTTTTTTATCTATCTATTTATTTATTTTTGCGGGGCAATGAGGGTTAAATGACTTGCCCAGGGTCACACAGCTAGCAAGTGTTAAGTGTCTGAGGCCAGATTTGAACTCAGGTCCTCCTGAATCCAGGGCCAGTGCTTTATCCACTGTGCCACCTAGCTGCCCCCAAGAGTTCCTTTTATACACACAACTTAATTTATAGGTAACCCCAAAAGTTTGAAAGAAAGGTTTCGGGGCAGCTAGGTGGCTCATTGCTCTGCCAAAAAAAAAAAAAAGAAAAAAGTATCTAGAGTGCAAGGCTCTGATCCCTTCCTGGTTTGCCATGACTGTGACATTTAAAAAGGTTCCAGGTGGCACAGTGGATAGAGCAGTGGCCCTGGACTCAGGAGGACCTGAATTCAAATCCAGCCTCAGACACTTAACAATTACTAGCTGCGTGACCCTGGGCAAGTCACTTAACCCCAATTGCCTCACCAAAAAAAGGTTCCAGAGACATCATTTCTTGGTAATTTAATCATTTTGTTAATAATGCCAGCATTTTAATAAAAGGATGGTCCTTTGACCATCTCTCTCTTAGACCAAAGACAGCCCCGTGCAGGCTCACACTTTATATGCCCTTTTAAAAGAGGAGTGGCAATCAATTCTGATTGACTATTAATGGCTATTACAATGAGGGGTGGACCTAACTATGTTGATGTTTTTATTTAAGTTAACTCTAGCCTTGGGCAATCCACTCAAAGATTTTTGTTCTACCCACACCTGAGTGATGGAACACAAAGGCTGCCCCAACTGGGTGGGGTCTGGGTAGAGAAGAAGGGGAGCTCAACCTTCAGAGACTGAGCTCTTTCAAGAAGGTAAAAAAATGGAAGAAATCTGAATCTCCTCAAATCATTGCTTCTTAATAATTATTTCCCTCACTTACTAGCCATGTGACTCTGAGCAAGACATTCGATTCTGTTTTCTTCAGTTACTTATCTAGAAAATCAACTGGAGAAGGAAATGGCAAACCACTCCAGTGTCTTTGCCAAAAAACTCCTAATAAGGTCATGAAGATTCAGACAAGAATAATCAACTAAATAACAACATATATTCTAATTCTAAAGAAGGAGTGTATTAAAGAACAAACCATAGAAACAAATCATTCCATTCAAGTGAATGAAAACAATGAGACAACATACAAAACTCTGTGAGATGCAGACAAACCACAACTAAGGAAAAAATTTCTATCTCTAAATCCTTTCATCAGGCAAATAGGGAAAGAATAGGGGCTGCTAGGTGGCGCAGTGGATGAAGCACCGACCCTGGAGTCAGGAGGACCTGAGTTCAAATCTGGCCTCAGGCACTTAACACTTACTAGCTGTGTGACCCTGGGCAAGTCACTTAACCCCAATTGCCTCACTAAAAAAAAAAATAGGGAAAGAACAGGTCAATGACCTGGGCATGAAACTAAAAATCTAGGGTGGGGGAATACATTAAAAAGCCCACTTAACTGTCATCCTGGAGATCTTGAAATCCAAAGGAGAAATCAATAACATTCAAAGTAAGAAAACCATAGAACTAATGAATAAAATTAGGAGCTGGTTTTATAAACAATAAAAACACTGGCGAATTTCATTTAAAGAAAAATAAAATGAAGTTATGGGTATCAGAAATGAAAAGGTTGAAGACAAAATTAAAGTAATTATTAGGAGCTATTTTGACCAATTTAAGTAAAATAGATGACTATTTACAAAATATAAAATTCTTAGATTGACAGCAGGGAAAATAGAATGCTTAAATAATCCTATTTTAGAAAAAGAAATTGAACAAGCTATAAATGAGCTCCCTAAGACAACCCAGGAACAAATGGATTCACAATCGAATTCTAACAAACACTTAAAGAACAATTAATTGCTTCCAATACTGACTGAAGAGGCTAAAAAGGGTTAACAGACAACCGAAGAGCTGAGCTCTAACTAAGACCCCAGCTCTAAAAGGGGCTAATAGATAACCTATCAACTGTAGCTAAAAGGGGCTAGCAGATTACCTAAGACTTGGGTTCTTATCCATAGTACCTAAAAGGGTTAATAGAGAAACCAAGGTTTGTATTCTTATCAACAGATCTGTAATTAGAGGGTTCAGTCCCTACCAACCAATAATATCAACAGAAGCTTTGGGAAGGTAGCTAGGGACCACTAAGCATTAATAGCCATGAATATTCCTAGATGACAGGACATCTAGAAACCAGTTCTAAAGTAGAGATACCCTCTGGCTCTGACAAGTTTAAGCATGTCTTTAGGAACATGCGCAGAGGAGGCCAAATGTGTCCTTAGGTTCACCTTATGATGTGTAAAGCCCCAAAACACACCTCTAACGAAAAAGGTACTTGCCTCAGGGGTTGTCTTAGAACCCCAGGAGTCCAAATTAGGATAGGACTTCCCTAGTACCTCCTTAAGGAGGAGATTAAAATAATAAGGAGATAACCTACTTTTCCTCACTATAAATATAACCATCTTTCTTCCGCCTATTTAGACACTTATCTCCTTGGTGTCTCCCTGTGATCATCACAGTATTTCAATAAAACCTGGGAAACTGAGTCACTGAGTCTTGTAATTCTTTGGGACTTCTCACGATCAATTAAACCCGTCCCTATTACTACTTCAATACAATGCAAGAGGGCTAAAAAAGGGCAGAAATCGGAATCTCCTCAAATCATTACTTATTAATAATCATTTCCCTCACTTACAAGCCATGTGATTCTGAGCAAGGCATTTGATTCTGTTTTCCTGAGTTACTTATCTAGAAAATCAGCTGGAGAAGGAAATGGCAAACCACTCCAGTGTCTTGCCAAGAAACTCCTAATAAATTTCATGAAGATTCAGACAAGAATAATCAACTAAATAACAACAAATATTCTAATTCTAAAGAATGAGTGCATTAAAGAACAAATCATAGACACAAATCATTCCATTCAAGGGAATGAAAACAACGAGACAACATACAGAACTCTGTGAGATGCAGGCAGAGCACAACTAAGGAAAAATTTTCTATCTCAAAATCCTAATGTAAAGAATTCATTGTTATTTGAGGTTTTTATGCCTCAGCGAGCACTGGCCCGGGGCTCCGCAAACCGCAGGGTGCTCCACCCACTGGTTGTAGCCATAGCCAGGGCTCTGGCGCCTCACGTTATCACCACTGGCCGACGCCTACATGGGCCTGGCAAAATTATAATGATTGGAAGCCTAGTAAGGGCAGTCATGTGACTGTCAGAGCCACCATCGCATTGGCTGGGGCTGTGTGGGATGTTTTCTAGGTTTGGGGGAGGAGAATTGGGCATTCTAGGTGGAAGCTGGAAAGCGACAGGTGTTCTGCTGTGTATTTTCAACTGATTCCTGGGCGGTGGTATTTTTTCAGGTATTATAATTTCCCTTTCCCCATTTTATTTCCTTTCCCTTGATCCTACTGATCCAGTTTGTGTGTTGTTTTTAAGTTCGTTCTTGTTAAAATAAATCTTGTTCTGTTTTGAGGGAGGCTGCCGGTCTCCTTCCTTGCCCCAATATTGTGGCGAGCTGCTTAGCTAGCACTCCCCAATTAAAAATTGGTCCCCACACTATCATCAGGCAAATAGGGAAAGAACAAGTCAATTACCTGGGCATGAAACTAAAAATCTAGGGTGGGGGTACACATTAAAAAGCCCCACTTAATTATCATATTGGAAATCTTGAAATTCAAAGGAGAAATTAATAACATTCAAAGTAAAAAAACCATAGAATTAGTAAATAAAACTAGGAGCTGGTTTTATAAAGAATAAAAAAATGGTAAATGTCATTGAAAAAAGAAGAAAAAGAAGTTACAAGTATCAGAAATGAAAAATCAAATTCAGCACCAATGAAGACAATTATTAGGAGGTATTTTGCCCAATTATATCCCAATAAATCGGACAATTTAAGTAAAATAAACGACTATTTTTAATAATATAAAATTCTTAGATTAACAGCAGGGGAAATAGAATACTTAAATAATCCTATTTTAGAAAAAGAAATTGAACAAGCTATAAATGAGCTTCCTAAGACAAAATCCCCAGGAACAGATGGATTCAGAAGTGACTTCTAATAAACACTGAAAGAACAATTACTTCCAAAACAAGATAAAATGTATGGGAAAACAGGCAAAGAAAGAGTCCTACCAAATTCCTTTTATGACACAAATGCGGCACTGATACCTAAACCAGGAAGACAAAAAGAGAAAAAGAAAATAAGAAACCGATTTCCCTAATGAATATTGTTGCAGATCTTTAAAGTAAAATCTTAGCATGGGAATTACAGCAATATACCTCAAAGACCATACATAAACTATGAGCAGGTAGGATTTGTACCAGGAAAGCAAGGCTGGCTCAGAGTAAGAAAACTATCAGCATACCTGGACAGGGAAGAGGTCGGGACAGAGGGGATCACAGAAAATGGACAATTCTGCTTCTAAAAAATTGAAATGTTTTGCCAGAAATAAATCTAATGCAGTGAAATTAGAGGGGTAAGATTTAAGTGAGGAAAAACATTTTGGTAGTAAAGTTCTCTAAGACATGTTGCATATGCAAGCTATCTAAGGAACAGATTTCAATTTCAAATATTAAAGAGCCATTGTCAAAGAGGTCAAAGGATAAGAACAGGAAGTTTTCAAAGGAAGAAATCCAAGGTATAAATAAACATATAACCAAATGCTCCAAATCCTTCCTTATTAGAGACCCACAAATTAAAACAACTCTGAAAAAATTAAAAATAAAATAAAACGACTTTTTTCTTTCAGTCTGTAAATATAGAGATATGTAGGTTCACAGTTTCCTCTTTCTGTCTGACAATAACCTACAGGGAAATGTTCCTTTCACCAAGTGCTGGTTAAACCCAGAACAAAAATAAATATAATAATAAATTCCACAAGGTTAAACAGAAGAAATAATGGGGAGAAGTCAGAGGGAAAGATTTCATTAACTGTCTCCTCTCTTCCCAAGTCCAAGGTCAAGAAGGTGTAGGACAGGAGGAAGGGAGGAAGGAAGAGAAGATGCCAGCCTTCACTGCAGGAGGGGAGAGAGTGTCCCCAAAGGCTTTACCCAGCTGGCCTCCACCCCACCTCATTACCCCAATCACTGAGCACAAAAGACAAAGAACTAAGAAGGGAGGTAACCCAAGGCAAACTGGAAGTCTGGGCAAACCTGGATAAGCAGGCACACACATGTTGAAACATGTGTACATATATATATATACACACACACATATATATACATAACCCCCCTACACACACACACACACACACACACACACAAGATCCCACTTACACACCCAGCACAAGCATAAACAGTGGTATCAATACTTCCACAACACCCCATCCACATGCCCCAGGGCACTGAGACAGTTATGGGGGCAGGAAAATTCAGGAGTAGTCGGAAGGCGGGGTAGTCTAAGAGAAGAATAAGAAGGAGAAAGGTAGGGAAAAAAGAGGAGGGGTAAGGACAAGAGAAGAAGGGGCAGGAGGGCAGGGTCAGAAGAAAGGGCAGAGGCAGAAGAACAAAGAGAGAAAGATCTTACCTCCAACACCCCCAATCATGCACATGCAGGACCCCTGGGAATTGGGAAAACGTAAAGGAGACAAGGGAAGGAGAAGACAGGGAGGGGCAGGCAGACGTCCAGGTGCCCAAGGCCCCCTGCCCAGGTTCCAGAGAGCAGGCCTCCTAAAGCACCTCCTCCTCCAAAGACACAAAGGACTGATAGGTGTGGAGGATCAGGAGTGACATCACTGTAGGGGCGGGGTAGTGGTGATGCTGGCCAATGGGAGACAGGAGAGCCTGGACCACTGAGGGAACAAGGTTGATCCTCCTCCCTGAGCAGAGGGAGGAAGGATGCAGGAGGGAGGGAGTTCCAGGAGAGGGCTCTGTGACATCCTTCCAGAGGAGTGGGGAGCCCCACCCTCCTGCCCTTTCTTTGTTCTGAGAAAGCCTGATCCCACCTTTTACCTTTAGCCAAATGAGGTTTGAAGAATCGACACAACAGCTTAATTAACATGAGATATCAACAGATAAAAACCATCACTTCAGCACCAAAGACAATCTCAACCAAGCATCCTCTCAGGAAGCTCCCTAATCTAGTCATAGGCACACATGCATGCAACAGAGGAAGCCAGATGATGGAGAGAATGGGGAGGGGAAGAGGTCAATTGCTTCCTGAGTCCAAGGTCAAGCAGGTGCAGGACGGGAGGGAGGGAAGAAGGAAGAAAGGAAATAAGTTAGAAAGAAAAGAAGGCAGCCTCCACTTGAGGAGGGAAGGGGGTATCTCCAAAGGCTTTACCCAGCTGGCCACCACCCCACCCCATTAGCTCCCAAGGACCCAGTCCTCTAGACAAAGACCTGGCCAGGAAGAAAGTCCTAGGCAAATGGGAAGTCTCGGCAACCCTGTAGAAACAGGTACACATCTGTGTACATACAAATATATACACACTAACACACCAACCTACACACACAAGATCCCACTTACACACACAGCACAAGCATAAACAATGGTATCAATACTCCTGCAAGACCCCACCCAAATTCCTCAGGGCACTGAGACAAGGATATGGGGGCAGGAAGGTTCTGGAGAACTTGGGGGGGCATCTAAGAGAAGAATAAAGAGGAGAAAGGTAGGGGAAATAACAGGAGGAGTGGTAGGGGCAAGAGAGGAAGGGGCAAGAGGGCAAGGGCAGCAGGAGAGGGAAAGCTTACCTCAAACATCCACTGTCAAGTACATGAAGCACCCTTGGGCATTTGTAATGGGGGTGGGGAGGAGGCAAAGGAGGGCTGGGGAGGAGAGGATAAGAAGATAAGACCTCCAGCCGTCCAGGGCCCCATGCCCAGCCTCCATGGAACTGGGGACCCAAACCTCCTCCTCCTCCACCTCCTCCTCCAAAGACACAAAGGACTGATGCTGGTGGAGGACCAGGATAAAGTGACATCATCATAGGGGTGGGGTGGTGGTGGTGCTGGCTGACCTCAGCCAATGGGAGACAGGAGAGGTGGGACCACTGAGGGAGCAGGGATGATCTCATCCCTGAGCAGAGGGAGGAGGGATGCAGGAGGGGCCTCTGCAATGTCAGTCCAGAAGAGTGGGGAGCCCCACCCTTCTGCTGTTTCTTTGTTCTGAGAAAGCCTTTCCCCAGCTTTTACCTTTTATCAAATGAGTTTTGTAGATTGACACAACAGTTTAGTTAACACGAGATATCAACAGATAAAAAACCATCACTTCAGCACCAAAGATAGTGGATAGCTCTTCCAGGTATCCTCTCAGTAAACCCCCTAATCTAGTCCTAGGCACACAAGCATGCCTCAGAGGAAACCTAAGGGCACATGGCAGCACAACCACCCTGTGACTCTTCAAACACATGATGGATGCCACAGGCTGATGCACCCAGAACCACACTGGTCATCTGCCACCCCCACCAAGCTGTGTGAGTCCAAAGTAAACCTGCTGTTGTTAAATTCAGTGACTTGAGAGTGCTCCACCTCATGCCAACAGTGATTTTGAACTGAGCACTAGCATTAGACCAGGCTCTCACATTTGGCATAGTTGGCCATTGGGATGAGAGTCAAAGGCCTCATGACTCACACTGAGGGTGAAGGAAGCACCAAGCCCAGAATTCCCTGGTTGGTGTTGACTGCCACAGTAATAAGACCAAAAGTTAGGTCAGCCCATTCAGCAGCCAGAGACAGAGTTCTTAGCCTCCAGGGACTGTGCAATGATCATCTAAGGCCAACTGATGGTATGGGTGGCTGTGCATGTGAAGGGATCTGTCCTGATGGGAATGGGGATGGATGGACTACAGCCAAGGCCAAACCCTATGGTCTTTTACCCAGAGCCTCAACTACCTGCTGAGACTAGAGCCCTGAGACTGGAGAAAAGAAGATATGGAGTAGAGAATGGGAAATTCCTGCCCAATTGGGCTCCTCCTGCCAGTCAGTGCCCCACCCAACTCAAGTGGTCCTCAAGCTGTGCTCATCACCCAAAATGGCAATCTCCCATTTCGGGGTAGATATTTTCCCCAATAAGCATCTGCAGCTACATGTCCCAGGTACTCCCAGGACATGTGCCCAATCTACCAGAAGTCATGTCAGTAACAGATCAATGCCACCATAAGAAAGGCCAAGGATCTCTTGTGCAGTGGTTCCTGGGAGTCGAGTCTCTAAGACAAATTGCCTGATAAGAAAAGGCTGTTTCTAAAAATAGTTCTGGCTGATCTTCTCCAGTCCTTCCTTTTTCTATTTCCAGGTCAGAGCTGCCTTGGCCTCAAGGTCTTTGTTCCATCAGAGGGCTTTATACATTTTGCAAAAATATCTCAGGTCCTCCTATAATGCCAGGTTTGCTTTCTTCTGGGATAGTTAAGACAATTCACTCCCAGAAATGCCTTGGTAGACCAAGGGATGGAATTATTAGGAGGTTCCTTTTTTGTAACAGAACAAAAGAGGTGAAACTGACACTATATTACTGTCATTTGCCCATTGGAGAATCTCCTCAAGGGTCAAATATAAGATTCTTTGATTGTCAAAGCCCACCATAAACTTTCCCCTAGATTTGTGCTCTTTCTACACCCTATCCTCTCCCCTCAGATATTCTGTGACCCGGTGAAACTGACCTCCTTGCTGGTCTTTGCACAAGACTCTCCATTTCCCAGCTCGGGCCCTTTTCAGGAGCTGTCCCCTTACCCTGCAGTGCTCTCTCTCTTAATCTCCACCTCCTGGTTTTCCTGACTTCTTTCAAGTCTCAGTTATCATCCCAGCTTTTATGAGAAGCTTTTCCTGAGCCGCCCTAAATTCTGGGGCCTTCATTCTCTTGCTTATTTCCAAATCATACTGTATAGAGGTTGTTTGTATTTACTAGTTTGTATATTATCTCCCCTATAAATCTGTGAGGGTGTTGAGAAAAGGGATTATCTTTTGCTTTGCTTTGTGTCTTCAATGCTTAGCAAAACTTAGCAGGAACTTAAGAAACATTTATGGACTGAATCCCTGACCATTAGATCATAAATCCCTGTATTATGTCATAAGCTCTCCCATTAGACAAGACTCCTGTAGTTGATTGTAATCCCTGCTGTCACATCCTAAACTGCCCCATTAGACTGTAAGCTCCTTGAGGGTAGGGACAACTGTTGCCTTTTTTGTACCCCCAGCACCGAGCATAGTGCCTGCCACATAGAAGGCACTTAATAAATGTTTGTCTATTGATGGCTTGATTGTTAACATTGGAGTTTCTTTAAAGTTATGCCTTTTCCTTTCCTTGGCTATAAACACAGTTCTATGTTCCTTCAGTTGCTTTAGCTTATTCTTTTTCACACAGACCTATTCCCAGTGGCTCTCTTCTCACCCTGATCACCTCCCCCTGTTAGCCCTTGCTCTTAGAGGATCAGGGCATTGCTGGTAGAATGCCTTATGACTTACCATAGCCTTTATAGCCAATAAAGCTGAGAAGGCCATAGGTGCCCAGGAGAGAGATCTTGACTTCCTGACACTGGTGGTTTTAGCCTACACGCTACCCTAGGTTTCCTGCTAGTTAGTGTAAGAGGCATCTGGGCCATGGCCAATCCTTCATGTTGCTTTGAGGTGACTCTCTGTGGGGAAGTGGCCACATCCACAGAGAAGATTAGGGAGCAGCTCATTTGGTTCTCCAAGTTCAAGCAGAAAGAGCCAAGGGATTTGTTCCCCTGGTCCAGGCTAGGCTCTTTGGGTGGGTGACTCAGAGGCCTTCCTCAATCAGTTTCTCCAATCCTCATCTTATTTGTCATAGAATTCTATGTAGGTGCAATGCAGTCTGCACTGTATCAAATGAGCAGTGTATACTCAGCCATTTTCTGTTCTTTTAATTGAGATGAATCTCCTTTAAAGGTAAGACTTATGCTGGGGCAGTCTGGGGCAGAGGGGTCAGGGCTGTATTGAGTAGCCAGAGCTGCCTATGGACCCATTTTCCAGGCATGGCTCCTGCTAAGGCTGAACCGCCAACAGTTCTCATTAGAACTGGCCAATGCAACTCTTCCACAAGCTTGCTGATGTGGCGCAGTTATCATTCCATTCTCCCCTTCCTGAATAGATGTTCCTGTTGCAAATCTTCTACCTCCAAATAGTCTTTAGAGATGCCCCTTTGCTCCTGCTCCATGTTCTCTGAACCCATCCCTTCATCAGCCATGTGATAACTGCCAGGTCAGGCCTTTTTATGAAAACCCAGGCCCCTAGTGGATCTGTGCCTTCAGTCAGATCCTTCATCCCCTTCCTCATCTGGGCCAACACCCTGCATTCTGCCCCATAGAGTGGAATTTGACACAACACCTATTTCTAGCTAAATTGTTGTTCATCTGCCCATCCCCTCCTAAGTGCTTGGCTGAATCAGTGAGCCATTTTGACCCATCCTAGGGTTGTTTAGTGTCATTCATCTGAATCCATTTCAACCTCCACAAAGATCTTCCATCTATTCCCTCATCACTTTTCAGCTGGAATATTTCAGTAGCCTCCTCAATGGTCTCCATTACTCAAATCATTCTCCTCTTTAATCCATCCCCCACTGAGCCACCAAAAGGATTTTCCTCCAGTGTAAATCTGGTGATGTTCATCCATTGTTTTATGAATTCCAGGGGCTGCCTAGTATGTCTGGGACCAAATATAAACACCTCTGTTGCCCATTGAATTCCCATTCCTTACCTGACTTAATCCTTCATTTGGAACCATGTTCATTATTTATTATATTTTTATATATTATATTCATTATTTCACCACCTCTGTGATCCAGACAAATTTCTTTTCTTGCTATTCTTTACCTGTGATACTTTATTCCCCAACTTTACAGAGGCTGTCCCCTTTTAATTTAATTTAATTGCCATTGGGGAAAACATCACAGTGTTTTGGTACCAGCTCATCCTTGCAAATGACATTGCAATTTGCTGAAAGATTAAGAGCAGACAAGGAGGAAGGGGAGAAGCATAGACCAAGGGAGCAAACTGTCCAAGTGCTACTGTGACACTTTCCTACCTTCCAAATCATGATTTGATTGACTATTAGCAGCCCATGTGACAGTTCAGTTCCAGTCACAGGGTGTGAAACAACACCAAATGAAGTCCTGAATTTAGAGACTTAGCAATGCAGCCCTTCAGAGGAAATACAGCCATTCAGACCATACTATCACTATTAAAATGTATACTAAAGCCTTAGTCATAGCAAGGGTCATCTGATACAGGAAAAGACTGAATGATATATGAAAACTGGGGAATGTATTGATGTTGCCCCCCTACTCCACCCAAGAGCAAAACTTGGAGTAAATAAATCAAAGCAAATGGCTTAGCTGGACCATCCTTTTCTATTGTGTATAGAAGGAAACCCCAAGTTTTGCTAAACAGGCAAATTCTATATGGAGTGGGGGGACACTAGTCTAGTTCCTTATAATTTGAAGGGAAGAAATTGAACAGGAGAGAAATGGCGGGCTGCCATTTGGAAATGGATGTGCTAAAGGAAACTCCAAATGAACATGTTTAAAAAAGAAGTCATGTGGATAAAGCACCGGCCCTGAAGTCAGGACGACCTGAGTTCAAATCCGGCCTCAGACACTTGACACTTACTAGCTGTGTGACTCTGGGCAAGTCACTTAACCCCCATTGCCCTGCAAAAAAAAAAAAGAAGGCATGGTTTTCCCAGAAACCCATTCCTCTGTTGAGCTTCCTTTTTACTGATTAAGACATAAGTATCGGGTTCTGTAGCTCCAGAATCCATTTAGAGGCTGGATTTCATGTTGTTTTTGAGGGAAATTCGGGAGAACCCAGGCAACTTCCTGGCTTCTCTCCGCCATCTGGGCCCCACCCTCCTGAAACTAGAACAAAAAATAAATACACCATTCAATTAAATGACACCACACAAAATAGATTGAGAGGAATAACGTGTCTTCCTCAGTAGGCAGGATACATTATTCAAGTCCCAGGGGCTTCTTCTCCCCCATCTCTACAATTCCTTCCTTTCCTTGTGAGTTAACAATTAACCAATAGAGGATGTTCCTCTCAGATAAGAACAGAGTACATTATTCAAGTCCTAGGGGCTCATCTCCTGCCTCTTCCAAAATTTTCCTTCCTTTCCCTACTGAGTTAGCAAAGGTTTTCTGAAGTTAGAGAACAAAGAATAATAAAATCTCAGGGTCTGGTTGTTGGATGGGGTGGCGGCAGCAGTGGTCCCACATCTGGGTGGGGAGGGTGGTCTACATGTTTAGAAGTGTCACAAAGAATATCACCCTGGATGGGTGAGGGCCTTTGTGTTAGAGTTAGGATAAAAAGGGAAGTTTGCTGTAGCAAAGTGGGTCACTCTCCTAGAGTGTCTGCCCTTTCTTGAAAGATCATAATAAAACGGCTTTCCTTCTTTGCACCAGACCAGGAGTGGTGACTCAGTTTATCAGTTTCTAATATAGATGATATGGAGAAGGGGAGGGGAAGAGTTCCTAGACTGTCTCCTATCTCTCCAGTTTCAAGGGCAAGCCAAGGATGGGAGAAAGGAAGAAAGAAAGAATGGAAAAGTTCACCTGAGGAGGGGAGAGAGGGAATGTCCCCACAGGCTCCTCTTTGGTGACAAGAGCTTCCCTGGAGAACCATTCACACACAGGTTCACCTTTGAAATGTATGGAGCAAACTGCCTCAGTTTACCCAAATAACTCGAGGAGACCACCAAGTCAAGCAGAGACAGATTTATTACATCCTCATGAGGACGGGCAAAACCCAATTACAAATTGAAGTCTTGCAAAGATATGCCCAATCCTCTAGGTTTTTATAGTAATCTTGAAAAGGACTGTCCCCACGTACACCTAGGGTGGATGAGCTCACAATCTAACATCCAATCCTGTCTCACCCAGGGTGCGTGTTCAGCTCGTGATCAATGTATGGAGACATGCATACGTGTTCCAGGAGCAAGGGGGAAAAGGGGAGGGGGAACAAGGTCAAACCAAAGGAAGAGGAAACAGGGGAGTGACAGTCAGATGTTTCAGATCTCACAGTTCCCACTGACTCCCCTCTCCAGGCCCCTGTCTCTAAAGATATTCAACCTGAATAACAGGAAGAGTCACTCAGGTGCTTCAGCATTGTTAAGGATGACAAGGTTAAAATTTATCTTTGGTTATGTTGGGAAGAAAAGAATAATCCATTGTTGGGACCCCAGGGCCAAAGGGATTCTGCTCTGAGAAAAAGAGACAATGTCACTTAACATCTGGTCTCAACTCAATTGCTGCATCCTGTGCCGAGTCCCTTCCTTTCTTCTTGAGTCCCGAGTACTGAGTTGGTGGGCTAACTCCCTGACCCACTGACTGGGGTTCTGACACATGATGGATTGCAGACAAAATTAATATGTAGCTGACAAGTGGGGAGACTGAGCAGAAGTAAAAATACTGTTAATTGGCAATAAAACTTAAAGGAGACAGTGAGAATTTGACAAGCAATAAACTTCTAAACGAACTATACTGGGGCAGGGCTGGGTACCTTCCAGACCCCATCCTCAGAGTTTAATCTGACTCAAATCCATAATTATATCATACAAATATACCCACCCACCTACCCACTCATTAAAACTCAGATGAACCTACCTACATACACAACAAAGGTAGAAACAAAGGTACCAATATCCCCACGCCCCTTATACACATCCCTCTGGAAGCTAAGAGAAGCCAATTCAGGGGTCAGCATGAAAAGTTTGGGGAGGGAACCGAAGAGAAAACAAGGACCAGAATGGGAGGGGCTGAGGCAGGAATAGGGGAGGGGGCACTAACCTCACACCCAGCCCCTCAGGCACTACCAGGACCCTCAAGATCCATCAGTAGGGAAGACGGGGGTAAGGGAGAGCAGGGGTGTAGAGGGGGAGGGGAAGGGAAGGGGGTTAGGGGCAGGCAGACCTCGAGCTTCTCATGCCCCTTCTCCAGACTTAAAGGAAGAGGGAGATCATCCATTCTTCTCCTCCCCCAGAGACAAAGAGGACTTATACTAATAGAGGGTGGGAGCGGGGAGCTGACACTGTGACTTCACCGCAGGGAGGGAAGGAAGGAGGGAGGGAAGGGGAATTTGTGACTTCAGCTCAAGAGCAATAAGGACCCCTCCAGTCCCTTCTCTCAGCCCCCATCACCCAGCCCGGCTAGGGGAGGGGGCCCCAGTGCATCTTGCACCTGGAGGTGGGGTCAGGGCTGACCAGGGTCCCAGGTTCCTGAGGACAGGATGCTGGGGCTGGGGTGGGGGCAGTGGCTGAGCTCAGCTTGGGGTGGTTGAGGGTCGAAACTGGGAGAGGGAGGGCGAGAAGGGGGAGGGGCACGTCAAGGGAGGGGGGTCGTGGGCTCCACAAAAGGGAAGACACAATAGCTACAGCAGCATCTGCAGAGCACCAGCCCTTCAAAGGGACTTGGATTCCACCCAAGCCCCAGAGCACAGCAGAGGAGGAAGGGGGTGGGCTGGGGGAGGGGCGGGTCTCAGCCTCCTTTCTCCAGGCAGGAGGAGACAAAGATCAGGCGGGAACAGGGGGGCACCCAGTCACATCAGCCGCCTTTGTCCATGTGTGGGTACCCTGGTCTAAAGCCTATATCATGTAAAACTTCCAGAGCCTGGACAAGAGGGAGCCACACCCTCCTCTCTGGCTCTGTCTCCTCTACCAAGTGACTTCATAATTTTCTTTCTCAAACTATTTCAGATTTGGGCTTTTTTTCTGTCTCACACCAGCCGCCTGCCACTAGTGAAGTGGCATAGTGGAGAGAGAACTGGAATTGGAGGCTCAAGACCTAGACTAAAGTCCTGCCTTACTAACTTTGTTTCTTTGGCAAACCACTGAAACTTTTTAACCTTAATTTTCATGAATGTAAAATGGGGGTGGAAATAATATCTATGCTAAGCAAATTATGGTGTGGTTGTGAAGTTCAAATGAGATGTTGACAAAATGCTTTTCAAACCATGAAGTACTATAGAAGTGTTTATTATTCTTGTCATTATTAATCATCTCTGTTAGTCTTTTGGATGGAGTTTACATATCATGCTATCTAATCTTTTCTTTTGAATGTTCTTTAGATCACTGCATAGAATTACTGTCCAATGAAAGTCACTAAGAGTGTTGGGATGTTACCTCAACTGCTGCAGGCTCCATGAAGATGTCTTTAGGACAATTCTAGGAGGACACAGGACTGTGGGGATCACATGTTCCTCATACCGTTCCTACATAGTTTTCCTTTCTTCCCCTAGGTCTCTGTATGCATCCATGCAGATTACATATTAGGGATACTTGGAATGCTATTAAAATATTGTTGTTGCATTTTTATGCATCAGTGTTAGGACTGGGAGATGGAGGCAAGAGTTTTGTTCCATAACAATGTTCTAGTTCCAGTACAATTTATTTCTGAATTCTCAATGATATTCAGAGGTCTCCATTGGTAACATGGACATTTGTCATTTGTCTATTTTTGAAACAGTGAGCTTTTGATGGATTATCCCAGCCACCACTTCATGTCTTGCTAAGTAAAATACGCCCTCCAGAATATTTGCCCCAATTCAACAAAATAGCTACAAAAGGGACTTCACAGGGGCAGCTAGGTGGCACAGTGGATAAAGCACTGGCCCTGGATTTAGGAGTACCTGAGTTCAAATCCAGCCTCGGACACTTGACACTTACTAGCTGTGTGACCCTGGGCAAGTCACTTAACCCCCATTGCCCCGATAAAAAAAAACAAACCAAAACAACAACAACAACAACAACAAAAAGGGGATTCACGTATGTCATGTCATTTGATTGCATTCAGCGCCACACTGGTGTAAAGAATACAAGAAATGGGAGTCAATGCCAGCCTGCTGCAAACATGCTGGCAGATACAGAGGTTCCTAAGTGGCTTAGCATCCAGGATTCAGAAGGAAGAAGTGAAATTGCAATTCCAGTCCATTCCTTCCAAATTCTGGCCCTGGGTTCTTGTCACTTTCACCAGGAAACTCCTCATGGGTGGTTTGTATTGGCACTTACCTTATGTAGTAAGCTGGGCAATGGGATGGAAGAGGGAAGAAAAACTGAACAGAAACTGCAGGCAGCAGCACCAACATCATCAGAACCGCCACCAGTATCATCACCATCGTCATCATTGTCATCGTCCCCACCACCAGTCAGCATGATTACTGACAGTCACTATTCTCAGGAACAGCACAAATGTCTGCATTGAACAATTCCAAAAACATCTATTTAGAACCCATCAGCATGACTTCAACTGAGCATCCAGGGGATGCTGCTGCTTTGGTGCCTGCCACAAACACCCCTCCCCAAATTAAGCTACTGAGGTTTCTTCCAAAACCAAAATGAAAAACCAACAATTCTTTTTAGGTTTTTAGTTAGTTTGTTTGTTTTTGTTTTTGGTGAGGCAATTGGGGTTAAGTGACTTGCCCAGGGTCACACAGCTATTAAGTGTCAAGTGTCTGAAGCCGGATTTGAACTCAGGTACTCCTGACTCTAGGGCCGGTGCTTTATCCACTGCACCACCTTGCCACCCCAACGATTCTTTTTAAATGTCACTTTACAATTTGCATGTGCACTTGCTCCAGAGAAAAGACCATTCTGCCACATTCACCATAGTGAGGAGCCCCAGTAATTATAAATACTAAAGCCCATATTAAACTGTCCAGTACCTGCCTGCCATGAGGATCCTGCAGCTGACACCAACCCTGTTCACATGCTTGTCCTTTGCAAGGAGCCCTGCACCAGCAGGAATTCGATGGAATTGAGCGTGAGGGATCTGACAAGGCCTGAAGCAAAGCCAAGAACAAGTTGTAAGCGCCCCACATGTAAAGGTGTGACAGGCCAGGCCTGTGTTAGAAGATAAGGGCTACCCTTTCACAGCTCTGAGCTTGTCTCTCTATTTGTCTGCAGAAAGTGTTGCTGGCCTCATCTCTCTCCATGGTCTCATCAGTGGCACAGAAAGGTGCCACCACACTTGCCGTGTGGACTTGGAAGACAATGCAAGGGCCAGAACTGCAGAGCTGAAGGGAAAGGGAGCAGAAGAGCTAAAAGACTTTCAGCTTGGAAGGGCTCCAAGCTCAGCGGGACTTGCATACTGGGAGTTTTGACTTCAAATCCCTCTTCAGCTCCATCTTAGCTGTGGCAACCTGGCTCACTCACTTTGAGAAACCCAGCCTCAGGTAATTCCATTGTCAAACATGGGGAGGAATGGCTCTCACCTCAAATGAAGTTAAAAAAATAACAAGGCCCTGGGGCGGCTAGATGGCACAGTGGATAGAGCACCGGCCCTGGAGTCAGGAGTACCTGAGTTCAAATCTGGCCTCAGACACTTAACACTTACTAGCTGTGTGACCCTGGGCAAGTCACTTAACCCCAGTTGCCTCAATAAAAAAATAAAAATAAAAGTAACAAGGCCCTGACACAATCACATCCTCATTGTCACCACCAGTATGGATATTCCTGTGATTGTGAGTGTGCTTCCTTTCTTCCTGAAAACTTCAGAAAAGGTCCCTCAGGGGAGCGTCTGATGAATTCCATCTGTCTATCCAGAGGCACCTCCTCTACTTGGCAGTCATGATTCCCTTTCAAGAGCCACCTTCAAGAAGTAGCTTCATCCAGTGGGACCAGCAGGAGCCGCAACCTCCTGGTAGCCAGGGCTGGTGAACACCAGGGACTGATCTGGGCAAAGGGGGTAGCATTTACCCTCCAGTGACCCCGGCAGCCAGCAGCAGGAGGCAGGCCAGCTCGCCCCCATCCCTCCTCGAGCAGTTACCAAAGCGATTCCTCGAAGGGTCAAAGGTGCCCCCACCCCAGTGTTATGGGCCTATAGTACCCCAGAAGTTCTCTGGGGCACATCAAAGAACCTTCTCCTTGAGAAACTAAACCAGAGGACAGACATGCCTAGAGAGATAAGTGGAACCAGATCTGACTGAGCTAGATCTGGGACCCCCACCTTTCATTCTAGTCTCCTTCAACCCTGGGGTGATAAGATTAGGTGTGGCTGCTTCCTTTGTGTCCTGAGGAGATGGCTTGAGAGATCTGCAGCCACCCCTCACCCAACTCCTCCAGCCACCACCAGTGGGGGATGGTCCTCCCTCACTAAAGGAACTTTCCACAGTCAGATGGTCACCCCCATCAGTCCTCTATAAAAGTACCTGCCTGTCTCCTGCTCGAGGAGATTGGTATCTCAGAGCTACTCTCTATGTGCCATGCCTTTCTCCCCATGAAAAGTTCAAGGACTTCTTTCGTTGTTTCCCTTCCCTTCCCTTCCCCTGCCCTAAAGAAATGACTATCTTATTCTAACTGCTTTTGTGTACAAGATGGTATAATTCTTTAAAGAGGAATTCCTAAGGACCCCAAACCCCTACCCCTATCCCCTATCCCTTACCCCTTACCCCCTTTCCCCCATTACACCAGGATTGCCCAGGCAGATCGAACACATCATCCAGAACAGGAGTTCGAGTCTGCCTCTCGCCTTCAGTGTCTGTGCCCTCAGCCTTTCCCACACACCTTGGCATGCAAGCCCCCTTCATTCTCCTCCAGTAACCTTGACTAAAAGGGGAGACTTTAAACATGTCATCCAAATTTCAGTTCATTTCTGCTCCTGGAGACAAGGCGAATTTGCAGGCTCTGGAATGGATGAACACAGTAACCTCCAAGTCTGATCTGTCCCACAACACAAAATTTGCAATTCCTGATTTCAAGGTGGGGACCTGGCATTCTCTTGTTGGTCTCTCAGATGAGTTGGGGAAACTTGATATATTGGCCGAAAGCCTTCTAAAGAAGATGGCTCAGAGGCTAAGTAGAAGTTTTGGAAGATGCAAAGGGCAGAGTTCATGAGAACCTATCGGCCAATAGGACCAACTTCTTTTGTGACTCACTTTGAATGGGACACGGCCAAGTATCCTGCCAAGCCTCTTGTGGCCATGGTGGACATGTTAGCAAAGCAACTGGCACAAATAGAAACATACCTGAAAACTCCAACAGCTGCCCACAGCACTCTGAAAGGAAACCTAGAGAATCTGGAAAAGAGATCCTCAGGAAATCTCTTTACATGGACATCAGTTGATACTGTGAACAAAGAAGATTTTGTACTGGATTCAGAGTATCTCATCATTCTCCTGGTGATAGTTGCAAAGCCAAACTATTCACAGTGGCAAAAAAGATATGAATCTCTCTCAGACATGGTGGTACCTTGATCAAACAAACTGCTGAAGAAGATGAAGAAGGCCTCTTAACAGTCACAATGTCACTTGATACTTACTAGCTGTGTGACCCTGGGCAAGTCACTTAACCCTCATTGCCCCACAAAAAAGAAAAAGAAAACAAATTAAATGCTGTCCTTGTGGCTATATAAGCATCCCCATCCCAGCTCTAAACCTAGAATGGCTCCTCTTCTACAAGGCTGGCAGGCTTAAAGCTTAATGATCCCAGTTGTAATAAGAATAGGTCGCAGAGGGGGCAGTTAGGTGGTTCAGTGGATAAAACAGCGGCCCTGGACTCAGGAGGACCTGAGTTCAAACCTGGCCTCAGACATTACTTGACACTTACTAGCTGTGTGACCCTGGGCAAGTCACTTAACCCTCATTGCCCAGCAAAAAAAAATAGGTCACTGAAACTGTCTCACAAGCTTGTCAATGGGTCAAGATTCTAACTATACCTTCCTTAATAGGCTTTCTTATTACTATTAAGGGAACTCTCTTTTGGTATAGGTCTATGTGCCCTTGTGACTCTGTCCCTGGCTGAGTTGCTCTTCATCTGTCCATGTCCTTCTATTCAGTATTTGGTTATGAGAGTCACCAAAACACTTTGAGCCATTCTGGTGTTTCTGAAGGCAATATGCCATGAAAAGAATCACCCAGAGTCTCCTCTCGTGAAGACTTTTTGTTTTGTTTTGTTTTTTGGTGAGGCAATTGGGATTAAGTGACTTGCCTAGGGTCACACGGCTAGTAATTGTCAAGTGTCTGAGGTCACATTTGAACTCAGGTTCTCCTGAGTCCAGGGCCAGAGCTCTATCCACTGGGCCACCTAGCTGCCCCTGAATTTCTTACTGAGATAATTCTTCTGATTTCAAAGTATTATTTTCCCATGTAGGAATGTAAACTGTTTGATCTTTTAATATCCCTCATAAAGTCTTTGTCCTGTTTACCTTTTTATGCTTCTCCAGGATCTTGTATTTGAAAGTCAAATTTTTTGTTCGGTTCAGGTCTTTTAATCATGAATGCTTGAAAGACCTCTTTCTCACTGAAATCCCATTTTTGCCTCTGAAAAATTATACTCAGTTTTGCTAGGTATGTGATTTTTGACTGAAGTCCCAGTTCCTTTGCCCTCTGGAATATCATATTCCATGCCCTTCGGTCCTTTAATGTAGGAGCTGCTAAATCTTGCTTTATCCTTATTGGAGCTCCACAGTATTTGAATTCCTTTTTTCTAGCTGCTTGCAGTATTTTCTCCTTGACCTGGGAGTTCTGTAATTTGGCTATAATATTCCTGGAGGTTTTCCTTTTGGGATCTCTTTCAGGAGGTGATCGGTGGATTCTTTCAATTTCTATTTTAGCTTCTGCTTCTAGAACATCGGGGCAATTTTCCCTCACAATCTCTTGGAGGACGATGTCTAAGATTCTGTTTTGGTCATGGTTTTCAGGTAGTCCAATGATTTTCAAATGATCTCTCCTAGATTTATTTTCTAGGTCAGCTTTTTCCAAGGAGATATTTCACATTGCCCTCTATTTTTTCATTCAATTGGATTTGCTTTACTGTGTCTTGGTTTCTCATAAGGTCACTAAGCTTCCATTTGTTCAATCCTAATTCTTAGGCAGTTATTTTCATCAGACAGTTTTTTAATCTCCTTTTCCATTTGGCTTTTCAAACTGTTGACTTTTTTCTCATGACTCTCCTACATCGCTCTCATTTCCCTTTCCATTCTTTCCTCCTTTTCTCTACATCTTCTTTCTATTTCTCCTACTTTCTCTTCAAAGTCCCTTTTGAGAGTTTCCATGGCCTGAGACCAGTTCATATTTTTCTTGGAAGCTTTGGATGTTGGAGCTTGGACCCTGTTATTATCTTCTTCTTCTGAGGTTGTATTGTGGTCTACCTTACCCCCAAAGAAGTTTTCAATGGTCTTCTGCTTTCTCTGCCTACTCATCCTGGCTTACTATTTCTTGGCTTTTAACTCCTTTTTAAAGCGTGATGCTGCTTCCAGGACACACTGTTCAAGCTACAGCATAGCCTGGGGGATGGTTGAGCTGCTTCTCAGCCTGCCTGGCCTCGCTTTCATTTAATTTTAAACTCTCCACTGTGGGGTGGGGGTGGGGCGGTGTGGAGCTGCTTCTCCGCTCCACTCCTGTTCTCAGTTTCAGACGGTCCCAGGTGTTTTGGGTTGAGGGGGGGCAGGCTTTAATCTCAGCTGGCCTGTTCTCAGGTCAGGAGATGACCTCAGGCCTATTTACTAAGAAACCAGCCAGCAAAGCTTTCTGTGGTGTGGTTCTCAGCTTCTGATGAGACTGCTCCCCTGCTCCCCTCCCCCACCTGGGTTCCTCCACTCAGAATTTCTTCCTGGTTCCTTCCCACCAGTCCACTGGTACCCCTGAACTTCCCCCCACCCCCACCCCCGCCAGCCGTTCAGTCTGACTGTGCGCTCAGTTCCAGAAGACACCGGTGCTGCAGCTGATTCAGAGGCACTGGGGCAAATTCCTCTGGTGGGTGTCTCATGTGTTGCCCCGATTGTAGGGTTAGGCTTTATTCGTGGCCCAGCACAGCCCCCTGAAATCTATCTATAGCTGGAGAAAACTCTCAGCCCATATTTTTCTGTGTTTTTCTACCCCAAGGGTTCTTTTATTGCTATTTTTGGGGTTATTGTATCAGGAGCCCTGTGGGTTTAATGTCTTTCCTCCCCATCTTGGCTCCATCCCAGAGTCTCCTCTTGATTTGCATGACACCAACCTCAACCTCCCTTCCTGGCTCTATCTCATGATCCCACCTCTCCTTAAATCCCATATCCAATCAGCTGCCAAATTTTGTGACTACCACCTCCTCAGAGTGTCTTTCATGCATTGCCTGTCCACTCACAAAACCTCATTGTTTCTCACCTGGACTGTTTCTATAGCCTCCTCATTGGATTTTCCATATCAGGATTTTCCTCCTCTCTGATCCTTCATTTACTCAGCAGCCAAAGGGATTTTCCAAAAGCCCTGGTCAATCTGTTCAATAAAATGGAGTGGCTCCCCAGTACAACTAGCATCAAATACAGATACCTCAGTTTGTCATTGAAAGCCCTTTCCACCCTGGCTATGTCGTACCTTTAGGGATTTATTATGTATTACTTGATAACAATACAATTAATCAATAAACATTTATTAAGTGCCTACAAATTGCCAGGCACTGTGCTAAGTGCTGGGGATACAAAAAGAAACACAAAACCATTCCTGCCCTCAAGGGGCTCCAACTCTAAGGGGGAGACAACAATCCAATACATACAAATAAGCTGTGTATGAAATAAATAGGAAACAATTGGGGGCAGTTAGGTGGCACAGTGCATAAAGCACCGGCCCTGGATTCAGGAGGTCCTGAGTTCAAATCCGACCTCAGACACTTGACACTTACTAGCTCTGTGACCCTGGGCAAGTCACTTAACCCCAATTGCCTCACCAAAAACAAAACAAAAAACAAAAAGGATACTGCTGTTTATTTAAAAATTTACGACAAGGAAAAATACTTCAAATGTCATGATTTAATGACATCAAATAATATCATCATTTCATGGTTACTTTAAGGCACTTATCTTGTGTCCAACTCCTAATTTTACACTCAGATGAATTCTAGAGTCTACTCTTATTGGGTTTTAACCTGTGGGACAGTTTACTCCTGGTGAAGGGGCAAAGAATGGAGATAAATGAAGTCCTGAATTTTTTGACAGGAAGTTAGTAATGAATGCTTTCAGTGCAAATAGGAAATCTGGCTAAATCATCAAGATCAAAATTACCTATTAAACTCTTCCTTGTAGCAAAGGTCATGTGATATAGGATAAGAATTCATTACAGTGGACACAGTTGGTTTCAGCCTTCAATGTACCAGTTAATGGGGGAAGGCATTGGTATTATCCACAAACAAGAGCAATATTCAGAGAAAATAAATCCAAAATTCTTGGTGATCTTAGTTTTGAAGGAACCACTGTGAAATCAGGCATGCAGGTAAATATTTTCCCTGGTGTGCAGGGCTAGTAAAAATAAAACAAAAATAAAACCCCAACAATAGCCTTGGACATATATGAAATCTGATAGTGAGGCTACAGCTGTAGTCATTGTCTTCAGGAGCTGGGCTTGGTTGCCAATTCAAATGCTCTACTTTCAGATTCTGATGAATGCTCACCATCTGTCTCCCACTGTTATGTTCCATCTGAATGTCTTTCTGTCTCTGTCTCTGTCTCTCTCTGTCTCTATCCATCTCAGTCTCTGTCTCTCTCTCCCTGTCTCTTTTTCTCTCACTCTCTTTCTATCTCTCTTTCTCTCTCTCTCTTCAGTCTCCCTCTATGCTCTTTCAGGCACTACCAAGCTTATGGTGTATATCTTTTGCCTCGGGTTCCTCTTTACCTTTAAGACCTTCAGTGAGTCCATGGGATCACAGGACCCTAGATCTAGGGATGGAAGACACCTCATAACCCATTGAGTTCTATCATACAAGAGGAAAATGAAAACCACAGAAGTCAAGTGACTTGCCTGTGATCTCACAGCAAGTAAATGTCTAAGGCAGGATTTGAACCAAAGTTTTCCTGACTTGAAATTCAGTGCTGCATCCTATAGGTCCTGCTGCCTTCTATTCTCTCATCTCACTAAGATACTCTCATCTCCCTAGAAGTTCTAAGATGAAAGGAACAAGGAAGGGTTTTGATGTTAAAGGAAAAATAACTTCCGCTAAATGGAAAGGATCCTCTGCCAAGCTCTCAGTAGATCTTTATTGGCCTGAACTGAATTTTTTGTCTTCCTGGCCACATAATACTCTATCCTGAAGGTGTCAGTTCCTTTACCCCAGCTTTGCCTCTTGCTGATGTGAGAATTTTGAAAGGATTTATCCTGAAGCTTAGTTTATGAGATAGCAAGAGACATAAAATTTATCATTTTAGCACCAAAGATGATATAAATCTCCTTTACCATCCTATTGTTGTGGGGGAAATTGATGGGAGTTTGGGATAGGGATCCTTATGAATTCCTCTTTAAGGAATTATACCCTCTTTCATACAAATCCAATAGAATAAGATAATAGTTTATTTAGGGCTCAGGAAAGGAAACCAAGAGAGAAATCATTGGACTTCTTCTCATGGGGAGAAGGCATGGCACAGAGGCATGGCTCTGAGACAGGCAGATACTTTTATAGAGGACTGATGGTGGTGGTCTGATGGGGTGATCATCTGACTGCGGAAAGTTCCCCTACTTGGGGAGGACCATCACCCACGGGTGGTGGCTGGGGGAGTTGGGTGAGGGATGGCTGTGGATCTCTCCAGCCATCTCTCTCCTCTTCACACCATCGAGTCTCATCAAAGAGCACAAAGACAGACTGTCTGTAAAACCTGGGTCTGGGGTCCCTACCCAAAAAATATCATTCTTCCTACATCAACTGTGCTAAGGAAACAGGATAATAGGACACAGAAGTCCATTTGACCTTTGCTGCCAGGTGACCAGTCTCAAAGCACCACAGAGTCATAGACAGTGAATCTGCAGTGATTTGAAAAAGAGGTGATGCAAATTTCAACAGAGTATTTTGTTTTCCTTTCTATTCCAAGATCTAGCAGGGGACAGAAGAGGAAGAAAAATCCTTAAGAACTTTGTCTATGTGGAGGAGTTGCAACTATTAGCAAGACTTTGTTAGGCTCCAAAAATCTGAGCAAGTGCTGAGTAGATGATGGTCAAAGAAAATCTGAGCCATCATCTCCTTTTTCACCGGCTTTAAGTCAGTTCACTCTAGAAAAAAAAAAGTTGATGAGCCCTTACTGCCTGTCCAGCACAGGGCCAGGCTCTGTGGAAAAGGGAAGGTAGAGAATGAAACAGAGGAAGGGTGAGGATTGAGGGAACAGCACTCCCTGGAAAGTGTTGTCTCAACTTGGCTCCCAGGACTAAATGGGCTTACTCCATTGTTTGCCTTACCATTTCCCCTCACCTTGGAGTCAACAAATTAGACGTTGCTTTTTGATAACAACGCTCCTCACCTGGACACAGAAAGAGGAAGTGGGGATTGGCAATGGGGCCATTGTGGGTAGAATGGAAGGAGCTTGGATTTGGAGTCAAAGAGCCCTGGGCTCCAATCCTGCTCTGTCACTGATGACCTGTGTTACCCTGAGCAAGGCACTTAAGGCCTCTGTGCTTCATTTCCCAGATCAGTAAAGTGAGAAGATCCCTGTCAGCCCCAGATCTATATTCCTATGTGTGACCTTAAGCTAGTCATTTCTCTCTGGGCCGCAGTTTCCTCATCTATAAATTGAGTAGGCTGTCTATTGATAACCTCTAATATCCCTATCTAAAACCTTGTGCATGACCTTGGGCAAATCACCTCTGTAACATGAGGGGATTGGACTAGATGGTCTCTGAGGTCCCCCCCCTCCATCCCTAGAACTAGGGTCATATGACCCTGTGGATCCACTGAAGGCCTTAAAGGAATAACTGGGTAGAGAGAGAACTAAGGCCACAGATATACACCATACATTGGACAATGTTGGTCTTACCTGAAAGGACACAGATCGCTTTGTTCAGAGAGGAGTGTATCCGTTGGATAGGGATGGAGACCATGGTTCAGGGCCAATGAAATGAAGGAAAAGCCTGAGAGACAGACTTTCTGGGTAATTGATGTTCAGTTAGGCTCTGTGACTGATGGAGGCCTACACGCTACACATAATGTTCAGTTGATTAATTAGGCTAGCTGATAACAAATAAATTGATGGTCTGTGGCCTCTCTCCATTACCAAAGACAAAGCCATGGAGATCCTTGAATGCTTAAATATCTTTGGAAAAGGAGGGGAAAATCAGGTGAAAATTAACCTGACTGGTGAACAATTAAGGAAGGGGGGGTATATTAATGAGGAGGTGGGCTAAAGTCTTCAGCTTCTCCTGCTGAGAACATGACTTGATTAGGGAACTCAGCCACCTCCTGCAATCTGGACAAAGGAATCCATCTCTATGGAGACCACCATGGTAGGTTTTCTCTTTCATGACCTTGGTTACTCTAAACCACAGTGGTGGGCTTGGGGAGGGGGTGTCTGCAAGGGCAAAGACTTGATGTTTTAGGGCTGTAATTCACCTAGATTAGCTTCTCTTTACACTCTAAACAGGAGTAAGTTCTTGTTGGTTAGGATGCTGCCAAAGATCAAGGAGTATTTTCCATGAGATCTTGAAAATCTCATTTATCAGCAATGTCCTGCAGAGACTGAGTGACTTACATGGGCTGGTCTCTGAATGAGGAAATAGAGTGAATAGGAGTTAATCCTAATTTATTAATTGGTTATTAATATAATTGAAGAAAATCACTTCTCTGAGCAAGAAGATGGCATTTGGAAGTAGAAAAGCAGAATTGGAATCTCAGCCCTACTACTGAAGGCAATGACTACAGACATAGCTTCACAATCTGATTTTGTGTACTCCCAGCGTTATTGAAGGTTTTCTGTGTTTTCTCTTTTACTAGCCCTGGACAGGGCAGTTAGGTGGTGCAGTGGATAGAACATGGGGCTAGGAGCCAGGAAGATCTGGGTTCAAGTTGGCTTTAGACACTTGCTAGCTATGTGACCCTTGGCAGATCACTTAACCCTTATTTTCCTCAGGTCCTCTTCTGTAAAATGGGAACCTACTGGAGAAGGAAAGAGCAAACCCCCCAGTATCTTTGGTAAGAAAACCCCACAGATGGCATCATGTAAAGTTGGACATCACTGAGTGACTGAATAACAACAAGCCCTGGGCAACTGGGCAAATATTTTCCTCAATGCCTGATTTCAAACCGGCAAAGTCTCATTCAAACTTGCTATTTTTTTCATAAATTTCCTTAAAAACAAAGATCAGACAGTTTTTGCATTTATTTCCTATTTTCGGTGCAATACTCCCTCTGTCCACAAGAGAACAACCAGTTACTAAATTCTGCAATGCCGACTATGACCACTAGATGCCACAAAAGACCGTGACGTAATATTCTTCAATGCCATTTTTTTTTAAAATCACCACCAGATGGCAGGAAAAGACTATCCCATAATCTTCAAGGCCACTAAAATAGTCAAGAAACATTTCTTAACAGCATACTGTAGGCCACACGCTTCTGTGGGTGCTAGGAATCCAAAGATAAAAAGGAGACAGTTCCTTCCTCCACAGAAAAGTACATCCTACTGATGGAGACCAATTCTGTATGAGTGATACCAAACTCAATGAGCATGGCCCTTGGAAAGAGGAAGAAGACAAGCCTCACCATTCCTTTGCAGAGATGAAAGATCCACAGGAATCAGGAAAGGCAGGAAAGTGAGTACTCCAAGTACAGCAAACAGCAGGAAAATCTAGGCATGAGAGAGACCTAGGTCTGGGAAGGAGAGCTTTCACAGTGAGGTGGGAAAGGAAGCCAGGATTCTGGGCCAGTAAGAGAGGGGTAGGGTTATGTGGAAAGGGGAGTAAGAGGGGTGAGAAGGTATTTTGCATAACAGTCAAAGGAAAAGACTGAGAGTCAGCCTCTCATTTCCTACCTAACACACAATGAATCCTCTCTGTGATATCCCTGACAAGATACCATCTGATATCTGCTTGGAGTCCTTCAATAATGGGGAAGTCACTGCCTCCCAACCTAGGTCATTCTACTTGGGAAAATTCAGTTTTTCATTATGTTAAAACAAACTTCATCCCTAACAAATTTGCCCAACCCCTCCTCCTCTCGAGATCTCAAGCCTTTCCCCAAGGCTGCTTCCCTCAATCAGCCCAGGAAATCTCTCTTCCCAGAGACTCTCAACTGGACTTCTTCCCTCTTTATGCTCCCTGCCTGCCCACCCCTGGTTCAAAATGGAGCACCTCCGTGGGTGCGTTTGCTGGGCAGGATCCTTCAAACAATCTCCCCTTAGTACAAATTTAGCATATCTAAACCAGCACCCAGATATTGATAGCTCCAGCCCCAGACAGCCTGGAGGATTCTAGAATCAACCGAGATTTAGATTAGGATATTTTTGGCCACATTGATGACAGGAGGGGCACTAAAGCACTTTCCCCCTTGCCAGTGAATCAAGTTCCCCAAAATAATGCAGTCCCCATCCACCTGTGTTTGCGTTGGGGGTGGGGAGGGAGGTTGAACTAGATAATTAGAGGATGAAAGCCTCATAGATTTTATAGCTGGAAAGGACCTTAGGGTCCCGGAGATCTAGTGTCCCTCTCATTCTGCAGATAAAGAATCAGAGGCACAGAGAGGTTAAGTGCATTCCCTAGGGTCACATAGTGACCACCTGCGTGTGGGGCTCAGATCTTCTGCAATTCAAATCAAGCATTCAAACCAGGCCCCTATTAGGACCTTTCTCCCAGTTAGAAGCCTTGGCCTCTATTCAAATGGCACAATGACGCCTTTAGCATCCTCAGAGAATGGGGCTGAATGAGTTTCTCACAGCCCTGACAATACAGGGGCCTTTGGAGAAAACAAAAGCTCCAGACTGTGGCTTCTTTTTCTCCATCCACAGAACAGACAGTGTCTGAGTTGAAAAGGGCCTTTAAAGTTTTTTTGTCTGTTTTCTTTCACAATCTGACTAACGTGGGAATGTTTTGCATAACTGCACATCTATAACTTATATTGAATTGCTTGCATTCCTAAGAGGGGGTTGGGGAGGGAGGGAGGGAGGGAGGGAGGAAGAGAATCTGGAACACAAAGTTTTAAAAATCAACGTTAAAAATTGTTTTTATATGTGATAAAGACAACTATCCCCTCTCCAAAGATTCCCAAGCTTACTTCCTGGACTTTAGGTTATTGTGTAAAAGGGTCCACTTACATTAAGTAGTTTCTGTCTGTGTGAAACTTACTTTTCCCAAGGGCAGTCTCATAGCTCCCTCTATTCTGTGACCCCATATAAACCCTGTCCTCAGTGCCCATCTTTGGGTATTCCTAGCATCTTCTTTGGGATGGATATTCCAAGTTATATCTCCTCTGCCCTGATTAAAGACCTTATTTCTCCTACATTGGTTGTTTCATTAATTTTCAGGTTAACACATGTAATTTGGGAAAAAATAAAATTCTAAATAAATGGGACAAAAAGAAAAGGGCCTTTAAGAGAGAATGTCCAAGCTGAGGGGAGCCTGCAAACAGACAGTGTTAGACAAGCAGAATCCCAATTGGAGACAGCGAGCACAGAGGACCTGGAATGTGAGACCTTGAAGGGACCTTGGAACATGGAATGGAAGAGCAGGAAGAGATGATAGAGATAATCGAGGACAAATGGCCCATTTTCAAGATGAAGGGACCGAGGCACAAAGACAGGACAACTTTTTGAGGAGTCACAGCCACAAGTTACAATCCCAGTTCCTAATGACTAGTCTAAGGCTTTTTCTATAAGAAGGCTTTTGGCGGCAGCTAGGTGGCACAGTGGATAAAGCACTGGCCTTGGATTCAGGAGGACCCGAGGTCAAATCCAACCTCAGACACCTGACGCTAGCTGTGTGACCCTGGGCAAGTCACTTAACCTTCATTGCTCCCCCCACCAAAAGAAGGCTTTTGGGGGACTATAAAACCATAAATACTCTTTGACTCAGCAATACTACTACTAGGTCTACTACTGAATGGATCAATCAATCAGAACCAGGTGTGTCTGCATCTATCTTCTGGAATCAACCAAAAGTACTGCCTTAAGGGATTTGTTCCTGCCCTTAGGAATTTGTACAAAAGAGATGACCCATTTCAGAAGCATATAGAGATTCCTAGGGTTTGGAAGTAGAAATTGGTATTATTTACTTCTTTCTTGATACGTTATTATTTTGGGGGGTGGGACAACGAGGGTTAAGTGACTTGCCCGGGGTCACACAACTAGTAAGTGTCAAGTGTCTGAGGCTGCATTTGAACTCAGGTCGTCCTGAACCCAGGGCTGGTGCAGTGTTTGGAAGTAGAGAGGAAGGAGCAGAGTTAAAGACCTGGGTCAGTTAGAACCAAGGAGAAAGAGAAGGTGGAACTAAGCTCTGGCAGAGAAGAAAATATTAAAGATGGACACTGGCTCTATGAACATCTCAGAGTAGAAAACTCAGGCTGGTGCCACCAGTGTACCCACCTCCTTGAGGTCTAAGGATGGTTCCAAGAAGAGGTCTGCTCCTTCCACCTTCTCCTCTTAATACCTGTCTGGTCACAGACACTATAGGAATCTGCTTTTTAGTTACATAAAGGTTTCTAGTCATTTGAATTTTTCCTCAACCACAGAGAAGCCAGGGGTAAAACAGGAATAAGTGTCAGATTAAGCAGAGAGTCCAACTTCTGACTAAATGTTGGGAATTTTCCTAACCCCTAATATTCCATCTAAAAGAAATTCCTTAAAGTTGCAGAACAGGGAACCAAGTGGACCGAGGTGGGGCATTATATTAGCTCTAGGCTCACTTTAAACCTGAGCTCGTGCTTGTCAGGTGGTGTTACATTTAGATCAGAGACCATGGAATGTCAGGGCTGGCATCCTTAGATCACAGAATGTAAGATCTAGGAATTTCCAGAGATCAGAGAACATGGAATGTCAGGGCTGCAAGGGACCCTGGAACAGAAAATCTCAGAGGTTGGGAGGATCATCTTAGCATCACAGAATGCCAGAGCTGAAAGGGACCTTGGAAGGCAGAAGAATGTCATTGCTGTAGAGGGACCTCTGACTGGGACAAGAGAAAGGCCCTGAGCACAGAGACAGACAGCCAGAGTGGGGAGGGTTGTGAGAACACTGTATAGCATTGCAGGAAGGCATTTGAAAGAATGGACTCATGTAAACCCAGCAGAGCTCAACTCCCTTCCATTGTATGAGTGGCTGGAGCTAGCTGGTTTGGCTGAATCAGTGTAAATTATGGGTGAGGTGAATCACTCAATCAATGTAAATGAGAAAGCATAAGCAGATGTTGAAGCCCTTTGTGCCAAAAAGCCCAACCCCTGGGCACCAAGAAGCTTGCCACTGGCTTGTTCAAAGAGCAGGGAGTAGGATGGTGGTCCCACACCTTTTCCAGGGGAAATCCAGATCAAGTTAGCACCCAATCTTTGATGGAATATAATCTCTCTAGAGGCAAAATGTAATGTCTAGGAAGGCAGCTTCTGCTAGTTCTAATCACTGGTTGACATGGTCACTGGTGGTTGCCAAGGATATCTGTGTTATGGGGAAATAGAGTGGGGGTTTGTGAAAGGGATAGGGGTAGGGGTCATTAGGAGTTCCTCTTTAAAGAATTATACCCTCTTGCACACAAAATCAATTAGAATAAAATAATAGTTTATTTAGGGGATAGGGAAGGGAAACCAAGAGAGAAATCCTTGGACTTTTTCTCATGGGGAGAAGGCATGACACAGAGGCATGGCTCTGAGATACCCATCTCCTCAAGCAGGAGATAGGCAGATTCTTTTATTTTTTTATTTTTTTAGTGAGGCAGTTGGGGCTAAGTGACTTGCCCAGGGTCACACAGCTAGTAAGTATTAAGTGTCTGGGGCCAGATTTGAACTCAGGTACTTCTGACTCCAGGGCTGGTGCTTTATCCACTGCGCCACCTAGCTGCCCCATGGCAGATACTTTTATAGAGGTCTGATGGTAGTCAGATGAGGTGATTGTCTGACTGTGGAAAGTTCCCCTACTCGGAGAGGACCATCCCCCACTGGTTTTGGCTGGGGTAAGTTGGGTGAGGGGTGGCTCTGGATCTCTCAAGCCATCTCTCTGAACCTCATGCCACAAAAGCAGCAGCCACACCCAATCCCATCTCCCTGAGGAGTTCAGGAGCCTGGTTAGGTGTGTCTGTCCTTTGGTTTGGTTTTTCAAGGAGAAGGTTGTTTGATATACCTCAGGTATGCTAGCCCTATAACACCTGCAATCCTGAATTGCTGGCACTCGGGCTACCTCCTTATCTGGCCTCCATTATGATCTCTAGGTGGGAGGAGGGGAGGGCTTCTTCCCAGCTCTGTCCTGCACTGCCAGCTGGGAGCAGATCTAAATCACCAGGGGCCACAAAATATCAGGAGATACCCACCCATGAACTATCATGTACACACAGGCATATGTATCATATATGCTGAGAGACAAAGAACAAGACAAAGACATACATAGAGATGTAGAGACAGACACAGGCACATCCAGAGAAAGAGGAACATAGAGGCTGACTGCAGAACAGGATGCACTGGGCAGCTAGGTAGTGAAGTGGATAAAGCACCCGCCCTGGATTCAGGAGGGCCTGAGTTCAAATCTGACCTCAGACACTTGACACTTACTAGCTGTGTGCCCCTGGGCAAGTCACTTAACCCCCATTGCCCTGCAAAATAAGGGGAAAAAAAGAATAGGATGCACTAGGAGACACATAAAGCAAACAGCTGTTGCTATGAGACATACATCAGGAATGGAACAAACACTGTCCTGGACACTGGTGACCTCACTGGTCTCCTCCTAGCCAGGGGGGAGGAAACTGAGCCCCAGTAAGGTGAAGTTGGTGCCCAGCGGCACACAGGTAGTAAGCATCAGAGGCAACATTTGAAGCCAGGGTCTCTGATGCGATGGGAACCAAACTTCTTCCATAATACAATTCTGCCTCCCAAGCAGCTTTTGCCACCAAACCATGGCTTCCCAGGGGACATGAGAATCTGGCTTTTAATTCTCCACAGAGAAGGGTAAAGGACCTTAAGCTTGCTTGTTAGCAATCAGGCTAATAACATAACAAATCTAGGACAGACTATTTTTGACCTGGTAAAAAATGAAAAGTATAAAGGATTTGTCCTTGATCACAGTGCCTGGTACATAGACAGCAGGCACTTAATAAATGCTTGACTGATTGGATGGGCTCCAAAAAGTCAAGACAACTCTTCTTCCCTCTCCAATGGTCTTATCTATCCCTCCAGGATTTATCCTTAGGTGGAGGTCACACACCTACCAAGGACAAAGCCCTTGGGATCAGCACAACAGACCACCGTCCCTTTGATGGGGTCCAGCTTCAACCTTATTATGCTCCTTAGATCTCTATGTTGGCATGATGATGCTTGGGAGTGGCTCCTTAATGGGACTCCAGCCCCAGAAGTGGGTTTAGACAACCTTCCACTGGGGAGCTTGGGCCTCCTGTTGAATGCTGTGTTTACACTGTGAAGCGTCAATGGAATGAATGGTTGAGTCATTTCAGTCATATGAGTCTTTGGGACCCCATTTGGGTTTGTTTTGGCAGAAAATATTGCAGTGGTTTGCTGTGTCCTTCTCCAGCTCATTTGACAGATGAGAAACTGAGGCAAAAAGGGTTAAGTGACTGGCCCAGGGTCACACATCTAATAAGTGTTTGAGGCCAGATTTAAAGTCAGGAGGATAAGGCTTCCTGACTTTAGGACCAGCCCTCTAATCCCTGTGCCACCTAGCTGCCTGTGCTTATGCTATTCTGTCCCTGTGGTGTCTCACTGCTCTATGTGTATTACTAGATTAGGTGGCTTACATGGGGGAAATCTGGCAGAGCTGTCCAGGGTCTTTGGATGCTTAAGTATTTTTATATCTGGTGACATTTCATGAAAAGTAAGCTGTGTAAATCCTTGGAAACTCATTTTTCTAAAAGGTAAAACTAGGATAAAGACTTTAGAACTAGAAGGAAATTTAAAAACCATAGAAGAGTACCCCCTCATTTCTGCAAAGGAGGAGGGGAAATGACTTCCCCAGGGTCACACAGTCAATAGTGATCAGGGCCAGGATTAGAATTCAGGGTATGTGACTCTAAATCAAAGTTTCTACTGATTTCTCCACTGTACCAGCTCGCTTCCCATTCCCATGGGGCCATGATTACCAAGTAGATGGGACTGAACCATGAAAAATCTTCCATTAGGATCAGACAATTTTAGCTATAGGACAGACCAAGTCTAATCTGCTCCAACCTCTTCATTTTACAATCAAAAGGCATAACTGTCTAATATGTGCCAGACATTGTGACAACTGATCTAAGGAAAGGTGAAAAAAACCAAAATCATTCCTGCCTTCAGGGAGCTCCCAATCTAAAGGAAGGAGACAACATGCCTGTCAAGAACTGTATAAACAAGACATGGGCTAGAGGGGTGGCACTAACCATGGGGAACCAGAAAATTAGAGTGGAGGACATTTTAAGCCTGTAGACTGGAAGTATATTGCCCAATAGCCCACAAGTAGAGATGGCAGTCTGTGCACGGAGGAACAATATATATTTGCCAATAATTATGGCCAACATTCATAAAGCACTCAAATAAGGCTTGTTGAGCTCTTTATATAACCTCAGTTAAATCTCACAGCAGCCCTGTGAGGAAGAGGAGGTATGACCAATATTAACCCCATTTTATAGATGAGAAAATGAAGGTTCAGGTCAGTGAAGGGACTCTTCCTGGTTAGAAAGGCTGAGCCAGGGCACACCCACCACCCAACTTCTAGTAAGTACGCAACATCACAGAGAGAATGGAGGGGGAAACAGTGGAAAGAACTGGATCTGGAATCATTGGACCTGACTTTGAAAGTTGCCTGTTAGTGTGATCTTGGGGAAGTCCCTTGTCCTCTCTGTGACTTGGGTTCCTCATCTGTAAAATGGGTCAATCTTGAAATTAATGAAACCAATAGATATGACAAAATTAAGGTCTTTAATAAGGGCAAAAGAGGTACACCTGATGGTACCCTATATAGCAAGTGCTATGAGTACCCAAAGAGTGGGATTAGGGACAGTTTATATAGGATATTATGACAGAGAGAGGGAAGAGATTACCTTTGGGAGGGGTGAGTTTGAGGTTTAAAAAATAATGGGGGGGGCGGCTAGGTGGCGCAGTGGATAAAGCACCGGCCCAGGATTCAGGAGTACCTGAGTTCAAATCTGGCCTCGGACACTTGACACTTACCAGCTGTGTGACCCTGGGCAAGTCACTTAACCCCAATTGCCTCACTAAAATAATAATAATAATGATGACGATGATGATGATAATAATGATAATGATAATGATAATGATAATGATAATGATAATGATAATGATG
The DNA here is from genome assembly GCF_019393635.1 of Dromiciops gliroides. Taxonomy (NCBI): domain Eukaryota; kingdom Metazoa; phylum Chordata; class Mammalia; order Microbiotheria; family Microbiotheriidae; genus Dromiciops; species Dromiciops gliroides. The sequence goes on along the minus strand of NC_057867.1, from coordinate 80,938,027 downwards.
AGAAGGGGCAGCTAGGTGGCGCAGTGGATAGAGCACCAGCCCTGGATTCAGGAGAACCTGAGTTCAAATCTGGCTGGCTGTGTGACCCAGGGCAAGTCACTTAACCCCAATTGCTTCACCAAAATAAATAAATAAACAAATAAACAAACAAACAAACAAACAAATAAATAAACAAACAAACAAACAAACAAACAAACAAATAAATAAATAAATAGATAGATAAATAAATAGATAGATAGATAAATAGATAAATAAATGAATAAATAAATGAATAAATAAATGAATAAATAAATAAATAAATAAATAAATAAATAAATAAATAAATAAATAAATAAAAAAATAAAAATAATGAGAAGCCATAATGGTAATACTGGGTCAGCAACAGGCAATTCATTGGCTTGGGAATAAAGACCAGGGCAGGATCAGTCAATTCTCAGTCAGTTGTGGTTGTCATTTCATGTTCTTGGCCAAAAGGAAGTCTGGAATCCTGTTGATGACTAAAAAGATGTGACAAGGGTCCAGTGTTTTGTTGAAACAAGAGATATCCTGGTAAAGTTGATTTTATTTATAAAGGGGGGTTGATTTTTTTACATATTTCCCAATTAAAAAAATAATTTGCTAATGGGAATAGATAATACAGAAAGACTAACATGTAGGGTACATTAAGTAGCTGGCACAGGCACATGGGTTGCAAAACTTCTAAAATAATATAAGCTGGGACAGGGTACACAGGATTCTCAGGCTACGTCCAGTGTTTTGGGAAAGGGGTCTACCCCTGCTGTTGTCTGCTTCTTTTCCCAGGTTAGATGGAGTTTGCTATCACTCATAGTCGGCTGGGATGTCCATTGTGGGGATTGGAGCCTTCTTCAGATGTCATAGGTGCATCCAGCTGTCAATTCCCTTCAGTTTTTCAGCAGAGGGGTTGGTCAGCAGGACTTAATAGGGCCTTTTCTTTGGGTTCCAACTGCAATGTAGACTAATTCAGGTTTAAGTCCCTAGAAAATGACTGAGAAACAAGGTAGTTAAGGTCTCAAAAAGTTTTGACTGAAACCCAGCAGTAGGACAGAACCTTAGTTGTGGGGGAGTCGCTGGGAGGAAAAGGAGGGTCATAGGATGCCCAGTGATGATTTCAAAGGGTGAAAGAGAATATTTCCCAAAAGGGGTCACCCTACATTTCAGAAGAACTAAAGCTTTTAGCCATGGCTAAATTTATCATCCAAAAATTTGCAAGTTGAATCTTAATTCCATTGATAAGTTCTACCAGACAAGAGGATTAGGGTGCTTGGCTAAGTCTGTCACAGTGGCTTGTTTGCAAGTAAAAGCTTCCACCCATCAGGGACAACATGCAGAACATGACTAATACAAACTTATAACTAGAGGAGGGGAGGAACTAAATAGAATCAATCTGACAGACTTGAGAGATAGCCCAAGGGGAGGGAATTTCCCTGACAGAGGTCTTAGGGGTTTGTTAACATGATATTTGGGAAAGATTTCACATTGTAGATAAAAGTCATGTGCAGATGTTCTCATTTTCTCCAGACAATATTTGCAGCCCAAACTAAGCAGGTTGTCAAGGCTCCAGTGACTTTCCCATATCAGAGCCCAGAGGTTTTTTTTCCTTTTTGCAACCTTCTCATCTTAGTCTGACTGGACAATACATGGCCTCTTAGACCGCAGTAGGCTCTGCCAGGTTGAATGTTAATTTGAGCATGGGCCCAGCAGATGTAAAGGAAGACAGACCTATAAGGATTGGGGGTTTCTGAGCAGCTTGCTTGGCATGCAGGTCAGCAAGGGCATTACCCTGGGCATGGGGAGAGTGTTCATGGGAGTGTCCTGGAAATTTAATAACAGCAACTGCTGCTGGCAACAAGAGGGATTTTTAATGAGAGTACCAGTTTAAGTAACACAACATCCTGAAATCATGTGCCACCCCAAAAGCATACCTGCTATCCGTGTAAATGTCCACTCATTTCCCTTTTGGCAATTCACAAGATGGTGTCAGAGCTTCCAGTTCAGCTTGTTGAGCTGAAGAGGCCAAAGGAAGGTTTCTTGATTCAATGGCCTCCTCAGTGGTGGTGATAGCATTCCCAGAAGTTAATTTACCAGAATCATTTGGAGGCCATCATCATCATCATCAGTGTACCAGGAACAATCTGACCCAAGAGCCACCATTTCATTAACACCATTGACCAGACTGAGGAATAGCCATGGACACATTATATCTGTGTTTTATCAGGCATTTGCCAAAGTCTCTCATGATATTAGGGTATAAAAAAGACAAATGGAGGCCACACAACCACCTTACCCAGATTATGCAGATTATTCTCAACTTGGAGAGAGGACTCTGGTGAAGTTTCTGTACTATGTTTTCTTCAATGACTTGCATTCGTTCATTCAACTAGGTCAGACAGTAGGAATAAAAGCAACATAAAACAAACCAATTTTTGCTCTTGAGAACCTTAAATTCTATGGGGACACAAGCATAGAGATGATACATTTATTAAAATTGCATATCACATGAAGCAAGCAGGAGTAAATCAGAAACAAGATCCCAACACATCTGGAAATGCTGAAACAAGATGTTGAGTTTAACCACAAAAGCCTAATAATAAACAGGGCTAAATATCCACCAGCAGACACAAGTTAAAGAAATCATTTAGGCAAGTAGCAGGTGGAGATCTGCAATAACAAAACAGTGCACGTGGGAATTGACATGGAATTTCATTGACAAAAACTAAATATAAATAAACATTGTGACTTGGTTGTCAAAAAACCTTAATTCTCTCTTAGGCTGTTTTCAAAGGTTTTTTTTTTTTAAGAAAGAATGAGCAGTAGTCTAGGAGGTCACAGAGAGCATTCATCCTCAGACACGGGTTGCACTAGTTGGCCTCTGACATCCTTTCCAACTGTAAGATTCAGTGTTTCCGTGCTAGTCAGCCCCTTTATCTAGGACTTACAAAACCTGTCCCTGAGAAGTTGACATCCTCCTCCCTCCCTCCCTTTCCCATTCTCCTTCCCCTTTCTCCCCTAGTTTTCTTCCTCTCCTCCCTTTCATCACCCCTTCCTTCCACCAGTTTTACATTCATGAAGTGACCACAGCAGTGGACCCTCCCTGAGGAAGCCAAGGAAGAAGCAATGGAAGAAGAAGAAGAGGGAAGGGGGAAAGGTTTTGGACAATGGAAAGCACTTGTGGTCCCTTCCTCATTCCTGGATCTAATCCAGGTTTGCCTCTGTGCCTGCATTGCATGAGGACTGTGGCGCTCGCTCGCGCGCTCTCGCTCTCGCTCTCGCTCTCGCTCTCGCTCTCGCTCTCGCTCTCGCTCTCTCCAGAGCACTTTTCTGGATAAATCTTGGGGGATAGAAGGAGAGGCCCATTTGTTTCCCAAAGAGATTGAGCCCACCCACCCCTTTCCTCAGTTCAGCACAGCTCCTTTGGGCACAGTGATCAAGGATTGGTAGGTCTCTACCAGTCTCTTAGGTGCCACCTAGACCTAAACTGGATGCTGACACCATCCCTTCCAAATCAGAGTAGGGAGGCAGCTTTCAGGAATTGTAAGTGGTGAGCTCTGTGAAATCTGCATTGGGCTCTTTCCTGTCTACTACCACCTCTCCCCACTCCACTTCCTACCCACATTTTAATTCTTCAGGCCAGGATTCCTGATCCGAGCAGTGATGGAGCTGTGGAGATCGAAAAGCATGAACTCAACTCCAATAAAGAGGAAATTCAAGTGATGATTAAGAGCAATTTTGCTCAATTATATGTCAAGAAATCTGAAAATCTGTGGGAAAGAGATGGATATTTTCAAAAATAGTAATTGCCCAGATTAAGAGAAGAGGAAATAGAATACTTAAATAAGTCTGTTTTAGTAAAAGAAACTGAACAAGGAATCAAGGAGATACCTAGGAAAAATATCCCCAGGACCAGATGGATTTACATTTGAATTCTATTAAACACTTAAACAATAATTAATTCTAATGCTCTATAAACTACTTAGGGGAAAAAAGTAAAGAAACAATCCTAACAAGTTCCTTTTAAGACACAAATATAGTGCTGACATCTAAACCAGGAAGAGCAAAAAGAGAGACAAAAAGTGAGAGACCAATATAATCCAAGAATGCTAAATAAAATACTAGCAAGGAGATTATAGCTATCTATCACAAAGATTATACACTATGACCAGTTGGGATTCAATATTAAGAAAACTATCAACAAAAATGAAAACAAAAAGCACATGATTATCTCAATAGATGCAGAAAAAGCTATTGACAAAATACATCATCTATTTCTATTAAAAAACACTAGAGAACATAGGGGCTTTCCTTAAAATGATAAGTGGTATCTATCTAAAACCATCAGCAAGCATTATCTGTAATGGGGATAGGCTAGAAGCCTTGCCTTTAATATCAGGGGTGAAGAAGGTTGCCCATCTTCACCTCAATCATCCAATATTGTTCCAGAAATGCTAGTCACAGCAATAAGACAAGAAAAAAATGCATTGAAGGAATTAGAATTGGTAGTGAAAAAAAACCTCATTCTTGCAGATGATATGATATGCTTACAGAATCCTAGAGAATCAACTAAAAAACTTGTTGAAATAATTAACAATTTTAGCAAAATTGTAGGACATAAAATAAACCCACAAAAATCATCAGCATTGCTCTATACTACCAACAAAGTACAGCAGGAAGAAACACAAAGTGAAATTCCATTTACAAGTGAACTGATTGTTCCAACCATTCTGGAGAGCAGTTTGGAACTATGTCCAAAGGGCTATAAAACTGTGCATACCCTTTGACCCAGCAAAGAGATCATAAAAAAGGGAAAGCACCCATATGTACAAAAATATTTATATATGCTCTTTTTGTGGTGGCAAAGAATTGGAAATTATGGGGTTGCCCATCAATTGGGGAATGGCTAAACAAGTTGTGGTATATGAATGTAATGGAATACTTTTGTGCTGTAAGAAATCTTATAAAAACAAATGTTGAAAACTATCTCTACATGTAATTAGAAAATAATAAAATACTTTTATGATTAAAAAAATAAAAATAAAATAAAATGAAATAACCACAGATGGGCAGCTAGGTGGTATAGTGGATAAAGCACTGGCCCTGGATTTCCGAGGACCTGAGTACAAATCCGGCCTCAGATACTTGCCACTTATCCGCTGTGTGACCCTAGGCAAGCCACTTAACCCTTATTGCCCCACAAAAAAAGAAAGAAGGAAAAAAAGAAAACAAAAAATTCTAAAACCAGCTCCAACCAGCTGAGAGCAGACTGCTAAGGGCAGCTAGGTAGCCCAGTGGATACAGCACCAGCCCTGGATTCAGGAGGACCTGAATTCAAATTTGGCCTCAGACACTTGACACTTACTAGCTGGGTGATCCTGAGCAAGTCATTTACCCCTCATTGCCCCGAAAAAAATAAAATAAAATAACCACAGAAAATAGAAAATACCCAGGAGGCTACCTCCTAAGATGAAAATCTATCAATTATATGAACACAAGTACAAAACATTTTTCATAGAAATAAAGTCAAATCTAAACAAACAGAAAAATATAAACTGCCCATGGGTAAGCCAAGCCAGTATAATAAAATGACAATTCTATATAAATTAATTTACTTATTCGGTGTCAGACTAATTAAATTTTTATAAAAATTATAAAGCTAAGAAAAAAACCTAAAAAAAAACTCACCTGAAAGAAGAAAAGGTCAAGAATGTCAAGGAAATGAATGAGAAAAAAGTGCAGTGAGGTGACTTACCAAATCTCTTATGAAAAGAAAGCTGGTACTGGTGAAGAAAGAGTGTGGAGGATCAGTGGATTATATTAGGAACACAATAGATACTACTGAATGATCATAGCAATCTTGTGTTTGATAAACCAAAGCAGCCAAGATCTGAGGACAAGAAACCAGTATCTGACAAAAATTGTTGGTAAAAATGGAAAACAGCTTGGGAGAAACTAGGTATAGATGCACCTCTGACTTTGTATAGTGAAATTAGGTCGAGATCAGTACCTGATTTAATCATAAAGGGTGATGAGGTAGGGAGGCATGGAATATTTTACCTGTCACATGTTATAATGAATGTATGGATCACTTTATTATCCACAAGGATGTTATGAAACTCTGGATTAATAGGATCAAAATGTTCTCGAACTGGGGCAGCTAGGTGGCACAGTGGATAAAGCACTGGCCTTGGATTCAGGAGGACCTGAGTTCAAATCCAGCCTCAGACACTTGACACTTACTAGCTGTGTGACCCTGGGCAAGTCACTTAACCCCCATTGCCCCACAAAAAAAAAATGCCCTCGAACTGAACTCCAACTTGAACCTAGATAGCTAGCAGATAAGTCCCCATCTACTGACTTCTTTCCCCAGGATAGTAAGTCCCTCTCTTGTAAAAACATCTGGGCATCTTTGTTCTTACCAAACACTTTTTGGAATCATATAATCTTATCATAGGGTTTTCTTTTTGTGGGGTAGTGAGGGTTAAGTGACTTGCCCAGGGTCACACAGCTAGTAAGTATCAAGTGTCTGAGGCTAGATTTGAACTCAGGTCCTCCTGAATCCAGGACTGGTGCTTTACCCACTGCACCGCCTAGCTACCCTATCATAGGGTTTTCTTTAAGTCAAACTATCAAACAGTCTTGTTATAGTTCAAATAGTATCTACGTTCTTGTTATAGTTCAAATTGTTAAACTGATTTCTATTTTATACATTTTTCTTATACTTTTGCTTTTAAGTTGAATTGTGTCATACTGATGAAACTGATACCCCCTTGTTTATATATACCTTCCTCAAAAAAGGCATCTTCAAACTTCTTCTTTGGAAGGAGTCTCCACATGATTCATGCCGATTGTTCATGGGACAAATAAACTATTACTTTGTTTTTCCTGTGTGTCTCTTATCAGGGTTTTTTTTTTATAGGAGCCCAGATACGAAAAACAAAATTGATGACACAGATTTTTGGAAAAGGGAAGAATTTGTGACCAAACAAGAGATAGAGAAGAATGAGATGCAAACTGAAGAATTGTTTACATCAAGTTTAAAAGGTTTTGCACAAAAAACACAAGGCAGAGAAAATTAGAAATAAAGCAGAAAGGTGGGGAAAATTATATAGTGCATAATACATTCTTACATAACGTGAATTGGTTCCCTGAGGTAAAGAAGGAAGTAAGGGTTGGATCCAGGAAGGGGATCCTGTGGCCATGAAGGGAGGGGGCTGGCATATGGTTTAAGGACACATGAGGGACAGAGAAAAAAAGATCTGGAGAAATCCAGAAACCCATGGGTGCCAGGACCAGTCACTTGGGGGCCTGGATATAACTGACAGGAAGAATAGATAAGTGGGGCCAGAGATGGATACAGAGAGGGGAAGGTGGGCGCCTGTGGAGGCCAGCAACAGGCATGCAGTAACTGAGCACAGCTGAATGAAAGAGAGACCATTGGGGCTGCACATGCTGGTGGGTGGAGCTGGGCAAGTCTCTCTCAGCACTGGAGGTCTCAAGCCAAGTCCTGATCCAATGGTGGTGGTGGTGGTGGTGGTGGTGGTGGTGGTGGTGGTCTCTCTGCTTCTCTCTTCTGCTTTTCTTGGAGACTCTCTCCCTCTCTCTCTCACTTCTTTTCTCTCTCTGGCTTTTTATCCTTTCCCTCCATCAATGTCTGTTTTGCTTCTGAACTCTGCCATTTTTATCTGCCCCCCGAGTTCTGACTCCCCTTTCTCTTACCCCTTTACTCTCCCCTACTTCCCTAGCTGGTAAGAGAGACTTGTATTGCCAATTGAGTATGTATATGAATTTTTCCTTTCTGAAACACTTTACATGTGACTGAGGTTCAAATGTTGCCCAACCCACCCTCCATTTTTCCTTCCATTGTAAAAGTTCTTCCTGGGGCATCTCTTTTACTTAAGACAATTCTCTCCCCCACCCCCAATCTTTCTCTCTCTTTCCCCTTCTCCCACTGCATCCCTCTTTCTCACCTATCCATTTTGATCATCTCAACCTAATCAACTCCCTCCCAGACCCTTCTGCTCTGTAGAGCCATTCTAACTTCCTAATAATGATGAAATTCTGAAAAATGCATAAATTATTTTCCCTTATAGAAGGCTACACAAGTTAACCTTCTTGAGTCCATCATGATTTCTATTTCATGTTTACCTTTTTTGGGTCCTCGAGTCTTGTGTGTGATTTTCTATTCAGCTCGGGTCTTTTCATCAGGAATGTTTGAAAGTCTTCGATTTCATTAAAGATTGCGTCTTGTCTTGAAGGACTATACTCCATTGGGAGTAAGCCTGTGGTCGCCGATTTGTTTTCAGAGACAGTGTCTCCAGCCCCCGGATGTGTTGTCTACAAAATGTTTTAATACTAGATGTGTGTCAGCAGAAAGCAATTTTATAGTTACCGGCATGTTCTCAGAGACAGTGTCTCCAGCCCCAAAAGTCTTGTCTAGTGTATGTTCTACGATTAGATAGATGTATTTCCCCTGAAAGTAATTTTGTAGTAACTGTTAAGTTCTCAGAGACAGTGTCTCCTGTCACAAGTATTTTTTCCTCAGTGTTCAGAGACTAGATGTATTTCCCCAGAAAGCAAGCCTATAGTAAGTGGAATGTTCTCAGAGACAGTGTCTTCAACCCCAAATGTCTTGTCTAGTGAATGTTTTAAGATTAGATGTGATTCCCCTGAAAGTAATTTTGTAGTAACTGTTAAGTTCTCAGAGACAGTGTCTCCTGCAACAAGGATCTTTTCCTCTGAGTGCTTGGACACTCGATGCATTTCCCCAGAAAGTAATTGTGTAGTAACAGCCATGTTTTCAGAAACAGTGTTTTCAGGCACAAGTATCTTTTCCTCTGAGTGTTCGGAGACTAGATGTGCTTCCCCAGAAAGCAAGCCTGTAGTAAGTGGAATGTTCTCAGAGATGGTATCTTCATCCACAAGTATTTTTCTTCTGAATGTTATAGTTGTCCTGACTTTGTTTTTCTTTTCTAAAAAAAATATGATATGTCATAAGGGATGGCTCTCAGGGAGGTGGACACAGAGAGGTAGGTATGGAATACCATGTTTTAAGAAAGAGAAAACGTCAATTATTTTTAAACTAAGGCAAATCTCAAGGATATTAATGGAGGGAAAGGGGAAAGAGAGTAGAACAAGGTTTTTAACACATGGAGAGACCACCACCACTTCTGGATCCAGGGCTAGGCTTGGGACCTCCAGTACAGGGAGAAGAGATCTTTGCTGTGCTCTGGTCACCTGCTGGAGTGCCCAGCCACTGTGTGTCAGTCTTCTGTTCATCACCACTCAGGTATCTCATGCCTGTCACCAGGCCCCACATGTCACCTGTTCTCTCCTGTCTGGGTCCATATGCAGGCCCAAAGTGTCTGTACTTTAACCCCTGTGACCTTTTTTGGTTCCAATTAAAATTTAAGAACAGAACAATAATAAATGTAGGAAGTTAAAAAGAAAAGACAAGAAAAGCATAGAGATCCCTCGATGGAATAAGGAAGAGAAGAATGAGCAGAAAACAGAGAACATTCTATACAATAACAGCAGTATTGTTTTATGAACAACTTTGAGTACCCAAGTTATTAGAAATACCCAAATTGACTGCAAAGAATCTAGGAAGGAAGAAGCATCTGGAAACCTCCCCAGCAAAAAAGGAACTGACATGTATACATATATAAACACATACATATGCATGCATATATGTGTACATTGTATGCACACAAATACACATACAAAGATATTTACATCTAATGGTAGTCATCTCAAAATGGGGCGGGGACAGGGAAAAACAAAGGTGCATGATAACTGGGTGGTATATTTGAAAGAAATAGCAAGGGGCAGCTAGGTGGCACAGTGGATAGAGCACCGTCCATGGATTCAGAAGGACCTGAGTTCAAATCCGGCCTTGGACACTTAAACACTTACTAGTTGTGTGACCCTGGGCATGTCACTTAACCCCAGTTGCCTCACCAAAAAAACAAAAAAGAAATAGCAAGTTGTACATTGCATATTGGCAATCTCAGGGCAATGCTGTTTTTCTATCCCACTTTGTTATAGAAATGCTTATTTTATTTCTTTAATTTGGAATAAAATAAACATTTAAAAAGAAATCAACACCTCACACCATGTATCAATTAATACTACAAACAGATACAGACATCAGATATGAAAGGGGAATCATGAGAAAATCAGAGGAACAAAGAAGCAATGACTTTTCACATCTATGGATGGGGAAAAGGTCATGACAGAGCCAGCCACAGAGAAGATCACAGAAAACAAAAGGGATCATTCTGCCTCTATAACACTGAAATGTCTTTGCCCAAACAAATCTAATGCAGTTAAATTAGAGTGGCAACAGTTAAGTGAGGAAAAGCATCTTTGCAGCAATGTTCTCTAATAAATGTTGCATATGCATGATATATATGGAATTGATTTCAATAAATATCATTTTCTGAGACATCAAAACAAATGAACAGGAAGTTTTCAAAAGAAGAAATCCAAGCTATCCATGGCCCTATGCCAAAATGCTCCAAATCCCTCAGAATTACACAAGTGCTCATTAAAGCAACTCTGTTCTTTCAGTCTGTAAATCACAGACGCCCATAGGCTCACAGTCTCCTCTTTCTGTTGCACAACAACCTCCATGGAAGTGGCCCTTTCACCAGGTTCTGCTTGAAACCAGGAAGCAATATATACCATTAAATGAAGCATCATCATACCAAAAAGATGAGGGGGTGAAGGGGAGGGTAAGGGTTCAGAGACTCTTTCCTCTCTCTCCATCCCAAAGGTGCTATTAGTTCAAAGGAAATCTGCTACTAACTGTCCACTGACTTCCCAGCTTAATTTATAGGTAACCCCAAAAATTTGAAAGAAAGGATTGTAGCTGTAGAGATTCTTTCACAGGGTAATGGCCTAGATTTCCCTTTTTGAAACCCTAATCCTATAAAAATTCAGAATATATTGTTAATATGTTGGAGTCTCATATTAAGCAAATGGATCTCCATAAGTTGAAGTCCAGATATCCTGAATTTTCCAGTTGTTCCTTTTTGTATACACAGGTTCCCCCCCTCACTGCGCCCCAGTGAAAGTCAGAGCTGCTGCTCAAACACTAAAAACAATAGAACATATGAATTTACCTAGAAAAGTCTAATTACTGGCAAAAGGGAGAGTCAGATTACAGTCAGACTCAACAAAGAACTCTCCTGCAGACCATTCCATGAGGGGCCCAATATAGGGGAGGATTTTCTTAAGAACCTAGAGTGCAAGGCTCTGATCCCTTCCTGGTTTGCCATGACTGTTGACATTTAAAAAGGTTCCAGAGACATCATTTCTTGGTAACTTAATCACTTTATTAATCATGGCAGCATTTTAATAAAAGAATTGTCCTTTGACTGTCTCTCTCAGACCAAAGACAGCCTGGTGCAGGCTCACACTTTATATGCCCTTTTAGAAGAGGAGTGGCAATCAATTCTGATCCACTATTAATGGATATTACAATGAGGGGTGGACCTAACTATGATGATGTTTTTTATTTCTTAAGTTAACTCCAGCCTTGGGCAATCCATTCAAAGATTTTTGTTCTACCCACACCTGAGTGATGGAACACAAAGGCTGCCCCAACTGGGTGGGGTCTGGGTAGAGAAGAAGGGGAGCTCAACCTTCAGAGACTGAGCTCTTTCAAGAAGGTAAAAAAATGGAAGAAATCTGAATCTCCTCAAATCATTGCTTCTTAATAATTATTTCCCTCACTTACTAGCCATGTGACTTTTCTTTAGTTACCTATCTAGAAAATCAGCTGGAGAAGGAAATGGCAAACCACTCCAGTGTCTTTGGCAAAAAACTCCTCTAAGGTCATGAAGATTCAGACAAGAATAATCAACTAAATAACAACATATATTCTAATTCTAAGGAATGAGTGCATTAAAGAACAAATCATAGAAAGAAATCATTCCATTTAAGAGAATGAAAACAATGCGATAACGTAGGCAAAGCACAACTAAGGAAAAATTTCCATCTCTAAATCTTTTCATCAGGCAAATAGGGAAAGAACAGGTCAATGACCTGGGCATGAAACTAAAAATCTAGGGTGGGGGAACACATTAAAAAGCCCACTTAACTGTCATCCTGGAGATCTTGAAATCCAAAGGAGAAATCAATAACATTCAAAGTAGGAAAACCATAGAACTAATGAATAAAATTAGGAGCTGGTTTTATAAAGAATAAAAAAATGATGAATGTTGGTGAAAAAAGAAGAAAATGAAGTTACAAGTATTAGAAACAAAAAGGTCAAATTCAGCACCAATGAAGACACAATTAAAGTAATTGGGAGCTATTTTGCCCAATTATATCCCAATAAATCTGACAACTTAAGCACAATAGATAACTATTTACAATAAGATAAATTTCTTAGATTAACAGCAGGGGAAATTGTTTAAATAATCTTATTTTAGAAAAAGAAACTGAAAAAGCTATAAATGAGCTCCCTAAGACAAAATTCTCAGCAACAGATGGATCAGAAGCGAATTCTAATAAACACTGAAAGAACAATGACTTCGAAAACAATATAAAATATTTGGAAAAATAGACAAAGAGTCCTACCAAATTCCTTTTATGACACAAATGTGGTACTGATACCTAAACCAGGAAGACAAAAAGAGAAAAAGAAAATTAGAGACCAATTTCCCTAATGAATATTGAGGAAGATTTTTAAAGTAAAATCTTAGCATGGGAATGATGGCAATATACCTCAAAGATCATACCTATGAGCAGGTAGGATTTATGCCAGGGAATGCAGGGCTGCTTCATAGTAAGAAGATTATCAGCATAACTGACCATATCAGTAATAACAACCAAAAATATGATTTTATCAATAGATGAAGAAAAACCTTTTTACCAAATGCAACTCCCATTCCTACAGAAAATACAAGAAAGCATAGCAATCAATAGAACCTTTTACAAAATGATGAGTAGTATCTATTTAAAACAAGGAGCAAGAATATCTATGGTGAATATATAATCACCAAAATATCAATAATATTTTAAAATATTTAAAATATTTTGCATATAATAAAAATTATGTATAACTATCTATAATGATCTATAATTGAGATAAACTTGAAGCCTTCCCAATAATATCAAAGGTGGAGCACAGATTTCCATTACCACCACTATTATTCAATCATGTATTAGAAATGCTTGGGATTCCAAAAGTCAAGAAAAGAAAATTAAGGAAATTAAAGTAGACAATGAGGAAACAAAATTAATCTTCTTTGCACAGGTTATGATGGTATACTTAGAGCAACCTAGAAAACCAATTCAACACCTAATCAAAACAACTCACAATATTAGCAACATTACAACATATAAAACTAGTCCACAGAAATCATCCCCATTTCTATATATTACCAACAAATGCCATCAGGAAGAGATAGAAGTAGAAATTCCATTTAAAATCACTAAAATGCTCTTTGGTGAAGGTGCCATTAACTACAGCTGCTTGGAGCAGGCAGTTCCTCCCTCTCCTCCTCCTGACTCACCACTGTTCACTCTCAAGAGTGGGTCAAGAAGTCACTCCATTGCCATGACATTCAAGGACGAAGGCAAGATGCTTGTGGATGCCAGATCCATTCATGGATCCTGATCACCCTCACCAGCTGCAATGTGAAGTCATTCAAGAAGGTGTGTGCTGACCTAATTAGAGGAGTCAAAGGAAATGAAGGGACCTGTTTGAAAGCCCACTAATACACTTCGAATTACAACTAGAAAAACTCCTTGCAGTGAAGATTCTAAGACTTGGCATCAGTTCCAGATGAGAATCCCCAAAGTCTTATTGATTTGCACAGTCCTTCTGAAATTGTGAAGCAGATCGCTTCGATCAGCATTGAACCAGGTGTAGAAGTTGAAGTCACAATTGCAGATGCCTAATCAATCATCTCTTTTAATAAATTGATTGCAACTATTAAAAAAACTTAAGTCAATGTAAGGTACTTGGGAGTAGTGACTACATGAACACAATTACAAAACATTCCTGGCACAAATAAAGATATCTAAACAATGGGAGAAATATCAATTGATCATGGTTAGGCCAAGGCAATAAAATAAAAATGACAATCCTACCTAACATAATTTACTTATTCAGTACTATATTAATCAAACTACCAAAGAATTATTTTATAAAGCAAGAAAAAATAACAAAATTCATCTAGAAGAACAAAAATTCAAGAATATCATGGGAATCAATGAAAACAATGTGAAGAAAGACACCCTAGACATACCAGATCTCAAACTGTATTATAAAGCGCCATTATCAAAACAATCTAGTACTGGCTAAGAAATAGAGTGGCAGATCTGTGGAAAAGATGAGCCACACAATTCATTGTAGTAAATGGCCATAGTAATCTAGTATGTGATAAACCCAACGATTCAAGCTTTGGGGACAAAAACTCGTTACCCGACCAAAACTGCTAGGAAAACTGAAAAACAGTATGGCAGAAACTAGGTACAGACCAACATCTCATGTTGTAACCAAGATAAGCTCAAAATGGGTACATTATTTACACATAAAAGCTGATACCATAAATAAATTAAGAGAGCATGGAATCATTTACCTGTCAGATTTATGGACAAAGGTCCATATTTAGGGACCAAACAAGATATAGAGAGCATTAAAAAATGTAAAATGGATCATTTTGAATCTATAAAATTTAAATTGTTTGTACAAATAAAACCAATGCAACCTAAATTAGAAGGAAAGCAGAAAACTGGGCAAGGGGGGAATTTAAAAGTTTTTCTGATCAATGTCTCATTTCTTAGAAAGAATTGAGTCAAATTTAAAAGAATATAAGTCATGCACCAGTTGATAACTGGTTAAAGGATATGAACAGGCAGTTTTCAAACAAAGAAATCAAAGCTATCTATAGACATATGGGAAAATGTCTAAATCAATATTGGTTAGAGAAATAGATACAAAATACAAAACAAAACAGCCCTGAGGTTTTACTTCCAACTCTATGAAATGGCAAAAAGGAAAAAATATATATAGATGTCTGTTCATCGGGGAATGGCTAAACAAAGCAGGGGACATGAATGTCATGGAATACTACTACTGCAAAGTAAGAAATGATGGGTGAGATGAATACAAAGAAATACAGAAAGTGCTTTGAGAACTGATGGTAAGTGAAATAAGCACAGGCAAGAAAATAGTTTACAGGGTAAGTACAACAATCTGAAGGTAAAGAAGAATGCATCAAAAAAATTTAAAGTACATGGAACAAAATGTGAAAGATTAATTAGTGCTCAAAAGAAGATAGAAGACACCATCAACTTAGCCCTTCCTGGAGGTGAAAGGTCCACAGCTGGTACACTGCTCACATTTTCCAAATGTATTCATCACTTGGGCTGACGTTTTTCTTCCTCCCTATATAAAAAAAAATACTCTATTTCATGGGATGGCTCTGAGGGAGGGGAGGAAAGATTCATGGGATATCTCAGTGATGTAAGAAAATAAAACATTTACAAATTTTAAGAAAGTCAAAAATCTCAAGGATAACAATGGAAGGAGGAAAGAAAGGATTCTATATTGATGTTCAACAGCAGCAGGTCTCAAATCATACCACGTGTCAGTGATTAAGAAACCAACTGGTACTTGTTTAAGATAGACATAGATCAGTGGAAAATATGAGGAATATGCTATATACAGAAGCAAGCAAAAAACAATAACATAGTCTTTACTAAGTCCAAAGAAAGCAGCTGGGGGAGAGGGAGGGCAGGGGAGGACCTCTATCTATGTGATAAAAACCAGGATAAATCAAAAGCAGTTTGGGCGATGTCTGAGAGGAGGTCAACACTTCACACCCCATATCAAATTCAACGACAGATGGATACAGGAATTAGATCTAAAGGTGAAATCATTAATAAATCAGAGAAGCAAGAAGGAAATGACTTTCCCCATCTGTGGACAGGGAAGAGGTTGGGACAGAGGGGATCACAGAAGATGGACAATTCCGCTTCCGTAAATTGAAATGTTTTGAGAGAAATAAATCTAACACAGTGAAATTAGAGGGTTAAGAGTTAAGTGAGGAAAAACATCTTGGTAGTAAAGTTCTCTAAAAATTGTCGCATATAAATGCTTTATAAGGAACAGATTTCAATTTCAAACATTAAAGAACCATTCTCCAAAACATCAAAGGATATGAAGAGGAAGCTTTCAAAGGAAGAAATCTAAGCTTTCAATAAACATATGACCAAATACTCCAAATCCCTCCTAATTAGAGACCTGCAAATTAAAACAACTGTTCTTTCAGACTGTAAATCATGGAGATTCGGAGGTTCACAGACAGTCTCCCCTCTTTCTTTCTGACAATAATCTACAGAAGAGATGATAGGGAGAAGGGGAGGGGAAGATTTCAGCAACTATGTCCTCTCTTCCCAAGTCCAAGGTCAAGCAGGTGCAGGACTAGAGGGAGGGAGGATGGAAGAAAGGAAATGTTAGGAAGAAGAGAAGCCAATCTCCACTTGAGGAGGGGAGGGATTGTCCCCAAAGGCTTTATCCTGCTTGTCCCCAACCCATCCAATTACCCCCTCAAGCCCTTAGCCCTCAAGACAGTGGATTGGAAAGGGAGGTAGCCCACAAGGTAAATGGGAAGTCTGGGCAATGCCAGAGGGCCAGGAAGACACAGGTAGACATGTGTACATAAACACATATACACACTTACACCCTCCACTTATGCACAAAATATCCTACTTACACAGGCAGCACAAGCATAAACAATGGTATCCATACTCCTGCAACACTCCAAAGACATGGGCAGGAAATTTCTGGAGAAGCTGGGAGGTGGAGTTGTTTAAGAGAAAAATAAGGAGAGGAAATTTAGGGGGAAAAGGGGAAGGTTAGAGGCAGGAGAGGAAGGGGCTGGAGGGCAGAGACAACAAAAAGGGCAGGGGCAGCAGGAGGGGCAGGGATGAGGACAGCAGAACAAAGAAAGATCTTACCTCCCACACCCCCAATCATGCACGTGCAGGATCCCTGGGAATTGGGGGCTGGTAAAGGAGACTAATGGAGGAGAAGACAGTGAGGGGCAGGGAGAAAACTCCAGGTGCCCAAAGCCACCTACCCAGGCTCCAGGGAACAGGGGACCCAAACCACCTCCTCCGGCAAAGACACAAAGGACTAAAAGGGGTGAAGGATCAGGAGAGAGTGACATCACCATAGGGGCAGGGTAGTGTTGATGCTAGCCAATGGGAGACAGGAGAGCCTGGACCACTGAGGGAACAGAGATGATCTCATCCCTGAGCAGAGGGAGGAGGGATGTCTGAAGGACATGGGGTGGGGGGAAGGGAGCCTTCTGCCCTTTCTTTGTTCTGAAAAAGCGTGATCCTAGCTTTTACCTTTTGTCAAATGAGTTTTCAAGAATTTATGCACAAGATATCAACAGATAAAAAACATCACTTCAGCACCAAAGACAATGGAAAGCTCTACCAAGCATCCTCTCAGTAAGCTCCCTAATCTAGTCATAGGCACACATGCAAGCAACAGAGGAAGCCATGATGAGGGAGAGAATGGGGAGGAGAAGAAGTCGATTATTATCTACTCTCTTCCTAAGTCCAAGGTCAAGTAGGTGCAGGACAGGAGGGAGAGAGAAAGGAAGAAAGGAAATAGGAAGAAAAGAAGCCAGCCTCTACTACAGGAGGAGAGGGAGTGTCCCCAAAGGTTTTACCCAGCTGGCCACCACCCCACCCCATTTCCTTCCAAGGACCCAGTCCTCAAGACAAAGACCTGGGCAGAAAGGTAGCCCTAGGCAAACTGGAAGTCTGTGCAACCCTAGAAAAGCCAGGCACACACAGGTACACTCATATCCACAATCACACCCCCCACCACCTAAACATACAAGATCCCACTTACACACACAGTACAAGCATAAACAATGGTATTCATACTCCTGCAACACCCCACCCACATCCCTCAGGGCACTGAGACAAGGTGATGGGGGGGCTGGAAGGTTCTGGAGAACTTTGAAGGGGGGCATCTAAGAGAAGAATAAGGAGGGGGCAGGTAGGGGAAACAAGAAGAGGAGTGGTAGGGGAAGGATAGGAAGGGGCAGGAGGGCAGGGGCAGCAGGAAAGGGAGAACTTACCTCACCCATATGCAGTCAAGCACATGCAGCTCTCTTGGGAACTGATCAGGGGGGCAGGGAGGAGGTAAAGGAGGGCTGGGGAGCAGAGGAAAAGGGACAGGCAGACCTCCAGCTGTCCGCGGCCCCATGCCCAGCCTCCATGGAACTGGGGACCCAAGCCTCCTTCTCCTCCTCCAAAGACACAAAGGACTGATGCTGGGGGAGGACTAGAATAAATGTGGTGGTGCTGGCTGATCTCAGCCAATGGGAGACAGGAGAGGCAGGACCACTGAGGGAGCAAGGATGATCTCATCCCTGAGCAGAGGGAGGAAGGATGCAGGAGGGAGGGAGTTCCAGGAGGGGGCTCTGTGACATCCTTCCAGAGGAGTGGGGAGCCCACCCTTCTGCCCTTTCTTTGTTCTGAGAAAGCCTGATCCCAGCTTTTACCTTTTGCCAAATGAGTTTTGAAGACTTGACACAACAGCTTAGTTAACATGGGATATCAACAGATAAAACCCATCACTTCGGCACCAAAGATAGTGGATAGCTCTTCCAGGTATCCTCTCAGTAAGGCCTGATCTAGTCCTAGGCACACATGCATGCCTCAGAGGAAGCCTAAGCACACATGGCAGCACAACCACCCTGTGACTCTTCAAACACATAATGGATGCCACAGGCTGATGCACACAGACCCACACTGGTCATCTACCACCCCCACCAAGCTGTGTGAGTCCAAAGTAAACATGCTGTTCTTAGACTCAATGACCTGGGACTGCTCCATTTCATCCCAACAGTGATTTTGAACTGAGCACTAGCATGAGGCCAGGATCTCACATTTGGTATATTTGGCCATTGGGATGAGAGTCAAAGGCCTCATGACTCACACTGAGGGTGAAGGAAGCACCAAGCCCAGAATTCCCTGGTTGGTGTTGACTGCCAGAGGAATAAGACCAAAAGTTGGGCCAGCCCATTCAGCAGCCAGAGACAGAGTTCTTAGCCTCCAGGGACTGTGCAATGAGCACCTAAGGCCAACTGATAGTACTGGTGGCTGTGCATGAAGTAATCTCTCCTGATGGGAGTAGGGATGGATGGGCTACAGCTAAGATCAAACCCTATGTTCTCTTACCCAGAGGCTCAACTACCTGCTGAGGGTGGAGCCCTGACATTGGAGAAGAGAAGACATAGGGTAAAGACTGGGAATTTCCTGCCCTATTGGACTCTTCCTGCTAGTCAGTGCCCTACCGAAGTGAAGTAGTCCTCAAGCTGTCCTCATCACCCAAAATGGCAATCTCCCATTTCAGGGTAGATATTTTCCCCAATAAGCATCTGCAGCTACATCTCCCAGGTACTTCCAGGACATGTGCCCAATCTCCCGGAAGTTATGTCAGTAACAGATCAATGCAAGCCTTAGAAAGGCCAGCGATGTCTTGTGCAGTTGTTCCTGGGAGTCGAATCTCTAAAACAAATTGCTTAATAAGAAAAGGCTGTTTCTAAAAATAGTTCTGGGGGCAGCTAGATGGCGCAGTGGTTAAGGCGCTGGCCCTGGATTCAGGAGTACCTGAGTTCAAATTCGGCCTCAGACACTTGACACTTACTAACTGTGTGACCCTGGCCAAGTTGCTTAACCCCCATTGCCTGCAAAAAAAAAATAGTTTTGGCTGGTCTTCTCCAGTCCTTCTTTTTCTATTTCCAGCTCAGAGCTGCCTTGGCCTCAAAGTCTTTGTTCCATCAGAGGGCTTTATACATTTTGCAAAAATATCTCAGGTCCTCCTCTAATGCTGGGCTTGTTTTCCTCTGGCATAGTTAAGACAATTCACTCCCAGATATGCCTTGGTAGACCAAGGGATGGAATTATTGGGAAGTTCCTTCTTTGTAACAGAACAAAGGAGGTGAAAGTGACACTATATTACTATGGCAGGGATGCATTTGTTTGGAAGAAATGGTGCGTAAAGTCATCTTCCCAACAGAGAGGTCTTGCCATGTCACTCCCCTATTCAAGAAACCCATCAAGGTTCAAATATAAGATCCTTTGTTTGGCAGTCAAAGCCCACCATAAACTTTCCCCTAGATCCGCATTCTTCCTACACCCTATCCTCTTCCCCCAGGTTGTCTGTGACCTAGTGAAACTGACTTCCTTGCTGGTCTTTGTACAAGACTCTCCATTTCCCACCTCTTGCCCTTTTCAGGGCCTGTACCATTTCCCTGCAATGCTTTCCCTCCTCATCTACACCTCCTGATTTCTTTAAAGTCTCAGTTATCATCTCAGCTTTTATGAGAAGCCTTTCCCAAGCCCTCCTAAGTTCTGGGGCCTTCATTCTCTCTTTTTTTGGGGGGGGGGTAATGAGGGTTAGGTGACTGCCCAGGTTCACACAGCTAGTAAGTGTCAAGTGTCTGAGGCCGGATTTGAACTCAGGTACTCCTGAATCCAGGGCCGGTGCTCTGCCACTTAGCTGCCCTGGCCTTCATTCTCTTGCTTGTTACCAAATCATCTTGTGCAGAGCGGTTTTTTCAACCTGTTTTTATATTGTCTCCCTTATGACCCTGTGAGGGCCTTGAGAAAATGGATTTGCTTTGCTTTCTGTCTTCTGTGCTTAGCAAAATATCTTCAACTTGGCAGGAACTTAAGAAATATTTATGGACTGAATCCCTGAACATTAGGTCATAGGTCCTTGCATTAGTTTGGAAGGTCCCCCATTAGATTGTAAGCTCCTTGAGGGAAGGGACAACTTTTCCCTTTTTTGTACCCCCAGTATCGAGCATAGTGCAAAACTTGGAGTAAATAAATCAAAGAAAATAGCCTACCTTGGCCTTCCTTTTCCACTGTTAGGAGGAAACCCCAAGTTTTGATAAACAGGGAAATTCTATATTGGGGGAGACACCACTCTAGTTCCTCATAAATTGAAGGGAAGAAATTGAGCAAGAGAGAAATGGAGGGCTGCATTTGGAACTGGATGTGCTAAAGGCAACTCCAAATGAACACGTTTATTTGTTTGTTTGTTTTGTTTTTTGGTGAGGCAATTGGGGTTAAGTGATTTGCCTAGGGTCACACAGCTAGTAAGTGTAAAGTGTCTGAAGCTGAATTTGAACTCAGGTCCTCCTGAATCCAGGGCTGGTGCTCTCTCCACTGAGCCACCGAGCTGCCCCCAAATGAACATGTTTAAAAAAGAAGGCATGGTTTCCCCAGAAACCCATTCCTCTGTTGAGCTTCCTTTTTACTGATAAGGACATAAGTACCCTTCTAGGCACCCAGGGTTGCCACCTTGAAGTCACACTCTGACAGGTGACCTTAGGCCTTTCCTTGCCTAGAAAGAACTAAGCCTTCACTTCACTGTCTATCCACCAACTCTAAACAATACTCCCTTTCCTCTCTTTCAAACTCCCCTTTATGTATTCTTTTCCCATACCAGAATGTAACCTCACTGAGGTCCTCAATACCAGTCTGTCTGTCTGTCTATCTAACATGTGATCCTCCTTCTCCTGAAAAGAAATTCAATCATTTGCCAAGTTTTGCTATTACTTACTCTACAATATTGCCTGTATCCATCCCATTCTCTCCACTTATATAATGTTATTACTTATCACCTGGACTTCTGAAGTAATGTACTGTTGGGATTACCTGGGTCAGTTTTTCTTTCTGTCCAATCTACCATCCACTCAATGTGGCTTACAGTACATCTTGCATTAAATACAGCCTCCTCTGAAAAGCTCCCGGCTACATCCTCTTTCCTGACTATTTTCAAGGATATATGATTCCCTTTCACACTCTATTGTCTGGCCAATTGTTCTTCTTGTTTTTCTTTACAATTACTACCTCCTTTTTCATCTGCATATCTTTGTGTGGAAATTGATTTTGATTTGGGGACCCTACCTTTAGGCTGAGATTAGAAAGCCTTAGGCCCTCAGGGTCTCTTCTGTGTGGGAGGTGCTGGTGCCCCTCCCCCTCGCTTCAGCTGAACCCCAAATCCCCATGGGCTGTACAAGATGCCAGGTCAGACAGCTGGGGAGAAAAAGCCCCCAGCTCCCTCCAACCTGAGCGGAGGTATCTGAGAGATGCTGGGCTCTGGGGTAGCCTGCGCTGAGGCACCTGAGGCTCGAGCATACCCCACCCCCCCACCAGCCGCAGCCCTGGCTGGCGGATTAGCTTGCTGTGGGGGCGCAGGAAGCCCCGAGATTTGAGTGGAGAAAAGAAAGATATATATAGACCTGGGGGTTAGACTGGGGCGGGGGACAAAGAGACAGGAGGTGGAAAAGAGGTCAAGAGGTAGCTAACGAGATTAGAAAGGCTGGAGCATGGCAGACTAGAGACGGGGCTACAAGGACACAGGAGAAGACGAGAAGGACTAGGA
Organism: Dromiciops gliroides; assembly: GCF_019393635.1. Lineage (NCBI taxonomy): Eukaryota > Metazoa > Chordata > Mammalia > Microbiotheria > Microbiotheriidae > Dromiciops > Dromiciops gliroides. Next base: position 80,915,568 of record NC_057867.1, on the reverse strand, counting down.
GCAGGGAAAAGAGAGGCCAAAGGGCAGACTGACAGAGCAGACAGACAGAAGGTCGGTGAGAGAGAAACACAGGGGTTCAGCAGTGGCAGTAAGGAGAGGAAAGTTAGAAGCAGGGGGATTTACAAAGTGAAACTGCTCAGAGTTAGAATAAAGGACCTGAGTGCCCTAAGGCAAGAGGTGGCTAAGGCCCTTATTGTATTAAAGAAGTTCCAGGCACAGCAGGTGGGAAAGAGACGCAGTGGAAAGAGCGCACCGCAATGCAGTCAGGTTGTACATTTTATTTGCCTGTATTCTTAATTTTAAATAGTATCTCATAAATAAACTCTGCTTTGATTATTTAGTTAAGAGGCTTCTTAATGTTTTGTTTATCAATTTGGGAGTGGAGCAGCGTGGTGGAACTTTATAAATGGCCCACATTAAATTAATAGCAGTCAGATAGCCAAACAGTCAAAAGTCCCCAGATTAGTCCTCCAGTCATATTAGTCCCCCCAAATTAAACTAGTCATTTAAAATATTTATACATTTGCAAAGGCTGTCTGTCATGACTGGTGCAAAATACATAGTTAATAAATGCTTCTGACCATTGAGGTCAAAACCACAGTCTTCTTTCACCCTCTAGTGTCTAAAAATAATATCTCAGCTTACTGAATAGTTCACACCAGATACAGTGGAAGGAAAGAAGCAGACCAGGGAGCAGCAATTTATGATGAACACTTTTAGTATGCTGGTTTCAGTCCATCCCCTACTATGACACTTGGAAGCTTTTATTGGCCATGACCCTGTGTGACAGTTCAGTCCTGGTTAAGTGGGGAGGAAAGAGTCAAATGAAGTCCTGAATTTCTGGAGTTAGTAATGGATTCCTTCAGGGTAAATCTAGTCTTTGAAGGGAGAAAGATCAATAGCCAATGCCTTGAGTGCTTTGCTCTAGACTGTGTTACTGATCTGTTATCACCTATAATCACTATGATAAGAAATAACTGTGTGATTTATAGTAAGATCATAATTCCAGGTTAAAAAAACTACCACCCATGTGTAAGCAAATGACATAGTTCCAGGAAAATTCCTGTGATAGTCAGCCTAAAAATAACTGTATAAAATATAAGGAGTGAGAGTGTAATTGTTATAAGAAGAATAATGTTGTAACCTTCATCATTATACTAGTGTGTGACTCAATCATCTTGACTACATTATTCATCTTTTATATTAAACGTAGTTGTTTACCTTTCAGATCTATGGAGAGAAAAACAACTTATGTCCAAAAAAGTGAGAGAATATTATGAAATGCAAGATGGATGACTTTGATTACATTAAATTAAAAAGGTTTTGTACAAACAGAAGCAATGCAGCCAAAATCAGAAGGGAGGCAGAAAGCTGGGAAACAATTTTTACAGCCAGTATTTCTGATAAAGGCCTCATTTCTAAAATATATAGGGAACAAAATCAAGTTCATAAGAATGTAATTCATTCTCCAATTGAGAAATGATCAAAGGATATGAACAGGCAGTTTCCTGATGAAGAGATCAAAGCTATCTATTGCTATATGTACAAATGCTCTAAATCACTATTGATTAGAGAAATGAAAATTAAAACAACTCTGCGGTACCACCTCACACCTATCATACTGGCTAATATGATAAAAAAGTAAAATAATAAATGTTGGAGAAGCTGTGGAAAAATTGGAACACTAATGCATTGTTGGTGGAGAGCAACCATCCTGGAGAGCAATTTGGAACTATGTTCAAAGGGCTATGGGACTGTTCATGCCCTTTGACCCAGTGGTACTACTACTAGGTCTGTATCCCAAAGAGATCATAGAAGAAGGAAAAGGACCCACATGTACAAAAATATTTATAGTAACTCTCTTTGTGGTGGCAAAGAATTAGAAATAGAGGGAATGCCCATCAATTGGGGAAAGGCTAAACAAGTTGTGGTATATGAATGTAAGGGAATACTCTTGTTCTGTAAGAAATGATGAGCAGGAGGAGTCCAGAGAAACCTGGAAGGACTTACATGAACTTATGCTGACTGAGAGGAGCAGAACCAGGAGAACATTGTACACAGTAACAGCAACATTGTGTGATGAACAATGGTGATAAACTTGATAAAATAATTTAATATATCACTCTTTGTTCTGTGTTTGTCTATCTGCTTTATCTGACTGGTACCAGATTTTTAGATTTCTAGAATTTAGAGCAGGTATCCTGAGTAAGTCCTGTGAAGAAAGAGATCTCATTGGTCTGTGTAAAAAGACAGAAACAGACATACGGAACTTAGCTTGAATCTGTGTGGGTTATACTACACAAATATCTATTGGGGATGGATTAATCTCCAACCCAAGAAATAAGCCATCAGGGCCCATAAAAAATTATAAAAATTACGAGCTGCCTGATCCTACCCCTGGTTACCAATTGGTAGGGTCAGTAAAACAGCCAGCAACATTTTAAAGTTTAGGGATTTAGTTAGGATTCTCTTTGCTATAAGTGAGAGATGTAGCAGGGAGATTAGGTGTAGCAAACAACCAGATGCTAAGTTACAGTAAGGTCCTGACTCTTATGAGTATATATCTCTAATGAGATTAGGGTTGAAACAATGTTCACCCCTCCTTTCTTTCCCTCTATTGTAATAGATTTTTTTTCACCTCTTGATATGATATAATTCATCCCATTCCACCTCCCCTTTCCTTTCCTCCCCTTAGACTCCCTTTTTAACCACTTAATTTTTTTTTGTATCATCATATCAAAGACAATTTATATTTATACCCTCTGTGTAAACTCCTTCTCTCTGCCCAGATACATTTACAGTTCTTAAGAGTTATGAGTATTATCTTCCCATGTAGGGATATAAGCAGTTTAACCTAATTGAGTAACCTTTTTTTCCCCCTCTGTTTACCTTTTTAAACTTCTCTTGAGTCTTGTATATTAAGATCAAATTTTCTATTCAGTTCTGGTCTTTTCATCAGGAAAGATTGAAAGTCTCCAATGTCATTAAATGTCCATCTTTTCCCCTGAAAGAGAATGAACATTTTTGCTGGGTAATAGATTCTTGGCTGCAATCCAAGCTCCTTTGCCTTCCGGAATATCATATTCCAAGTCTTGCGGTCCTTTAATGTTGAAGCTGCCAGGTCCTGAGCAATCCTGACTGTGGCTCCATGATATTTAAATTGCTTCTTTCTGGCTGCTTGGAGTATTTTCTCCTTCACCTGATAATTCTGGAATTTGGCTACTATATTCCTTGGAGTTTTCCTTTTGGGGTCTCTTTCAGGAGGTGATTGGTGGATTCTTTCAATGATGATTTTATCCTCTGATTCTATTTTCCTGGAATATGATTCTAGATTCTTTTTCTGGTCATGGCTTTCAGGCAGACCAATGATTCTCAAATTGTCTCTCCTCGATCTGTTTTCCAGATCAGTTGTCTTTCCAATGAGGTATTTCACATTTTCTTCTATTTTTTCATTCTTTTGATTCTGCTTGACTGATTCCTGGTGTCTCATGGATTCCTTATCTTCCAACTAACCAATTTTAATTTTTAAGGCATTGTTTTCTTCAGTGAGATTATGCACCTTTTTTTCCATTTGGCCAAATGAATTTTTTAAGGCATTTTTTTCTTCAGTGAAATTATGCTCTTTTTTTTCCATTTGGCCAGTCAATTTTTGTGCTTCCTTTTCCAAGCTGCTGATTCTTTTTTCATAGTTTTCTTGTTTTGCTTTCATTTCTCTCCCCATTTTTTCTTCTATCTCTCTCAATTGATTTTTAAAATCCTTTTTGAGCTCTTGCAGGAAGGCTTTTTGTTCTTGAGACCAATTCACCTTCACTCGTGAGGCTTCACATGTAGGCAATTTGAGGGTATTGTCCTCATCTGAGTTTGCGTTGGCTTCTTCCCTATTGATACAGAAGCTCTCAGTGGAGAGGGCTGTTTTTTCCTTCTTGCTCATTATTGCAGCTTGCTTGCTTGCTTATTCATTCATTCATTTATTTATTTATTTTTGCGGGGCAATGGGGGTTAAGTGACTTGCCCAGGGTCACACAGCTAGTAAGTGTCAAGTGTCTGAGGCCGGATTTGAACTTAGGTACTCCTGACTCCAGGGCCGGTGCTTTATCCACTGCGCCACCTAGCCGCCCCCTATTTATTTATTTTTTAAGTTGAGGTCTGCTCTGGGGGCACCAGGGTCCCTGTTTTGGGCTTGTTGTACAGGTGTATAGGTGCTGTGTGACCGGCTTTTTACTCTGAGGCCTTTATAGTGTGTGCAGTTCGCCCCTCTGCACTTCCTGTCTGAGCGCTTGGCCAGGCTCCCGATCCCGCGCCCGATCCCGCCCCCGATCCCACCTGACCGTTCGTGGCCCTCTCGGCCGGTGCAGGTTGGTTTTTTCCACTGTCCTTCTTGGCCACCAGATTTTTGAGCCAGGTTCCAGGGGCCTCAGATGTTCGGCTGTGGCCCGCAGCTCCTGCTGACTTGCCCCGACCCCCTTGACCCCCTCGGCGCTGGGCTGGTGCCCTGAGCTGGGTCTCCCTTTTGCCCGAGTCAGACCGACCTTTTCCTGAAGTCTTCTAAATTATCTCTGGTTGGAAGACTGTGTCTCTCCATCTCTTTGCAGGTTCTGTAGTTTCAGAATCTGTCCAGAGGCTTGATTTAATGTTCTTTTTGAGGGAACAGAAGGAGAGCTCAGGGAGCTTGCTGCTTCCTCTCTGCCATCTTGGCTCCGCCTCCAATATTATTTTAAATCCAGGTTTTGTGAACCCCCAAATTAAGGTTAATCAGGTTCTATTTAAATTTGGGGAACTATCTGGCCTCAGTCACCAGTGTTTATCACCATGTAAAAATGAGTTTATTGATAAAAATGGTATCATATTGAAATGCTAGTAGATGGGCCTTAGATAAACTGAGAATTTTATCATTTGGGAATAGTTTCAGTTGTAACTGAATTTATTCTAGTCTTATTTAAGTGAAATATTTCTTCTAACAAGATGTCTTGGGGTTTTTTAAGTCAGGGTTTATTGTGATATTTGCATTTAGTGTAAAAATTTCATGGATCTGGAAATTTGTTAATTGCATGATCTTTAAAAAAAGTTACTTCAGTTTACCAATCTGTAACATGAATATTTGATAATTATAGGATATTTTGGTTTATAAATCCCAAAACTGTTTAGAAATGCAGTATTACTGTGAACTCCCAAAGAGGTGATCTCAAAGTCAGGCACACCTGGGTTCAGTTTTCCCCTCTGGGATACTCCCTGGGCAGAATGAATGTGTGACCCTGGAAAAAAATCCCTTGGCTTCTAGATGAATAATAGCAAGAACAAATTTTAAAATTCTGAAAACTGGAGGTTTCCCTAATGTTCCACAGAAACTTGTTCCATTTAGCAGTGGTGCTGTTTGATAGTTTCTCTCAATAGCTCTGCTATGCAGTTTCTTAAGAGTCAGACCAATTAGATACTATTGAAATATCACACACTAATAACGGTGTTGGAGTTTAAAACACTTTGTTTTAACTTTGTGAAACTTTTACTGTTTTTTTTCAAACTTCACTTGTATTTCAAGTCTTCATACCCCTAACATTCAAATATTATGATGGCTTTGTATCTTCAGTAACTTTTCATTGATAGATGCTTGAGTAAGTTTTAGTTCATAATAGGATATTCAACTAGAATTTGTTTCATTACTATCTGATGTTTTTCTTAAAACACATTTATGCCGTTTTAACCTTTTTCCTTTTGTTTCATTGCCAGACTTGCAAACTTGCATAGCATTCGTCTACTTTTTCAGTGTTGTCCTATGTTAATGCTGTGGTGTTTTCGGGCAAACTGTATTTTCATACCAAGTATGACTTATCAGAGCCAGCCTTAATGAGGTATCTTGTATCTCTTTTTCTTCCCTGAAAGGTATGATATAATGAAAAGGTAAAAAGATGGGCCTCTCCACTTTCTAGGCCATGACTTTCTCCAGATATACAGAGCTATAATTGAGTTCTCTCCCCACAATGACATCCAACTCATCCTGTCTCTTTCTGAAAAGCTCCCTACTTTTCTCCATGACCTGACAGCCCCTGTCTTTATATGCTCTTCTCAAACCCTGGAAGAAGTCCCAGTTAACTCTTCTGATACTGAAAAGGTTCTTGGTGCCTCTCCAATCCAGATTCAGTTGGATCCCTCTCGACCTCTTCCTGGGGTCTCACAGTATCACCTCTCCAGAGGCAATTGAGGACATTAGGCCTCTCATTAAGGACTACCTATCCTCTGGTCTTTCAATTCCCTGCACTAGTCCTTGTAATTCTCCCATCCTTCCTGTTTGTGAGCTCTTCACTTGCTGGTGGTGGCTTGCCCAAGACCTGAGGAGTGAATATTTGTGTGATTCCTAGAACATCTGTGATCCCTAATCCCTCTACTATCGTGAACCTCATTCCCCATAATTCCACTGTTTTCACCGTCAATGTGTATAGTGCCTTTCCCGGTGGGCCCTTTGGTGTGAATTGCCAGTTTTTCCTTTTTCCTTACTTTTACCTGGGAAGGCCTGCAGTACACCTGGACTGTTCTGCCTCACAGAGCCCTTACTACTTTTCACAAATTTTGAAAGCAGAGCTTGCTGACCTTAAGTTTCCTTTAGCCTCCACCCTCTCCAGTATGTAGATGATTTACTCCTTTGCTCCTGGATCTCCAGTCTTCAAAAGCTGACTCCATTTTTCTCCCCTCCTTCCTCAAGAAGGCCATAAAGTATCTTGTTCTCAGGTTTAAGTTGTTAGGACATCCGAGATCAGCCAGCAGTCTCTGTCTTGCAGGATTAGAGATATCTCTACTATCCAAACCTAATGTAACTATGTCCAGATGTAGAGCTCTCAACCCAGCCACCTTCCTCCTTGACAAAGACGATGGGAACCCTGACTGCACTCAGGAACATGAGACATAAAGGTGATGATAGAATGCACCTAATGTAGTTAGGGAGCCCTTTACTCAGTAGGGTACTATCTAACAGGTTCCTTCAATGAAAAGGGCTTAACAGGTCCTTGTGAAATTGCTTGTACCATATATGGATTGTCTAAATTTGGTGTTCTGATCAGAATTCTTAATACTCCGATTTTATTCTTTTAGGTAGATAATGCATATTTTAAGCACTGATAATACATTTACTTTATTTTTTAAATCAACATTTCTATTTAAAGTTTTGAATTTGAAATTCTATCCCTCCTCCCTGAGGTGGTAAGCAATCAGATCTACATTATGCATGAGCAATTATGTATAACATCACCATATTAGGCATTTGTTTTTGTTGTTGTTGTTGTTGTTTTGGGGTGAGGCATTTGGGGTTAAGTGACTTGCCCAGGGTCACACAACTAGTTAGTGTCAAGGGTCTGAGGCTGGATTTGAACTCAAGTCCTCCTGAATCCAGGGCCAGTGCTCTATCCATTGCACTACCTAGCTGCCCCCATATTAGGCATTTTTATAAGAAAGTTTGAATAAGAGAAAAAAATGAAAAAAGAAAGTGAAAAATAGCCTGCTTCAGTCTGTGTTCCATCATTTTCAGTTCTTTCTTTGGAGGTGGATCGTATGCTTCATCATTAGTTCTTTGGGATCATCTTGGATCATTGTATTGTTGAGAATAGTTGTCATTCATAGTTCTTCACTGAACAATATTACTGTCATTGTGCATAATGTTCTCTTGGTTCTGCTCACTTAACTATACATCAGTTCATACAAATTTTTCCAAGCCTTTCTGAAATCATCCTGCTTGTCATTTCTTATAGCACAATAATATTCCATCACCATCATATACCACAGCTTGTTTAGCCATTCCTCAATTGATGGATGTTCCTTTGATTTCCAATTCTTAGCCACCACAAAAGGAGCTGCTAGACATATTTTTGTACAAATAGTCTTTTTCTCTTTTTTGGGATGTCTTTGGGATATAAACCTAACAGTGGTATTGCTGGATCAAAGGGTATGCACAGTTCTATGGCCCTTTGGGCATAATTCCAAATTGCTGTCCAGAATGGTTAGATCAGTTCACAACTCTACTAACAGTGGATTAGCATCCCACTTTCCCCACATCCCCTCCAACATCCAGCATTTTCCTTTTTTGTTGTATTTGCCACTCTGATAGGTGTGAGGTGATACCTGAGAATTGTTTTAATTTGCATTTCTCTGATGAATAGTGATTTAGAGCATTTCTCATATGACTATAGAGAGCTTTGATTTCTTTGCCTGAAAGGCCACACCACCCTCTTCTCCTCCCGGTTTTCCCTTTACTCCTTGCTCCCCACCCCCTCCTCTTTACCCCTCCCTTCCGAACTTCTCAGCCGACTCTTGGAAGGGGCTTCAGTACCCCTCCCCATATTTCCCCCCCCCTCCAGTTTGTTCCCTACTCTCCTCTGTCTCCCACGCAGCTGCTCCCATCTCTGTTACCTGGTATGCCATTTGCTCCACCTCTACCCACGATGGCCACCCCTCCCCGATCCACCACCGCCTCCGTTCCTCTCCCTCCATGTGACCCTTTGCCCGCTGATCAGACTACCCCCTCTGCTCCTCTCCCTCCACCCTATTCCCCACAGGTGGCTATCTCCATTCCTTCATCAACCACACCCAGTCCCAATCAGCCCTCTAGGCTGGCCAGGCCTCAGGAAATCTGCATACCAATTCCACCTGCTCCCGTATCCCCACCAGCCCCCCTGCTCCCCTTACTGGAAGTCCCCATGGGGGATTCTACAACTAGGGTCCATATTCCTTTTTCAGTGGGTGATTATGTATCAGATTAAGGAGAAATTAGGGCATTATTTAGAGAACCCCACAAAGCTTCTAGATGGTTTTATGTCTGTGACCATGCAGTTTGACCTCTCTTGGTCTGACTTGCAAGTTATCCTTGGGGGCTGTTGTACCCCCGATGAAAAAAAGCGAATCATAGACCTGGCTATACAAGCCGGTGATGAATATGCACAGGCTGGCACCTGGGCAGGAACCCCAGGCACCATGGCAGTACCCTCGGGCAATCCCGGCTGGGACTATCACGACAGGGAAGATAGAGCTCGTAGGGACCACATGGTTACTTGTCTCATTGAGGGTATGAAAAAGAGGGGTCAAGAAACAGGTCAATTATGAAAGGGTGAAGGAGGTGACACAGGGACCTGATGAAAATCCTTCTGTCTTCATGAGCTGTTTAGCGGACTCTATGAAGAAATACACGAACTTAGACCCAGAAAAGGAGGAAGGGATAACTGTCCTCAATATGCACTTTATTGGCCAATCTGCTCCTGATATTAGGAGGAAACTCCAGAAATTGGAATTGGGCCCTCAAACCCCAACCTCAAAGCTCCTTGATGTTGCTTTTAAGATTTTTTTTTTTAGTGAGGCAATTGGGGTTAAGTGACTTGCCCAGGGTCACACAGCTAGTTAAGTATTAAGTGTCTGAGGCCGGATTTGAACTCAGGTACTCTTGACTCCAGGGCCGGTGCTCTATCCACTGCCCCATCTAGCTGCCCCAAGATTTTTAATAACAGGGACCTTTCTATAGCGGCAGAGAAAGAAGAGAAGGATCAAGCACACTCGATGGAGCAAGCCTCTCTGATAACAGCGGCCATGAGGTCGGCAATCAGCTCTCAAGGCCGCCAAGGTAGGGGCAATTGTTTCAACTGTGGCAAGCCGGAACACTGGAAAGGAGAGTGCCTCTCCAAAGGGAACAATCTCCCCACCACTCCGTGTCCAAAATGCCATCGAGGAGGCCATTGGTCTCGCGACTGCCCCCAGGGGTCTAGCCGTAGGAAAACCCAGTGCCCAACTGTCCCGTCCCCAGTGGACCGGGACTGAGGGTGCCCGGGGGACCGGCCAGCCCCTAACAAGACTCTCCATGGCAGAGCCTCGGGCGACCTTAGAGATAGCTGGGGAAGAAATTAATTTTTTAATAGATACTGGGGCCAGCTTCTCTGTTTTAATCTGTCACGCAGGACCCACTATCCCATCAAGGCATAAGGTTGTGGGAATTGGGGGTAAAGCTCTAAAATGTAGGCAGACATTGCCTTTAACATGTGCGTATGAGGACCGTATATTCGAACACTCCTTTCTGATTCTAAGCTCCTCACCCTGGAGAACCTGTCCCCCTCAGACCAGATAACATCCCATTAGGAATATGGGAAAATATAAATGAAGAAGAGGTATTAAGGTGTCTGAGGCCAGATTTGAACTCAGGTACTTCTGACTCCCGGGCCAGTGCTCTATCCACTGTGCTACCTAGCTGCCCCAGATTGCTTATTTTAAACTGTCTTCTACGGGTTTTTTTTTTTTAATTTTACCTAATGAATGTGAATTCCAATGTACTCTGAACACATTTTAATTAAAGATTGTGTTCTTTTCTTAGATTAAAGAAAAGACAGGGAGACATGCTTGGTGTGAAGAAGGCAGCAACTATCTGAAACAAACTGTTAAAGCTCAAGGGGATGGGGCAGTTAGGTGGTGCAGTGGATAAAGCACTGGCCCTGGAGTCAGGAGTACCTGAGTTCAAATCTGACCTCAGACCCTTGACACTTACTAGCTGTGTGACCCTGGGCAATTCACTTAACCCCCATTGTCTCACAAAAAAAAAGCTCAAGGGGGAACTCAAATGAAAATGGGAGAGGACACCTTCAACCTACCCCTTCCTGAAGGTGAGAGGTCCCCAGGTGTTACACTTAGCGCTTGTTTTCCCAATGAAGCCATCAGTTGGGATGACTTTTCCTCTGTAAAAGGAAAAAAATGGGGCAGCCAGGTGGTATAGTGGATAAAAACATGGGTCCTGGATTCAGGAAGACCTGAGTTCAAATCTGGCCTCAGACACTTGACACATACTAGCTGTGTGACCTTGGGCAAGTCACTTTACCCTCATTGCCACACACAAAATAAATAAATAATTTTTTTTAAAAAGGAAAAATACTTTTTGTCAAACAACATGGATCTCAGGGAGGGGAAGAAGAAAGGATACATAGGATACCATGGGTGATGTAAGAAAGAAAACATAAAAAAAATTTTAAGACTTCAAGAATCTCAAATATAATAATGAAGTGGGGAGGAGGAAAGAAAGGGGTTTGGGTTAGTGTTTACAAGTAGAAGATCTCAAACTGTACTACAAATCTGTGATGATGAAAACAATTGTTCAATGTTAAAAATAGAAATCGATCAATGGGAAACATTACATATGCAATATACAGAAGCAAACAAATATAATCATGTTAAAAAAACAAAAACAGCAATTGGTGGAGCAGGGCAGGACATACTATTTCATACAAAACAGATGGGGTAAGTGAAAAGCAATTTGGGAGATGTTGGATAAGTAGATCAACAGCTCACAACACATATCAAATTAAACCAAACTAATACAGGAATTAGATATAAAAGTGGAATTATTAGCAAAGTAAAGGAGGAGTAGCAAGGAAGAAATGACTTTTCACATCTATGGATAGGGGAACAGATCATAACAGAACAAGGGACCGAGAGGATCACAGAAATTAAAAGGCATAAATTTGCTTCTGTGAAATGTAAATGTTTTTGCACAAACAAATCTAATGCAGTTAAATTAAAGGTGTAACAGTTAAGTAAAGAAAAACAGCAGAGTTCTCTAATGAAAGGTGCATGTGCAAGATCTAGAGGGAACTGATTCCAATTTCCAAGATTCAGAGCCATTCTCTAAGAGGTCAAAGAATATGAACAGGGAGTTTTCCAGGGAAGAAATCCAAGGTATCAATGGCCCTATGACAAAATGCACCAAATCCCGAATGATTAGAGAACTGCAAATTAAAACAACTCTGTTCTTTCAGTCCGTACATCACAGAGATCTGCAGGGTCAGGGACAGTCCCCTCTTTCTGGCCCACAACAAGGTACATGGAAATGTCCAGGTCACCATGTGCTGGTTGAAATCAGAACAAAAAGAAATAAACCATTCAATCAACTGGGATCAAATGAGATGAAGGGGAGAAGGGGAGGGGAAGAGGTCCTAGACTATCTACTCTCCCCCATCTTCAAAGCCAAGCCAAGGATGGGAGGAAGGAAGGGAGGAAGAGATCTTCCACCAGGGAGTGTCCCTAAAGGCTTTTCCCTGCTGACCCCCCTCTCCGCCATTACCCCACCTCCAGACAGAGGCAGGTAGGGCCAGGTAGGAGCATCCCTGGGGCACCTTCACACCCAGATACACGCACGTGTACATGCACCCGCATACATACATACACATCTTCCTACCTACACACACTGCACACTCATAAACAAAGGAATAAATATTATGACCCCCCCACACACACCCTGAGCACCAAAACCAGCCTAGAGGGGGCAGTTACGGATAATGGGGGGGAGAAGAGTAGGAGGAGGGGATGGGGAGGAGCACTTACCTCACAGCCCCCACCCACACAAGATCCTTGGGGACCTATCAGGCGAGGAGAGGAGGATAAAGGAGGGAGGGGGAGCAGGGAGGGAGGATGGTACGGGAGGGAGGGTGTGGGGGAGAAAAGGGAAGGGGGAGGGGCAGGAGGACCTCCAGCTGCCCCCTCCTGACACAGGCAAACAGAGAACTCAACCCCCTTCCTCCACAGGCAGGGAGGACTGAGCCTACGGGAGGGTGGGAGGGGGTGGGTCTGGGTTCCTGTGGTCAAGCTTGGGGCTGGGGGGTGGGGTTCATCTGAGTCCAGCCTGGGGTGATTGGGAGGAAAGTGGTCCTCAAGCTGTCCTCAATCTCGCATTTCAGGGCACATGTGTGCCCCAATAAGCTACAACTGTAGCCACTTCCCAGTACCCAGGGCATGTGCCCAACTTCCCAGAAGTCATGTCGGTAATAGAACAATGCCACCCTGGAAAGGGGCTGGGCTCTCTGGTCCGGTGGTTTCTTGGAATCCAGTCTCCATGAAGGCTTGCCTGATAAGAATGAACTGGTTTAGTACTGGCTGACCGTCTCCAGACCTTCCTGATTCTGTCTCCAGTGCAGAATTGCCTTGGTCTCCAAGCCTTTGCTCCCTCAGAGGGTTTTGTTCACTTTTCAGAAATTCCTCATGTCCCCCTCAAAACCATGCTTGCTTTCCTCTAGAAGAGTTTAGACAACTCACTCCCAGAAATGGTTTAGGGGACCAAGGGGTGGGATTATCGGGAGGTTCCTTCTTTTAGAAAGAAGAGAAGAGGTGAAATTGCCTCTATATTACTATGGTGGGTGAATATTTGCTTGGAAGAAAGGGCTGGCAAAGTGATCTTCCTAACACACAGGTCTTGCCATGCTACTCCCCTATTCAAGAAACTCCTGAAGGATCAAATATATGATCCTCTGTTTAGCATTCCAAGCCCACCATAAACTTTCCCCTCTATTTACATTCTTCCTACACCCTTCAGTCTCCCCCAGGTGATCTGGGATCCAGTGATCCTGGCTTCCTTGCTGATCTTTGAACAAGACACGCCATCTCCCAATTCTGGCTGTTTTCATTTCTGCCTTCCCTGAAATGCTCTCCCTCCTCATCCTGGTTTCCTTGACTTCTTTCCAGTCCCAGTTATCATCCCCCTGTAGTGGCAGCCTAGTATGCCTGGGTCCACTTAGGGAACAATCTGGCCTTGAGGAGGACACTCTGACCATGTCTTATAAAAACAAATATTGAGGGGAAGCTAGGTGGCGCAGTGGATAGAGCACCGGCCCTGGAGACAGGAGGACCTTAGTTCAAATCTGGTCTCAGACACTTAACAATTACTAGCTGTGTGACCCTGGGCAAGTCACTTAACCCCAATTGTCTCACTAAAAAAAAAAAAAAAAAAGAATTGCACTTTCAGGGGCAGCTAGGTGGTGCCGTGGATAAAACACTGCCCCTGTATTCAGGAGGACCTGAGTTCAAATCTAGCCTCAGACACTTAAACACTTACTAGCTATGTGACCCTGAGCAAGCCACTTAACCCTCATTGCCCTGTAAAAAAGGCACACGGTCCAGTTAAAATTAAAATGGTCCTTTATTGGGGGCTAGAGAAAATGACCAAGAGGGAAGTCAAAGACTTAGCCTCCAGGGGAGGAGATGGCTTAGAACCTCTTCCTCCCAGAACAGGAGGAAGAGCAAAGCTTTTATAGAGGATGGATGGGGTGACCACCTGACAATGGAAAGTTCCTTTGGGGTGGGATGGGGAAAACTTCCTGAGAGTCAGAGGGATTTTTCTTTTGGAATGATAGTTCTGACCTCTAGAGTTAGCTCTGTTTCCTAGCTCAGGCAGTAGCCGTGCCTAATTGACTTTCCTGGATAAAATTTTATCTCCTGACTTCTTAGGTGTGTCTGTCCTGATATCTACTTGGCCAGTTTAAACTTTAATAGTCCTTCAACTCCTTGATATGTCTGTCCTGTCCTAAGCCCCATGTCAATTGGATCATGTACTTGAGTAATTCTTTGATAGAGGGATATTTCAGATCCAGTTTCCTTGGTGACACTGCCTCCCAGAAGAAGCCTGACCACTAGATCATAAGTTCCTCCATTAGATTGTAAGTTTCCCCATTAGAATGTAAGCTCCTTGAGGACAGGGATATAAAACAAGGACTGAGCATAGGGGATAGTTAATAAATGTTGGTTTATTGATTGATAACATTGGGGTTTTTAAGTTAGGATTTTTTCCCTCTGGCACAGGACTAGGTTCATTCAGTTACTTTAGCTTATCCTTTTTCACATGGACCTAATGGCTTCTTCTCCTCACCTTCACCTATTACTACTTTCTTTCAAAGGTTTCATGAATAATGTCTTCGTCTTGCTTAGTTTTTTCTGGTTTTAAAAATTCTTTTCCCCTCTCAGTGAAATAGATTCCCCCCCCCCCACTACCAAAACCACCTTGCTCCTTCCCTCTTACTCTTTTTTTTGTGGGGCATTGAAGGTTAAGTGACTTGCCCAGGGTCACACAGCTAGTAAGTGTCAAGTGTCTGAGGACAGATTTGAACTCACTCTATCCACTGCGCCACCTAGCTGCAGTCCTCATCCTCTTTTAAATTCTTCCTCCTTTTCCTTACCCATTGCCCTGAAAGCACTTCTCTTCCTGACACTACTAGGGTCCCCTTCCCCTCTTTACTAACCCTCAATTGGACTCACATACATCACACACTCCCCCCTCTCGCCCTACTCCTCTCCCTTCCATTCACCATTGCATTTTGTAATGGAGTCTCACAAAAATCAGCGATTCATTTATCAGCAGGGTGTTGTCACTGAGAGAAAAGACCATATCTGGACTCTTCTCAGAGCCCTGAAGGCAGAGAGTGAGTCTGGTTTCAAGGCCCTACAGCTTTGTTGTCCGAACCTCCCAGTAGGGGGCCACCAGGCAAGGCTCTGAGGAGCCCAGGCTCCTGGGCCTTAGGCCAGCAGTGCTGGGCTGGGAGTCGCCTTGAGGCACCCGAGGTGATTCCCACATGATTGGAGCTGGAGCCCCGACTTGAGTTTTGTTTTGTTTTTGAAAGGTTATGTTTACACAAACACTGTTCTAGTGAATAATGGGGACATTCTTACTCCAGCATAGGGTTGGGGCCTAGTGTCGCAATATGATTGGCCTAGGAATGGAAAATAGGTAAGGACCATTCAGTTCTTAGTAAAGTGTGTTTGTCACCACCACAAAAAGAGCAGTTATAAATATTTTTGTACATGTAGGTCCTTTTCCCTTTTTTATGATCTTTTTGGGATACAGCCCTAGTAGTGGTACTGCTGGGTCAAATGGTGTGCAGTTTTATAGCCCTTTAGGCATAGTTCCAAATTGTTCTACAGAATGGTTGGCTCAGTTCATAACTCCACCAACAATGAAGTAGGGTTTCAATTTTCCCACATCCTCTCCAACATTTATCCTTTTCCTTTTTTGTCATATTAGACAATATGATAGGTATGAGGTAGTATCTCAGAGTTTTGTTTTGTTTTTGTTTTTTGTTTTTTTTTTTTTCTGTGAGGCAATGAGGGTTAAGTGACTTGCCCAGGGTAACACAGCTAGTAAGTGTTAAGTGTCTGAGGCTGGATTTGAACTCAGGTTCTCCTGAATCCATGGCCCATGCTTTATCCACTGTGCCACCTAGAAGCCCCCTCATAGTTATTTTACTTTGCATTTCTTTAATCAATAGTGATTTAGGAAAAAAACAAGAAAAAACATAGTGATTTAGAGCATTTTTTCATATGACTATAGATAGCTTTAATTTCACCATTAAATATTTCCTATTCATATCCCTTGAACGTTTCTCATTTGGGGAATGACTTGTAGTCTTATAAATTTTATTAGATTGTTTATATATTTGAGAAACGAAGTCTTTACCAGAAACACTGGCTGTAAAAATTGTTTTCCAGCTTTCTTTCTTTCTTTTTTTTTTTTTTGCAGGCAATGAGGGTTAAGTGACTTGCCCAGGGTCACACAGCTAGTAAGTGTCAAGTGTCCGAGGCCGGATTTGAACTCAGGTACTCCTGAATCCAGGGCTGGTTCTTAACCACTGCGCCATCTAGCTGCCCCTCTGCTTTCCTTCTAATCTTGGTTGTATTGGTTTTGTTTGTGTAAAACCTTTTTGATTTAATGTAATCAAAATAATCCATTTTGCATTTCATAATGTTCTCTCTCTTCTTTGGTCATAAAGCCTTCCCCTCTCCATTGATCTGACAGGTAATCTATTCCTTCCTCTCCTAATTTGTCTATGGTATTACCCTTTATGTTTAAGTCATGTACCCATTTTGACTTTATGTTGGTATAGTGTGAGATGATAGTCTATGTCTAGTTTCTGCCATACTATTCTCCAGTTTTCCCAGCAGTTTTTGTCCAAAAGTTAGTTATTATCCTGGAAGCTGGAGTCTTTTGGTTTATCAAACAGTGGATTACTATGGTCCTTTACGATCGTGTCTCCTGTGCCTAACCTGCTCCACTGATATATCTCTCTATTTCTTAGCCAGTACCAAATAGTTTTGATGATTGTCACTCTATAATATAGTTTTATATCTTGTTTGGCTAGGCCACTTTCTTTTTGACAAACACAATTTACTTTGTGTCATTGGGGGGAAATGGTGGTAGGGGTCCTTAGGTATTCCTCTGTCATGAATTACACTCTTGCACACAGTCCAATTAGAATTAAAATGGCCCTTTATTGGGGGCCAGAGAAAATGACCAAGAGGTAAGTTGAAGACTTAGCCTCCAGGGGAGGAGATGGCTTAGAAACCTCTTCCTCCCAGAACAGGAGGAAGGCCAAAGCTTTCATAGAGGATGGATGGGGTGACCACCTGACAATGGAAAGTCCCTTTGGGGTGGGGTGGGGTGGGGTGGGGTGGGGAAAACTTCCTGAGAGTCAGAGGGATTTTTCTTTTGGAATGATAGTTCTGACCTCTGGAGTTAGCTCTGTCTCCTAGCTCAGGCAGTAGCCCAATTGACTTTCCTGCTGTAGAATTTTATCTCCCTTTACTTCTTAGGTGTGTCACTTTGCATATTTTCCCTATTAACTCCTTTGATATTCTTTTTTTTTGTGGGCAATGGGGGTTAAATGACTTGCCCACGGTCACACAGCTAGTATGTGTCAAGTGTCTGAGACTGGATTTGAACTCAAGTACTGAATCCAGGGCCGGTGCTTTATCCACTGCATTACCTAGCTGCCCCCTCCCTTGATATTCTTGACCTTTTGTTCTTCCAGATGAATTTTGTAATTACTTTTTTTCTAGCTCTATGAAATACTTTTTTGGGTGGTTTTCTTGGTATGGAAGTGAATAAGTAAATTAACTTAGGTAGAACTGTCATTTTTATTATATTAGCTTGGCCTACCATGAGTGATTGATATTTTTCCATTTTTTTTAGATCTGATTTTGTGTGAAAAATGCTTTGTAATTTTGTTCATATAGTTCCTGGGTTTGTCTCAGCAGGTGTGATGTAGGATGGAATTAAGGTCAAATTGATTGTGAGTCGTCACAAAAGAATTACAAGACTCAGTAACTCAGTTTCCCAAGTTTTATTGCAATACTGTGAGTGATCACAGTGAGAGAACCAGAAAAGTAGAAAAGTATCTCTTGAATAGTGAAAGAAAAGACAGTTATATTTATAGTATGGATAAATTGATTATCAGTCTCATGTTAATAATCTGCACTTTAGGGAAGTACAGGGGAGGTCCTGTCCTTCTCATTATAATAATCTCCACCTTAGGGGCAGCTAGGTGGGCAGTGGATAGAGTACCAGCCCTGGATTCAGGAGGACCTGAGTTCAAA
Organism: Dromiciops gliroides; assembly: GCF_019393635.1. Classification (NCBI taxonomy): domain Eukaryota; kingdom Metazoa; phylum Chordata; class Mammalia; order Microbiotheria; family Microbiotheriidae; genus Dromiciops; species Dromiciops gliroides. The sequence continues at coordinate 80,897,427 of NC_057867.1, read as the reverse complement.
TCCGGCCTCAGACACATAACACTTACTAGCTGTGTGACCCTGAGCAAGTCACTTAACCCCAATTGCCTCACCCCGCCCCAAATAATAATAATCTCCACCATAGGGAGGTACAGGGGAGGGTTTATCCTAACTTGGAGTTCCTGGGGGTCCTAAACCAACCCCCGAGGCGGGGACCTTTTTCTGTGGAGGTGTGTTTTGGGGGGTCTACACATCATAAGGTGAATCTGGGGACAAATTTGGCTTTTTCTGCACATGTCTCTTTCTGGTTCACATGCTTAGTTTCAAAACATCTTAATTTATAATTTATTTCTAGTCCAAATTTCTATAGCCTTTCAGTGTATCATTGTTATATGACCTGTCTCTTTATGTTCCCGTTATGGGTACTGATTACTATGGGTTCAAGAACCTAGCATTCTGACTTGTAAGTTATCCATTAACTGGGGTTTGAATCCCTCTTAGAGCTCCTATCTGAATTAGAGCTGGGGCCTTAGGTTTTTCTGTTAACCCCTTTTTGCCTCCTACATCAGGTGGACCCCCAAATATTTTCTATTGTGTACAGTTATTTAAATATCTTTTGCTGCTGGCCTTTGGTCATATATGGAAATGCTGATGATTTATGTGAGTTTATTTTATATCTTATTACTTTGCTGAAGTTGTTAATTGTTTCAAATTCTTTAGGATCCTTTAAGTATATCATTTGCAAAGAGTAAAGGTTTTCTTTCCTCCTTGCCTATTCTAATTCCTTCAGTTCCTTTTTCTTCTCTTATTGCTAAAGCTAACATTTCTAGTATAATATTGAACAATATTGGTGATAATGGACATCTTTGTTTCTCCTCTGATTTTATTGGGACTGATTTTAGCTTATCCCCATTACATGTAATGCTTGCTGATGGTTTAAGACAGATATTGTTTAACATTTTAAGGAAAGCTCCATTTATTCCTATGCTCTCTGGTTTGGTTTGGTTTTATTTTTTCTTTTTGCGAGGCAATGAGGGTTAAGTGATTTGCTTTGAACTCAGGTCTTCCTGAATCCAGGGCAGGTGCTCTATCTACTGCGCCACCTAGCTGTGTTTAATAGGAACGAGAGCTGTATTTTGTCAAATGAGATAATCATTTGATTTGGGTTAGTTTTCTTATTGATGTGGTTGATTATCTTGATAGTTTTCCTCATGTTGAACCAGCCCTGCATTCCTGGTATCAATCCCACCTGGTCATAGTGGATGATCCTGGTGATAAATTGCTGTAATCTCTTTGCTAGTGCTTTATTTAAAATTTTTGCATCAATGTTTATTAAGGAAATTGTTCTCTAATTTTCTTTCTCGTTTTGGCTTTTACGAGTTTAAGGATCAGGAATTGGTTCTTGTTAAAAATATAGAGGCTGTCCAACAGAAAAGATTACGTATGCAGTATACAGAGGCAAACATAAAATAACATGGCGTGGTTTTTTTCATCCCCAAACGGGGGGGAGGGCACACACTATTGGATAAGAAACAAATGGGGTCCGTCAGCCCCACCTCTGGGTGAGAGATGCACTGTGGCCTCTTTGGGCGGGGAAATGGGGGTAGAGGGAAAGAGCCTGGGTGGGGAGGTAGGGGTAAGGAGGGGGTGGGGAGGTAGTGGGGAGGGAAGAAGAGGGCGGGGCCCGGCGGGGCGGGGTCAGTCTTCCCTGCCTGTGGAGGAAGCAGTTCCAGTTCCTGGCTCACCCATGTCGGGTGCAGGTAGCTCGAGGTCCCCCGGGTCGGCTGCCACTCCCGATTCTGCCACCCTCTTCCAGTACTCCCCACTCCTCTTTTCCACCCCCGCTTTCAATGAAGAGAACCCCGAGGACCCTGCGAGTGCCAGCGTCAGCGAATGTGAGGTAAGTGCCCCTCCCCCATTTTACTCTTCTTCTCCCCCCCCCCCCATGGCTTCTCTTGGTGCCCGGGATCCGTGTGTGGAGGCGAGTCGGGTCGTGCTAGTACTTAGACCTTTGTTTATGTGTGTGCCTGTGGGGGGGAGGGTCGTGTATGCGTGTGCGTGCGTGCGTGTGTGTGCGTGCGTGTGTGTGTGGCCCTGTGGACTGACCCTGGAGGGCCTGCTCCTCTAAGGGGCTGGTTGGCCTCCCCCAGGGCGTGAGAGGGAGGGAGGAGGGTGCGCGTGGGGGAGGAGGGCACCAGGGAGGGCAGGAGGAGGGGAGGAGGGTGTGACAGGAGTGGGGGAAGGAGGAGGGCGAGTGGAAGGAGGAGGGTGCGCGTGGGGGAGGATGACAGGGAGGGCATGAGAAGGGGAGGAGGGCGCGACAGGAGGGGGGAGGGAGGAGGGCGAGTGGGAGGAGGAGGGTACACATAGGAAGAGGACGACAGGGAGGGCATAAGGAGGGGAGGAGGGCGCGACTGGAGGGAGGAGGGATGAGGGTGAGTGGGAGAAGAAGGGTGCTTGTGGGGGAGGAGGGTACTAGGGGGAGGAGGGCGCCAGGGAGGGCATGAGGAGGGTGTGACAGGAGGGGGGGAGGGAGGAGGCCGAGTAGGAGGAGGAGGGTGCATGTAGGAGGAGGATGACAGGGAGGGCATGAGGAGGGGAGGAAGATGAGTAGTAGGAGGAGGGTGCGAGTGAGGGAGGAGGGTACTAGGGGGAGGATGGTGTGCGTGGGAGAGGAGGACGCCAGGGAGGGTATGAGGAGGGGAGGAGGGCGTGACAGGAGGGGGGAGGGAGGAGGAGGGCGCCAGGGAGGAGGAGGGCTCGAGGAGAGGAAGGCTCCTGAGGGAGGAGGGTGTGAGGAGGGGAGGAGCACTCGAGGGGAGTCGGGTTCAAGGGGACGGGGGGGGGGGGTCCTGTGACATCAGACTCAGAAGAGTGGGGAGGCCCCCACCACTGGTTCCCTCTGCCCCCTTAGCCCAGTCAGTAAGGGCCGCAGTGTGTCTGCCACCCAGAGGTGGGGCTGACTTACCCCATTTGTTTTTTATTGAATACCACACTCCCCCCCCCCCCTTTGTTTTGGGATTTGCCATGTTACTTTATGTTCGATTTTGGATACTGCATATGTAATCTTTTCTGCTGGTCAGCCTCTATCTTTCTAACAAGAACCAATTGTTTTCCTCATATCAGATTTGTAGTATAGTTTAGTAAACACTAACCCAAACTCCGTTCTTTCCTCCTCCCCTCATGATTTTTGAGATTCTTGAACTCTTTTGAAAAAAATTTTTATCGACGTTTTCTGTTTCTTACATCACTGTGGTATCCCATGTATCCCTTCTTTTATCCCCTCCATGAGAGCCATCCCATGTGAAAAAGAGGATTTTTTCCTTTTAGGGAGGAACAGAAAATTCATCCCAACTGATGGCTGCATTGGGAAAACCTCCAGCAAGTGGAACATCTAGGGACCTCTCACCTTCAGGAAGAGGTAGGTTGAAGGTGGCCTCTCCCATTTTCATTTGAGTCTTCCTTGAGCTTTAACATTTTGTTCCAGATAACTTAATTTTTTGGTGTGGTGTTCTTTCCATTTAAATTGTTTTAGTTTCCACGTAGGCTGTTTCCTTCACTTTCCATCAGTTCTGAAAGATCTTTTTGTATTAAGAAATACAAAGATGTATTCATCACACCCATCATTTCTTAGAATGCAATCATATTCCATTACATTCAGGTACAACTCTTGGTTTAGCCATTCCTGAGTTTATTTGTTTGGTTGTTTTTTTTAAAAATTAACTTATTGGGGGCAGCTACGTAGCACAGTGGATAGAGCACTGGCCCTGGAGTCAGGAGGACCTGAGTTCAAATTTGACCTCAGACACTTAACACTTACTAGCTGTGTGACCCTAGGCAAGTCACTTAACCCCAATTGCCTCACCAAAAAAAAAATAAATTAACTTATTTTATTCTGAACTTAATAAAACAAACATTTCCATAACAAAGTGGGATAGAGGGGGCAGCTAGGTGGCACAGTGGATAAATCACCAGCCCTGGATTCAGGAGGGCCTGAGTTCAAATCCAACCTCAGACACTTGACACTTACTAGCTCTGTGACCCTGGGCAAGTCACTTAACCCTCATTGCCCCACCCAAAACAAACAAACAAACAAAAAACCCCATTGCATTGCCCTGAGATTGCCAATATACTATGCACAAATTGCTATTCCGTTCATACGTACTACCAGTTATACAAATTTCTTTTCCCCCAACTTCAAGATGGCTACCATCACACATAAATCTCTATGTGTGTCTGTATACATTTACACAGTGTACATGTATGTATGCATATGTATGTGTGTATCTATGTGTTCCTTTGTCTGTATTCAAGCAGCTTCTTCCTTTATAGAATCTTTGCAGTTAATTTGGTATTTTAATAATCAGAATAATTTGGTTACTCAAAGTTGTTCTTAAAACAGTATTGCTGTTACTATATGGAATGTTCTCTTGATTCTGCTTATTTCACTCTCCATTATTCTGTGGAGGTCTCTCCATGCTTTTCTAAAATCATTGAAGTCATCTTTTTTTTTTTTTAGCTCATTTCTTATAGCAGGGTAAGTTTCTTTTTCTTTTTCCTTAATCATCTTGGGAAACAATTCTAAGAGTGGTATTGCTCAGTCAAAGGGTATAGGTAATTTAATAACTCTTTGGGCATAATTCCATATCTCTCTCAAATGGTTGAATCAGCTTAGAGATCCACCAACAGTGAATTAAGGTCCCAGTTTTTCTGCATCCCCTCCAATAATTGTCACTTCCCCTTTCTATCATTTTCACCAATATGATAGGTGTAAAATGATGTCTCAAGGTTCTTTTAATTTGCATTTCTCTAATCAGTAATGATTGAGAGCATTTTTTCATTCGGCTATACATTATTTTGATTTCTTCATTGGAAAACTGCCTGTTCATATCCTTTCACCATTTATCAATTGGGGAATGACTCATATTCTTAGAGATTTGAGATAGTTTTTTATATATTTGAGATATGAGACCTTTACCTGAGGGCCTGTTTATAAAAAAAATTTCCCCCAATTTTCTGCTTTCCTTCTGCTCATGGTTACATTTGTTTTATTTATACAAAAATGTTTTACTTTAATGTCATCAAAAATACCCATTTCATATCTTACAATGCTATCTCCTTCCCCATCGACTTTGTTTCCAATTCGTAGCTGGTACAAAAAAAGTGCTATTATAAATATTTTGGACAAAATGGGGAGTTTTTCCTCTCAGTGGCTTCTTTGGGGAATAAACCAGTAAAGGAGTTTTTAGTTTCAAGGGTATGGACATTTTTGTCACTTTCTTTGCATAATTCCAAATGCCTTTCCTAAATGGTTGTGCCATCTCACAGCTCCCTCAACAGTGTATTACTGTGCCCATCTTCCCACACTTCCTCCCATTTTGTTGCCATTTTTTGGCAGAGAGTAAGGTGAGACCTCAGGGTTATTTTGATTTGTATTTCCCTTATTATTAATGATTCGGGACATTTTTTTCATGTGGTTATGAACACTTTGCAGTTCTTTTTTTTTGAGAATTGTTTGTTTATACACTATGACCATTTATCAATAGAATGGCCGTTTATATATATATATATGTATATGTATGTATATATACATATACATGTATTTCTATAACTTGTTTACATATCTTGAACATTAAACCCTTATCAGAAGAATTTGATAAAGATTTTTTTTCGCTATTCAACCACTGTAGTTCTTATCCTAGGTGTGTTAATGTTATTTGTGCAGAAGCTTTTCAGTTTTAAGTTATCCAAATCACCAGTTTTATCTTTTATAATCATCTCATTACTTGTTTAATGAAGACTATTTTTGATTTTTCCCAGCAGTTTTTATCAAGTGGAAAACTTTTCTTTAGGTAACTTATGTTTTCTGTTTTATCAAACACTGCGTTATTGAGTTCTATTGTTTCTGAATCTCCCTTCTCCAGTCTGTTCCATTCATCTGTTTCTCTATTTTAAAATATTTTTTCAATTATATGTAAAAAAATTTTTTAACTTGGTTTTGTGTGTGTGTGTGTGTGTGTGTGTGAGTGAGTGAGTGAGAGAGAGAGAGAGAGAGAGAGAGAGAGAGAGAGAGAGAGAGAGAGGGGGGCAATTGGGGTTAAGTGGCTTTCCCAGAGTCACACAGCTAGTAAGTGTGTCAACTGTGTGAGACCAGATTTGAACTCAGGTCCTCTTGACTCTAGGGCTGGTGCTCTTCTACTGCACCACCAAGCTGCCCCCTTAACATGTCTTTTTTGAAATTTCTTGTTCCAAATTCTCTCTCTCCTTCCTACCCCTCTCCCCTCATTGACAAGGCAAGAAATTTGATATAAATTATACATATGTCATGGAAAATATATTTCCATATTAGTCATAGTGTGAAAGAAAACACAGCCAAAAAAACCCCCAAGAAAAATAAAGAATGTTTAAAAAGAGTGCTTCTATCTGCCTTCTCACGCCATCAGTTTTTTCCTCAGGAAATTGATTTTTCATTTTTTTCCCCATTTTTCCTTTTTCATCATGAGTCCTTTGGACTTTTCTTAGATCATAGTGTTGTTAAGAATAGCTAAGTCTTTTACAATTGGTTATTGTACAGTATTTCTGTTACTTTGTACAGTGTTCTTCTGGTTCTGCTCAGTTCACTTTTCTTGACTTCCTAATAGTCTTTCCAGGTTTTTCTGAGAGCATCTTGTTCATCATTTCTTGTAGCACACTAGTATTCCATCATAATCATATACCATACTTTGTACAGCCATTTCTCATTTGATAGGCACCCCCCCATTTCTAATTCTTTGCCATAACAAAAACAGGTACTATAAATATTTCTGTAGAAATAGTATCTTTATTAAAGTTGTTTTCATTGGCATTTCTATATTCAAGTGATTTAGAGCATATCTTCATATGACTATAGATAGCTTGAATTTCTTCTGAAAACTGTCTTTTCATATTCTTTGGTAATTTATCAATTATGGAGTGGCTCCTATTTTTAAAAATCTGGCTTAGTTCCCTATATATTTAAGAAATTGGAACTTTATCAGAAATTTGTTTGAAAATTTTTTCCCAGTTTCCTATTTTCCTTATTATTTTGGCTACATTCTTTATTTTTATTTGTTCAAAACCTTTTTAACACCATGCAATCAAAATTATGCATTTCACTTCCCATGTTCTTTTCCATCTTTTGCTTGGTCAGAAAGTCTTCTCTTATCCACAGATCTAATAAGTACATTTTTCCTTGCTCCCCTGATTTACTTGTGGCATCACCCTTTATGTCTAAATTTTGACCCCTTTGACCTCATCTTGGTATACAGTCTGAAATGTTGGTCTATGCTTGGTTTCTGTCAAACTGTTTTCCATTTTTCCCAACAATTTTTGTCAAATAAAATCATCCCTCCAAAGCTTGTTTCTTTGGGTTTATCACCTGCTAGATTACACACTCCTGTGTGTTGTGCATCAGTTCTATCTCTTAGCAAGTACCAGACTGTTTTCATAATGGCTGCTTTGTATGCTAGTTTGAAATCTGCTAATGCTAGGCTGTCTTCCTTCACATTTTTTCCTTGATTCCCTAGAAATTCTTGACTTTTTGTTCTTCCTTATGAAGTTTCTTATTTTTTTCTAGCTCTATAAAATAATTCATTGGTAATTTGATTAGTATAGCACTGAATGAATCAATTAACTAAGAAAAATATTAATTGCTCATGGGTAGTTTCAGCCTACCTATGAACAATTAATATTTCTCCTGTGAGCAATTAATATTTTTCCCATTGTTTAGATGTGTTTTTATTTATCTGAAAAGTGTTTTGTAATTGTGTTTATGGGTTTGTCTTGGCAGGTAGATTCCCAAGTGTTTTATATTGTTGGCAGTTATTTTAAATGGAATTTTTATTTCTAAGTCTTCCTGCTGGGTTTTGTTGGTAGTATATAGAAATGTCGATGTTGATGTGGGTTTATTGTATATCCTGGGTAGTTAGGTGACACATTGGATAGATTATTGGGGCCTGACTTCAAATCTAGCCTCAGAAAAATCCCCAACCATGTGACTTTAGGCAAGTCACTTAACCTCCAATCTCCTATGTGTATTGTACCCCTGATTAGAACGTGAGATCCTTGAGATTAGGACTTGATATTTTTATCACCAGTGTTTAGAAGTTAGGCCACAGGGGAAGTGATATTCAATACTTCTGGTCTTAGAGAATAAAGCGAAAATTCTAATGGAAGAAGGAAAATTCCAAATCTTTTAACTCTGAGGTCTTCTTCCAGACAGAGTAAGGGTTTGTGAAGAAGAGTGAAAACAAAAGCTAAATCTTCTCCTTCTCTCAAGAATTTTATTTTGGAAAAAAAAATTAAAAAAAAGAATTTTATGTTAATAACTCTGAGGTACCACCTCACACCTATCAGAGTGGCAAATATAACAAAAAAAGGAAAATATTGGATATGGGGAGGGATGTGGGGAAACTAGGACACCAATGCACTGTTGGAGTTGTGAATGGAGCCATCCCTTCTGGAGAGCAATTCGAACTATGCCCAAAGAGCTATAAAGTTGTACATACCCTTTGATCCAGCAATACATACCACTGCTAGGTTTATATCCCAAAGACATCCTCCAAAAGAGAAAAAGACCTATTTGTATAAAAATATTGATAGCAGCTCTTTTGTGGTGGCTAATAATGGGAAATCAAAGGAATGCCCATCAATTGGGGAAAGCTAAACAAACTGTGGTATGATTGTGATGGAGTATTAATGTACAATAAGAAATGACAAGCAGGATGATTTTAGAAAGGCCTGGAAAGACATATGAAAGTGATGTATATTAAAGTGAGCATAAAAAGAGAATGTTGTGTGCACAGACACAGAAGTATTATTTAATGTAGAACTGTGAATGACTTAACTATTCTCAGCAATACAGTGATCCAAATGATGAAGCATACTATCCACCTCCAAATAAAGAACTGATATTGATTGAACACATACTATTTTTCACTCTTTCATTTTTTTTCTTTCATTCAAATTATCTTTTGTTGGGGGGCAGGTGGGGGCAGTGAGGGGTTAAGTGACTTGCCCAGGGTCACACAGCTAGTAAGTGTCAAGGGTCTGAGGCTGGATTTGAACTCAGGTCTTCCTGAATCCAGGGCCCGAGCTTTATCCACCACCTAGCTGCCCCCTCATTCAATTTATCTTATGCAAAATAACTCATATGGAAATGTTTTACATGATTACTTGTATATAATCTATATCTGATTGCTTATTACATCAGAGAGGGAGGGCTAGAATTTGGAACTCAAAAATTTAAATAAAAATTTTTTAAAAAAGGAATTTTAGTTCAAACACCACAGTTTGTTTTAGTTTTGGAAACTTCCAGATTCTAGCTAAGTATAGGACTCAGAGGTTGTGATGAAGTCCCTTAGCACCTTGGAACAAACTTGCCATTTTGTTTCATCTAGTGACTTTCTTTTTCTTTTTTTTGGTGGGGCAATGAGGGTTAAGTGACTTGCCCAGGGTCACACAGCTAGTAAGTGTCAAGTGTCTGAAGCTGGATTTGAACTCAGGTCCTCCTGAATCCAAGGCCAGTGCTTTATCCACTGCGCCACTTAGCTGCCCCTTATCCAGTGACTTTCAAAGATTTAAGTGTTATTCTGACATTCAGAATTGATTCAGACAATGTTGTCACATAGTTTGCAGGATGATTATTGATGTTAAATTGTAGGTAATGAGTTTGTACAGTTGGAAGCAGTCCAGAAGGAAGACAAAGATGATTTTCAAGAGCCTGAAGTCAGCGAGAAAAGTACAATTAAAACTGAAACTCTCAAAAAAGAAGTTGGTAAGTAATTTAGATGAAAATTAATTTCAAAGTACATTTTGTAAAAAATAGTTTATTATAAAGAATATTTAAATGATAGTAAGATAAGAACTAATGTAAAAGTGATTACAATCATGTAAATGGAAAGAACAGCAGAAAAAGAAATTGAACACTTTCCATAACCATTTGAAGGCCAAAAAAGTGTTGGGGAAATGCATATTCTTTCTGTGGTTGAGAGGTGGTGGTGGTGGTGGGTTATAGGCATGGAGTATTCCATACTCTCAGACTTTATTGATATGTTGGGTTGATTGGCTGGTTTGTTTTTTTAATTCTTTGTGCAAAGGGGTGGCCCTCTGAATGTTTTGGGGGGTTGTAGCTAGAAATGAATATGTCATAAAAATAAAATGTACCAGAACAGTTTTTTAAAATTAAAAATTATTTAGGAAACACGAAGTCCTTGTGTTGTACAAAACTAGACAACCTAAAAAGGGTTAGACTTTTAGATATCTACTTTTAAGTATTCTATACTTTGCATTTGTATTATATGTAAGTTTGTTTCAGTGAAAGACTTAAGGTTTTTTTTTTTATCTTTTCATCATTCTCTGGTCAGACAGTATTAAAATCCTGACATTTATCTTAGAATTAATCATATCCCGTGGCTGAAAAGGGCCTTAGTTCATAGAATCCAACCCATATCTGAAGTATGAATTCCCTTAATCTACATCCTTGAAAGGGCTCTTCCTACCTCAGTTTAAACATTTTTGTAAATGGAGGAAAACATTTTATCCAGTGAATTTATTTTACTTTGACAGCACAGATGAGAAGGAAAATAATTTTTATTGAGTTGATAATTATTGCTCTGTGTCTTCTCGTTAGGCCTAATCTTCCCCTTAGTGAGGTGTAGCTTGTGAATATTTCTCCTTAGTTATATCATCCATCATAGAGGACTTCATTATAGAAGTTGGGTTGACATGTATCTTTGTAGTTACACATATGTATGCTACTCCTTTATTTTTGAACTTCTCTTAATATAGCCAGAATTCACATTTAGCCTTTTCATTGTAATTGACTGTCTCACAATAATGAGGTCTTCTGATAGATTTTAGAAATTGAGCCATTTTTGACACTTGCTCTGGGTTCAGGTGAGTAGTTAAAGATGAAAACCTAAGTTATTTGCCTTCTTTTCTCGTAGGTCATTTTACTTCATTTGGATTTTGTTGTAACATTATCTTAGATTAATGTGTCAGTAATTGTGCTGTGTACTGTGGAGTTTGCTTTTCCTGGCTTCAGTAATCAACAACATTTATCTACCATGCAGGCCCTGAGGAGGGAGAGATAATGAAATCAAACCTCTTTGAAAAGAGGTTCCATTCTCTTCTCTTGCTCTGCCTTTGCATTAGCTCCTATTCTTCCTTATGTGTAATTCCCCTTTCTTTGTGTGTGGGGGGAAGTTGGTTTTCTTTTTTAAAAAAATTTTAATAAATATTTTTCTTTAAATTTATTTTTGAGTTCTAAATTCTATCCCTTCTTCCCTCCCTTCCTTTCCTGAGGCAGCAAACAATGAGATATAAGTTATACGTGTGCAATTATGTAAAATATTATAATATTAGACATTTTATATAAAAAGACTTGAACAAAAGAAAAAAATGAAAGAAAGTAAATGAAAAATAGCTCGCTTCAGTCTGTGTTCAGTCAGTATCACACAGCTAGTAAGTGTCTCAGGCTGGATTGGAACTCAGGAAGAAGAGTCTTCCCGACTCCATGCCTGGGATAGTCCCACTCGTTCATTCGTTCATTCATTCTCTCTCTCTCTCTCTCTTTCTCCATTTATATACGTATATGTGTATGTATGTGTGTATATCATATTTTCTTTATAAGTATATATTAAAATAAAATATACATATATAGTATATACTTCTATATACTTAATATTCTCTCCATATTCTATAGAAAATATACTTATATATGTACATGTTTTCCTCTCAGTTGAAACAATTGAATATAATCTATTTATGGAAATAGTCTACTTAATTTTTGTCTTTTTGCCCTAGTATCTGAAATACATATAAAAGATGTATTTGAAAGACTGTCCCAGGGGAAAAAAGGGACACCCACAGAATTGCTTTGTTTTCCTACTGTGATGAATTAATGATTAATCTTGTTTTGATTGCCATTATGGTAGAGTTCCCACCCAAATTGGATGGAAGTTGTTAGAAAAGGTTTGAGGATAGGAACAACTTTGAGTTCCCCTATGACTTTAAACAGAAGTTGGATGGCATTTCAGCCATGAACTGGGAAAGATGTATAGCGTGATTGCTTCGAATTCTCAACCTTCTTAGTCTGCGTGTTTGTGAAAGTTGTCGCATGCAACAGTAGAAGAATGTGAATATATATATCTTTGTAATTAGGATTCCTACTGAAAGCAAATAGCACATTGCTAACAAGATTATGAGATATCAAAATACGGTTTCCAGTGTTTTATCTCATTTTAAATTTCATTTGTTAACAGATTACGGTAATGATTGATTTGTTTTAGGAAAAAAGCTCCATAGGATTCTAGACTGCACTGCTTGTGGACAACAGGTGAACTGCTTTCAGAAGGATTCAGTATATAGACATCCTGCACTGAATGTCCTTATTTGTAAGGTATGTAGTTACAAAGTGGATGGTCATTTTATTATCTGTAAACTATTTCTTATTTTGCTGTTTTCTCATCAAATGTATTCTGGAATAATTGAGCAAAGGACAGATTTCTTGTTACGTTTTGAAATAACCTTTTATTTATATGAATTCTACAATGATAAATTTCAAAAGTGAAGGTGCTCTCTATTTTTAGAAGTGGGGTGAAATCAGTGTACAACTTGCCTAAAAGTCAGACTTGCTTAATCAATTGGTTAATATGGATGAACTTCACTTTTTAACTTATTTATATGCATGAGAACAAGCAAATGAACTATTTATGCCTGACCTGCGGTAGAGCTTTCTGAGCTGATATTGGTGTCCAGTTGGACACACCGTACCTTGACCCTGACATAGTAATGGTATTTTGGTCCTCTTTGTTTATGAAGGAAAACAACCAACCAACATGTGAACAGACACAAGGAGCTGTTTTTTAAAGAAGTTGTTCATTTAACTGATGTGTTTCACTTATTTTCCTGAAGTGCTCTGAATAAAAATACCCATTTTGGACGTCTTGTCAAAACTTGTTTTCAGATAGTTAATTCATTCACCTATTTATGGCATTTTCTTTCTTTCTTTTTTTTTTTTTAGTGAGGCAGTTGGGATTAAGTGACTTGCCTAAGGTCACACAGCTTGTAAGTGTTAAGTGTCTGAGGCCAGATTTGAACTCAGGTCCTCCCGACTCCAGGGCCAGTGCTCTATCCACTGCGCCACCTAGCTGCCCCTGCATTTTCTTTCTCTTGAAATTTAAAGAACATTTTTTTTGCTACTTTTTATTTTTGTGTCATAATTTCTTCTGGCTATAATATTCTTTTGGGTTTTTTTTTTTTTGGTGAGGCAGTGGGGGTTAAGTGACTTTCCCAGGGTCACACAGCTAGTAAATGTCAAGTGTCTGAGGACAGATTTGAACCCAGGTTCTTCTGACTCCAGGGCCGTGCTTTATCCACCGCGCCATCTAGCTGCCCCCTATAATATTCTTTTAACCCACAGAATTTAAGTTGCCTTGTAACAAGGAAAAATGTTTAATTAGCCCCTCCCACAAAACAAACAAAAAATACTGTCTCTGTAAGACAATATATATAGTATTCTGCCCTCAATTGTCCCTATTTCTGTTGAGAGGAAGACATTTCAAATTATCTATTTTCTGCGGTCATTATTTGTTATAATAATAAGGCATTTTAATAATAGCATTTTATTTAGGTTTGCAAAGTGCTTTGCATATGTAATATCATTTGATATACAACTCTGTGAGATATTATTATTATTATTATATCTATTAACTGATTAAGAAATTAACTGAGGATGGATGTTACTTGGGGAAGGATTTCTTCTGAGGTCTTCCAACAGTCTTATCAACCATGCTATTACTAAGGGTTGAATTTAATTTTAATTGTTCTTTTGGATTGTATTATAATAATGTTTTGTATTATTCTTTAGGTACTATTTAGTTTCCTTTTATTAATTTATACAAATTTTTCCTTTGAGAAATCTTTGAATTAGTTTATCAGTTAACAAAATGAATTATTCTTTCCTGCTGGTGCTTACTTACTACCAACTAATTTTGTTCAGCCATTCCCTAACGATGGGTCACTATTTTGGTACCAGATTTTTACTTCTACAAAATATTCCATTCATTTACTATGTATGAGTAAAGTCATCACCCCAGTTTTATGTTTAAAAATATTGTATGCTTAATGGTTTGAATCATCTTAAAATCTGTGTTTTGTAAATGTTAACACTAACAGATTTTTAAAATGTAGAACTTAATGTTAATTCTTTTTTAGAACTGCTATGAATATTATATCAGTGGTGACATAAGCCGTGATTCTAGAGGAATTGATGAGCAGTGCAGGTAGGAATATAATACCCAGAAAAATATAAAGCTTTCTGCTTTTGGGGGTGGGGTCTCTTAAAATTTTATTGATAGTATCAATGACTCTTATTCATGTCATCAAAAGTCAGATTATAGCATATATTAAGAATGAAGGGCATACAAGTATTTAGATTTCTAACTATAGATGTTTTCTAGCTGAAGAAAAGTGGCAGTTAACTTTGATATGGTTTATACCTGTTCACTCATTTTTCAGTCACGTCTGAAGCTTTCTTTCTTTCTTCCTTTCTTCCTTTCTTCCTTTCTTTCTTTCTTTCTTTCTTTCTTTCTTTCTTTCTTTCTTTCTTTCTTTCTTTCTTTCTTTCTTTCTTTCTTTCTTTCTTTCTTTCTTTCTTTCTTTGTGAGGCAATTGGGGTTAAGTGACTTGCCCAGGGTCACATAGCTAGTAAGTGTCAAGTGTCTGAGGACAGATTTGAACTCAGGTCCTTCTGACTCCAGGGCCCATGCTCTATCCACTGCTCCACCTAGCTGCTCCTTTGGGGCTTTTCTTGGCAAAGTTACTGGAGCATGATTAACGGTTTTTAAATTCAAAAAGTATTTTTTTTGTTGTTTTTTAAATTATAAAAGTATTTAGTTTTCAACATTTGTTTTCATAAAATTTTTAGTTTCAAATTTTTCTCCCTCTCTCCCCTTTTGCCATTGCCTTTCTCCCCCTCTTCAGGAGGAGTTACTGCATGTTTCCCCTCCCATGCAATAGCCCTTCCTGTTTTCTCCTCCTCCTTTTGTTATATTGTCATGAAAAAGCAAACTTCTATAAGGACCATGAGTGCATTAGGTTCCACATGCATGTTCATTTCTTTTCTAATGCACTTGGTTTTCTTATAAGCCTCATGATGTTGTGATTGCCTATTGACAACCTGAAGGAAGTGCTTTGACCAGTCTAATCACCTTAACAGATTTCTAGCCACTGGCACTCTTCCTCGCCCCATTCCTTAATAGTTACTATATTCTTATCCCTTAAGAGTATCTTAAGAGTATCCCAGTGGTTCTGAGCCCTTGGCTGGCATTGTAGAAAATCTATTCCCAGTATGCCATCGACTGTCCGTTCACTCCCAGAACCTTCAACACTGCCTTCCCTTCTTCCAAATTTTCCTCTCTAAATTTATGCACCCTTTCTACTGTGGGGAAAGGAAAAGGAAAGGGGAAAATGTATTAAGCATCTAGTATAACACTGTACTAAGTCCTTTTTATACATGTCATTTGACCTTCACAACAACCCTGTGAGGTAGGTACCATTTTATAGTTGAGGAAACTGAGCCAGGTTAGGTGCTTGCTCAGGGTTGCATAGCTAGTAAGTGTCTTGAGTCTAGATTTGAACTCAGGATTTCCTGGTCCATATACTGTGCTCTCGAATGCCTGCTCCATAATTGAGAATTTTGCTCTTTTTCATTTGTTTGTTTTTTGGTGGGGCAATGAGGGTTAAGTGACTTGCCCATGGTCACACAGCTAGTAAGTGTCAAGTGTCCGAGGCTGGATTTGAACTCAGGTCCTCCTGAATCCAGGACCAGTGCTTTATCCACTGTGCCACCCAGGTGCCCCCAAAAGAAGTTAAGTGACTTGATCACACAACTAGTGAGTGTCTGAAGTTGGATTTGAAGTTAGGCTTTTCCAACTCTAGGGACAGCTCTCTTTCTACTGTGCCACTTAGCTGCCTTGAGCTGAGTCTTTTTTTGTGTGTGTGTTTTTTTGTTTTGTTTTGTTTTTTGTTTTTTGGTGGGGCAATGAGGGTTAAGTGACTTGCCCAGGGTCACACAGCTAGTAAGTGTCAAGTGTCTGAGGCCAGATTTGAACTCGGGTCCTCCTGAATCCAGGCTGGTGCTTTTTTTTTTTAAGCAACAAACATTTATTTTATTTTCCATTTACATGTAAGGGAACATTCAACATTCAACATTCATTTTCCTAAGATTTAGAGTTCCAAATTTTTCTCCCTCCCTCCCTCCCTTTCCTCCCTCCTTCACAAGATCACAACCAGGTGATATATGTATAATCCACAAGTGTTCTTTTTATCAGTTCTTTCTATAGGGGTGCATAGTAAGCTTCCTCATTAGTTCCTTGGGATTATCTTGGATCATTGCACTGCTGAGAGTAGTTAAGTCATTCACAATTGCTCATTGAACAATACTGCTGTCACTACACACAATGTCCTCCCAGCTCTCCTCACTTCATTGATGTTCATTAGTCTTTCAAGGTTTTTCGGGGATCATCCTGTTTGTCATTTCCTGTAGCACAAGACCATTCCACTACAATCATGTAGCACAGCTTTTTCCATCATTCCTCAATTGATGGACATTCCCTTGATTCTTAATTCTTAGACTCCACCAAGAGTTGCTATAAATATTTTTTGTACAATTTTTCCCCCTTTTCACACCTGGCCTGTTCTCTGCTCCAGAGATAACCTCAAGCCTTTCTGTGCTTTTTCTGTGGTTCTTAGCTTCCATGAGCCTGCTCCTCCACCTGAGTGCGCCTCCCCCACCTGAGCCTCCTGCTGCTCAGGATTTCTTCCTGGTTCCCCACTGGGGTGGGATAGCCAAATTCTTCCCCTGTCCCGCTGGTACCCCTTCAGTTTCTGCTTGCTCCCCGATCCAGCCGATCAGCCCTCTTACCTGACCACACGCTCAGCTCCAGAAGACTCCTGTGCTGTAGCCAATTCAGAGGCTCCAGGGTAAATTCCTCAGGCGGTGTGTCTGGTGTGTCTGTCAGCACATTCGCGGAGTTACACTTTACGTGTGGTCCAGCACGACCCCCTGACATCTATCTGTAGCTGGAGAATAATTTCAGCCCGTATTTTTGTGTGTTTTTCTGCTCCAGGGGTTCTTTTATTGCTGTTTTTGGGGTGATTGTATCAGGAGCTCTGTGTGTTTAATGTCTTTCCTCCACCATCTTGACTCCACCCCCCTATTCTCCATTTCTACTGTTCACCCTGAATAGGATTAAAACTTCCCTCCTAAAAATTGACTCCTCTAAAGTGGGGGGAGAAACCCAACTAAAATTGGGTCCCTGGGTCCCCCTAAGAAATCTATTATTAATTATTTTCTCACAGGTGCTATACCATTTGGTGTTTATATGTTTAGTACTGATTTTACTTCATTGTCTGTGGTAACTTTTAGCAAGATGTAGTTTCCTTGCTTATATCTTTTCATTAGATCTACTTCTGCTTTTGCTTTGTCTGAGATCATGAGTGCTGCCCCTTCTTTTTTTTTTCTCTGCTTCAAATGCTTCTTTTAAACAACATATTGGAGGATTCTGGTTTTTAATTTGTTTTGCTATCTACTTCATTTTATGAGTGAGTTCATCCCAGTCACATTCACAGTTATGATTACTGCATATTTCCCTATATCCTATTTTATCCCTTTTATCCTTCTCTTTCTCCTTCCACCCTGTCTCTCTTCAAAAGTGTGTTGCTTTTAGGGGGCGGCTAGGTGGCGCAGTGGATAAAAGCACCGGCCCTGGAAAAAAAAAAAAAAGTGTGTTGCTTTTGACCACCACCTCCTCCATTCCACCTTGTCTTCTATCAGCCCCCTCTGCCCTTTTCTTATTCCTACTTCCCTATAGGGTAAGATAGATTTCTATACCCAACTGAGTTTGTACGTTATTCTCTCTTTTAGCCAAGGCCAACGAGAGTAAGGTTCGAGCATTGCCTCTCACCCCTTTCCTTCCCATATAATCCTCCATTGTAAAAGCTTTCATGCCTCTTTTATGTGAGCTGATTTACTCCATTCTACCTCTCCCTTCCCCCTTTTCCTAGTGCATCTCTTTCTTTTTTTTTTTTAGTGAGGCAATTGGGGTTAAGTGATTTGCCCAGGGTCACACAGCTAGTAAGTGTCAAGTGTCTGAGGCCGGATTTGAATTCAGGTCCTCCTGAATCCAGGGCCGGTGCTTTATCCACTGCGCCACCTAGCTGCCCCAGCTTCTGCTTGCCCAGTTCTAATTTTTAAGGTATTATTTTCTTCAGTGCGCTTTTGCACTTCCTTTTCCATTTGTATAATTCTACTATTTAAGGCGTTTTTTTCTTCAGTGAATTTTCCAATTTTAAAGAATTTTTCTTATCTGTGGATTTTGTGTGCATGGGTATTTTTTTTTTTACACCAAGCTTTTAACTTTTTTTCATGATTTTCTTGCATCACTTTCATTTCTTTCCCCAATTTTTTCCTCTCTCTCTCTTACTTGACTTTTTTTTGGTGAGGCAATTGGGGTTAAGTGACTTGCCCAGGGTCACACAGCTAGTAAGTGTTAAGTGTCTGAGGCCGCATTTGAACTCAGGTCCTCCTGAATCCAGGGCCAGTGCCTTATCCACTGTGCCACCTAGCTGCCCCTTACTTGACTTTTAAAATCTTTTTTAAAGCTCTTTCAGGTATTCTTTTTGGACATGAGACCATTTCACATTTTTCTTTGCAGCTTTGATGTAGAAGTTTTGACTTTGTTGTCTTCTTCTGAATTTGCATTTTGATCTTCCCTATCATCATAGTAGCTTCTTATGGTCAGATTCTGTTTTTGTTGTTTGCACATTTTTTCAGCCTATTAACTTTTCTTTTCTTTTTTTTTTTTTTTAGTGAGGCAATTGGGGTTAAGTGACTTGCCCAGGGTCACACAGCTAGTTAAGTATTAAGTGTCTGAGACCAGATTTGAACTCAGGTACTCCTGACTCCAGGGCCGGTGCTCTATCCACTGCGCCATCTAGCTGCCCCAGCCTATTAACTTTTAATTTTGTGTTAATGTTGGGCTCTGCTTCCAGGATGAAGGGGGAACACTTACCTATTCTTCGTTTTTCTTTTGTTGTTGTTGTTCTATTTTTTTCAGAGTGATTTGGGGCATCTATAAGTTTTCAGTTCTTCCAAGGTATTATGATCTAAGTAGAGGTGTGGTCATTGCTTTCTTGGCCTGTACTCTTGTCTGTGAGTGACCACAAGCTCTCTTTCCTACCCTGGAACTTTGATCTGGGGCTGTGAACTCCCCTGCCACCAGGAATTCTGGTGTGCTAGTGCTCATTCTCACCTTGGGACTGTTACATGGATTCCTGTATGGTCAGTGCAACAGAGGCCTGTGCCTAGTGCCAGCTAAGGGTTCCCTTTAATTTCCTTCTGTCCACTTGTCTACCCCCCTTACCATCTGTGGCCTGAGAGCTCTGGAAGCAGCTGGTGCTTCTGCTGATTTAGTTACTCCAAGGTCTTATATGGGAGGCCCATGACTCTCTGCCTTGGACTGGAATACTATTTCATCCTTTCCATTTGTTGGTTTTTCCACTATAGATTTTATTTTGAGGCATTATTTAAAGTTATTTGGATGGGACTTTGGAAGAAGTAGGGTGAGTTCGTGCCTTTACTCTGCCATCTTAGCCCCAAGTACGAGTATAATATTTTTTTTTTTTTTAGTGAGGCAGTTGGGGTTAAGTGACTTGCCCAGAGTCACACAGCTAGTAAGTATTAAATGTCTGAGGCCGGATTTGAACTCAGGTACTCCTGACTCCAGGGCCAGTGGTCTATCCACTGCGCCACCTAGCTGCCCGTATGAGTATAATTTTATTTTGTTTGTTTTTGTTTTTTGGTGAGGCAATTGGGGTTAAGTGACTTGCCCAGGGTCACACAGCTAGTAAGTGTCTGAGGCCGGATTTGAACTCAGGTACTCCTGAATCCAGGGCCGGTGCTTATCCACTGCGCCATCTAGCTGCCCCATGAGTATAATTTTAAATGTTCAAGTATATTATCTTTAGTTTTTCTTTAATTAGTAGGTTTTTATTCCTGATTCACTTTTATTTTTTATGTCTTTAAATAGTAGTTTGACTAGGAATGATGCTTTATAATTTTCTTTTAGTTTATTTTTCTTGAGGTATTTTTTGTCTGTTTTCTTTCACAACCTGACTAATATGGAAATGTTTTGCATGACTACACATGTCTAACTTATATTGAATAGCTTATCTTGTTCAGGGGTGGGAAGGAAGAGAATTTGGAGCACAGAGTTTTAAAAATGGACATTAAAAATTGTTTTTACATGTAATTGGGGAAAATTAAAATTCTAAATACATTAAAAAAGAATGATGCTTTAACACTTTTTTTTTTTTTTACATTTCAGATGGTGTGCAAAAGGTGGAAGCTTAATTTGTTGTGACTCTTGCTATAAGGCTTTTTGCAACAAATGCATTTGGCGCAATCTAGGGCAAAAGGAGATATCAAAAATAATGGATGAAAACAACCAGTGGAATTGCTATATTTGCCACCCTGAGCCTTTGTTAGATTTGATTACCGTTTGTGACAGTGTGTTTGAGAAGTTCTCATGCTTGATGCAACAGAATAAAACGATGCTACAGTTTGCAAGTGAAGAGAGTGGTAAGACATATAACTGTTCACAGAAATTCCACTCCTCCATTAAAGGTAGAAGTAATGCTGAAAAGAAACTTCGCTCAGTTGATTCTTACTCAGACTCTATAACATATTCTTTTTCATCATTAAAGATTCCAGATGACTTGATTAAAAAGACAAAAAAACTTGTTGAGAACACTACAAAGATGAATGCTAGTGTTACAGAATTTTTGGAACAAACAATCAGTAATCCAACAGTTGCCTCAGGTATGAAGTTAAGTCAGTTGAAAGCTATTAGATCTGTGATTGTTGGCATAAGTAAGGCTCATAAGGCATTAGAAAAATTAATGGGCAAGGAGATAAGTAACTTGGTTGTTAGAAACAAGGAAGAAAATATTAGAAAAAGAAAAAATGAGAATGTTAAAAAAGATGCTAAACTTAAAAATGTAAATGTAAAATCCAAAGTAAAAAATAAAGTGGCTATGAAGACAAAGTTTTCACATGACAAAACTGATACAGAAATGGTTCGAAGAGCAATAAATCGTGAAACAAGGAAGTGTAATACAAATGAAGAACTACAGTATGAACCTGCCTGTACTTCTAAATCTGTAGATATAGAAGTTGTATCTATTCATTCTTCAGGATCTGAAGATAATTTTGAGAATCTAGAAACTTGTGTCAGTACCAAGGATGCTGAATGTACTGAATCAAATACAGACAATTGCCCTTTAAAAACAGATGAATCTTCAAAAGTTGGCAAAAGAGAATCTGAGTTAGAGACATTAACCAGAATAACAAGGAAATTATGTGTTGCTCTTTCTCCTATTTCCATATCGGATTCCTCATCAAAAGATACTGTAAATCAAGAGAAGACAGAAGAGGAATATCACCAGGAGGCCAGTATCACAGGAAATATTGAAGTCATCAAGGAAAAGATTACCATTACTGATAATGACACTATGTTATTTGGGGAAGAAACTGACCTCCAAAGATCACGACAGATAAAAACAATACCTTTTATTGAACAAATAGAAAAGGAGTTTGTTACATCCAGTTCAGAAGAAGAAAGTGATGAAAAGTGTATAGCAAAATCATCAGGGCAGTGGAAAAAAAAAGATAGCCAAAGTTTTTTGCCTCATGCTGAAGAAAACGTCCAGTTGATTTCCAAAGAATACACTATAATGATTCATAGTTCAGATTCAGATGAAAGATCAGTTATGTGCAAGGAGTCAGCCAAAGTGAATAAGAGTTCTTCAGAGTCTGATACTGATTTCAGCTTCAGCCGTATTAGAAGGAAAGTTATATATAGGCCAAAGAGTCACATGTTTAAACAGGATAAAGCAAAACCAAAAAGAGAAGATTCCACTTCTGATTCAGGTACTGATGCTAAAAAAACCTCTAAGTTTTCCATTGCAAAAAATGCCAAGAAACAGCAGTTTGTAAAGTATTTGTTCTCTTCTTCATCTGACAATGATGAGTCTGCCATAACTGTCAGGGAAAATGCTGATGCAGCAAATACTGGATATTTTCAGTCATCAGGTATGTAAACAACTTTAAATTCTTAGAGACATGTTTAATTCTTTTTTATGATGATAATTTTAAACTATAGTATTAACATAAGGTTAATGTATCTTAGTGTGTTAGTGAAGTAAGAGAATGAGAAATGGAATTGCAAAATCTTAACAAAGAAATCCTAATAGCTAATTTGATACAGATGTTGGTGGTTTCAGATTTCTGTACATGTTGAAGTTTAAGATGATTCCATCATATTTAATTGGTAGTAATCAATTGGAAATCAGTGACTAGCCATCAGAAAGGGGTTTCCATCCATCCACCCAATTTTTCATCTATATTTATGTGTATATACAAATACATATATATGTATGCAAATATGTGTATAGACATAATTTTAGATTTGTAGCATGAATAACATTTCTTTCTAAAATTAAGTTGGAATACAAAAAGTAAATTTCATATAAAATTCTACTGCTAAGTTGCTAAAATTAAATATTGTGTATAGAAGAGCCTTTCAAGAATATAAAATAGTACTTGATTTTTGTCACATTTTTATTTGTCTTAAAGAAAAAAACAACCACCACCACCAAACGAGCATTATCCCCACTTCTTTAAAGCAAAGTATTTATTTTCTCTTTAAGTCATGTTTTAACTTAAAGCTTTCATAAACTAAATTCAGCACATGTAGTTAGATATTTTGTTAAAAAGGATAAAACATATATATATATATATGTTGTTTTTTTTTTTGCGGGGCAATGAGGATTAAGTGACTTACCCAGGGTCACACAGCTAGTAAGTGTCAAGTGGCTGAAGCCAGATTTGAACTCAGGTCCTCCTGAATCCAAGGCTGGTGCTTTATCCACTGCGCCACCTAGCTGTTCCCCTAAGAAGATATTCTTAGAAGAAATCAAAGCCAGTTTTTCCTTAGCCGAAAGGGAAGAATCAGATGATGTTAAAAACAGTACTGAAAGGAAAGATGAAACAAATACAAGAAGTGAGGGTGAGAAGCATCAGAAAGAGATGCACGCATATCTGTTCATTTCTTAGCTTGATTAGCTCAGGGTGCTTCTGACAAATGGAAAATCAATATTTTTTCAAACAGGTGGTGTTTATGAAATTGTTGAAAACCATTATAGCAGCTAAATATGCCTAATGATATAATTTAGTTGTTTGACAACATGAAAAAGATGAAACAGCTTTGTATGTGGCCCTTCAACTCAACAAGCACAGTATTATAAATGTTTTCAATGTATCCAGTTAAAAAAGGATGTATAGCTAGGTGTGAAGTAAAGTTTGAATAGATCTTGAGTATGCAATACTCAAATGAATATGTGATCTGATTCATTTGGGAATTCCTTCCAGGCCAGGGGTGAAGATCACTACCCATTTGTGCCTCCACATAAATTTCATTTTTTTTCTTTTTTAGAGATTTTTGGAAAAAGCCGTTTGGAATTTGATTCAGACTCTGAGGAAACTAAGAAACTTAAATACAGATGCAGGTTGTTTACATACGATAGAGATACAAGTGATGGAGAATCTGTAGAAGAAACAAATGAAAGCAAACACAGTAACAAGAGGAAAGGTAAAAATAAAATTCAATCATTTAAAAATGGTACAAAGGAGGGATGCAAAATCAACCAACAAATGTTTATTAAGTGACTGCTATATATCAGGGACTGTGCAGAAATAAAATTAAAATGAATCAGTCTCTGCAATGAAGAAGCTTATAGTACGTCAGGGAGAGATAGACAGACGTGTGTGTGTGTGTGTGTGTGTGTGTGTGTGTGTGTGTACTGAATAAATATAACAACAATTTGGAGATGAGATGATGGATGGATGGATATTGACACCTAGAGAGATCGCAGTAGATGGTGCACTTGATTAAGAACTGTAGTCAGGATACCATTTACTTCCTAGGATTGTTATGAGGATAAAATGAGATAACAGTTATTAAGTGCTTTGTAAATCTTAAAAGTGTTTTTAAAAAGCTTCCTGTGTTAATCTTCCCCTTTCTTTTATTATTAGTAACTTTGGGATAAGGAGAGTTATTAACACTTGAGGGCATCAAGGAAGGGCCCTTATTAGAGATAAAACTAATCCGGGTGAGAAATAAGGAGGTTTTTGAATAAGAATTAAAGTTGTATTACTGGGGAGGGAGGAATAGATGCCAAAGATGTTGTGGAAGTAGAATTGACAAGACTTGTCATCTGATTGGATGTGTGGATTTAGGGAGCTGTGAATAGCTAGACTTAACTCTGTGAGATTGTGTATGTGGGTCACTGGGAGGAAAGTGGTGGCTTTAACTTCTATCAAGAAAGTTAGGAAGAAGGATTAGTTTCGGGGGAAAAATAGCTTTGTTTTGAATGTGTTGAATAAGAGAAGTCTGTGAAACATCCCATTTGAAATGTTCCCTAGACAGTTGGAAATGAAATATCAGATCTCACTGGAGATCTAGAGCTCTTGTGTATAGAACTGGAAGTCATTTGCACATACATATAGAAATATCTAAGTGTGAGAGACAGATATTTCTCTCTCTCTCTCTCTCTCTATATATATATATATATGTGTGTGCAAATGATTCCAGAGATATATACACACACATACATGTACACAGATATACACAGATATACACATACATAAATATATATTCATAAACACACACATATATAAAAAGAAATAAATTTTTTTAAACACATAAGGTATTTTATTTTTTCCGTTACATGTGAAGATAGTTCTCAACTTTTGTTTATGCAAGCTTTACAATTTCAGATTTTTCTCCCTCCCCCCTCCCCTAGACAGCAGGTAATCTGATATAGGTTATATCTATATATCTATATACGTATACATATACATATAGATATATCTATACACACACACACACATATATATATATACACATAATAACATTAATCCTATTTCTGCATTAGTCCTGTTATAAGAGAAAAAAATCAGAGCAATGATGAAAAACCTCAAAACAGAAAAAAAACAACAGCACCAAAAACAAAAGAAATAGTATGGTTCATTCAGCATTAGACTTTTGTTGTTCACTTTGAGAAGAAATTTTTTCTTTTTGGGGAGGAAATTTGGAGAGCCTGGAATTTTATGACCTATTTCACAATCTTCCCAGAATTATATGAGGTTTTTCCAAAAAACATTCATTTAGTATTATTTTTCTTTTCTAATTCAAATCCATCCTGGTATAAAAAATCAATTATTAGACATTAGGACAATAATAATATTCTGGATTTTCACACTCAAAACATAGAAAAACATGATAATTTGTGTGGACTTTTTGTATATCTTGCTATTTTGTTGAAGTTGTTAGTTATTTTAATTAATTTTTAGTTCAATCTTTAGGGTTTTCTATGTAGACCCATTTTCAAAAATGATTGTTTTATTTCCTTTTGCCTCTGTTTATTCCCATAATTTCATTTTCTCATTCTTTAATAATTTTATTTTTAATATAACATACCTCCAATCATGTTAACCCATTAGATTTGATTTCTGTGTGATAGACTTCCAACAGTGGGAAGGGTATATGAACCTAGACCTGACCATGAGGAAGGGGCCTTCCGTTCCTGTCTCAGCGAAGAAACAGGAATAGACCTTATGTTAATAAACTGCTGGCCTTGGGGGCGGCTAGTTGGTGCAGTGGATTAAGCACTGGCCCTGGATTCAGGAGGACCTGAGTTCAAATCCGGCTTCAGACACTTGACACTTGCTAGCTGTGTGACCCTGGGCAAGTCACTTAACCCCCATTGCCCTGTAAAAAAAAACAACCCAAAAACCAAAACAAATAAACTGCTGGCCTTATTAATAAAATTATTAAATTACCTAGAAACTGTGTCTCATTTTTAATCATCACAGAACTTTATATTCTTAATTGATAACAAACTATTTGGAGTAGAATATTTGGGAAATGTTTGTAGGCTCATGTACATGAATTGCAGACTATGTTCAGAAGAGTCAAGCATAAAAAGTTGGGAAGTATAATTCCATATTCTATATTCTAATAGGGGAGAAAACAAGGAAATTCACAAAAATATGTGTGTATACACATGCATATATAGAAATACATATATGTTTTGTAACAATGTAGTGAACTCTGAGAGGAAGAGTACTAGCATTTGGAATATAATCTGGAAGAATGTCATTTGATCTTACGGGAAGATGTATGCTTCAAAGCAGAGGTGGAAAAGTATATTGCAAGAGGAAGGATAGAACCATTGCAAAGTCACAAAGATGGGACCTTGAGTATGATATGTGAGGAACAAAGAGACAGTCAGTTTGACTGTTTCACAGAGTGTGAAAGACTGAATTAATATTTGACATAAGTTGGAAAGATAGGTTGGGCCAGGGTTGAATGGGGATTTAAAAGCTAGGGATAAAAGTTTATATTTAAGAGGCAATAGGAAGTCACTAGGATTTACTGAATAGTAGAGTGCAATGATTAGACCTGATATGGTCAGATGTCCATCTACTAAATAATCATTAAAGTATTAAGTAAATTTTATATAATTTTTTGCAATAGAAAGAAAAATGGCAGAGCAGTTGAGCTAATTTTTTTTAATCTTTTCTTAAAAATTCACTATCAAGTGAGCCCTGGCGATTCAATTCATTCTGACTTTCAAGGACATGAGGTTACTGAAGACATCACTGAATCTGAAGATGATCAACAGCCAAGGTAGTTTAATGCTTTTTAGGTTCCTTTTCCTGTATTTTTGAAAAGTTATGTTTAAAGAAATTATTAAAATTTATTATATTCACATGGATTTTTGATATGGGCTTAATTGCCATTTCTGCATAATTGTCTACTCAAGAGGTCATGTTTTGTAATTTAGAAATTGCAAATTTTGAAAATAGTCTGATAAAATGGAACCTAATGAGCAATTGTGTCTCTAGAATTTAGTTCTCGGGATGGTACATACACTTTGGTACCAAAAAAATTCTTCTAAGTTCTGGTGATTGCTGTATAGTTGCCTTTTTTGGTATAGTTTTAAAAAATAGAGAAATAGGTATTATTCAGTGTAATGATTTTTGAGCTACTGAAAAGGTAAATGAAAAACAAAACATATTATTCAATAATGTGAAACTGTTCACATCCCTACACGGGAAGATGATACTTGTAACTCTTGAGAACTGTATCTCTCTTAGGGCAGAAAGGAGTATATATAGAAAGAAGGTGTGGGTATAAGTTGTCTTTGATGTGATAATATGAAAAAAGGGGTGAAAAAAGAGTTGTACTGGGAGAAAAGGAAAAAGGAGGCAGAATGGGATAAATTATATCACATGAAGAGGTACAAAAGACCTATTACAGTAGAGGGAAAGGAAGTACCTCTGAAGACAAACCTAGGAACTATATGAACACAATTACAAAACATAATAATATCAATTGTTTATAGATACACTGAGCTAATATAATAACAATGACAATTCTACCTAATTTAATTTACTTATTCAGTGCCATACCAATCACACTACCCAAAAATTATTTCATAGAGCTAGAAAAAAATAATAAAAATCATCTGAAAGGACAAAAGGTCAAGAATATCAAGGGAATTAATGGGGGAAAAATTCAAAGGAAGGTTGCGTAGCCATACCAGATATAAAGCTATAAAGAGGCAATTATCAAAACTATTTGGTACTGGCTAAGAAATAGACTGGTGGATCAGTGGAACAGGTTAGGTACACAAGACACAGAAGTAAATGAATATAGTAATCTATTGTGTGATAAATCCAGACTCTAGCTTCTGGGATAAGAACTCACTATTTGATTAAAAAACTGCTGGGAAAACTGGAAAATAAAAAGGCAAAAACTAGACATAACATTGTATACCAAAATAAGGTCAAAATGGGTACATGATTTAGGTATAAAGGGTGAAACCATAGGCAGATTAAGAGAGGAAAGAATAGTTTACCTGACAGGTCTGAGAAGGGAAGAATTTATGACTGAAGAAGAGATAGAATATTATGAAATACAAGATGCATAATTTTGATTACATTAAATTAAAACGATTTGCACGAATAAAACCAAATGCAACCAAGATTTGAAAGAAAGCAGAAAGCTGGGACATTTTTATAGCCAGTGTTTCTGATAAAGGTCTCATTTCTCAAATATATAGAAAACTGAATCAAATTTATATGAATATGTCATTTCCCACTTGAGAAATGGTCAAAGGATATGAATAGGCATTTTTCAGATGATGAAATGAAAGCTATTGCCTGATCTGGGCAATTTCCTTTTAATATTTCTTGAAATGGGAGGCGGCTAGGTGGCACAGTGGATAAAGCACCGGCCCTGGATTCAGGAGTACCTGAGTTCAAATCCGGCCTCAGACACTTGACACTTACTAGCTGTGTGACCCTGGGCAAGTCACTTAACCCCCATTGCCCCGCAAAAAAAAAAAAAAAATTTCTTGAAATGTGAAACCCAGACTTTTTTGGTCATAGAATTCAGAGAATTGAAGGATTCTTAAATTTTTTTCCCCTTGATTTGTTTTTGAGGGCAGGTTTTTCCTGTGAGAAAGATACCCTTTCAATCTTTTTTCCTTCTTTCCTTCTTTCTTTCTTTCTTCCTTTCTTTCTTTCTTTCTCTTCCTTCCTTCCCTCCCTCCCTCCCTCCTTCCTTCCTTCCTTCCTTCCTTCTTTTTTTTTGCAAGGCAGTGAGGGTTAAGTGATTTGCCCAGGGTCACACAGCTAGTAAGTGCCAAGTGTCTGAGGTCGGATTTGAACTCAGGTCCTCCTGAATCCAGGGCCGGTGCTTTATCCACTGTACTACCTAGCTGCCCTGATACCTTTTATGTTTTAAAAGTTTTCCAACCTTTGGCTTTGTTTTAATATTTCTCATATTATGGAGCTTGATAGAAGTATTATAAAACCATAAAATAAAACTTCATTGGTTTCTATTATTTTAGCCACAGTGAAAAAATGTAATGTTGGCAAGACAGTGTACCACAATTTTGCTAATACAGGATTTGGAGGAAAAATTATATGCCTGAGAAATAATTAACAAAATAAATAAGAAACTATTAACAAGCTAAATATGCAGTTTAAGCAATTGGAGGGCAGCTAGGTGGCGCAGTGGATGGAGCACCGGCCCTGGAGTCAGGAGTACCTGAGTTCAAATCCGACCTCAGACACTTGGCACTTACTAGCTGTGTGACCCTGGGCAAGTCACTTAACCCCCATTGCCTCACTAAAAAACAAACAAACAAACAAAATCAATTGGAAAACCTTTTGGAAGAAGTCTATATGCTAACAAAGCAATGGTTCTCCATAAAATGATATGGACTAGAAGGAAGAACTATAACAAAACCAAAGAGAATCAACTATAAAAGCATCTATCCTATGTCTTACTGCATATTGAACACAAAACAGTCTAAATAGAAGGCATATTAGTGAAGCAAGAGGGAGTCCCATAGGAAGAGGATAGTCCTGGTATTCTGGGTGTAGACAGAAGTGGAGTAGTACCCTTGGAATGCTTCCATAATAGTAGGACTCAGGCCTCAGAAAATGTCCCAGTATCTTGTATGTCACTCAACAGTCAGGTAACCTGAAGCACAGTTCAAGATAAAGCCAGACAATTCTTGTAGAAGGTTGTGCCTCGTCTTAGGCCCCACATTTAGGACTAAATGGGCTACCCACACCTTCATGGACGATGTGTATAGTTTATCCCAAACATAAATTTTGATCTAGAAACTGAATCTGCATATATGAGTAACATGAGTAAACGTTGTGAAATACTTTCAGCTGACAGAAGCCCAAAGGGCAGACCCAGAAGAAAAGAGTAATTTCACAAGTCCAAATCAGTCCTTAGAGAAAGCAGTGCCCTTTCCACAAGGATTATGATAGTACCTGGAAGAAATGAAATAATAGATACAAAATTTAATAGCTATGGAAGTAAGAATAGCAGGTAAAATAATATATAACAAAGTTGTAAACATTATCCAAGTACTCATCTCTGTGAAAATTAGACTACAACAAACCAGAATGACTCAATGAGGTAACAGAAATGTTAAAACAAACTGAAAAGATAGGGGGAAAAAAACAGAAGAAAATGTAAAAAGCATATTACCTGGAAAGGTGATTAAGGAGAGATAATTTAAGGGTCATCAGACTATTTAAAATTGCCAACCGCCCCAACTCCCAAATACCCAATAACTTTGGATCTATATTTCAAGAAATAAATTAGAACTACCCATATCTCTTAAAACCTTAGGGCAAAGTCAGACTAGAAGGAGAATCTACTAATTACTTCTTCAAAGAAACAGCAGAATTTAAACTCTGGATAACATCATGGCCAAAATTCAGGGTTTAAACCAAAACATTTTACAAGTTGGCAAAATGAAAGAGTTCTTGTACAAAGGACCTATGTTTGGGATTATGCAAGTTTTTTCTAGCTGCCAGTGTAAGGGAGAGAAGAGCATAACTTATATGGCATAAGGGATTGTATTGGTAAGGAAAAAGGAGGGAGCTCATCTCACATCATAGGTATACGTGAGATAAAGATTATTTTTCCCTCACTTTTTTATTTAGCATTTTATTTTCCCCCAATTACATGTAAAAATAATTTTTAACATCCATTTTTAAAACTTTTATGTTCCAAATTCTCTCTCTCCCCACAACCCCTGCTTTGAGAAGGCAAGCAATTCAATATAAGTTAAAAATGTGTAGTCTTGCAAAACATTTCCATATTAGTCATGAAAGAAAACAGACAAAAAACTGAAGAAAAATAAAGTAAAAAAAATAGGCTTCAATCTGTATTCAGACACCATCACTTCTTTCTCTGGGGACAGAGCATTTTCCATCATAAATCCTTCAGAGTTATGTTAAATAATTTTATTGTTGAGAATAGTTAAGTCATTCACACCTGATCATCTTACAATATTGCTGTTTGTACACAGTACATTTCACTTTGTATTAGCACATGTCAGTCTTTCCATGTTTTTCTGAGAGCATCTTGCTCATCATTTCTTATAGCAGAATAGGATTCCATCATAATCATATACTACAGATGTTTAGCCATTCCCTAATTATTGGGTATCCCTTCAATTTCCAATTCTTTGCCACCAGAAAAGAGCTGCTATAAATGTGTGTGTGTGTGTGTGTGTGTGTGTGTGTGTATATTTTTTTTTTCAGTGTGACTTGCCTAGGGTCACACAGCTAGTCAGTGTCAAGTGTCTGAATCTGGATTGGAACTCAGGTCTGTCTGAATCTAGGACTGCTACTTTATCCATTGCACCACCTAGCTGCCCCTGCTATAAATATTTTTTGTACATATAGGTCCTTTTCCTTTTCCTTTTTTGTTTTTGTTTTTGTTTTTTGTCTTTTCCAATATAGACCTAGTAGTGCTATTGGTAGGTCAAAGAATATGCATGGTTTTATAGCCCTTTGGGCATAGTACCAAATTGCTCTGTAGAATGGTTGAATCAGTTTACAAGGCTATCAACGGTCCATTAATGTCTCATTTTCCCCATATCTCCTACAGTATTTGTCATTTACTGTGCTCTTCTATTATCCAATCGAGTAGGTATGAGGTACTACCCCAGAATTATTTTGACTTGCATCTTTCCAATCAATATTGAGTTAGAACATTTTTTTTCCATATGGCTATAAATAGCTTCGATTATTTCATCTGAAAACTGTTCATATCCTTTGATTATTAATTAGGGAATGGCTCTTATTTTAATAAATTTGACTCCTTTCTCTGTATGTTTGAGAAATGAGGCCTTTATCAGAGAAACTTGCTCCAAAATTTTTTTTCACAGTTACTATTGCTAACTGTATTTCCCTCCATCCTATTCCCTTCCCACACTCTTTATTCTCTTCTCTTTCCTTTTGCCCTCTTCCTCCTCAAAAGTGTTTTGCTTCTGACTGCACCCTCTCCCAATCTTCCCTCCCTTCTGTCATCCCCCCTACTATTCCTGCAGGGGAAGATAGATTTGATTTTTTTAAAATAGTATTTTATTTTTTCCAATTGCATGTAAATATAGTTTTCTATATTCATTTTTTTTTGTTAAGGCAATTGGGGTTAAGTGACTTGCCCAGGGTCACACAGCTAGTAAGTATCAAGTGTCTGAGGTTGGATTTGAACTCAGGTCCTCCTGAATCCAGGGCCATTGCTTTATTTATTTTTCCACTGGTGCCCCTCAACATTCATTTTTGTAAGATTTTGAGTTCCAAGTTTTTCTCCCACCTTCCCTTCCCGCCTAAAGCCAGCAAACAATCTGATAGAGGTTATACATTACAGTTATGTTAAACATATTTCCACATTAGTCATGTTATGAGAGAAGAATCAGAACAAAAGGAAAAAAATACAGGAAAGAAGAAAGAAAGAAGAAAAGAAGAAACAACAACAGCAAAGTCCAACAAAAGTGAAAATAGTATCCTTCAATCTGCATTCAGATTTTTTTCTGGGTGTGGAGAGCATTTTCTATCATGAGTCTTTTGGCATTGTCTTGGATCATTATATTGCTGAGAAGATGTAAGTCTATCACAGTTGATCATCACACAATATTATTGATACCGTGTACAATGTTCTCTTGGTTCTGCCCATTTCACTCAGCATCACTCTTTTATCATTTGACCTAGTCTGTTTTTTAAGGTGTTATTTTCTTCAGTATTTTTGTTTCTCCTTTACCAAGCTGTTACTTTTTTCATGATTTTCTTGCATCATTCTCTTTTCTCTTCACATTTTTCCTCTATCTCTATTACTTTATTTTCAAAGTCCTTTTTGAGCCCTTCCATGGCCTGAGACCAATTCCTATTTTTCTTGAAGGCTTTGGATGTAGGAGCTTTGATAACTTTTGAGGGTTTGTTTTGATCTTCATTGTTACCATAGTAACATAATAGCTGCTGCTGCTGATTAATTGGCTACAAAGGTCTGCTTCTGGTTTGCTGGGGCAGAGTCTGCATTGGTGCAGTCTGTGCTGGACTGCACTCCCCTCTCACCCTGGTACAAGAGATCCTTCCTGATGACCTTCTAAATTGTCTTTGGCTAGGAAGGTATTTTCCTTGGCTTTTTGTGGGTTCTGCTACTCTAGGAATTGTTTTATGGCATTATTCGAAGGTATTTGGAGGAGTTTTGGTGAGGGTTCAGAGTAGTCACTGCCTTTCCTCTGCCATCCTGGCTCTGCCCCTAATAAAGATTATTATTACATGAAATAGAGAATGAGCGACCTCGAGATGGACAAATCAAGGTTGAACATACTCATGCACATGTATAAAGGGTGTGTGTGTTGAAATACATTAAACTCAACTAGACAATGGGTATGGCCAGGGAAAAGAAAATAGTATTTAAGTGGGAGGGCAGGATAGGTGAGGAAATACACATAAGCAACACTTCAGTATTTGAAAGTGGAACATGGGGGCAGCTAGGTGGCACAGTGGATAAAGCACCGGCCCTGGATTCAGGAGGACCTGAGTTCAAATCCAGCCTCAGACACTTGACACT
Organism: Dromiciops gliroides; assembly: GCF_019393635.1. Taxonomy (NCBI): domain Eukaryota; kingdom Metazoa; phylum Chordata; class Mammalia; order Microbiotheria; family Microbiotheriidae; genus Dromiciops; species Dromiciops gliroides. Next base: position 80,863,867 of record NC_057867.1, on the reverse strand, counting down.
TACTAGCTGTGCGACCCTGGGCAAGTCACTTAACCCTCATTGCCCTACCAAAAAAAAGAAAGAAAAAAAGAGTGGAACATAAAGGGAAGACTTAAAGAAAAGAAAGATTAAAAACTGTCAAGGAGAAGAATTAGGGGCAAAAACAGGTTGTTAGGTAATCTTCATCTGTAGCATTTTGTTTTTTTCAATGAGGTATATGAGGTAAAGAGAAGAAAAAAATATAAGATAGTAAGATGGAAAGGGATGTACAATTAACAGTCATATCTGTGAATACAAATAGAGTGAACTATCACTATAATGGAAGAGGGTAGCACAGTGCCTTAGAAAGCAGACTCCAAAAGAATATTGCTTATAAGAAACACATATGAAAGATAAAGACTACCACAGAGTTAAAATAAGGAGCTTGATTAAAATTTGTTTTGCTTTTGCTGAATCCAGAAGTGCATAGGTAGCAGTCTTGACCTTAGACAAGGCAGAAGTATTTATTATGTTTGATAAATTCAGAGATTATAGTTTGTGTTTGACAAAAACATCAGGGAAAACTGGACAGTCAGCAGTCTTGCAAAAATCAGGTTTAGATTAATGACCTTATAGCAATATAATTGTAAATCGATACTAGGTTGGAGGGAAAAGGAAGAAATCACCTTCCAAATCTATGGGTAAGAGAAGAAATAATAAAGAGGATTTTACAGGATAAAATGCACAATTGTATTTATATAAAATTTAAGTTTCTGTACAGTCATATCTGATGTAGCAATCTAATGTTTCTGGTAACGAGGGGAAAATTGCTGCAAAAAATTTCTCTTCTCAGTGCGTACCTAGATTTTGTAGGAAACTACTGTAGTGAACAACACTCTGGTGTTATACTTGGTCAGAAAGACCTAGTCTAGCCTTAGGCACTTACTAGTCTTGTGACACTGGGTAAGTCACAATCCTTCTCAGCCCTAATTTCCTCATTTCTCAAATGAGAATAATACTACTGCAGAATCTATCTTCTAGGATTGTTGTGACAATGAGGTAATATTTATACTTTGCACATTTAAAATCTATTGTTTTTATATTAATTATAATAATTGTAATTGATTCAATTTTGATAGAAACGTGCATTAGTCCAAGCCATTCTGGAAAGCAATTTAGAACGATGCCCATGTGTACAAATCCAGTAAAAAAGCATTTATTAAGCATAGTATTGGAATTTAAAGTAAGAACAAAAATAAATGTAGTCCTCACCCTCCAGGACCTTACATTCTTATGAAGGACTTTGAAGGGCATGATGGTAAAATTTGGATAGTGAAATGTGGCTCTTCAGAGCCCTTACTTAAGATGGAGGTCCCAGGAGGAATTCACCAAAGGGGAAAGGATGGATCAGAGATGGGGGGAAAAGGCACCTAAAACACAATAGCAAAGTCTTGAAAGTACATACCATTTGACCCAGTTGTTTGATGATGAAAGAGGGAAATTACCTATATGTACAGAAAATCTTTATAGTACGTTTTTGTGTGGTTGCCAACAAATTGGAAACTAATGGGTGTCCTTTTATTGGAAATTGGCTGAAAGAGTTGTGTTTTTGTTTGTTTTTCATTCTCAAAGAGGAGGGTGATGTCTTGACTTGCAAGTGAACAGGATTTAAGTACAAAGTCATCATGTAGAGTCATCTGAGTCCATTGTCAAGACATAGGTCAGGATGACTGGAGATGACCCCAGACGCAGTGGGAGACCTTTCCCTTTTTAAGCTAAGGTTTTTTCCCAGGTCTCGGTTTGTCTGAGGCAACACCCATTAAGTGATTTAAAGTTAGGTAAGAAATGAGGGAAAAGATGGCCTAGTTTGCCTACTCAAAAAAAAATCAAACTAGGAGGGGAAGACCTTCAGGCTTTCTGACCAGAACAGAAACAATTGCTATTTACATTCACTTTGAGCCATCAAACCCCCAAAAATTACCAAGTGAGGCTTGGGTTGGGACCTATTTTTGGCCAGTCAGTCAGAGCCAGAATGATTTGGGTTTAAGGCTTGCTCAAGTAGCTCTATTTGAATTCTAATGAGCTTTATCAAAGCCTATTTTTTCAGAGATCTATTTCAGCAAATCATAAATGAGAATACATGGGACGATAGAGTTAATTGTTCCAGTTTTATTATATCATAAGAAATGAACGGTTTCAGAGGAAACTAGGAAGACCTCAAACCCATGCAGAGTTAAGTGAAAAGATAATATTGATAACATTGTGGGGGGGAAGCTTTCAAATATTTTAGCATTCATTAAGGGCTAAGTTTATTATTTATTTATTTATTTATTTTTGTCTGTTTGCAGGGCAATGGGGGTTAAGTGACTTGCCCAGGGTCACACAGCTAGTAAGTGTCAAGTGTCTGAGGTCGGATTTGAACTCAGGTCCTCCTGAATCCAGGGCCGGTGCTCTATCCACTGCACCACCTAGCTGCCCCAAGGGCTAAGTTTAAAAGAAGGTGTTGAAAATTAAATATAATTTTTATCTGCCTGTCTCCTATAAAAATAATAAACCGATCAGAGACATGTCTCCTACGGGATGAACCAGATCAGAGACAGACAAGAAAAACATAATACCAATTTATTTAGTCCCAAGAAGAAATATAACATGATCATGCTGGAGACCCCCTCCTAAGGAAGCTCAAAGACTCCCTCTTTCTAAGAGTTTTTAAGGTTTCTTTGTTCACTGGTTACAGAGTAATTTCATTAGCATGATACCAATCAGCCTAAAGCAAATACTGTAACAGGTAGCTTAAAGACACAGGTAGGGTTTACCAAGGAAAAGGATGGCTACATATTTGCTAAGGAGAACAGTAAGATCTGTTTACTCTATTGGGGAAAGAAGATAGTGAATGGGGACTTATTAGTTGAAGTGTAGTCAAAAGGGGCTTTTCCAGGGTCTCATAAAATCCATTTGGATAATAAGGAAGCTCTATCAAATCCAAGTGATCCATACATTCATATTTTTTTTTTTGGAGGGGCAATGAAGGTTAAGTCATTTGCCCAGGGTCACACAGCTAGTAACTGTCAAGTGTCTGAGTCCGGATTTGAACTCAGGTCCTCCTGAATCCAAGGCCAGTGCTTTATCCACTGCGCCACCTAGCTGCCCCTATACATTCATATTAACAAAAGAAAAATGAGGGCAGCTAGGTGGCACAGTAGATAAACCACCGGCCCTGGATTCAGGAGAACCTGAGTTCAAATCTGGCCTCAGACACTTATTAGCTATGTGACCCTGGGCAAGTCACCTAACCCTCATTGCCCCACCCAAAAACAAACAAGAAAACAACAAAAAAAATGAAATCACACTTACCTCCTGCCAGAAAATTAAAAACCTTAAAATGCAGAGAGGTACGGTTTTGGGTATGGGTAATGTGGGAGTTTGTTTTGCTGGACTATGCAACATGTTTTGAGGGCTTTATTTTATAATTATTTATTCCTCAATGAAATTCGGGTGTAATAGGAGAGATGTTTTAATAAAAATGCTTTTTAAGTGAAACAATATTAAAATATTTACAAATAAAAAATAAGATAATAGGTACGTGCATTATTAATATAATTTAACAGAGTACTAGAAATGCTTTAGCTAAAAGAATAATGTAAGGGAAATTAAAGGTTGCATCCTGTAGTTCATAGTTCTTTTGTTGTTGTGTCTTTTTTGCCCAAACCTCATAATAATTTGTGAAATAATCCTTTATGATTTGTGTCCATGTGAATTACCAGAAGTTGATGGAAGCCATCAGTCTGACCAGTCTTAACTACATTTTCTGCCATGTTAAATATATGATAGGAGAAAATGGTGACCTCCTTTCATAATTTTTGGGTTACAAAAATGACTGAACAACAACAGAGAGAGAGAGAGAGTGTGTGTGTGTGTGTGTGTGTGTGTGTGTGTGTGTGTGTGTGTATTCTCTACTGGTATGCATTTTAAGATTACTTAATATTTTATTATGATACTCAGTTTCATAGGCATCTTTATTCCCCATCAGGTCAGCAAAAATCATAGAGGTAGAGGATAATCAAAAAAGTTATAAACAGAAGAAGAAAAGGAAATACATTCAATTACAGGAGGATTCATCCAGTGAAAATAATATGGTACACATTTCTTTTCTTTAGTAATAGATTATTCTTTCTGTAGCATTGTGTGTATGTTACCAATTTTAAAATAAGTACTTTTTAAAAAAATTTTTTGTAGTTTAAACTAAAAACATTAATTTCTATAGATGATATAAGTATCATCTAAGATACATGCATGTATTCATTCTCTTTCATGACATAAGATAATACAGCTAGATATATTTCAGTACTTTTCAACTAGAATGTAGATTATCTTTAATTGTTATAGTTAGTCATATATCCTGTAAACATTTGATATTCCTAAATATGTATTCCTGAAGCCATGCTAAAGTTGATTTGACTTTTCACAATGCCTTCATTATATGAAATTTCACCATCCTAGGATTCATGCTAAATTTGTTTTCTACTTCATTTGTTCATTTGTAGCATAATATTATAAAATGCTTTTGAAGTATAAGCTTAGGTAGTTGAATCTTGACGGTTTTTATAAATTTTACATAGAATTATTGATTTTATTATGAAATGCTTATCAGTTTTTATTGTTCAGTCACTTTTCAGTTGTGTCTGACTCTTTATGATTCCATTTGCGGCTTTCTTGGCAAAGATACTGGTGTGTTTTGCCATTTCCTTCTCCAGCTCATTTTATAGATGAGATAACTCAGGCAAACAGGGTTAGGCAACTTTCCCAGTGTCACACAGATAGTAATAGTAAGTGTCTGAAGCTAGATTTGAACTCAAGAAGATGAGTCTTCTTGACTCTGGGCCCAGCACTCTTATCTACTGCACCAACCAGCTGCCCGTAAATGTTTATTAGATGCCCATTAATGTTTGAATTTGCTACGAATTTGTCTTTTAATATTTTCTAAAACATAGCACTCAGAATAACATATAGTTGTTCACTACCATGTACTTTTGTGCAACTATTCTTAAATTAATTGTGTATTAGAGGGAAAGAATTAAAAGGAACTTCTGTAGTCTTAAAATCTTGCTTTTAATCTATATGCATTTAATAGTAATTTCTTCTTAGCCCTTTTATATTTCTGTAGTATTTGTATATGATTTCCTTATTTTGGTTTTGATTAGCTGAAGAGAAAGCATCTTATTTATAATATATTGCCAGTGGACCACAGAAGTATCCCCACTTAATATGAATTAGTGTTTCATTTTTGTTTGTATTGGATTGTAGGTTTTTTTCTGTATTTAGAGATTACTTCAAATTATTATAGAGTGATTCTGAAAATGGTGAATCAAAGTCACCAGGAAAAGGTAGAAAGAAAATATCCTTAAAGATTATAAGTTTCGAAGAGAACCACAAAAAGCACTTAAAGAAAAAGAGAGGAGGAGAAAAAGCCTTACTAAAAGAGAGCCTGGTGTAGGTTTTGAAATAAAAACTGATCTAGTTGGCAAGCTTGGATGCCTCCCAAAAGGCATGAATGATAGGCTCATGACAATGTGGTTGCCACTTGCAGGGAAGCGCCCATGCTCTCACCACGATGGGCCCTGATAAGGTCAAAGAGAAATGTTATGAAATCCTGGAGACCCTCATCATCAATGTCCCCAAAGAGGACAAGCTTATAATTCTGGGTGAATTTAATACAAAAGTAGCCACAGACTACCAGACATTGGCAGAGAATCCTTGAGAGAAATGGTGTTTGAAATAGGAAAAGCAGTAGTCACTTACTACTGAAGATTCGTGCATCTCATGACCTCATCACCAACCCTGTATTCCATTTACCTGAATGCAATAAAACTTTGTGGTTGCACCTTTGCAGCAAACATTGACATTTAATAGACTGTCATTGCAAGAAAAGACAGTATGTGAGAATGAGGAAGGTAAAGTGTGCCATAGAGTGTTGAACTTATCATAGACTTACCCTTTCCAAGCTAAATATTCCCTTCAACAAAAGCAGTGGCCCCAAAGCAAGATTACTACCAGAGGACTTAATGGCACAGATTAGAATACTTCTCTGAGTGGGAACAGTTCCTTGCAAACTTGGAGGGAAAGTTGAGCCAACACACACACAGTTGGCAGCAGTGGAACAGAAAAGGAGCAGGTAGCTTTCAGAGATTCGGTGTACTCATCTAGGTCAGAACACTCACAAAACTCAAGACTGCTTTGACAAAAATGATGGTAAATTTAGAAGCTGCTAAATGAAAAATGAAAACTTCACAGGGATTACCAGCAGGATAGTTCATCTGCTTCTAAGAAAGAAGGCAGCATTTAAGTCCATCAAAAATAAAGTATATAGCAAAACTCACAGAAGAATGTGCTGAAATCATCTTCTAACCAAGAACGGCTTGGAAGGTCAGAAGGAGGGAGCTGCTGTGCTGATACAGGAGTCAGGCCCAACCCCACAGTCGCCCTGACACAGATCCAGTCCCAGGAAGGCCTCACCAGAGAAGCAGACCCTCAGAGCCTCTGAATCAGCTGAAACACCAGGGTCATCTGGAACTAAGCTCACATTCTGGTGAGAGGGCTGAGCCCCGGGCAGGGGAGAGACTACAGGGGTCTATGCTGATGCTGAGGCAGAACTTGGGTTTTTCACCCCGGCTGAGAACCAGGAGGTAGGCTCGAGTAGCAGGGGCCCAGGTTGGGGAGGGGCACAGGCTCGTCGGAGCTAACAACCACAACACACAAAACTGGAAGATTAGCAAGTTGGTTTGGGGTCATCTACAGACCAGGGAACAGGCCAGGCAAGTGAATAACCTGATCCTTCTTAAATCATACCACCTGGGACTTCTTAAGCTTGGGATACTGCGGCCTGGAAACAGTGCCCCACTTTAAGGAGCTAGAAGTCAAGTAAAAGAAAGGCAAGATGAGAAGACAGAGAAAGGAGAGGACCATAGAAAGTTTCTTCAGTGACAGGGAAGACCAAGGGGCACCCTCAGAGGAAGATGTCAACATCAGGGCCCCTATATCTAAAGCTTCCAAGAAAAATAGGAATTGGTCTCAGGCCATGGAGGTGCTCAAAAAGGACTTTGAAGATAAAGTTAGAGAGGTAGAGGAAAAACTTGAAAGAGAAATGAGGGTGATGCAGGAAAGACATGAGAAGAAAGTCAGCAGCTTGAAAAGTCAAATGGAAAAGAAGGTACAAAAGCTCTCTGATGAAAATAATTGCCTAAGAATTAGGATTGAACAAATGGAAGCCAGTGACTTTATGAGAAACCAAGACACAATAAAGCAAATCCAAATGAATAAAAAAAATAGAGGGCAATGTGAAATACCTTCTGGGAAAAACTGCTGACCTGGAAAATAGGTCCAGGAGAGATAATTTGAAAATTATTGGTCTGCCTGAAAACCATGATCAAGGAAAGAGCTTAGACACCATCTTCTGAGATATTCTCAGGGAAAATTGCCCTGAAATGCTAGAAGAAGAAGCTAAAATAGAAATTGAAAGAATCCACCGATCACCTCCAGAAAGAGATCCCAAAAGTAAAACTCCTAGGAATATTATAGCCAAATTCCAGAGCTCTCAGGTCAAGGAGAAAATATTGCAAGCTGCCAAAAAGAAAGATTTCAAGTACTGTGGAGCCCCAGTCAGGATAGCACAAGATCTAGCAGCTTCTACATTAAAGAACCGAAGGGCATGGAATATGATATTCCAGGGGGCAAAGAAAATGGGATTATAACCAAGAATCACCTACCCAGCAAAACTCAGTATAATCTTTCAGCAGAAAAAATGGAACTTTAATGAAAAAGAAGACTTTCAGATATTTGTGGTGAAAAGACCTGAACTGAATGGCAAATTGGACTTTCAAATATAAGACCCTAGAGAACCATAAAAAATCGGAGCTGGGGGACATACCTGGGGTCGTACAGTGGGCGACTGTCTTGTGTCTGAGGATGGGTTTTGGCTGGGATCCCCCTGGGTCTAGGGGTGATGCTTTGACCACTGTGTCACCTACCTAGGTGATGACATCTTTAGGGTTAAATTGAGGGGTGAAGGGAATTCACTGGGGTAGGGGGAAGGGCAGAGGTGAAATCCTACATGAAAGAAACAGGAAAAGGCTTATGGAGTGGGGGAAGAGATGGGAGAGGAGCAGGGCAGTAAATGAATTTTACACTCATCAGAAAAAGCTCAAAGGCCTTAAACTCATCAGAGCTGTCTCAAGGAGGCACTAACACACACACACCCAACTGGGTGGAATAATGTATTTAATCTGGGCAGTAAATGAGCCTGACACTCATCAGAATTGGCTCAAAGACCTCAATCTCATTAGAATTGGCTCAAGGTTCATGGAAAGGGGAAAGGGACCCACATGTACAAAAATATTTATAGCTGCTCTTTACATGGTGGCAAGGAATTGGAAGTTGAGGGGGTACCCATCAATTGGGGAATGGCTGGACAAGTTGTGGTATAGGAATACAATGGAATACTATTGTGCTGTAAGAAACGATGAGCAGGAGGAGTTCAGAGAAACCTGGAGGGTCTTACGTGAGCTGATGATGAGTGAGATGAGCAGAACTAGAAGAACATTGTACATAGTATCATCAACATTGAGTGTTGATCTACTGTGATGGACTAGATTCTTCTCACCAATGCAATGGCACAGAAGAGTTCCAGGGAACTTGTGATGGAAGAGGATCTTCAAATCCAAGAAAAAAAAAGAACTGTGGAGTATAGATGCTGATTGAACCATACTATTTCTTTTGTATTTGATGCTGTTATTTTTTTCTATTTTGAGGTTTTTCATCATTGCTCTGATTTTTTCTCTTATAGCATAACTAACGCAGAAGTATGTTTAACGTTATTATGTGTATATATATATATATATAACCTATATCAGATTACCTGCTGTTGAGGGGAGGGAGGGAGAAAAATCTGAAATTGTAAAGCTTGTATAAACAAAAGTTGAGAACTATCTTTACATGTAATGGAAAAAAAATAAAATACTTTATTAATTAAAAAAAAAGAATTGGCTCAAGGAGGGAATAATGTACACACTGAATTGGGTGGAGTAATCTCTCTAACCCTGCAGGAAAATAGGAGGGGAAGGGGATAAAGAGAGAGGGGCAAAAGAAGGAAGGGCAGAGTGGGGGAGGGGACAGACAGAAGCAAATCCCTTTATCCCCTTTGAAGAGTGATAGGATGAAAGAAGATGGATAATAGAATAAATATCATGAAGAAGGGAATAGGATGGAAGGGAATCGGTTAACAATAGTAATTATGAAAAAGAAAAGGGGGAAAATTGTACAAAAATATTTATAGCAACTCTTGATGGAGGCTAAGAATTGAGAATCAAGGGAATGTCCATCAATTGAGGAATGATGGAAAAAGCTGTGCTATATCATTGTAGTGGAATGGTCTTGTGCTACAGGAAATGACAAACCTGGAAAGACTAATGAACATCAATGTATAGGGAAGTGAGCAGAGCTGGGAGGACATTGTGCATAGTGACAGCAGTATTGTTCAGTGAGCAATTGTGAATGACTTAACTACTCTCAGCAATGCAATGATTCAAGATGATCTCAAGGAACTAATGAGGAAGCTTACTATGCACCCCCATAGAAAGAACTGATAAAAAGAACATTTGTGGATTGTACGTATATAACCTAGTTGCAATCTTGTGGAGGGGGGGAGGAAAGGGGGGAAGAAAAGGGATGGAGGGAGGGAGAAAAATTTGGAACTCTAAATCTTATGAAAATGAATATTGAAAACTACCCTTACATGTAACTGCAAAAAATAAAATAGATGTTTGTTGCTTAAAAAAAACACTAAAAAAAATAAAAATTAAAGTATAAGCAAAGCTTAGAGATATGCAAAATTTTTGCTAGGGAGGAAGACATATGAGGTTCACTTTTATGCTGATAGTAACAATCCAAAGGGCTATGATTTACTGAAGGCTATTTTTGGGCCAAAGATCTATGATGCATCTCAAGTACTCAGTGCTGATGGAGCCACGTTGATTAATGATAAGGACATGATCCTGGAGAGAGGGGCTGAACACTTTCATAGTGTTTTCAACAGATTGTCATCAGTCAGTGCTGAAGTCATTGACCATTTTTCTCAGGTTGAAGTCAATCCCTCTCTAGCCATATTTCCAACTGAAGAAGAGGTTTTGAATGCCATTAGACTCCTCTCCTGTGGCAAACCACCTGGTGCTGATGCTATTCCAGCTGAGATTTATAAGGTGAGAGGTCTATTGCTCATACAAAAGCTGACTGAAATTTTCTGGGTTATATAGCAAAAGGAGGTTCTCCCTAAGAAGTCAAGGATGCATCCATTGTCCACCTCAATAAAGGTAAAGGAAATAGATTCTCTTGTGACAATCATGGTGGAGGGGTGATCTCCCTCTTAGTCATTGCTGGTAAGATTCCTCCTTAATAGGCTGATTCTTCACCTGGAAGATGGTCATCTACCTGAGAGCCAATGTGGCTTCAGAAAAGGCTGTGGAATTGTCGGTATGATATTTGCTGTCCCACAACTCCAGGAGAAATGCCAGGAACAGAACAGAAGTCTGTACACAACATTGGCCTTTGATACTATTAAGCATAGGACTTGTGGAAAATTATGTCACAGCTTGGTTGCCTGGAGAAGTTCAATGGTACCGTATGGCAAGCTTGCCTGGATTCTAGATGATGGATGATGTTCTTTCACTTTCCCAGTCACTAGTGGAGTGAAGCAGGGCTGTATGCTTGCTCCCATGCTTTTTCGCATGATGTTTTCAGCGGTGTCGTCAAATGCCTTCACTGAGGCTGAACACAGCATGAAGGTCAGCTATTTCACTGATGATAAATTATTTAACTTGAAAAGGTTACAAGTTAAGACTAAAGTGGAGGGAGAGTTGGTGCGTGATTTTTTGCTTACAGGTGATTGTGTTCTCTGTATAGTCCCTGAAGCAGAGATGGAACAAAGTATGGATCAATTCTCTGCTGCTTATGATAATTTTGGCCTAATAACACCAAGAAAACACGGGTTCTCCACTATCCAGCAACATACTATCCATACTTGGAACCATCAGTTACAGCAAATAGAGGTTTGGAATACTGTGGATATGTTCACTTCCTTTGGCAGTATACTTTCCAGGGATGTCCACATAGATGATAATGTTGATGTACACATTGCTAGAGCTAGCTTAGTGTTTGGAAGGCTGCCTACCAAATGGAACGTCTCCAGAGCCACTGTGATGACCTCATTGTTGTATGCTTGTGAAACCTGGACAGTCTACCAGTGCTATGCCAGGAAACTGAATCGCTTCCATTTGAATTGTCTTAGGAAGATTCAGAAGGTCACCTGGCAGGATAAGGTACCAGACACTGAAGCCCTTTATCAAACTCTCCTGCAGAGAATGCAACTCCAATGGGCTGGCCAAGTTGTTTGAATGCCAAACTTATGCTTGCCTAAAAGACTACTTTACAGAGAATTCGTGCAAAGAAGGTGCTCACGTGATGGTCATAAGAAGTGATAGAGGGGGCAACTAGATGGCGCAGTGGATAGAGCACCGGCCCTGGAGTCAGGAGTACCTGAGTTCAAATCTGGCTTTAGACACTTAACACTTACTAGCTGTGTGGCCCTGGGCAAGTCACTTAACCCCAATTGCCTCACTAAAAAAAAAAAGTGACAGAAGGACACTCTCAAGGTCTCTCTGAAGAACTTTGGAATTGATTGCATAACATGGGAGACACTGACACAGGACTGCCTAGCCTGGCATGCCCTCATCAGGAAAGCACGATTGAAGTAGCTCAAAAGAAATGGGATACAAGCAAATTTAGAGAATCCACACCAAATGTTCACATGGACTATTTGTGCCTGGCCTGTGGTAGAGCATTTTGACCTCATATTGGCCTGATCAGCCGTAGTTGGACACAGTTACCTTCACTCTAACATAGTGTCATTTTGGTTCTCTGAGAAGGAAGGACAACCGACCAACCATTTCCTCTAGGTATTCATTCTAGGTAGTCCCTATTGGAAATCCGTATTTTCCATTGAATATTTTTTGCAGTCATTATGAAAAATTTGCTTATTTGTTTGGGGGGCATCTATGGTTTTTATGCAAATACATTTGCACTTACATATACCTAAGCATTTCAGCTGATAAAAGCTTTCTTTGATTTCCCCATATCTCTTGGTTCCTATATTAGCTTTGTACCATTGGCAGCTTATGCCTTCTGTACTTTTGATTGGGGTGGTTGACCCTACTTAGTCTCACCTTTTGTCCCTGAGTCCTTGGGGTTTTCTTGGTTATTTCACTCTCTGAATCTTTTGAGGGTCAGAGTAATAGATTTTTAAGTTTTTCTAGCATCTCAGTATAGATCATTAAGGAACTTAGCACCCCTTGAACCTGAATTCAAATAGAGAATTAGACTCTTACTAGGTGAGTGACCCTTAGAAAGTTACTTAATCTCTTTTTGCCCTGGTTTCTTCAATAGTAAAGTCTGCTCACAGGGTTGTGAGGATCAAATGAGATAATATAGAGTGCTTTAGGTCTATCACGTAGTAAGCACTATATAAATGTTAGCGGTTTGTTCTATGCCTGGTGCTGCTACAGAAAACCTTTCCTGACCCTTCTTAATTCTAGGGCTTTTCCCCTTTGAATAACTTCCTGTTTATCTTGTACATTTTCGGTTTGTATAATTTTGTTTACTTATTATCTTCTCCATTAGATTGAGAACTCCTTAAGGGCAGGAACTGTTTTTTGCCTCTTTGTAGACCTAGCACAGTGCCCTCCACATAGTGGACTCATAATAAATGTTTGTGGACCATCTGACAAACTGACCATCTTACAGTTTTCTAAAAAGACAAAGCCATGTAGACTCCCTGTGGAAAACAACCCCTGTGGAAAAGGAGCCTAGCAATGTTGTAGGTACCACAGTGATGGTTACTAAAGGCCACCCAGTCCAAAATCTCTCAATTTTATAGATAAGAAAATTGAAGACAGAGAACCGTTCGGGGAACCAGAATTTGGTATGGCTTCGTGAGAAATTTTGAGTACAGATAGTATAGTATGTAAAAAACAAGGTAATAGAAAATTTTAAAATATGTATGGTGAAAATGAGGTCAGAAGGGACCATTTGTTGAATAGTGAAAAGAGAATGATTTTCCATTGAAATGTCAGGTTTTTTTTTTTCAGTAGCGTAGAAAGTATGAGCATATTTCTTTTTTTTTCTTTTTTTTTTTTTTAGTGAGGCAATTGGGGTTAAGTGACTTGCCCAGGGTTACACAGCTAGTAAGTATAAGTGTCTGAGGCCGGATTTGAACTCAGGTACTCCTGACTCCAGGGCCGGTGCTCTATCCACTGTGCTACCTAGCTGCCCCGAGCATATTTCTTAAAAAGGAATATGGGAAAACCAATGACTGATTATATTTAAGAGATTTTAAGTTTGAGAGTTAGGCTATTTGACAGTTTGGAATATAGCAGAATGACTATTATAAGGAAATAACTTATTTTCATTTGATTATTTTACAGAAGAAAGATTGCACAGCATTAACAAAGGTTTTACCACCAAAATATGAGTATGTATTAGCAGTTCGAATGACTTCTCTTCAGTGCAAGCTTTACCAGTGCTATTTGGATCACATAACAGGTATAGAAAACCAATTTTGATTATTTTGAATGATTATTCTTTCATGTTAATTTTTAAGGGTTTATTTGTTCCTCATATAAAATTGTTATTCTGAAAATTTGGTCTTATCTCACACCTTCATCATAAGTTGTTTTAAGACTACTGCCAGTTCAGAATGAAGCACTCTCCCAGCAACAAAAATGTGACCTTTTTTTATAGTCACAAACCATTCTGAAATGACTGTATCTTCTAGCAATAATAAGCTGCAAAATATAAGTACAACTTTTAAGAAATGTATTATAAGGGATTTGATAAGAGTTTTGTATGAAACTTTTGGAAAGAAAGATAAACTAGGAAACACTTGTTAGGCAGAGTATTTCCTCCCCCCCACACCCTTAATAGTATTTTATTTTATTTCTTCTAGTTACATATAGAGATAGTTTTCAACATTCATTTTTGTAAGATTTTGAGTTTCAAATTTTTCTCCCTCTCTTCCTTCCCTACCCCCTCCCCAAGACAGCAGGCAATCTGATATAGATTATATATGTACAATCACATTAAACTTGTTTCCACATTAGTCATGTTGTGAAAGAAGAATCAGAATAAAAGGGAAAACCCTCAAGAAAGAAAAAAAACAAGAATAAATAAAAACAGTATGGTTCAATCAGCATTCAGATTCCACAGTTCTTTTTTCTGGATACAGACAGCATTTCCCATCATGAATCCTTTAGAAGTGTCTTGGATCATTGTATTGCTGAGAAAAACAAAATCTTTCTTTTTTTTATAGTGAGGCAATTGGGGTTAAGTGACTTGCCCAGGGTCACACAGCTAGTAAGTGTTAAGTGTCTGAGGCCGGATTTGAACTCAGGTACTCCTGACTCCAGGGCCGGTGCTCTATCCACTGCTCCATCTAGCTGCCCCAAAACAAAGTCTTTCACAGCTGATTATCACACAGTGTTGGCGTTACTGTGTACAGTGTTTTCTTGGTTCTGTTTACTTCACTCATCATCAGTTCACTTAAGCCTTTGAGTGTTTCCTTTTTTAAAAAAAAATATTTATTTTACTCCTTACTTAAGAAATAAAACAAGCATTTCCATAACAAAAGTGGGAAAGAAAAACAGAGGATTGCACATGGAATTGCAGATCCATCATGGACAACTTGCTATTCCTTTCAAATGTTATCATGCAATTTCCTCCCCCCCCCCTTCTCCCTGCCCCCAAACTTCAAGATGGCTACCATTAGACACAAATCAATTCTTTTTTCTGGATGTGAATGACATCTTACTTCATAGGATCTTTGCGGTTAATGTGGATATTTATAATAGTCAAAATGACTTGGTTGCTCAAAGTTGTTCTTAAAACATTGCTGCCATTACTTTATACAATGTTTTCTTGGTTCTCCTCATTTCACTCTTCATTATTTCATGGTGGTCTCTCCATGCTTTTCTAAAATCATTGAGCTCATCATTTCTTATAGCACTATAATATTCTTTCATGAACATACACCAGAATTTGTTCAGCCATTTGTCAACTGATGGGCATACCTGTGATTTCCAGTTCTTTGTTATCACAAAGAGAACTACTATAAGTATTTTAGGACATATATGTTCTTTTCCTCTTTTCCCTAAGCATAATGGGAAATAGACTGAGTGGTATTGCTGGGTCAAAGGGTATAGGCAGTTTAATAACTCTTTGGATATAATTCCCAATCGCTCTTCAAAATAGTTGGTTCATTTCACATCCAGAAAAAGAACCGTGGACTCTGAATGCATATTGAAGCATACTATTTTCACTTTTGTTGTTTTTTTGTTATCGTTGTTTCTTCTTTCTTGTTTTTTTTATTATTTTCTCACAACATAACTAATGTGGAAATATATTTAACATGATTGTAATATATAACTTCTGTCATATTGCTTGCTGGCTTCGGGAGGGGGGAGGGAAGGGAGGGAGGGAGAAAAAGTTGGAACTCAAAATCT
This sequence comes from Dromiciops gliroides, assembly GCF_019393635.1. NCBI lineage: Eukaryota > Metazoa > Chordata > Mammalia > Microbiotheria > Microbiotheriidae > Dromiciops > Dromiciops gliroides. The sequence goes on along the minus strand of NC_057867.1, from coordinate 80,848,310 downwards.
TGCAAAAATGAATGTTGAAAACTATCTTTACATGTAATTGGAAAAAAAAATAAAATACAAACAAAACAAAAATGGTTGGATCAGCTCACAGGTCCACCAACAATGAATTACCAAGGTCCAAATTTTTCTACATCCCCTCCAACATTTGTCACTTTCCCCTTCTTTCAATTTAGCCAATCTGATAAATGTAAAATAATATCTCAAAGTGGTTTTAATTTGCATTTTTTCTAATCAATTGTGGTTTAGATCATTTTTTCTATAACTATAAATTGTTTTGATTTCTTAATTGGAAAACTACCTGTTCATATCCTTTGACCACTTATCAATTGGTGAATGACTTAACGTTCTAATAGATTTGACAAAGTTCTTTATATATTTGCTATGAGACTTTTATCCAAAGAACTCTATATAAAATTTACCCCAATTTTCCACTGTCCTTCTGCTCTTGGCTATAGTTGTTTTATTTGTACAAAAACTTTTAAAATTTAATGTAAGCAAAATTATCCATTTCCCATCTCACAATGTTCTTTATCTCATTTGTTCATAAATCATTCACCTATACATATGTCTAATAGTTTATATGTCCCATGTTCTTCAAATTTTCTTGTAATATCTCCCAATAATGAATTCTTATCCCCAAAACTTAAGTCTTTACACTTGTCAAACCCTAGGTTACTATATTCGTCCATATTCGTTTGCTGTTCTAGATTGTATATCTGCTCTGTTCCATTGATCTACCTTTCTATTTCTTAGCCAATACCAGATAGTTTTCATAATTATTGCCTTATAATATAGTTTTAGATCTGGTACTGCTAAACCTCCTACCTTTACATTTTTCTCATTAGTTCCTTTGATATTCTTGACCTTTTGTTCTTCCAAACAAATTTTATCATCTTTTTCTAGGTCAGTAAAATAAATTTTTGGTAATTTAGTTGGGATGACATTGGATATTAATTTTTATAAAATTGTCGTTTTTATTATATTGGCCCTATCTGCCCATGAACAATTTCTATTTCTCCTTTTAGTTAAATCTGATTTTATTTGTATACAAATATTTATGCTTTTGTTCATATAGATCCTGGGTTTTTTTAGTAGTGGATTCCTAGGTATTTTATGCTGTCTAGAGTTATTTTAAATGGGATGTTTAGTAGCTATCTCTTCCTGCAGGATCCTGTTGGTGACATATAGGAATGCTGATGATTTGTGTGGATTTATTTTATATCCTGCTCCTTGACTGAAATTATTAATTATTTCAATTAACTTTTTATTTGAGTCTTTAGGATTTCCCAATTATATCATCATATCATCATTCTTTATTCTTATTCCTTCTATATCTTGCTCTTCTCTTATTGATCTTGCTAGGATTTCCAGTACAATATTAAATAATATTGATAACAGTAGGCATCTTTGTTTCACATTTGATCTTACTGGGAAAGCTTCTGGCTTATCCCCATTACAAACTGTGAAAGCCCATTGTGTTCTAGATAATCGAAAGCCGGGGTGGACTGAGTAGAGATAAATTCTCTGTCCAGGGGTCACTTTTGGTATCCCTCCCTATTGAAAGGGGTATATACATCCTTTGAACTGATAGCCTAAAGCTATGGGTGATGTGGTATATACCCTTTCTAAGAGATATTCAAACCTTCATTTTAATATAATATAGCCCACTTCTAATCATGTTAACCAATTAGATTTTTTTTTGCAGGGCAATGAGGGTTAAGTGACTTGCCCAGGGTCACACAGCTAGTAAGTGTCAAGTGTCTGAGGCTAGATTTGAACTCAGGTCCTCCTGAATCCAGGGCTAGTGCTTCATCCACTGTGCCACCTAGCTGCCCCAACCAATTAGATTTGATTGTTGTTTTATGAACCACCTACTGTTTGGCACAGTGGGTAGAACACTGAGCCTAAAGGCAGGAAGACCTAACTTCAAATCCAGTATCAGATAGTTACTGCCTATGTGACCCTGGACAAGTCACTTAGCCTGACCCAGTTAAAAACGTGGGTAATAACCGGAAGTTGTTAGGAGGTGTTGGGAGGATCAAATGAGATATTTGTAAAGCGCTCAGCAACAGTGTGTGGAACATAGCAGACATTAGCTAAATACCAGTCGTGATGATGTTAGTGATGATAGATGGCAAAGCTATAGTACTGTGGGTTTTAAGTTTTATTCAAAAAGGATCAAAGTATGAGAGAAAGTAATATTGGAGAGGAAGTTGTACCTAAATCAGTAATTGTGAAAAGTAGCAAAAAGGGTAGAAAATGTTAGAAAGGGTGATACTAAATAAGTTATGTAATCATAAAGAAAAGAATTGTAGGGGGCAGCTAGGTGGCGCAGTGGATAAAGCACCGGCCCTGGATTCAGGAAGACCTGAGTTCAAATCTGGCCTTAGACACTTGACACTTAGTAGCTGTGTGACCCTAGGCAAGTCACCTAACCCTCATTGCCCTGCAAAATAAATAGATAGATAGATAGATCCCAAATCAAAACATTTTAGTAGTTTGCTGTCATCCCACAATTAGACTTCCCAGGTACTCAGCTTGATCTAGACATAGTCCTGCTTTTGTATCCTTTTATTGTCTTTTCCTCCATGGGCAACTGGGATTCTTAATATATTTTTCTAATGAGTATAGAGTAACAAGTGTTAAAAAGAGAACTATTCCCACTGTAACCCACTGTATCTCATGGTACCAGAGTGAGGTGTCCCCCACGGCTTATGAACCAGAGTGAGGAACCCCAAGTTCCCCATGAACCAGAGCAAGGAGAAGTCAAAAGACTATGTCCTTCATGAACCAGAATGCAGAATGTCAGAAACAGAGTGAAGGACAGCTCAGTAATGCAAGCACCCATTTTATTATTCATTCTTCTTAGCACAATCTGTACATACATGCATGGGAGCTATTCTAAGAGAGAGAATTGTCCAGTCTAAATCTGGGGAGGCAAATATTTAAACAGTTGAAAAGCAGGGAGGGATGTCCCTGGATAGTTAAGATTTATTGATATGTTATTAAGGTCAGGATTGATGAACTCCCTCCTTCTTGGTTTGCAAGAAGATGCTCTTAATTCCATTTGCACAATGCAAATCAGCCTGACAGTTCAAATCCTAACCCTGGGTGTTGGGGAAGTGACACAGGGAGATAAGGATGTCTCTAGGAAGGCCATAACTCCTTAAATGTCTCAGTAGAACCCTTTTTGGTTTGTGCTTTTATCATCCTCAGGAATTTCTCACTATTTGCATATCCAGCCAGGTAGATAACTGTGACCACAAAGGACCTTTGTTGTGTTAGGCCAGGGTTTCATACAGTTTCCTCTGGAAAAGAAGGGAATTCTAATAAATTTTGCACACAGGTAACAAGATTTTTTTGTCAACAGTTTATAGAGGCAACTCTAGACAGTGCTATTGATGACTTTCTCTAGGAAAAACATTTGAAAATGAACTTTTGATTTAATGTAAATGCCTTTTATTATCAGGCACAGGAAGTACTAGCGAAGGGGAAAGAAGAAAACTCTTCCAGGACCTTGAAATGTTAAGCAGAATTTGGACTCATCCATGGTGCTTAAAGCTGGACTATATTGGCAAAGAAAAAAAGGTAAACTAGATATTGATATGTAAGTATCCATTTTGTAGACTCTGATCTCATTTCATCTCATTTTCTCCAGCATATTTCACCATCTATCTTAATGCTCTTCATTCTTGCCCTGCCTTCTGGCTTACTTCCTATTCCCTATATACATGTCTAGCCTATGTTTCTCCATTCTCAAAGGACCCTCACCTGGTCCATCCATTTCTGCTAGTTATTGTCACATCTCCCTTCCCTTTTGTAGCAGACTTCCTTGAGAAAGCTGTGTTTCCAACATCTCTTCTCACTCTCTTTTCTAAACTCCTCATCATTCAGCCAAAACTTATTTTTCTAAAGTTACTAACAGTCTCTTAATTGCCAAATGTAATGGTCTTTTCTTAAACCTCATCCATTCTGGCCCATGATTCTCAGTTACCTATGTCCCACTTTAGTCTCTTCAGTATCACCAGTTGCCTGTTGGACATTCCATACTAGATAACCTCGAAATGTCTCAAATCCATCATGTCTCCAAGCAGTCTTCTTATCCCAAAAAAGGTGCTAAAGAGGTATATGTTACCATTTGTTAGGTTCAGAATTACAAACTTTTTAAAAGAAAATGCACTAAGACATTCCATAAATGGTTGTTTCTCTCTCTCTCTCCCCAAAATGAAAATTAATATCATCTCTCTGTCAAATTGTATCATGGACACTCTAAAATGATCACTTTCCTAAGGGGAAAAATGTTTTAGATGACTGAATTCATGCTAAAAGCAACTACTCCACCTCTTTGATTTTTTTCTCCTTTTGTGTTCTCATTTTATTTATGGTGAGAATATGATTCAACTAATCAACAAACATTCGTTAAAGCACTGTAGAAAAATAAGGGTACCCTAAATTACCTGAGCCCCCCAGTTATCCAGGTAACCAGAGGACTGTATGAGGACATACCAACGATCTATTGTGGTGACCAGTTCAGGCTCCTATCAGCTTATCTACAGACACTCTACCTGTCTTTGTCTTACTGTTTATGCTCTAGGCTTGAACTGTCAGATTGAGAAACCCAAGTGTTTGTCATTCTCAGCACCAGTGTCAGATTCCTGATTGTGCAGACATCTCTTTTACCAGAAAAAACCAAGGCCATAAATCTTAACTGTAGCCCTAAAACTGTGACTCTGCCATTTAAATATTCCCTTCTCGGAGTTAATTCTGGGTCTCTCCAGATTCCCTCATGCATGCATATCCACCTTGCTGAGGAGAAATAAAATAAGTTCTTATGTAGACATCTATATGTCATTATTTCTGATTTTGTGGGGGCCAATTTTCTGTTGTCCCAATCACTAAATCCCAGAGGGCCACTGACTTTACTTATGACCACAACTATTATGATTTTTGTTGCTGCTCTGTTGTTACTCCAGGGTTTCAAGATCACTTTGCAAGGGTTCCTGGGGTTTTTAATACTGCCAGTCTCCAAATTCCACTATGGCTAGATGTTAATAAGAAGCACTATTTGGAGACCCGGCTCTGGAATGTAAGTGCAAGCTGAAGAAGTAGGCCATTTATAAAGGGTACTTCTAGAAAACACTATTATGTGCAGCTTGCCACTAAATCTTTTGTTTTCTGAGGCTCCTTATTCCCTTTTATTTTGCATTGCTTTCAGTGATTTTCCCCAAACCCCTTACTCTCTGATTAAAAAAACAAACAAAACTAATAAGCATAAACAAAACAAATCCACATTCACAAATGCTATTTCTTCACTGTAATTCATCATTATTTGAAGAGGGGGCCAGCATAGTTCATCCTAAGTGTTGTGGAGTTAGAGTTGGCCATTACATTGATCTTCCAAAGTTGTTTATCTTTCCATGTTCTTAGCTTTCTATAAATTGTTCTTGTCTCACTCATAATTCATTTAGTGCTCCCAAGTTTCTCTAAATATTTTGGAATATTGTTGTTTTTCTTTTTATCTCATGATTTCTACTTCCTTCTACTTTCTACTTCCTCAGCTTGCACTTATATTTTAGAGTTGGGTTTCCAGATAGTGCTTCTCATTAATTAACAGTTCACCAAAAACCTAGTTAGTTATATAGCAAAGGCATTTCCTAAGATGGTGTATAATAGTAGCTAAAACAAATATCCTCTGTAACTCTGGGGCCACATTTACACACCCTGATGGTTAAAGAGTATGCTCAAATCTAGGTTATACTGGTCATGAGGCACATGTAGGGAAGAACACATGTTGCCCAAGTGACTTTAAAACTCTGGAATTCTCTAAATGCCCCACATTGGAACCAGAGCAGGTGGCTCAACTAGTTTACTTGGTGACACATTAAAATTTCATTATCTTGTGATTGCATTTTATGGTACTAGTTTTGTGATTATTTCCAGGGATGGGGTAAAAAAAATCAAATATATGAATTCCCTCTTTATAGAGATTATGTGGTTGTTTTGGGTTTTTTTGGTGAAGCAACTGGGGTTAAGAAACTTGCCCAAGGTCACACACCTAGTAAAGTGTCTGAGCCTGGATTTGAACTCAGGTTCTCCTGAATCCAGGGCCGGTGCTTTATCCACTGTGCCACCTAGCTGCCCCTCTTTATAGAGATTATAAAAACAGCAAATAATATCTTCTAATTTTCAGGAAGCATAAAGAAGTATAATTAACGCAATGTAATTTTGTGTTTAGTATTTAATAGGACTGTTTATATGACCACTTATAGTTTGCATTACCACATACACACACACACACGTACATATATATATATATATATATATATATAAACACCATTTTAAACTTACACTAGCTCTATGACATTGGTGCCATCTTACAGATGAGAAAACTAAAGTTTGTGGACATTAAGTTAATTGCACAGAATCACACATCAGAAGAAGCATGGTATTATGGTATCGTGGTCTGTTCAGATCTTGGTATTGCCCCATAACACTTGTGTCATTTTTTCAAAAGTCATTTTATCTGCCTGACCCTCTTTGTGCTCATCTGTTAAATGAGGTTGGACTACATGATGTCTAAGGATCTTTTTAGCTCTTATTCCAAGATCCTAAGTGTTGAAGGTATGGTGTAGACTGAGTATTTCCTAATTCCATACCCAGTGCTCTGCCATCCCTTAAGTAGATGGGAGTGGAGAGTTACGTAACTGACACTTAAAAGGCATTAAGCACTTTAGAGCCCTTATACTATGTAAGAGAAATAAACAAAAACACTTTTTAGAAATTTTCTATAAATAGTAATGTTTAGCAAACATTTAAAGGTTTGGGTTTTTTTTTATTTTTCCTTACAGGGATATTTTGATGACTGCAGCATGGAAGAATTCATTCCAGCAGATTCTGATGAAACCTCAGGGAGTTTAAGTTCAGATGATTTTCCTAAGTAAGTGGAATCTTTCTTTGTGTAAAAATGCTATGTATTATTTTTAATTCCAAAATTCCTTTTAAATAGTAATGAAATGAAAGAAGAAAATAGCTGTCATTTTTATGTGATAGCTCATCATGTTAAATTTTACTCTCACATTATTAATGAGGGAGGGTCCATCTATCTATCTGTCTGGCCGTGTGTATGTATACACACACTATTATAGTTTATAAATTAGCATGTATTATGTATAGTTTATACATATATGTACATATACCCATGATCATGCATGTGGGGTTTTTTAGTTTTCTAGGCTCCTCATTTTCTTGGAGTTTTAGAAATTAACAATTAAAGGAAATCAGAGTACTTCTAGAAAAATAATAATAATGATTTAACAGTATTTAAAAGTTTAATGCACTATTACAGTATATAAAGTTAAAATTTCACATTTTCCTGAAATAGATATTCTCTGAATAAAAGCATACCATTATTTTATCAGAAAAAATACATCTTTTAAATTTTAAATTAATGTAAATTAAATTTTAAAATTTAGATGTTTATTTTAAACTTATTTTCTTAAAGGTGCTGCACTACTTATTTGTGATAATATACCTTTAAATAACCAAACTTTTTTTTTCTGATAGGATCATTGGAAAAATCTAACATTTAAACCTGGAAGGAAATAGAGAAATTTTAAAAAATTATTTTTATTTTACTTGAGAAATTATTTGGGGTCACTTAATAGTTACAATTAGCCCTTATACTACAGATTTAACATTTTTTTACCTCAATAATCTATTCTAGGAAGAAAAAGTTCAAAGGGAAGAAAAATATTAGTTCAAGTGGAAGTGATGATGTCAAAGTAATTGAAGTACGGCACTCAAGATACAGAAGGGGTGGTAAAGGAAATGAGTATAAGCTGGCCAGCAATTCATCAGTTACCCTAAGACAGGAAGAAAGTGAGTCTAATGTAGATTTACCTAGGGATCAAAAAGTATTTATAGTATGATGTCAGCTCTTTATTTAGGCTTGGGTCCGTTTCTTGGTATGTGAAGAAGTAGGTTTATTGCTGACAAATTTTAAAGTCACATTGCAGTTTTACAGTAAGGTCTCATTGTTTCAGAACATACTAAATCCATAGTTCAGATCATTTCGATTTGGGTATGGTAAAAACTGACCTTTAATTTAAAAGAATTCTTATTTTCTATGTAAGTTGTGTCAAAGATTTCAGTAAAGATTTTTTAAATGTCAATATTTTAATACTCTTAGTAGTATTTATTTACTCAATATAAATTAATGAAATTATTTAACCTGTTAATTTTGAAAAGATTAGAATACCTTTCTGCTTAGACCTTGTTAAATTATTCCACATTCTTTGAGGTAACAAAACTGCATTTCTGTTGTGTATTACATAGAATGTACATTAGTATAGAATGTAGTTTTTCCTCGATTTTATTTTCTAAAACAAAAAACCTCTTAGGTAAACAAACGAATATTTATAGGAAGTTAAGTGGAAAAGAACAAATGAACAAACTAAAGTGGATTATCACATGGATTTCACAAAAATCTGGAAAGACTTACATGAATTGGTGCTGAATGAAGTGAGCAGAAGCAAGAGAACATTGTACTCAGTATCAGCAACATTGTGTGATGATCAACTGTGATAGACTTAACTCTTCTCAGCAATGCAATGATCCAAGACAATGCCAAAAGACTTAGAGTGGAAAATGCTCTCCACACTTAGAAAAAGAACTATGGAGTCTTAATACAAACTTAAGAATATTATTTTCAGTTTTTTGTTGCTTTTTTGTTCTTGTTCTTGTTTATTCATTCTTGCGTTTTGTTTTCTTTTGTTCTTATTAATATAGAAATAGGTTTAACATGATAGTAAGGTATTACCCGTATCAAATTGCTTACTGGCCTCGGGACAGGGAGGGAAGGGAGGGTGGGAGAAAAATTTGGAACTCAAAACATATCTTTACATGTAATTGAGAAAATTAAAAATTTTTTAAAAAGGAAAAAAAGTGGATCATCACAAAGGCATACAACAATAAAATTGGAGAACATAGAACAAATGAACACAAATAACAATGTCTATGAGATTTCTTTAACAGACCTCCATCACAATTCATATATGCTAGAAAAGACAATGGAAATTGTACAAAAGAGAACATATGATGGGAAGAATTTCTGATATATTCAATGCTACACTGACACTTTAAAGACACTAAGGGATTGATTTTCCCATTATCTTCAAGACGGAAAAGTACCACATGCTTGACTAAATAATTATAGATTTTATTATTACTGAAAAAGGTCACCAAGAATATATCAACAGCTGCTGGCCTACTTTTTTTCTCATCTCAACAAAACCTTTATGAGAGTAATCTACATACACTGAAGCTATACTTGGTAATGGCATGAGAAGGAAGTAGGCAGAGTTTTGCAAATATATTCATATAGATCTTTTATTTTTTGTTACATGAATAAAAGAAGAATAGAAGATATAGTCATGGTTTATTGGGGGTAAAGAACTTTTGCTTCAGTCAAGTATTTTGCAGTTTTGAAGACAGATCTAACAAAGAATCTCTCTTGTATATATTACTATAATACAAGACTTATTGATAGATGTGACAAGAAAAATAAGTTTCTGTGGTGAGTCTTTCATATCAAATCAATATAGAAAACAGATGACTATTTCTCCAGTGTTTGCCACTGTCCTGGAAGATAGCCAACAGAGAGTCCAAATGGAAGAGGGATTTCCTTATAAGAGCCTTCAGATGCACCTTTTTGGAAGTAGCATTGAGTTCATTAAATCAAGCCCTAAAACATTTCACAGCCACCTAAATGAGATCCGTGTTTACTCAAGAGTTTGACTTAACTATTCACAGGAAAAATCTAGTAGATGAACAATATCTGTTATTCAGATTTAAACTATACGACTGGACAGGCATCCCATGGAGTATATCCATCAGCACTTATATATTGGACAGATACTGGATGGACAATAAATTGGGCATAAATTTAAAGAGTAAGAAAGAATAGTGGCAAGATTTGCCTTTTGGAAATTATGCAGTGTAATGACAACAGTCTTTTCCAAGGGTCACATACTTATTTTTTCAACATTAGTATACTCTTGCTAAATGGAGTCCAGTTTTCTTAAAAACATTGAAGTGGGTCATACCTTTAGAACTATGGACTATATGTAAAAGTGGACTTCGGGTAACAAAGTTAGAAGGAACATGTAGGTATTACGTTGTATCTATTCAATGTCAGGATAACTAGAGGAAGGCATGTGATCTGTTTGGGTGGATGTGAGTCACAGATGATGAAAAGGCATTAGTGGACTGCCATCTGAACAACTAGAGGAAATAACCAAATTGATGAGATCCACAGGATAGAGAACCTTTTCTTTTTTTCCATATAAATATTTTATTATTTTCCAGTTACATTTAGAGATAGTTTTCAACATTTGTTTTCATAATATTTCTCATTTCAAATTTTTCTCCCTCCCTCCCCCCTCCCCAAGACAGCAAGTAATGTGATATAGGTTATATGTGTACAATCACAATAAACATATTTCTGCATTAGACATGTTATACGAGAAGAATCAGAGCAAAAAGAAAAACAAACAAAAACAACAACAAACGGAATAGAAACAGTATGGTTTGATCTGCATCCAGATTAAACAGTTTCTCTTTTTTCTGGATTTGGAGAGCATTTTCCATCATGAGTCCTTTGGAACTATCTTGGACCATTGTATTGCTGAGAAGAATCAAGTCTATCACATTTGATCAACACACAATGTTGTTCATGCTGTGTACAGTGTTCTCCTGATTCTGCTCATCTCACTCATCATCAGTTCATGCAAGTCCTTCCAGGTTTCTCTGAAATCCACCTGCTCCTCGCTTCTTACACCACAATAGTATTCCATTACATTCATATACCACAACTTGTTCAGCCATTCATCAATTGATGGGTAGCCCCTCAATTTCCAATTCCTTGCCACCACAAAAAGAACAGCTGTAAATATTTCTGTACATGTGGTTTCTTTTCCCTTTTTTATGATCTCTTTGGGAAAAAGACCTAAAAGTGGTATTGCTGGGTCAAAGGGTATGCACAGCTTTATAACCCTTTGGGCATAGTTCCAAACTGCTCTCCAGAATGGTTGGATCAGTTCACAGCTCTACCAACAATGCATTAGTGTTCCCAGTTTTCCACAGATTCTCCAACATTTATTATTTTCCTTTTGTGATATTAGCCAATCAGGTGGTACTTTCTTCCACCTCTTGTCTGCCTTGATTTTTTCAGCTGTAAAATGGAGATCATAAGAAAGCCTAACTAGCAGGTATCATCATCTTGGTGGACTTTCTCTTCGTGTTTTTTTTTTTTTCGTTTTTCAATGAGAACCCATTTTAGGGCTTTCTTGACAAAGATACTCGAGTAGTTTGCCATTTTTTTCTCTATCTCATTTTACAGATGAGGAAACTGAAGCAAACACTTGTCATAATCCTTTATAAAAAGTAGTACCCTGGATGTGGTCTGTCTGAGTGGAGTCTCCTTAGTCTTGATAGCTATGTATTTCTTAATATAGCTCGAGATTTTTTTTTTACATATAAGGTATTTTATTTTTTCCGTTACATGTAAAGCTAGTTCTCAACTTTTGTTTATACAAGCTTTCCAATTTCAGATTTTTCTCCCTCCCTCCCCCCTCCCCTAGACAGCAGGTAATCTGATATAGGTTATATCTATGTATCTATATACATATATATCTATACACACATATACATACACATAATAACATTAATCCTATTTCTGCATTAATCCTGTTATAAGAGAAAAAATCAGAGCAGTGATGCAAAACCTCAAAATAGAAAAAAAACAACAGCACCCAAAACAAAAGAAATAGCAGGTTCAATCAGCATCTATACTCCACAGTTCTTTTTTTTTTCTTGGATTTGGAGATCCTCTTCTATTATGAGTTCCCTGGAACTCTTCTGTACCATTGCATTGGTGAGAAGAATCTAGTCCATCACAGTAGGTCAACACTCAATGTTTTTTTTTTTTTTAGTGAGGCAATGGGGGCCAAGTGACTTGCCCAGGGTCACACAGCTAGTAAGTGTCAAGTGTCTGAGGCCGGATTTGAACTCAGGTACTCCCGAATCCAGGGCCAGTGCTTTACCACTGCGCCATCTAGCTGCCCCAACACTCAATGTTGATGATACTGTGTACAATGTTCTTCTGGTTCTGCTCATCTCACTCATCATCAATAGCTTGAGATTTTATTAATTTTTTAGCCGCCCCATTACATGCAGTTCACTAAAACTTACAGATCTTTTTCACAACATCTACTAGATGGCATGGTGGACAGAGTGCTGAGCCTGAGGTTTAAATCTGGCCTCAGACACTTCCTAGTTGTGTGACCTTGTGCAAGTCACTGTACCCTCTTTGCCTCAGTTTCCTCATCTGTCAAATAAGCTGTAGAAGGAAATAACAAATCACTCCAGTATTTCTGCCCAGAAAACCCCAAATGGGGTCAGGAAAAATTGGACACAACTGAAAAACAGCTGAATAACAACCAGCATCCTATAATTGTGAAGTTGTTGTTTTTCATCCCAAATGTAAGACTTTATATACGTCACTATTCAGTTTCCTCTAATTAAAGGTAGCATGCGACTACAGCCTTCCACATTGACATTAAGCCATTAACAATTCTTTCTGTACAGGCATTTTATTTTATATTATTATCTAATCCAGGGCTTCTCAAACTTTTTCCACTCAACCCCATTTTGCTTGAGAAATTTTTATGCAACCCCAGGTATTGGTATATAAAAGAGGTATACATAACCATATATATATATGTATATATATATATATGTATATAGTCATTACTTTATTTTGTAAAGTAATAAACATTTTTATTTATAGTTTTGAGTTCTAATTTTTACCCCTCCTTCCCCCCCTCTGCCCTCCCTGAGGTGGTAAGCAATAAGATATGGGTTATAGATATACAATTATATGCATAACCTTTTACTGTTACCAAATTTTTTGCAACCCCCCCACATTCAGTTATGCGACCCTATATGGGGTTGGGACCCACAGTTTAAGAAGCTTTGATCTAATCCATAGCTGTCCAATTTTTCCACAGATGTAGGCATCCAAGACAAGCTCAGTACAAGTGATACATCATCAGAAGCTTTGTTAAAATCTAACTAAATTATATCTACAGCAGTTCCCTCATGTGCTAGGTTAATAGGCCTTTAAAAAAAAGAAAATGAATCCCAGATCTTGAGATTTACAATGGCGTTTCATGAGCAATGTGATCCATTCCATATACAAAAAAATCCCCAAGTATTATATCCAAGAAGAGGGAACTATGAAGGCAGGTGAAGCAGGTGCTGTGGAGTGCTTAGACCTTGGTCAGCAAACATGGAAGATGCCAACGTCATCATTGATCATTTGGACTTTGGTCTTGCCAAACCCGAGTCACTTAAATATAATTGATGCATGAGTCAAGCCATCATCCATTACAGTGTGATGTCATGGGTCTTCTTCAGAAACAAAGGATAAGCAGCAGTTTGCAGTCTAGGGTAATAGGCTCTGCTACAAAGCTTGCATGACTTGAGGTCCTAGCAAGTGAACTTTACTCTCTTTACTTCATGGAGAGGGAGGATTTTTTTAACTGAGCTCCAAGACCACAATTTATACCTTTAAAATTTCTTTTAACACTATAATTACTATTAATACTTCTCAGGAAATTTTGCAAGCATATTTCGACTCCAACTACAAGCTTTCAATAGAGTTTAAGAATATAGATAACATACAGAAGAGAAAAGGAACAGGTATAGTATAGACATTGAATCAAGGGAAGAGTTTCATGAAGAAAAGGACCTTTTAACTTCATGCTGAATCTGCTTTCTATTTTTGGACAGATATTTTTTCCTATGTCTCTTTAAAAAAAACAGCTCAATGTAAAGAAAAATCAAATTAAAAAAAACCTAAGTTACTTGATATAAGCATATCAAAACACAATTATTAAAGCATTCTTATTTGGTCCTAAGATACATATGTCCAGTAACAACCACAGCAATAATTATTATTTACAAACTGTGGTCATTTTTAATTTTTCCAAACTGATACTGTCTTTTTGTTTTGTTTTGTTTTGTTTTTTAGTGAGGCAATTGGGGTTAAATGACTTGCCCAGGGTCACATAGCTAGTAAGTGTTAAGTGTCTGAGGCCGGATTTGAACTCAGGTACTCCTGGGCCAGTGCTCTATCCACTGTGCCACCTAACTGCTCCCGATACTGTCTTTTTCATATTTTTCTTACTGGGTAGGCTTTGTAAACAATATATTCTCATTAAATTTTGGGATGGATAAATGAATAAGTGCTTACATTTTATTACCTCATTCTCAAGATATAAAAAAATATCAAGCTGAAAAAATCTTGTGGTTTATCATCCTGATTTAGAAATAGATAGAGTCAGGAAGACCTGAGTTCAAATTCAGCCTTAGACACTTACTTGCTGTGTGACCCTGGGCAAGGAATCTCTGGATGCTTTAAACCACTGGAAAAGGAAATGGCAACTCATTCCCATATCCTTGCCAAGAAAACCCCGTGGACACTGTTATCCACTGGGTTGCAAAGAGTCAGACACACTTGAATGATTGGACAACAAATATACAAACTTTATTGAAATTAAAATTATAGCGAATATTCTAATATTAAGAATTTTTTAAGTTCCAAATATGCTTTTAGTTTGCAGAATGCTAAGAATGTCACAGGTGTTTTCTAAACTTTCAAATGTCTTTTTGTTTTCTTGTCTTGAATCTTAGAAAGAGCAACATATCCAGGCAGCCTTTCTGCAGACTGGTACAAAGATTTTATTACAGATTCTGATGCTAAAGTGTTGGAACATTCTGGAAAAATGGTACTTCTCTTGGAAATCCTTAAAATGTCAGAGGAACTTGGGGATAAAGTGTGAGTAATGGAATACATTTCTTAGAAAAATGGATTTGTGTTCATCCCAGTATGATTAAATTGTTTCTTCTTCTAATAGCATGTTTTAAGTTTACATTGAGTTTTTTATGTTTCTCTCTTCTAAAGAATGGTCATTTTGGTAAGGGTTAATTCTTGTTTGCTGCTTCAGATACATCTCAGGAATTAATACTCATTTGTAGGTAACTATTGCTGGTAAAGTCTTACGCAATGGCCAGAAAATATTTTAAAATGTACTTTTTTTTGCTTTTCTTTAGGAAGTAAATTTTAAAAGTTTTAGTTATAATTTAGTCTCCTTAAAAAAATATTTAAAGAGGGGGCAGCTAGGTGGCACAGTGGATAAAGTACTGGCCCTGGATTCAGGAGTACCTGAGTTCAAATCCAGCCTCAGACACTTGACACTTACTAGCTGTGTGACCCTGGGCAAGTCACTTAACCCCCATTGCCCTGCCCCACCCCCCCAAAATTAAAGAACCAGGGCTCATCACTTATAAGAACCATGTTTCACATATATTTTTATTCTCCATGGCACTTAATCAACACAGTGACATCAACAAAGATGATTTCATTAAATAAAAAGCAGGGAGAGTGAATCCTAGGGAGAAAAATATAGAACTCAATTTAATATTAATCAGCAATATACCACTTCCTACCAAATCAATGAAATTATTTATTAGGCATCCATTAGGAATCAACATTAGGTAAATATTATCATAGATTTAATCTGGGAAAAGACAATAATAAATTAAAACAATAAGTGGCAAAGTTGGGCTTCAAACTCTGGTCTTCTAACTCCAGGTCTGGCATTCTTTCTACTATGTTGCTGTTATTATTCAATACTCAGTATTTGGAATTGAATGTCTCTAGTTTTCATTAAGCTGAAATATAAAATGCAATTTTATAGTGGGTTACATTTGCTTTATTAGATTATTTTTCTTTTTGGTGAGGCAATGGGGGTTAAGTGACTTGCCCAGGGTCACACAGCTAGTAAGTGTTAAGTGTCTGAAGCCGGATTTGAACTCGGGTCCTCCTGACTCCAGGGCTGGTGCTCTATCTACTGCACCACCTAGCTGCCCCTAAATTCTTTTTCTAATTGAAATTTGTCCAAGCTTTTTCCAGTTGATTACTCATCTTGTCCTGAGTTGGTATTGATAAGGTCAATTCCTCAAAAAATCCTTTTGATGAAGTCTCTTGTTCATTTGTTTTTTTCTATTTTTATAGAATTCTGGCTTAGGTATGTATGCACTAGCAAAATGTGTTAGCATATAAAAGGAGAATAAGCATCATGACGAGGAATTTTTTAAAGCAATTTCAATAAGAGGCACCTTGTTTTTTCTTGCTAGGCTGGTGTTTAGCCAAGCTCTCATATCTTTGGACTTGATTGAATACTTCCTTGAATTGGGGAATAAGGAATTGTCAGGTGATGAAAACAATTCTCAGATTTATAAAGGTAAGTCAACCCTTTAATACTGAATTTTTGAAAAAATGTCTTGATATCAATTATGGCCGCATCTTAGGATACATAAATGAAATGGAAATTTGCTACAAGATGAAAACAATCTCACAGGACATCCACATTTTCATTATGTACAGCTCTATCTCTGATCTTATTGACGTAGATGAAGTATCCTGTATTAAAGGTATGGCTCTAATGCCATGATACCGAGACAAAATGAGACACTGAGAAGATGATCAAGAGACTCATGTGGTCTATTCTGAAAGGCACGAACTATACATGCTCTCAGATGAGGAAGCTATGTCAAAGAAGCTGGGGCCAATCAGGTTTTGTAGGGGAGGAAGTTATTTCAAGAAGCCACATGTCCTAATACAGCATGGTACAATGGAAGGCCCACTAAGACCACATTGGCCTTAATCGATAATAATAAGACTCAATCTGCACTTTGAATTTATCACCTTTTTTATTGGAGGGAGTTAATATGTTTCAGGATTAATCTTCTGGAGTCTTTTTTTTGTATATTGTAGTGATCATAGTTCTTAAAACCTTTAAAGTTGGTTCTCTTTACAATATAATTATGTTCTAAATTCTCCTAGTTCTGCTCAATTTACTTTGTATCTATTCATACAGGTATTCCCAGGTTCCTCTGAAATCATCCTTTTATTTCCTATAGCACAATGCTGTTCTATCCTATTTATGGACCATAACTTGTTCAGCTGCCCTTCCCTTTCTCTCACAATTGATTGCATTTTTGTTTCAAATTCTTTTCTACTTTTGTACATGTGGGTCCTTTCTTTCTAATTTTAGTGTGTGGAGTTTTTTTGTTTGTTTTTTTTTTCAGGGCAGTGAGGGTTAAGTGACTTGCCCAGGGTCACACAGCTAGTAAGTGTCAAGTGTCTGAGGTCGGATTTGAACTCAGGTCCTCCTGACTCCAAGGCCAGTGCTTTATCCACTGCACCACCTAGCTGCCCCTATATGGGTCCTTCCATTCCTTATTTTATCTCCTGTGGATATCAGCTAGATTATTAGGACAAAGAATCTTCTCACACAGCTCCAACAAGAGTTTATTAATATAAATGTTTTCTCACATCCTTTCCAGCATTTGTCATTCTGCTTTTCTTGCCAAACTGATAGGTATGAGATGGAACCTTAGATTTATTTTAATTTACATTTTTCTTACTAATGATTTAGAGTATTTCTTTATTTCCCTATTGATGGTTTGGATTTCTTCCTTTGAAAATGGCACTTAAAAAAACAAACAAAAAATAGAAAAAAAAATTGGACTTATTTCTTTGTATGAATGAGACCATTATGAGAAAAATTTGCAGTGATATTTTTCCCTCCATTTACTTAGTTGTGGTTTTTTTTTGTGTGAAAACTTTTAAATTTCATATGATCAAAATTCTGTGACTCTTAGTTTTGTTTCCGGATTTGAACTCAGGTCCTCCCGAATCCAGGGCCAGTGCTCTATCCACTGTGTTACCTAGCTGCCCCTGCTCGTAATGTTTTACATATTATTCATTTAGTTTCCGTGTTGGTTTTTAACAGGTAGACTCCTAAGTATTTTATATTTTCTTTAGTTAAAATTGAATTTCTCTTTTTATTTCTGTTGTATTTTGTTGCTATTAAGCAGAATTTTGTATATCTATTTCATTAATTCATGAAAAATTCATGAATTTTGTATATATCTATTTTATATCCTGAAACTTTAGAAAGAAGTTAATTGTTTCATTCATTTTTTTAGTTGATTCTCTAAATCGTTACGCCATTAAAAAAGGGAGTAATTTTGTTTCCTCTTTGCTTTTATTTATTCCCTCAATTTCTTTTTTCTTTTCTTTTTCTTTTTTTATCCTAGATCTTATTGGAAAGACTTCTGGTTTATCCTCATAATAGTTAATGCTGACTCTTGGTTTTCTGAAAGATACGACTTGTCATACTAAAGAAAAATCATTTTATTCTTCTACTTTTTTTTTTTTAACTTTGGCAGGGCAATGGGGGTTAAGTGACTTGCCCAGGGTCACACAGCCAGTAAGTGTCTGAGGCCGGATTTGAACCCGGGTACTCCTGAATCCAGGGCCGGCGCTTCATCCACTGTGCCACCTAGCTGCCCCCTACTTTTTTCTATTTTTAACAGTAATGGGTGTTGTGTCTTATCAAAGTCATGACCTTAGTCTAGGTTTTCCTTACTTCATGCTTGGACTCTTGTAATACCTTTCTAACTGATTTCATAGCGTCAGGATTCCCATCTCTCCTATCCATTCTCATTTCGTTTACCAAAGTGATAAGAAGATCCAATATATGCCAGAATGGTTATAGGTTTTGTTCTTTGTGGTTTTAAAGAACTGGAAACAAAGTGGGTAGCCATTGAATGGCTAAGAGGAAAAAAAGTGAAATGTAATGTGATATTCTAGTGCAGTAAGAAATTTTGTATCTGAAGAATTCAGATTTATTTGAGATCACAATTTATAACAATGTTGTAAAAACAAATGACTTTGAAAATTTAAGAACTCTGATTATTGTTGAATCTTGACTAACCAGGATTCCACAAGAACTAGAGATGAAATATTCTCCCCAACTTCTAGCAGAAAAAGTGATAGGTTCCAGATTTAGAATAAGAAGTATGATTTTGCACATGGCTTATTTGGAAATCTGGTATTTATTACAAACCTTTTGCTTTCCTTTTTTTCTCATTTTGGGGATCAGCCCAATGGGAAGGGATTAGAGACTGAGGAATAAGATTTTGGATAAACAAGAAAGAAAAAGAAAAGCCAGAAAGTGATTGAAATTTGCGCTCATTTCAACATGTTTGATTAAGTGTTAGGAGGGGTAGAGTTTATGGGAATCTCAGAAGATGTATCTGCATCACACAAAAAAGGGTTAAATGTGCACAAACATTAAGAGTTTAGTGGAGAAATACTTTTAAGTTAAACAAGGAAAAAGGTAGAAACAGGGAGAGGGTTAGAGGATCCAACAGAAAACATGTGGGGAAAGTGGAATTTATCATCTTATTTATTTATTTATTTATTTATTTTTATTTTTTGGTGAGGCAATTGGGGTTAAGTGACTTGCCCAGGGTCACATAGCTAGTAAGTGTTAAGTGTCTGAGGTCAGATTTGAACTCAGGTCCTCCTGACTCCAGGGCCAGTGCTCTATCCACTGCGCCATCTAGCTGCCCCAAAAGTGGAATTTAAAAGTCAGGAGAGAATAGGAAATGGGCGAGGTCATGGACAAAAGAAAAGTCAAATTTGAAGGTTAGTTTATTATAAAGGAGGAATTAAACAGAGAGACAAAAGGTATAGAAAGAAAATACCAGGATCGGGTCTTAAAAAAACAATTAGAAAAGAAACAAATCAAAACACTCTAAATACTGTTGAATATTAAATATAGTTTTCATACCCATTCTCCTACAAGATAATAAACAGGTCACAGACATCAATAATATCTCCTACAATTTGTTCACCCAGATCAGAGAAGGCTATTTCTACCTCTCCTTTCAGATCACAGAACCCAGATCAGAGAATGGATAGGAAAAACATAATAATTTATTTTGTCCCAAGAAGAAAGAACCATGATTATGTGTAGACTCCCCTCCTCATAAGGGAGCTTGGGGACTCCCCCCATATGAGGGTATATAAGGTATTTGGGGGTTTTTTGTCCATGGGTTACAGAGTGTTATCAGTTTCAGTAGTATGATACAGAAGCTAAGGCAGTTTAACAATTTCAGTTGTAACAAGTCTGCAGGAAATACCGAAGCATCAGGATAAGATTACAAATTCCAGAAAAAGGGTTTGGCAAGTATGAGGACACCCAGATGTCACCATAAGACAGGGACTTACTATCCTGAGGGAAAAGAAGTCACTAGGTAGGGTCTTTTATCTGCTAGCTATCTGGGTTCAGTTTGGAGTTCAGTTGAAGGACACTTTGTGCCTATTATCCCAGGGTTTCATAAAAACTACTTTTGGATAATAAGGGACCTCCATCAAATCCAGGTGGTCCATATATTCATTCTCTAAGTATCCCTATAACTCTACATCTATCTCCCTAGGGTCCTATGCATGATAATCCTGATCTATTAAAAATTATTAAACAACTAAAATTAGCTTTGCTAGGAAATCTTTGTTTAATAATAAGTATATTTGTATTGTGCCAGTTTTTACATAATACCTGTCCTCCTTATATTGTTGTCCCCTCACCCTTCAAATAGCCCTTTCCTTCTTCACCCCCAAGCCAAGCCTGCCCTCAAGATCAGGCTTTGTTTATTTGTTTGCTTCTTTAAACTTGGTGAGGCTTCCTTTGAAGAAGCAATTCATAAGACCACAAAGAAGAAATCATCTAGTCCAATTTCCTCATTTTCAGGTGAAGAAACCAAGGCCAGTAGAGATGAGGGAATTGCCCAAGGTCATAAAGATAGCAAGTGGAAGTCAGGATTCATAACCAAATTCCAAGTTCAGGACTCTTACCTCTCTGTACCACAATCACTGGTGGTGGTTTGTTCTAACCTCATGGAAGAAATATTATATTTCACTAGGCTGGAATATAGACAAATTCAAACCTTTCCTTTGATACTTCCTGAATTTTCAATCTTGTGCCAACCACTTAAACTTTATATCCCTTGGGCATCTAGTCCATCTAGGACATTTTGGTTCCTATTAATCCAGGGTTTCATAAAAAAATACTTTTGGATAAGAATGCACTTCCATCAAATCCAGGTGATCCATATATTCATATTAACAATACCAAATACAAAGTAAAAATTCTAACTTATAGATATGTAGTATTTTGCAGGGATTTCAGTACTAACATTCTTCTATTTAGTTTTGAGTAGGAGATAGTAAAAGTTAGGAGAATAGTGTATCTGAGGAAAAAGATAGAAGCAGAACTAAGATATGGAGGTAAGAAATATTTTAAGATTCACTTTCCAGGGAATATAGGACCTGCGGAGGAGAGGAAACTACATGACTTTGGAAATGGCATCGATTGGAAAAGTACCTAGTACAATTATCTTAGGAGTCTTAAGCTTATTTTTGAGTCACCCTGTCTTAAGAATTAAATTTGATTCGTTCTGTCTTGGCTCATTATGGTTGGTTTGTTCTCCACTAATGTAATACTCTATTCACAAACTGTGGTAGAACCACAAAAGTTCAGAGTGTTTAGTGAAGAGAAATTGGAGTGATCAGTAACAGAAAAAGAATATTCCATGCATGTAAATGGAAGAACCACCCCCCCTCCAAAAAAAAAAAATACAGGAAAAGTTAGCTAGGTATGGTTAAAAACATACCTCCCAGAGTGGGACAGACAGAATTCAAAAGGAGTCAGTCTCCAAAAATAACACAAAAATTCTTACTGCCCATTGGAATTAGAGTTGCCTTAACCTCATCTTGGAAGGTAATCTCCTATGTTTCCTTTTTGTTATTCTACGTCCTAATATGTTATCCTCACAAAGGAAACATTTTAAAATAGCTATCAGATTGAGTTTATTGAATTTTGTGTAACTTTCAAGAGATTATTCAAATATATGAATAAGAAAGCAATTTTGAATAGTTTTAACTATTAAATAATCAAATGACATCTTATGAAGTCTTCATATTACTGTCATTGTATTTGGTTAGCAGTCAAATGACCATCAATTAAGTATTCAATTGAGCATATTTATTCCAAGTTTTATTTATTTCACACATCTATTTCTAGGCATTTTTGCTATGTAGCATTCATTTGAGTAACTTTCAAATTGGAAAACTGATTTTTAAGGAGGATTAATATTTCATGAAGCTTGATTTTCTCTGTGTGTAAGATATGTTTATTAATAAACTAAATATTCTGATATGTGAATGTGCCATATTCCAATGTAATAGTTCCATTTTTATTGTTTTATATGTAGGTGAAGGAAAGTGGTTTCGAAACATTGATTATTATCGTTTGGATGGTTCTACAACTGTAAAGTCAAGAAAGAAATGGGCCAGAGAGTTTAATGATAAAACTAATCTGAGGTGAGTAGTTTTAAAATTTTTTCCTCTCTCATCTATGTTGCAGATCATTGCCAGTGCCTTCAATGGGCTATGGGCTACTTTCTTTCTTTGTTATCTTCAAGGTGTCTTTGCTACATCTGGCATCCAATGCATAGTTCTTAAAAATTTTTCAGTTAGTTAGTTAGAACACAGATAGTTCGTCCAGATAGCAAACCATTCCTCATTCCTTTTATTTTGCCTCTTTTCGTTTTTTGTTGATTTCACTTGCAGATCCCTGTAATCCAGCATTTTCTCTTCAAATTCTATTTTCTAATTCTCTGGTCACCTGATTTTATTATTTTCTCACAATACTATTCTCAACTCCCAATCATTTCACATAGTAAATTGCAAATCTCTCTGACTTTTTTGATATATCAGTAATGCATCACACTTCTTAAGTTTCAGATAGCAAATTTTGTACTTAAAAGCATATTGTTGGGGCAGCTAGATGGCACAGTGGTTAAAGCACCGGCCCTGGATTCAGGAGTACCTGAGTTCAAATCCGGCCTTAGACACTTGACACTTACTTGCTGTGTGACCCTGGGCAAGTCACTTAACCCCCATTGCCTGCAAAAAAAAAAAAAAAAAAAGCATATTGTTGGGGCAGCTAGGTAGCACAGTGGATAGAGCACCGGCCCT
The DNA here is from genome assembly GCF_019393635.1 of Dromiciops gliroides. NCBI lineage: Eukaryota > Metazoa > Chordata > Mammalia > Microbiotheria > Microbiotheriidae > Dromiciops > Dromiciops gliroides. Next base: position 80,825,293 of record NC_057867.1, on the reverse strand, counting down.
GGAGTCAGGAGTACCTGAGTTCAAATCCGGCCTCAGACACTTAACACTTACTAGCTGTGTGACCCTGGGCAAGTCACTTAACCTCAATTGCCTCACTTTAAAAAAAAAAAAAAGGAGCATATTGTTGTTTCCTATTTTACATTTTATTATGGCTCCTCATTTGAACATTTAGGTCTTTTACATATTTTAGTAAGTTACTCCATCTTTAAAACATATACTGTGGGGGGAGGCTAGGTGGCGCAGTGGATAAACACCGGCCCTGGATTCAGGAGTACCTGAGTTCAAATCCGGCCTCAGACACTTGACACTTAACTAGCTGTATGACCCTGGGCAAGTCACTTAACCCCCATTGCCCCACCAAAAAAAAAAACCACCATATACTGTGTATGTATCTATGTATATATGTACACATATAAGTATACTTCTTTATAGGTCTGTGTGTGTATACATATGCATATGTTATCTCTGATTGGTTGATTTTCCCCCTCAGTTTATTTTTTTAAAGTAAAATTTTCATTTCCACCATTGTTGAAATTATTTTTGAAATTGGGTTTTATTTTCAGTTCCAAATTCTTATTCTCCCATCTTCCCTTCATTTATCCATTAGAGAAGGCATGAACAAAACTTGTTCCAAATGTGAATAGTCAGGCAAAACAAAATCCCAGAATAGCCATGTCAAAAAGAAATGTTTCAATTATACCTTCTGAGTTTGTCAGCTTTCTATTTGGAAAATGATAACATTTTTCATTAGGACAATTAAAAGAAGTGGAAATACACAAAGGGCCCAAAGATCACTTCCAACTGGTGATTACAGCCATGAAATGAAAAGACTCTTGTTCCTTGGAAGGAAAGTTATGGCAAGTCTGGACCCCAGACTAAAAAAGCAGAGGCATCAACTTGCCACCAAACGCCCATATACCCTCAGCTCTGGTTTTTCCAGTATCAGTGTATCATTGGGCAAGTTGGATTATGAGGAAAGCTCAGAGCCACACAATCGATGTTTTAGAATTGTGCTGGAGAAGACTTTTTTGTTATTGTTTTTTGGTTTGGTTTTTTGGGTTTTTTTGGCTGGGCCATGAGGGTTAAGTGACTTGCCCAGGGTCACACAGCTAGCAAGTGTCAGGTGTCTGAGACCGGATTTGAACTCAGGTCCTCCTGAATCCAGAACCAGTGCTTTATCCACTGCGCCACCTAGCTGCTCCCTGGAAAAGACTTTTGAGAGTCCCTTGGACAGCAAGGAGGTGAAATCAGTTGATACTTAAAGACATTAATTCAAGCCATGCATTAGAAGATTGAATACTGAAGCCGAAATACTTTGACCACATAATGAGAAGATGGGACTCATTATAAAAGACCTTGATGTTGGAAAAGATTGAGGGCAAAAGAAAAAGAGGACAGCAGAGGATGAGATAGATAGTGTCATGAAAACAATGAACATGAACTTGGACAGACTTCTAGAGATGGTAGGGGAATGGAAGCCCAGCGTGCTTCGGTCCATGGGGTCACAAAGAGTCAGACAGGATTGAATAACTCAACAGCAACAACTTTCACTTTGGATTGGGACTCAGCAAGGCTGAGAGAGGGAAATAGATAGTAATGAGCTTTAAAAAGGAGTAACCCATGATTCACAGCATACTTTCCTAGAGACCTCCTCTTTCCAGTTTGATCATTTGAAGTATGCTAAGGATTTTCAGGGCAGTCAGCAGGTATAGTAGATAGAGCACCATGTCTGGTGTCAGGAGGACCTGAATTCAAATTTGACTTCAGACACTTATTAGCTGTGTGACCGTGGACATGTCATTTCACCCTATTTGCCTCAGTTTCCTCATCTTAAAATGAGCTGGCAAAGGAAATGGCAAACCAGTCCAGTATCTTTGCCAAGAAAACTCCATATGGGGTCACAGAGAGTTGGACGCAACTGAAAACAACTGAACAACAAAACAACAAAGGATTTTAAGAGGTAGAACAGAGTACCTTGAAAACATGAGGGTCCAGTCCATGTTAAGGCAGAGGGAGCCATTGGAATATAAAGAACAAGAAAGCCAATTCTGATTGAAGGGAATAATATAAAGACTGAAAACATAGGTTGGGGCCAGGTTTTGATGGGTTTTTAGTGCTAGGCAGAGGAGTTTATTTTGAATTAACAACATAATAAAACTGTACTTTATGCAGTGTTGGAATACTTCTTCCTTTCCCTACTTTTATATTGTTAGTTTTTGTTTTTATAGCAACAAAAGGATTTTTTTAAAGGTGAGGAAATATCAATTAATAAAACTAATCAATACACCAAACAAATCTGACAGTATATTTCTTTTTTCTACACTCATCTTCCTCTGCTTCTGCAAAGGAGGTGAAGAGATATGTGTTTTCAAATTCTTCTGAGCCAACTTAGAGATTATAGTTACTTAGTTTTATGTTCTGTTTTTTCACTCTTTCCATTTTCATTGCTGTCAATCTTTGTTTATATTGTTTTTCTGGCTCTATCTTATTCACCTGGTATGATTTCATGTAGGTCTTCCCAGATTTTTCCATATTCATTATATTCACCATTTCTTATTATGATTAATATCCTTTTACAATAATGTGACACAGTTAATTTAGCCAATTCCCTCATGAATGAACACATATATTTTATTTCTAGTTAGTCAGTTCTCCTGTAATATGGCATATACATCATTAAATATCACCTCCTGTGTAAATTTGTATGATATGTCCAAAACAGACAGCTGTCCCCCACAAAAACAGATACAGAGTGAAGCACACTTGTCAAGATAAGCACCCATTTATTCTTCTCAGTAAAACTGGCATGTAGTACATGGGAACTTCCGAAGACAAATTCAGCTCAGACTTGGGGAAGAAGAGTAATTAAGTAATTAAGCCTTTAAGCCACATTAATGGTTGGGGGGAATTCTGCAGTCCCTGGACAATGAAGTTTATTGATATATCAGTTAGATCCAGATTGATTAACTCTCTGCTTCTTGGTTTGCGGAAGGATGCTCTTAATTCCACTTGCACAGTACAAATCAGACTGATAGCTTCCTCTTTGAGCTCAAGCAATGGGATAGAGAATGTGAAGCAAGAAGTCTTTGGGAATCTTTGCACATAAGAGTGTCTCCATTAACTGTCAAAAGGCTGAGGGAGGGGGCAGCTAGGTGGCGCAGTGGATAGAGCACCAGCCCTGGAGTCAGGAGTACCTGAGTTCAAATCTGGCCTCAAACACTTAACACTTACTAGCTGTGTGACCTTGGGCAAGTCACTTAACCCCAATTGCCTCACTAAAAAAAAAAAAAACAAAAAAAACCCCACAAAAGGCTGAGGGAGGGAAGTCTCTGCAGATAAGGACAATCCCTAGAAGGACCATAAATTCCTAAATGTCTCTTGGTCTACTTGGTATGTGATTTTTATTGGCCTCAGGATTTTTCATATGTTAGGTCAGGTTTTCATACAGTTCCTCTGGAAAATAAGGGAGTTTTTAACAAGAATTCTAATTTGTACAAATAAAAACTAGTGCCTATGGGGAAAATTGGGTTAGGAGCACACCTCTCAAAAATTTCATTAATGACATTAAAAAAAAAGATATGAAGTTTGTAAAAACAGTACTATACAGTTTTATACATGTTAAAAACAGTTTTATACATGTTAAATGGTTAAATAATACATGAATACTTCAATAAATATTGGCAGTTTGTGTGGCCAAGGTTGCTCCTGGGTTTGAGCTGGGTTCCTATAGGATCCAGCCTGGAAAATTTGAGAGTCCTGATGAATGATAGAGCAGAGCCTCAGTGGGCCACAGTTCAGACCTGGACCATGGTGAAAGGTGAGGGAAAGTGTAGGAATGAATTAGCCATTCTTTTTTTTTTTAATTAATTAATTTATTTTCCGTTACATGTAAAGATAGTTCTCAACTTTTGTTTATACAAGCTTTCCAATTTCAGATTTTTCTCCCTCCCTCCCCTCCCTTCCCCCTCCCCTAGACAGCAGGTAATCCTATTTCTGCATTAGTCATGTTATAAGAGAAAAATCAGAGCAATGATGAAAGACCTCAAAATAGAAAAAACAACAGCACCCAAAACAAAAGAAATAGTATGGTTCATTCAGCATCTATACTCCACAGTTCTTTTTTTTTTTTCTTGGATTTGGAGATCCTCTTCTATCATGAGTTCCCTGGAACTCTTCTGTACTGTTGCATTGGTGAGAAGAATATAGTCCATCACAGTAGGTCAACACTCAATGTTGATGATACTGTGTACATTGTTCTTCTGGTTCTGCTCATCTCACTCATCATCAGCCCACGCAAGACCCTCCAGGTTTCTCTGAACTCCTCCTGCTCATTGTTTCTTACAGCACAATAGTTGAATTAGCCATTCTTAACACACAGCTCTTACTGCATCAGAAGACATACAGTAAATATAGTACTTTCCCTTGAAAAATACGTGAAACTTCCTTTTGGAAGTAATCTTCAGAAAGGTTGCAGCTCTTAAAATGGTGCAGTTCTCTCTTTCTCATGATGAAAATTGCTCATGAGTAAACACAAAATTCATGCTGAATTCCTTTCCTACTCTATCAGTCACATTGGAACAATTTTGCTTATTCATAACAAGCATTATAGCAGAACAGACTGTGCTTTCTACTACAGAAAGTGCCATGATACATATTTTGGTTTTTGTAGAGCCTTCCTTCTATCTTTGCCCTTAGGGTACACACCTAGTAGTGGGATCTCTGAGTCAAAAGGCATGCGTGTTTTACTTAACCACTATTGTTCAAAAATTAATAAACAAATCTGACACCTTAGTCATAACAACTGGTACTTAGTAAAGGTAACTACTTGTCCTCTTATCGCCTCATTTTCATGGATTGCAATCTGCTTTCCATTTCAAAGACATTTTCCTTGGCAGAGAAAACAGATTTTAATGAGCTATTTTATTTTTTCCATTACATGTAAAGATAGTTCTCAACTTTTGTTTATACATGCTTTACAATTTCAGATTTTTCTCCCTCCCACCTCTCCCTCCCCCCTCCCCTAGACAGCAGGTAATCTGATATAGGTTATATCTATATATCTCTATATGTATACATATAGATATATATATACACACACATATATATATATATACACATAATAACATTAATCCTATTTCTGCATTAATCTTGTTACAAGAGAAAGAATCAGAGCAGTGATGCAAAACCTCAAAATAGAGAAAAAAAAAACAACAGCACCCAAAACAAAAGAAATAATATGGTTCAATCAGAATCTATACTCCACAGTTCTTTCTTTCTTTTTTTTTCTTGGATTTGGAGATCCTCTTCTATCATGAGTTCCCTGGAACTCTTCTGTACCATTGCATTGGTGAGAAGAATATAGTCCATCACAGTAGGTCAACACTCAATGTTGATGATACTGTGTACAATGTTCTTCTGGTTCTGCTCATCTCACTCATCATCAGCTCACGTAATACCCTCCAGGGAGAAAACAGATTTTAAAAGAAAAAATTAGGTAATTCTCCTTTTCTCCATTGTATATTATTATTAGTCATCTATACTAACATCATCCCATCAATACTGTCTTTGAGTCTTCCTTGTTTAAAAACAAATCCCCAAATCATAGGAATAAACGGACCTTTCATTAACATGCTAAGATCTGTAGTGAGAATAAAATCGCAGCCCTTCCAATAAGATTAAGGGAAACAAGGATGTGCATTGTCACCACACCCCTCCTATTAGATATAATGCAAGGAATGCTAATTGTCGGAATAAGAGAAGAGAAAGAAATTGGGGGGAAAAATGCTTTTTGCACGTGATATTATGGTTTATTTAGTGAAACCCAGTCAATTCATTTAAACAGTAGTTTCAACAAAGTAGCAGAGCATAAAATAAATTCACATATTATTAGTATTTATATCTATTAACATGAGAACTCAATAGGATGTCGTTGAAAGATAAATTCCATTCAGAATAACTACAGATGGTACAAAATACTTGGTAGTATTCCTACAAACATATGCAAGTTCTATATGACCCAAGTATAAAACATTCATTATAGAAATAAAGACAAACCGAAGTAATTAGAAAAATATTAATTGCTCAAATGATAAAAATTACTAATGCCTATTTTATGTACCTATTTGTTGTCATATTGATTAAATTATCAAAGAGCTATTTTGTAGAGCTAGAAAGAAATAATGAAATTCATCTGGAGATAAAAAACAAAAGGTCAGGAATCTCAGTGGAATTAATGAAAGAAAAAAAAGAATGGGAAGGAAGGGGACCTGGCAGCAACAGATCTTAAACTAGTCAGTATTCCTCAAACATATTTGGTGGTAGTTAAAAAAATGAGAGGCTGATAGTAGAAAATGATAGTAATAATAAAAGCTCACATGTGTGTAACGTGCTTCTCTATAAGTTTGCAAAGTGCTTTTTCAGTTGTAATCTAATTTGATTTTTATTATAACCATATTACAGATGAGTAAACAGACAGATTAAGAGATTTGTCCAGGGTCACACAGCTAATAAGTGTAGGAAGCAGGGTTTGAACTCTGTTTCCTGGGTCTTAACTAGAGCACCCTATCCACTGTGACCCTTAACTTCCACAGTGGCAAATGGGTAGAACAGATTAGATACATCAAATGTAGAAGCAGTGAACCCTCACTACTGGGGAAGGGCCTTACTATTCAACAAAAACTGCTAGAAAAACTGCATAGAAGTTTGGCAGAAATTAATATATTATCAATACCTCATATACCAAGATAAATTGCAAATGGACATGTAGTATAAATATGAAACACTTTATGATATATTAGAGGAATAAGGAAAAAAAAACCTTTCAGATCTATTGATGAGGGAAGAATTCATGACTAAACAGGGGATAGAGAGGATTACCAAAGATAACACTACCAATTTTGAGTACATAAAATTAAAAAGGTTTTGTTCAAAGCCAATGTAGCTAATAACTGATTAACATTTATTTTTTAAAAAAGTCTTAGTGCAGTAGCTAAATGGTCAGAGAATATAAACATGCAGTTCTCAAGGGAATAACTCCAGGTTATCAACATCCTACTTCAGTAACAGTTAAAGAAATGCAAAATAAAGCAGTTGTGAACGTCTACCCTATAGCCATTGGATTTACAAATAATAAAAAAGGGAAATGACAGACATTGAAAGTACTGTGCAGAAACAGGAACATTATAGCACTGCTGCTAGAGCTGTCATCAATCTAGCCATTCTTGAAATCAATAAGAAATTAGTAGCTAAAAGACAGAATAGAGCATGTCATGGAAAAAGTGACAAAATTGTACAAACCCTCTGATTCAGCAAAGCTACCACTATGCTGATGAAAGAAACGGAAAGGATCTCTGGGTCTAAAAATACTTGTAGTGACAGAGAACTGGAAACCAAGAGGGTGTCAGTATATTAGGGAATGGTTGGAAAAGTTATGGTATGTGAATGTGATGAAAGGGAATGTTTGTAAGAAACCTGGGAAGACTTGCATGAACTCAGTGCTGAATAAAGTTGATAGAACTGTGGTAGCAATTTTTACAATAAGAAAAACAACTTTAAAAGCCTTAAGGACTTTAAATTTTGGCATGTTTTTCCATGATTCCAAGGACCAATAATAAAGTATGCTGTCTTCCTCCTGATAGAGAAATGTCGTAGTCTCTGGACTGAAGATGCAAAATGAGATATGCATTTTTTTGGATTTGTTTGTCTGCATATTGGTTACAAGAACTTTTGTTTTTCTTTCATTTGTTCCCTCCTTAATTTAGGGATTGGAGATAATGAAAAAAAGAAAGCAAATGCTTGTAAATTGAATAAATAAAATAAAAGTTAATAAGAGATTACTGATTAAATCTTTCACTATACTTTTTTTTCTTTTTTTTTTTTTTTGAGGCAATTGGGGTTAAGTGACTTGCCCAAGGTCACACAGCCAGTAAGTGCTAAGTGTCTGAGGCCGGATCCAAACCCAGGCACTCCTGAATCCAGGGCCGGTGCTCTATCCACTGCGCCATCTAGCTGCCCCCCACTATACTTTTTAACAATATTTTGATGTGTTTTTGATACCTGAAACGCTCAATCTGCCTAGATTAATTGGCTACATGCTTCTCTTTCCAGTTTTCTCTTCTCTTTCTTTTATATGGGAAATTAACTTACATATTTTCTAACCCATAAAGGCAATTTTTCATGACATATTTATCAATTTTATAAGAATGATCTTTTATGAGACTAATTACTTTTTTCTTTTTCTTTTTAAATTTCTAGGGGCCGACTATTTATTATTTCTACCAAAACAGAGTCTCTTGGAATAAAACTGGTAGCTGCTAATCGAATCATCATCTTTGATGGCTCTTGGAATCCGTCCTATGCTATTCAAAGTATATCCAGGGTTTATTGCTTTGGTCAAAATAAACCTGTCTATGTATACAGGTTTTTAGCTCAGGTAGGTTTCAATCTCTCATATAAAAAATTTGAAAATACAAGCAAAAAGTTAAAGTTGGTGAATAATTACTGGTAAGTAAAGGGACATTCCATTTTTTGCATACAGTCGACTTTAATATTTTCCTTAAGTATACAAGGCCATCTCACAAAAAAATTGGTCACTGTAATTCCCCTTCCCTAATCAATATCACATGTATATGTGTACATATGATATGTATGGTATCTTCTCGCAGCTAAGGCTCTGACATGGCCTCCAGTTGCTGGATCTCTGGTGGATTCTCCAACCTTTTGAAATTCAGACACTCATTATATGTATGTGCAAATGTTTGAAAAAGAAAGTGGAAAATCACTTTGATAGAAGTAAGTGGTGGGCAGCTAGGTGGCTCAGTGGATAAAGCACTGGCCCTGGATTCAGGAGTTCCTGAGTTCAAATCCAGCCTCAGACACTTGACACTTACTAGCTGTGTGACCCTGGGCAAGTCACTTAACCCCCATTGCCCCATCAAAAAAAAAATTAAAAAAAAAAAAGAAGTAAGTGGAATAATGGAATAGGATGCAATCCAGGGAGACCAATTAGAAGACCATTGCAGTCATCCAGAAAAGAGGGAGTGAAGGCCTAAATTAAGGGGTTATTTGTGTGCCTAGAAAGAAAGAGTTAAATGTGAGAGATTTCATAACAAGTCTCTGGCAAGATTTGTGTATGTAGGGGCAGGAAGATTAAGCATAATGCTGAAGTCCCAAACTTGGGAGGTTGGAAGATGGTAGCGTAGCATCCTTAACAATAATAGAGGGGGCGGCTAGGTGGCGAAGTGGATAAAGCACCGGCCCTGGATTCAGGAGGACCTGAGTTCAAATCTGGCCTCAGACACTTGACACTTACTAGCTGTGTGACCTTGGGCAAGTCACTTAACCCCCATTGCCCCACCAAAAAAAAACAAAACCCAATAATAGAGAAGTGAAGAACAGATGGTTTAAGGGGAAAGACGGTGAGTTCAGTTTTGTATATGTTTAGCATAGGATTTCTACAGGACATTTAGTTTGAAACTCTGGAAGTCATCAGCATAGAAATGATGGTAACAAAAGTGATTACCAAGAGGAGGAGTAGGGAGGGAAAAATTACAAGTTCTTAGATCCAAACCTTAAGAATACTTGTAGTTAAGTGGCATGAAATTAATGCTAAGAGTCCACAAAGGACTCTTACTGAAAAGGAATATTCATATATGTAGGATGACCACCAGAAAAAAAGTAATGTCATGTCAACCCAGAGAAGAGACCTGGAGGACAAATGGTCCACATTGTCAGATGCATCAGAAAGGTGAAAAAAAGATTCAGATTGAGAAAATAAAAGATTTGATAATTAGATAAATTCGTGGCATGTGATTATAACAGAATCCTATTGCCGTTTAAGAAATGATAGGGATAGTTTCAGAGGGACTTGGGAAGACTTGTATGAACTGATACAAAGTGAAGGGAGCAGAAAAAGGAGAACAATTTATGCAACAACATAAATATAAATAACTTTGAAAGACTTGGATCAATGAAATTCCAAACTGTGATGCCAAAGGACCATTGATGGTACATGTCATACATGTGACTCATCTCCTGAAAGAGAGGTGATAGACTTGAGATGCAGAATTAAGCCTACATTTATGAACATGGCCAGTAGGGATTTGTTTTGCTTGACTGCATGTTGATTATAAGGATTTGGTTTTTCTTTTTTTTTTCCAGGGCAATGGGGGTTAAGTGACCTGCCCAGAGTCACACAGCTAGTAAGTATCAAGTGTCTGAGGTCGGATTTGAACTCAGGTACTCCTAACTCCAGAGCCAGTGTTTTATCCATTGCGCCACCTAGCTGCCCCCTTTCTTTTTCTTTTCTTTTCTTTTCTTTTCTTTTCTTTTCTTTTTTTTTGGTAGGGGAAGAAGTGGAAGGGAGAGAAGATAATAGTTTAAAAAAGATAAAGGTTGGACAGCTAGGTGGCACAGTGGATAAAGCACTGGCCCTGGAGGACCTGAGTTCAAATCTGACCTCAGACACTTGACACTTACTAGCTGTGTGACCCTAGGCAAGTCACTTAACTAACCTCATTGCTCCACCAAAAAAAAACCAACAACAACAAAACAAAAAAGATAAATGTTGTTGGTAATTTTGGAGGGAGCAGTTTCAATTGAGTAATGAAGTTAGAAACTAAATTGCAAAAGACTAAGGAGGGGGCAGCTAGGTGGTACCGGGGATAAAGCACTGGTCCTGGATTCAGGAAGACCTGAGTCCAAATGCAACCCCAGACACTTGACACTTACTAGCTGTGTGACCCTGGGCAGGTCATTTAACCCTCATTGCCCTGCAAAAAAAAAAAAAAAAAGACTAAGGAGCAAGTGAGAGGATCAGGTGTAAAATCAATGGATGATCACTTTTTTCAAAGAAATAACATGATTACTATTACTCTTCTGTTGTTTGTTTAGTTATTTTCATTCATGTCTGGCTCTTCGTGACTCCATTTGGAGTTTTCTTGGCAAAGCAAAGATGCTGGAGTAGTTTTCCATTTCCTTTTCCAGCTTGTTTTTACAGATGAGAAAACTGAGGCAAATGGGTTGAAGTGACTTGTCACACAGGTAGTGTCTGAGGCCAGATTTGAATTTAGAAAGATGAGTCTTCCTGACTTCAAGTTAGGTGCTCTATCAACTGCATCACCTAGCTGCCCCCTTAGTACTGAAAGCCCTGTAAAATATTCCATTTCTATGACTGCCTGATAAACATTTTCATTTATGTCTCAACCTTCTACCTGTGTTCCAAGTCACCTCAAACCCAATTTGTCCATATAAAAGAAAGAGAAGAGAAAACTGGAAAGAGAAGTATGTAGCCAACTAATCTAGGCAGATTGAGCATTTCACGTATCAATAACACATCAAAATATTGTTAAAAAAGTATAGTGAAATATTTAATCAGTAATCTCTTATTAACTTTGATTTTATTTATTCAATTTACAAGCATTTGTTTCTGTATTTCAATATCTCTAACCCCTAAATTAAGGAGGGAAAAAATGACACAGAAAGTTCTTGTAACCAGTATGCAGTATATTAGGGAATGGTTAGAAAAGTTATGGTATGTGAATGTGATGAAAGGGAATATTTGTAAGAAACCTGGGAAGACTTGCATGAACTCAGTGCTGAATAAAGTCGATAGAACCATGGTAGCAAATTTTACAATAAGAAAACAACTTTAAAAGCCTTAAGGATTTTAAATTTTGGTATGTTCTTCCATGATTCCAAGAATCAATAATAAAGTATGCTGTCTACCGCCTGATAGAGAAATGTCATAGTTTCTGAACTGAGGATGCAAAATAAGATGCATTTTTTGGATTTGTTTGTCCAAATCTCAACTCATTAGCTACCTACCTTAATGAAGCCACGATTTTCTTACTCATAGTAATTTTTATTGTTTAAGTTGCTGGGTTTTCTTTAGCAACAAACCAAAGAAAAGCCTTTTGAAAAGGGAACAACAGTAGTATTATGTGTTTCAGAGTATCTTAAAGTGAAAAATATGAGAATGCTTTGTATGGAAATTATTGTAAAACAAAAATCTTCACAGTAACTGAAAAGAATGACACCTGAATTTTATGTATCCAGGTATTGAGCACTGGTTATAACTAAAATCTATGAAGAAAAGTTTCATGGTGGTGAAATGTGCATCCATTATGTAATTAGAGGTTCTAATTCTCCTCCAGGGAACCATGGAAGATAAGCTCTATGAATATCAAGTCAGAAAGCAATCACTCTTTTTCCCAGTCTTTGATCAACAGCAAATTGAACGCCATTTTACTGTGAAGGAACTGACTGAGCTTTATACATTTGAGCCAGACTTACTAGATGATCCTAATTCAGAAAAGGAAGAAAAGAGGGACACTTCTATGCTTCCAAAGGTATGTGTGATAGTTTGATTATTATTAAGTCTAGAAGAGAGAGTTTTGATGACTTTTTTTAAGGTGGGGCAATGAGGGTTAAATGACTTGCCCAGAGTCACACAGCTAGTAATTGTCGAGTGTCTGAGGCTGGATTTGAACTCAGGTCCTCCTGAATCCAGGGCCAGTCCTTTATCCACTGTGCTACTTAGCTGTCCCATTTTGATGACATTTTAAAACTTAATCATAGTCATTTAGTTGTGGATTTTAAATAGAGTCTGAATTTCCTCATCAGCAAAATGTTACATGTTAGCATTTATATCATCAAACCTATAGGGTTGTTGTAAATAAAGAAACCATTAGCACCTTCTCTGTAGCTTACCACTAGAAGAGTTGCTTGGCCAAATTTGAGACCTAGGGTCACACAACCAAAATGTGTCACAAGCGGGACTTGTACTCTGTCTTAGCTTTAACACCTGTTACCTATCCACTATGTACAGAAAGAAGTTTGTAAATTGTAAAATATAATAGAAACATAAGCTATTATTATTATACCCAGTATTACATTATACAGTAAAGGGGTTTGGAAGTCCTAAGTTCAAATCCAACCTTAGACACTAGCTGTATGACCCTGAGCAAATCATGTGAAGACAGAACTCCTTGGGGAGGACCCTGTTCTTAGGAAAGATTGAAGGCAAAAAGAGAAGGGGATGGCTAAGAATGAAATAAATAGAATTTTTGTTGTTGTTCAGTCATGTCTGATTCTTTGTGACCTCATGGACTATAGCACACCAGACTCTTCTATCTTCCACTATCTCTAGCAGTCTGTCCAAGCTCATATTCATTGTTTCCATGACACTATCCATCTCATTCTCTTCCATGCCTTTCTCCTTTCACCTTCAATTTTTCCAACAGCAGGGTCTTTTCCAGTGAGTCCCATCTTCTCATTATGTGGCCAAAGTATTTCAGCTTCAGCTGTGGTTCTTGACCTTCCAGTGAAGAGCCTGAATTAATTTCCTTAAGTATTGACTGATATCATCCCTTTGCAGTCCAAGGGACTCTTCAAAGTCTTCTCCAGCAGCACAGTTAGAAAGCATCAATTCTGTGGCACTCAATTTTCCTTATAGTTCACTTCACACAGCTGTACATTGCTACTGGAAAACTGTAGCTGCAATTATATGGGCCTTTGTTGGCAAGGTGATGTCTCTGTGTTTTAATATGCTGTCCAGGTGTGCCATAGCTTTCCTTCCAAGGAGCAGTCACCATCTGCAATGATCTTTGAGCCCAAGAATATACAATCTGACACTGCTTCCATTTCTTCTCCCTCTATTTGCCAGGAAGGGATGGGACCAGTTGCCAAGATCTTAGTATTTTTGATGTTAAGCTTCAAGCCAGCTTTTACATTCTCCTTTGTCATCCTCATCAATAGACTTCTTCATTCCTCCTCACTTTCTGCCATCAGAGTGGTATCATCTGCATATCTGATATATTTCTCCTTGGCAACTTTAATTTCAGCTTTTGATTCATCCAGCCTGGCATTTTGCATGAAGTACTCAGCATATAAGTTAAATTAAATTACAGTCAATATACTCCTTTCCCAATTTTAAAACAATAAGTTGTCACCTCTTCTGTTCTCAGTGTTGCTTCTTGGTCCACATGCAGATTCCTCGGGAGACAAGTAAGATGATCTGGTATTCCTATTCCTTTCAAGACTTGCCCCATTTTCCTGAGATCTATACACTCAAAGGCTTTATGTAGTCAGTGAACCAGAAGTAGCTGTATTTCTGGAACAACCTTGCTTTCTCCATAATTCAGAGAATGTTAGCAATTTAGTCTCTAATTCCTCTGCTTCCCTTCCCTCCCCCCCCAAAAAAAAAGATGGCAAGAAATTTGATATAGGTGAAAATTTTCCTTTTCCTCTTTTACTGATTGTGAATTGACCTTTTTTTTTGTTGTTAAATTAATAAAGTATTTTATTTTTTTCTGTTACATGTTAAGATAGTTCTCAACCTTTGTTTATACAAGCTTTACAATTTCAGATTTTTCTCCCTCCCCCCTCCCCTAGACAGCAGGTAATCTGATATAGGTTATATATACACATACACACATAATAACATTAATCCTATTTCTGCGTTAGTCATGTTATAAGAGAAAAAAAATCAGAGCAATGACGGAAAACCTCAAAATAGAAAAAAAAAAACAGCATCAAAAACAAAAGAAATAGTATGGTTCATTTAGCATCTATACTCCGCAGTTCTTTTTTTTTTTTTCCTGGATTTGGAGATCCTCTTCTATCATGAGTTCCCTGGAACTCTTCTGTACCATTGCACTGGTGAGAGGAATATCACTCAATGTTGATGATACTGTGTACAGTGTTCTTCTGGTTCTGCTCATCTCACTCATCATCAGCCCACGCAAGACCCTCCAGGTTTCTCTGAACTCCTCCTGCTCATCGTTTCTTACAGCACAATAGTATTCCATTGTAGTGAATTGACCTTTTTGATATCTCATATTGACAGTTTTGTTTTTTCTTTTAAAAAATCAAAATAGCCAATGGCTGATTTTTGTTAGTTTTTTTCTAAAAAAAACCAAATAAAACTCTGATACTAGTTTTAAATATAAAATCAATGATATTTGTGTATCTATGACTCTTAGAATGTTTATTTTGTATTTAATGAGTTTTTTTATTTGTTGTTTTTCTAATTGTTTTTAGACCAGATCATGATATCCTGGTTCCTATACCTTTTGTCTCTCTGTTTAATTCCTCCTTTATAATAATCTAACCTTCAAATTTGACTTTTCTTTTGCCCATGACTTCCCCCATTCCCTATTCTCCCCTGACTTTTTTTTTGGTGAGGCAGTCGGGGTTAAGTGACTTGCCCAGGGTCACACAGCTAGTAAGTGTTAAGTGTCTGAGGCTGGATTTGAACTCGGGTCCTCCTGAATCTAGGGCCAGTGCTCTATCCACTGCGCCATCTAGCTGTCCCACTCTCCCCTGATTTTTAAACTCCACTCTCCCCACCTGTTTTCTCTTGGATCCTCTAACCCTTTCCCTGTTTCTACCTTTTTCCTTGTTTAACTTCCAGTATTTCTCCACCAAACTCTAAGCATTTGTGCACATTTAACCCTTTTTTGTGTGATGTAGTTACATCTTCTGAGATTCACATTAACTCTACCCCTTCTAAACACTTCAACAAACATGTTAAAATGAGCACAAATTTCAATCACTTTCTGGTCTTCTCTTTTTCTTTCTTCTTTATCTAAAATCTTATTCCTCAGTACATAGTGCTTTCCGTTGGGCAGATCCCCAAAATGAGAAAAAAAAGGAAAGTAAAATGTTTGTAGCAAATACCAAACACATTAGAATTTCAGTAATTTGCCCAGGGTCACCCAACTAGGATTTTTGAAAGGCAAAACTTGAATCCAGGTCTTCTTGCCATCAAGAAGAGCCGTCGGGGCAGCTAGATTGCACAGTGGTTAGAGCACTGGCCCTGGATTCAGGAGTACCTGAGTTCAAATCCGGCCTCAGACACCACTTACTAGCTGTGTGACCCTGGGCAAGTCACTTAACCCCAATTGCCTCACAAAAAAAAAAAAAAAGAAAAGAAAAAGAAGAGCCATCTATCAATTCCATGCTCTATCTATCTATTCTGTGTTCTCTTATTTTTTCCATATTTCTTTATATTCATCACAATTGCTGTTTGTTTTTTGTGAAGAGACTATTCCATTATATTTACATGCCTCAATTATGTCAGTTGCTAACTGGCTGATAGACACTTCTTTGGAATGTTTTGCTCTTCCTCTCTAAGTCTTAGTTTTTGTGGCTTCTTTATAGACTCCACTTAAATCCCACCTTCTGCAGGAGGCCTTTCTCTGTTCTTCCACCTAGTGCTGTCTTCCCTTTGAGATCATTTTCCATTTACGTGGCATCTCTCACACTGACCCTGTGATTTGCCTGTTGTCTCCAAATAAAACCTGCTTGTCCTCTAGTGCTTAACACAGTGCTTGCTAAAGAAAATGACATGGAAAGGCATTTAAACTCAGATTCATTATAATGACCAGTCTTGATCATAGGGAATAGATATAGTTGCCTTCTTTGTGTAGAAAGGTGGAAATGTGGTCCCATGTCTTGTTGATTTTCTTTGTTGTGAGAGGATTCCATGAGGCTAAAGTATATTAAGAAATCTCTGGTACAAAACTGAAAAGAATGAATAAACATTTTTTCTGGATGTAAGCTCTTTTAGAGCATGGACTGTTTCTTTTTTAAAAAACTTGTATGCTCAGTACTTTGCACTTATAAGATATTCAGTAAACTTCTAGTGAATTGTTAGTTGAAATGCACACTGGAGTTGAATATTATGGCTATTATTCTCTTTTACAGATGAGAAGGATGAAGGTATTTTTCAAATGAGGAAATTGAGAGTGAGAGAGAATAAGTAATTCAGGGTAATAAACCCCATAGTACCAAAGCTAGAATACAAAGCCATTACTCATGCTTCTGTTGCTCTTTTTCTTATGCTGACTGTCTCAGAATAAAGTTGAATTTAAAATGAGATGTTTAATGTAGTCAACAAAGCATATTTTGTGCTTAGATTTCATGCTAATTGATCACTTTATCACCTTTAAACAGGACACAATTCTTGCAGAATTGCTTCAAGTACATAAAGAATACATTGTAGGATATCATGAACATGATTCTCTTTTGGACCATGAAGAAGAAGAACTGAGTGTGGAGGAGAGAGAAGCAGCATGGAGAAAATTTGAAGCAGAAAAAAAGGTCGAGTTATTTGATTCCTTTATAGTATATTCCAGTTCAAAGCATTTGTAGTAGAGTTTACCTATTTGTAATACTCAGACCCTTAGAATGAGAGGCACCCTGGGAAGCTGGCCTTGGAGCCAGAAAGACTTGGGTTCATACTTCTGTCCCATTCTGGCTATGTAACCGTAGGCAAAGTCACTCTCCCGCACTCTATATATCTGTTATTAAATCTTACCATTACTATCTTCATTGCATTCCTCATCATTTCTGGTCTAGCTTATTGCAATGCCGTCCTAATTGGTCTCTGTACCTCAAATATTTTTTCCACTACAGTACATCTTACATTTTATATTTGTGTCTGGCGCTGTCTTTAACACAGGGAAGGATGACAGAAGAAGACTCTTCACAGTCCATGCCTCAAGGGCATAGTTAGCCAGGATAAATTATAAAAATCAGACAGTTAGCTCTTAATAAATACTTATTCATTGATTACCTTCTCAACTCTGTGTATTAAAGGAACAGGTTCTGCTCTATTTATCTTTCTTGTAGTTTTTCTCCTGTGACCTCATCTTAAATATTTTCATTATTGTAGAACTATCCTCTCTAGTGGCAAATGCATACTTTTCAGCCTTTGTTGGGTTTTTCACTATTTTTAAATATAAATACATCAACTTTGTATCTTAAACCTGTGATATAAAACTGTAGAAAACATTCTCAAGTACTCCTTCTTAACCTTCTGTTCATGACTCAGAGCAATTGGGTGTTTTTCTATCCTTATCTAAATTTTTTTCTTTGCATCAATTCATACACATCTTCCCATGTTTCTCTAGTCATTTTTATGGTATCTATATAATTGTGAACATCATCTAGTAATAACTAGCATTCATATGGTGCTTTCCAGTTTGCAAAGTGTTTTATATATATTAACTTATTTGATCCTTATAACAATCCTGTTAATTGTTCAGCCACTTCCCAATTGCTAAATACCACTTTATTTCCCAGCTTTTGCTGACACAAAAAGTTACTACTATAAATACTGGTTTTGATTGATTGGAAATGCTTTGGTGTGTGAGCCTAGTAGTGGTATTTCTAGGTCAGAATATGCACAATTTAATATTATCAAGTTGAAAAATGCCTGTCTCCGGATTTTTGAGAAAAAAATAGCCAAGTATCACTACTCTTCATTTCTTCCCCTGGCTATTTTTGGTGATCCCCACACCTCATAACAATTATGGTTGCCCATCTTCATTCCTTTGAGGACAAGTGACTATTTCTTCCTTTTCAGGAATAACCATGTGTAAAAAAAAAAAATTCTCAGTGTACACTTTCCATTTTCCCTAAGTGACATTATTTTACTCTGAGAGGAGTCAAATGCTTCTCTTCTAATTCATACCTTTTTTATTTTTATTTCCTCCTTTTTAAAACCTCATTTATCTTGTTTGTTTGCTTATTTTCTTAAATGAACATTTCATTATCCAAGTGTGGAGAGGTGATTTTTTTTCATGAATGAGAGATCACTTTCATTTTTATTTTATTTTATTTTCAGCTCTGAATTCTCTCTTAATTTCCTCTTCCCTATCCAGTAAAGAAGCCTCCACTCCCCAAATCACAAATATATGTAGTTAAGCAAAATAAATTCCATCTTAATCTATTAAACTATTTTTTGGAAATGGGTAGCATGTTTTATCACGAGTCATTTGGAATTGTGGTTGGTCACTGTGTTGATCAGAGTTCTTAAAACTGTCGGGGGTTTTTTCTCTTTGCATTATTGTTGTTACTGTATAAATGGTTCTCCTGGTTCAGGTCATTTCACTCTGCATCAGTTCATAAACATCTTCCCAGGTTTCTCTGAAACTATCCCATGCATCATTTTTTACAACACATTCATATATCATGATCTGTTTAGTCATTCCCTAATTAATGGGCAGTTTCCAATTCTTTGCCACCACAAAAGGGACAGCTATGACTAGCTTTGCATACATGGGTTCTCTTTTTCTTTCTTTGATTGATTTAGATTTGCCTTGTGCTTAGTAAACTGTAGTTGTCACATATTTCTTAATTTACATATGTGAAAATATAAGTAGTTTTGTGTGCTAATCATTTTCTAGGTATAAATATCAAAAATTCATCAATGTCAATAAGTGCTATTAGATTTCTAGTTCCAAGTCCTAATATTTGATGTTTTTGTCTTTTCTTGTTTTGTAGGACCTGACCATGCATATCACTTTGCCCTCTGAGCCTCTATTTTTTCCTGCTGATATGGTAGTAACGTCATCATCAGATGGCTGTCAACAGTTGGAAGTAAGTTTTGAAAAAAGAAACAGCTAAAACTGAATCTGAATTGCTGAAGTTCAGAGGCAGTCAGTCTCTCTCTCTGTCTCTCAATCAGTCAGACAATGAACATGAATTTTAAGCCTTTTTCTAGGTGGACTGGGAAAGCAGATGAAAAAAGAGTCACTGCCCTCAAGGAGCTGACGTATTCCCAGATAAGTAGGAAGAGAATATATAGAAAATACATACAGAGTGATTAGGATCATTTCTTAATACTGGCTCAGTAATAATGTTCAGGATTCAAAAGGCCTCTTGAAGGAAAGGCACAAGATGGGAGCAGGCAGAGAAAGAGGGACTAAAGGTAAATGAACTGAGGGCAGGCTGCAGGAGTCCAGACTGGAATGAAGTATCTAAAATTGGGCCAACTCTATCCAGTGTGCTGAAGAGTCCAGCACGACTGAAATGACCAGACAAGAGCCAATGTAGCTGGTCTGTACTGTGCTTTATAAGTGTCAGTGATACAAGACTGCTCCTTGGAGCTCATAGGCTCATTTAGAAGCCATCATGCAAAGAACCAGGGACAAAAAGCATTTGATTATTGTTTGTTTGTTTGTTTTTTGGTGGGGCAATGGGGGTTAAGTGACTTGCCCAGGTTCACACAGCTAGTAAGTGTCAAGTGTCTGAGGTTGAATTTGAACTCAGGTCCTCCTGAATCCAGGGCCGGTGCTTTATCCACTGCGCCACCTAGCTGCCCCCAAAAGCATTTGATTATTGGAAGGCATTAGAATTAAGGGAGAGCAGGAAAAGCTTTGGAGAGAGAGAGAACAACTGGCTTGTGGGAAAAAGGGACACACAACACACTCGGAAGTTTAATCTGCATTATTAACTTTTTTTCATCATTTCTTAAGTCTAGATAATCAACAGACCAATAAATCAAGCCCCAATTTGTAGTATTTGCCAATTTCTAAGGTTTGAGTGTTTACAACTGGCTTTCCCGAGTTTGGTTTGAGTTAGCTCTAGTACTCTCCTGTAAATAGGTAACATAAGAGGCCCAGTTGGGCTAAAGAGTCAGTTTAGAAACATAGACTTAACCAAGATTTTAAAGGGCCATAAATGATACCACTCCCCTTCTCCCTGCCCTCCATCAAAATAAAAATTGTTATTGAGTAAAGGCTTGAGTAGGGAATTAACATTGTCAGAACTGGACTTTAGAAATATGCATTTGGTATGTGGAAGAGGGAATAGAGAAAGGGTACTGAATGCAGTGAAGCGCTGATGATGGCCTGAACCAGGGTGATGATGATATAAATAGAAGATGTTCCTCTTGAATGAATGCAAGAGTGATCTGATTACAAGGATTAGAGACAATTAACTAGTATTCAGGTACCATAACAAAAAAAAGAGTCTTAAATTGTTCATCATGTTTTCTTTTCGTTCATCTGCAGGGAGAGTTTTTGTTAAGCCATGAGATCTTAATGCTACTGAGAAACAGACAAAATCAAACCATTTTTATTTGCTTTCAGAAGTAATCTTGAGCAGTTATTCTTGGTTAATACCTCTGTATAAAATATGAACAAAAAAAGATTGAATTGAATTCAAGAATCCTTTGTAGTGTTGCTAAGAAATGGTAGAGCACATAATTTCTAGTACTCTTAGGCTCTAGGGTTTGTTGAGATTCTTGATCTGGTGATTATACAAGGGTACTTATATTTTAATGGTTTTTTATGTTCTTGGATTGTATGCATTTAATTAGAGTAGCTTTTCTTTCCTTTTTTTTGGTGAGGCAATTGGGGTTAAGTGACTTGCCCAGGGTCACACAGCTAGTAAGTGTTAAGTGTCTGAGCCCGGATTTGAACTCAGGTCCTCCTGACTCCAGGGCCAGTGCTCTATCAACTGTGTTACCTAGCTGCCCTAGAGTAGCTTTTAATGAGATTTTTTTTTTGGCTTTCAAGTGCCTATTGCATTTTTTTAAAACCTTGAACTTGCTCTTTTGTTGAAAGGAAAATTCTTCATTTGGGCTTTCACCCAAATTAATGATGCTAAACTCAGGACAGAGAATTAAAAGGATTTTTTTGTCAGTATGTTAAGGTAGTGACACATTTACATGTTGATCACTGAAGATGATCAATGGCTTCAAGGTGGTGCCATCTTTTATAGGTAACTTTAAGACAATCCAGGAGGAGTGGAGCCAAGATGGTGGAAGAAAGACATTAAACCCACAGAGCCCCTGATACAGTTATCCCAAAAAAAGCAATAAAAGAACCCCTGAGGCAGCTAGGTGGCACTGCGGATAGAGAACCGGGCCTGGAGTCAAGAGGACCTGAGTTCAAATCTGGCCTCAGACATTTAACACCTACTAGCTGTGTGACCCTGGGCAAGTCACTTAACCCCAATTGCCTCACCAAAAAAAAAAAAAAAGAACCCCTGGATCAGAAAAACCCACAAAAATATGGGCTGAGATTATTAAAGGGGGCCATGCTGGGCTGCTGGTGAAGTCCAACCCCAGGCACTCCTCACCAGAGGAGCTTAACCCCCAAGCCGCTGAATCAGCTGCAGCACCAGCATCTTCTGTATCTGAACTTGCAGTTGGGTGAGAGCACTGAACAGCTGGCGGGGGGGGGGGTGAAGTGCAGGGGTGTCAGCGTGACATAGGGAGGAATTCGGGTGTCCCACCCTAGCTGGGAACCAGGAAGAAATCCTGAGCAGTGGGAGGCCCAGGTGGGGGAGGGGTGCAGGCTCATCAAAGCTAAGAACCACAGAAAAATCACAGAAGAGAGGTTGGTTATTTAGTAAGTTGGCTTGAGGTTATCTTTGGACCAAAGAACAGGCCAGGGGAGAGAAAAACCTGCTCTCCCTCAAACCCAAAACACCTGGGACCCTCTGAAGCTGGGGACAGTAGTGTAGCCTAGAAGCAGGGCCCCCCAGTGGGGAGTTGAAAGTCAAGTAAAAGATGGCAAGATGAGTAAGCAAAGAAAGTTGAGAACTATAGAAAGTTTCTTCAGCCACAAGGAAGATCAAGGTGCACCCTCAGAAGAGGATAATAATCTCAGGGCCCCTACATCTAAAGCTTCCAAGAAAAATATGAACTGGTCTCAGGCCATGGAAGCTCTCAAAAGGGACTTTGAAGAGAAAGTAGGAGACATAGAAGGAAGATTTTGAAAGAGCGAGGAAAGAATGGAAAGAGAAATGAGAGCGATATAGAAAAGTCATGAAAAAAAAGTCAACAGCTTGAAAAGTCAAATGGAAAAGGAGATAAAAAAGCTGCCTGAAGATAATAATTGCCCGAGAATTAGGATTGAACAATTGAATGAAAAAATTTAGGGCAATGTGAAATATCTTCTTGGAAAAACAGCTGACCTGGAAAATAAATCCAGGAGAGATAATTTGAAAATCTTTGGACTACCTGAAATCCATGACCAAAATAAGAGCCTAGACATCATCTTCCAAGAAATTGTAAAGGAAAATTGCCCTAATATTCTTGAAGCAGAAAGTAAAATAGAAATCGAAAGAATCCACCGATCACCTCCTGAAAGAGATCCCAAAAGGAAAACATCCAGGAATATTATAGCCAAATTCCAGACCTCCCAGGTCAAGAAGAAAATATTGCAAGCAGCTAGAAAAAAGGAATTCAAATACTGTGGAGCTCCAGTAAGGATAAAACAAGATCTAGGAGCATCTACATTAAAGGACCAGAGGGAATGGAATATGATATTCCAGAGGGGAAAGGAACTGGGACTACAGCCAAAAATCACGTACCCAGCAAAACTGAGTGTGTAATCTTTCAGAAGAAAAAAATGGGATTTCAATGAAAAAGAGGACTTTCAGGCATTTGTGATGAAAAGGCCTGAACTGAATAGAAAATTTGACTTTTGAATACAAGACCCTGGAGAAGCATAAAAAGGTAAACAGGAAAAAGAAATCACGAAGGACATTTAAAAGGTTAAACTGTTTACATTCTTACATGAGAAGATAATACTTCCAACTCATAAGAACTTTCTCAGTAAGGAATATACAGAGGACACAGGTCTGAACTGAATATGAAGGGACGATATCTGTAAAGCATTTATTTTTTGTTTATTCTTGTTCTTTGTGAGGCAAACAGGGTGGGGTGTCTTATGTCTGGGGCCAGATTTGGGCTCAGGGTCTCCTGATGGAGTCCAGGGCTGGTGCTTTGTCTACTGTGCCACCTAGCTAACCCATGATGACATCTTTAAAATAGAGTTGAAGGGTAGGAGGAATAGACTGGGGGAGGGGGAAGGGGAGAGATGGGCTGGGGAGAGGTAGATCGCATGAAGGAAACAAGTAAAAAGCTTATGGAGGGGAGGGGAGGGGAAGAGGGGGAAGGAATAGGGCAGTGAGTGAACCTTACTATCATCAGAATTGGCTCAAAGAGGGAATAACATACTCAAGTGGGTATAGTAATATATTTTTACCCTGTGGGAAAGTGGGTGGGGAAGGAGATGGGGGGTGGGAGAAGAGGGGAAGGAGGGAAGGGAAGTTTGGGGGAGGGAGCTGTAAAAAGCAAAACACTTTAGAGGAAGGCGAAGATGTTCTGCATAACAGCACATGTATGACATATATTGCTTTATTTCATAGGGAGAGTTGAGGAGGGAGGGAGGAAGAAAAATTTAAGAACACAGAATTAGCTCAAAGACCTTAACCTCATCAGAGTGGGCTCAAGGCGGGAATAACATACACACCCAATTGGGAGGGGTAATCTATTTAGCCCTACAGGAAAGTAGGAGGGGAAGAGGATAAGGAGGGAAGGATGAATGAAAGGAGGGTAGAGCAGGGGAGGGGGCAGTCAGTAGCAAAACACTTTTGAGGAGGAATAGGGCAAAATAAGATAGACAATAGAGTAAATATCATTGCAAGGGAATAGGATGAAGGGAAATAGTTATGCCGATTGACTACAATGGCAATGGTACCTATTCAGCTGGGCTATTATGAAGAAAATTCTTTGTCAAGTTTAAGGTACTGTATAAAAGTTATGATGAACAGGATACTATCAGAAAAACCTGGAAAGACCCACATGAACTGAGGCAGAGAGAAATGTACTGTGTAAGATGATCTGCTGAAGGACTTAGGAAAATTGCAGTACACTTACAGAGAAAGAACTGATGGTATCTGAAAACAGACTGAAATACATTTTTTTGACAACTCCTTAATCTGAAGTCTTGTTTTTATCTACAGAGTCAGTAACTTGAATTTTCTCTTCGCAGACACATGAATAGAAGGCCTCAGCAATAATTGATTCAAGAAATGTTAAATCAACAAGAAGCTTCATCACCACCTTGTGACGCCAGAGCCTCCATATCTAGTCAAAAATCCCTCCACTTGCCAGGATATTGATATCAGCCAGGCGCTAGTGTTGTGAAACCACCATTCATAAGAAGCAAGAATCCAAGACCTTCCCAAAGGAAATGAGTATGATTTTGCCCTAAAATATTGAATGCATTGGAAAATGGACCATTTGTTTTAAGAATCACTAGCTTAAGAGAAATCAGATATATGAATACTTCCTTCCTTATTAGATTTTCCTTAATTAATTTTATTTTGAGATTTGATTAATATTGACCACATTTTTATTATATACACTAAATCCAGAAGAGATTTCAAAATACTTTCATTGAAAACTTATTCAAGAATAACAACATAGGATTCATATAATTTTTCTCTAAAATTTCATTACTTGTTTATATCTGCTATAAAATCAACCTGAAAATAATCAAATTAGTAAAAAATTATGCTTCTCTATTTCTGTTTGTCACATTCTAATATAAGGTGTCAGAGTTGGTCCTTTGTTAGGAGATAATTTTGTTTTCTAATATTTCTTGAAATTAAAAAGAAAGAAATAATCTCATACTGATTTACCCCAAATTATAGCTTTGTGCTTTGCTATGTTACATACATAGATGAGAAATTTAGGAATGAGTAATCTTCTTGAGATATTTTGCAGTTTTCTTTCATAAACACATTTAACTTAGATTTTAATAGTTTCCTCTATGTTAATTTATTCTTTTATTCCTTATATTTTAAATCTTATTGCTGGCACCGTACCAAATACAACTCTTAGGGTATTCAAGGAATCAGGACCATATATATGCAGAGCACATTTGGGATTCAGAGTAAAATACAGGTCATGGACTGTTTGGTAGTCTGAGGAATTCATTGTGATTTGGGGTTTATTTGTATATATCTTTGCTTCATTATGGTCAGACTGAAAAGATGTAATCTTGAAAAGCCTAAGAGAAGATTGGACACAGAGATCTCTCATTATTTTCTGAGCCCCAATATTATGGCAAGCCGCCCAATTAACTCTCCCCATGTTAAATTTGGCCCTTACAGAAAACAGAAAAGTTTGAGCAGATATGGATTAGTTTGCAGTTTTACGAAGGAAGGATTGTATATTGGAAAATGGAAGTCAAATAATCTGGGTGATGCTGGCAAAAAACCTAACCTTTCTTATCTCTAAAATGGGGGGGATTGCACTCTGGTCTCAAAGGTTGAAATTTCTGATCCTGTGTTGTAGGATTTGAAAGTTGATGATAAAGTATTTTAAACAAGGTTTTTTGGTTGGTTGGTTAGTTCGTTGGTTGGTTACTATTTCTCATCTTCTACTACTCCCCTCCAAAATATTTAATTTAGAATATTAGTACTAAAATTTGTTCTTTGGAATATTTTTCATAAAGACCTCTTAAATTTTTTAATTTTCTTTTTGCTTTTTTTGGTTAATGAACTTAAGATTATTAGTATATATAAATAGACTCAACAGAAAAGAAAATAAATTTGGAACAATTAGAAGGTCCTATTGAAATGAGTTTTCACAGTTTTAGCTTTTTTAAGGTTTAGGTTGATAGGTATTTTTTTTAAAGTAATGATAGTTATTCATGGGAGTCAGGATGTTTGAGGATATTTCCTGATTCTTATTTATTTATTTATTTATTTGTTTGTTTGTTTGTTTGTTTGTTGTTGGGCAATGAGGGTTAAGTGACTTGCCCAAGGTCACATAGCTAGTAAGTGTCAAGTATCTGAAGCCGAATTTGAACTCAGGTCCTCCTCAATCCGGGCCCTGTGCTCTATCCACTGTGCCACCTAGCTGCCCCAATCCTGATTCTTTCAAGGGTATTATCAGAGAGCACACCAAACCTTCTATAGACCTCTTTCAACCTATCAGATGTCAGCATTTCAAGATAACTTGGAAGTAAGTGGTGAAATCTGTTATAGATATTCAGGGTACATCACATAGATGTTATGCATTATTGATGGTGGGAGTATCTAAAATGCCTTTGTATTATGGATATAAGAAGTATAACACATGAGAAATTTAATTGGAAATATGAGCAAATGAAGTAAGAATTGAAAACTTTGCATATTCACTTTACCCTTCCCAAAATGTTAGGAAACATGCTTTGAATAAAACTTCAAGCTTGACTGAAAACTTGTAGTAATACCTATTCTATTTGTTTGAGCTATCATTTTTTATGTGTTTTCTATGTAATCTGGTTTTGGTGCCCTTAAAGTACTGATTATTGGTTAAAACAATTTTGCTTGCTAGGTTCTCCATACTTTATGATTTGTTGATTTGTAAAACATAAATTATTTTAATTTAATATTTTGTTGTTTTATGTGTTTTCATCCAATTATCTAGTAATCATTTCATTCTGTCCTACAAAAACTCATAGCTATGAAAAATTAAGCTTTGTTTCTGTTAGATGGCTTTTTATTTCCCTAGGAAGTATTTTAAGTGCTTTTGAAATCCCTTTACCTCTCTTTAGTTGTTTCAACTATACATAAAGACTAGAATTTGTGTGTGTGGAGGGGGGAGTTAAACATTCAAATATAGCAATATATTCACTTTTGTCTTGCAAAAATGTTGTTTAATTGTTGTAGTTGTTAATCTTTAAACATGATTAAATAAAAAGTGACTAAAATATATAGTGTTTTTATTACTTAAAATTTTGGTGACCTAAACCAATCCATATGTCATGTCAAATACTCCCAATACTGGTACTAGTCCTTTGGGTTAGCTAAAGGCTACATTTTATCCTCTGACAAAATAATTGAAACTTTTTTTCCTCTTAGTTTGTTCTTCTGGAAGATAATGATACCAATTCCCACGTTTACTTTTTCAGAACTCTTTTACACATTAAAGTTTATTTTTAAATCTGTTTTAGCCACTAACTGAAGATCAGAGTTGAAAGGGTCATCACAAACAAGCCCTGACTAAATAGCAGTTTCCTTCAATAATATTCTTTTGGGGAGGGGGGGCAAAGAGAGTTAAGTGACTTGCCCAGGGTCACATAGCTAGTGTCAAGTGCCTGAGACCAGATTTGAACTCAGGTCCTCCTGAATCCAGGGCCAGTGCTTTATGCACTGTACCACCTAGCTGCTCCCTCAATAATATTCTTGACAATTATTCTCCCACCACTTGCAAACTCCCAATGAGAAACTATCTCACAAAGGAACTCATCTTTTGGCAATTTTAATTTTTATGGAATATTTTCTCTCATAAAAACTAATCCAGCTTTGCAACTTTCACTTCCCAATCCTATTTCCTTTTGGCTCCAAGGAAGTCAAAACTAATGTTTTTCCCCCACTCCATTTGACCTCTGCAACAGCTGCCCAAGAAAGACAGGAGAGAATGCTGCAGTGAGCCACACCTTCCCCTCCCACCACTGGATCCCTTCTTCCCTTGCCACTGCTTTTTTTTTTCTTTTTTTTTTCAGTGAGGCAATTGGGGTTAAGTGACTTGCCCAGGGTTACACAGCTATTAAGTGTTAAGTGTCTGAGGTCGCATTTGAACTCAGGTACTCCTGACTCCAGGGCCAGTGCTCTATCCACTGAGCCACCTAGCTGACCCTTGCCACTGCTTTTTAAGATGTTCACCTGTGCCAAGTTTGCCTGTGCCCCTGCTCTGGTCTGTGCTATACCCAGTCTGCCCAATGTTATCTTGACCAGAGAGGACTGGAGAAGGCAACACAGTATCTGATAGGGCACAGAACAGAGCTTTTCAGCTAGCACCAGGGAGTTCCAGAACAGTACTATGAGCAGACTCACTGCTGCCAGATTTATTGGTGCATGTACTGGCTCAGTAGGAGTGGGTGATTCTGGTGCTGGTTTTGGAACTGTCTTTGGTTATTCTATTATTGGCTATGCCAGAAACTCTTCATTGAAGCGGCAGATATTCTTATATGTTATCCTGGTAAGCTCTCCCTCTCCCACTGCCCCTGCCCTCCTCCTGCCTCCTCTCTTGCCCCTACCACTCCTCATTTTATTTCCCCTACCTGTCCCCTCCTTAGTCTTCTCTTAGATGCCCTCCCCTCCAAAGTCCTCCAGAACCTTCCAGCCCCTATAACCTTGTCTCAGTGCCCTGGGGGATGTGGGTGGTGTGTTGTAGGAACATTGATACCATTGATACCTACTGTGATGTCACTCTCTCTCCTGGTCCTCCACCCCATCAGTCCTTCCTGTCTTTGGAGGAGGTGATTTGGGTCCCCTGTTCCTTGGGAGCCTGGGCAGGGGGCCTTGGGAGGTCTGTCTGCCCTTCACTGTCTTCCCCTCCCCTCATCTCCTATACTCCTCCAATTGCATAGGATTCTGCT
Organism: Dromiciops gliroides; assembly: GCF_019393635.1. NCBI lineage: Eukaryota > Metazoa > Chordata > Mammalia > Microbiotheria > Microbiotheriidae > Dromiciops > Dromiciops gliroides. The sequence continues at coordinate 80,796,332 of NC_057867.1, read as the reverse complement.
GTACGTGATGGGGGCTGTGTGAGGTAAGCTCTCCCTCTCCTCCTGTTGTCTCTGTGCTCCTGCTCCTACCCTCCTGTTATTCCCCCTACCTTTGCCTTGGTTCTTTCTGCTTGAACTTGGAGAACCAAGTGAGCTGCTCCCTAATCTTCTCTGTGGATGTGGCCACTTCCCCACAGAGAGTCACCCCAAAGCAACATGAAGGATTGGCCATGGCCCAGATGCCTCTTACACTAACTAGCAGGAAACCTAGGGTAGCGTGTAGGCTAAAACCACCAGTGCCAGGAAGGCAAGATCTCTCTCCTGGGCACCTATGGCCTTCTCAGCTTTATTAGCTATAAAGGCTATGGTAGGTCATAAGGCATTCTACCAGCAATGCCCTGATCCTCTAAGAGAAAGGGCTAACAGGAGGAGGTGATTAGGGTGAGAAGAGAGCCACTGGGTATAGGTCCATGTGAAAAAGAATAACCTAAAGCAACTGAAGGAACATAGAACTGTGTTTATAGTCAAGGAAGGGAAAAGTAATAACTTTTTTTGGTTGTTTTGGTTTTTTTTTTGCAGGGCAATGGGGGTAAAGTGACTTGCTCAGGGTCACACAGATAGTAAGTGTCAAGTGTCTGAGGCCGGATTTGAACTCAGGTCCTCCTGAATCCAGGGCCAGTGCTCTAACCACTGCACCACCTAGCTGCCCCAGGGCTTACTGTCAACTAGAGGAGAATTGTCTAATGGGAGAGCTTCCATTCTAATGGGGGAGCTTACAATCTAATGGGGGAGCTTACAACCTAATGCAGGAACTTATGATCTAGCGGTCAGGGATTCAGTCCATAAAGATTTTTAAGTTCCCGCTAAGTGCAAGATGTTTTGCTAAGCACTTAAGACACAAAGAAAACTAAAAGACAGTCCCTTTCCTTAAGGACCTCACAGACTCATAGGGGAGACAATATGCAAACAGGAAAGTATAAACAAGCTCTATACAGGATGATTTGGAAATAAGCAAGAGGATGAAGGCCCCAGAACTTGGGAGGGCTCGGGAAAGGCTTCTCACAAAAGCTGGGATGATAACTTTGACTTGAAAGAAGTCAGGGAAACCAGGATGTGGAGATGAGGAGGGAAAGGGGACAGCCCCTGAAAAGGGCCAGAGCTGGGAAATGAAGAGTCTTGTGCAAAGACCAGCAAGGAGGTCAGTTTCACTGGGTCACAGACTACCTGTGGGGAGAGGATAGGGTGTAGAAAGAGCACAAATCTAGGGCAAGGTTTATGGTGGGCTTTGACTGCCAAACAAAGGAGCTCATATTTGAGCCATGAGGAGTTTCTTGAATAGGGGAGTGACATGGCAAGACCTGTGTTGGGAAGATCACTTTACCCACCATTTCTTCCAAGCAAATGCATCCCTACCATGGTAATATAGTGTCAGCTTCCCCTCCTTCGTTCTGTTACAAAGAAGGAAGGTCCCAATAATTCCATCCCTTGGTCCACCAAGCCATTTTGGGGAGTGAGTTGACTTAACTATCCCAGAGGAATGCAAGCCTGGCTTTAGAGGAGCACCTGAGATGTTTTTGCAAAATGTATAAAACCCTCTGATGGAAGAAAGACTGAGACCAAGACATCTCTGAACTGGAAACAGAAAAAGGAAGGACTGGAGAAGATCAGCCAGAACTATTTTTAGAAACAGCCTTTTCTTATCAGGCAATTTGTCCTGGAGACTCAACTCCCAAGAACAGGGCCCAAGAGTTCCCTGGCCTTCCCAGGGTGGCATTGATCTGTTACTGCCATGACTTCTGGGAGGTTGGGCACATGTCCTGGGAGTACCTGGGAGATGTAGCTGCAGATGCTTATTGAGGCAAACATATTCCCTGTAATGGGAGATTACCATTCTGGCTGATGAGGACAGCTTGAGGACCACTTCCATTGGGTGGGAGCTCTGCCTGGCACGAGGAGCCCAAGTGGGCAGGAATTCCCCAATCTCTACACTATGTCTTCTCTTCTCCCATCTCAGGGCTCCAGTCTCAGCAGGTAGTTGAGCCTCTGGGTATGAGACCATAGGGTTTGGCCTTGGCTGTAGCCCATCCATCCCCATTCCCATCGAGAGAGATCCCTTCACATGCAGAGCCACCAGTACCATTAGATGACCTGAGGTGCTCATTGCAGTCCCTGGAGGCTAAGAACTCTGTCTCTGGCTGCTGAATGGGCTGACCTAACTTTTGGTCTTATTACTGTGGCAGTCAACACCAACCAGGGAATTCTGGGCTTGGTGCTTCCTTCACCCTCAGTGTGAGTCATGAGGCCTTTGACTCTCATCCCAATGGCCAATTATGCTCAGTTCAAAATCACTGTTGGCATGAGGTGGAGCACTCTCAAGTCACTGAATTTAACAACAGCATGTTTACTTTGGACTCACACAGCTTGGTGGGGGTGGCAGATGACCAGTGTGGGTCTGTGTGCATCAGCCTGTGGCATCCATCATGTGTTTGAAGAGTCACAGGGTGGTTGTGCTGCCATGTGCCCTTGGGCTTCCTCTGAGGCATGCATGTATGACTAGGACTAGATTAGGGGGTTTACAGAGAGGATACCTGGAAGAGCTATCCACTATCTTTGGTGCTGAAGTGATGGTTTTTTATCTGTTGATATCTCATGTTAACTAAGCTGTTGTGTCAAGTCTTCAAAACTCATTTGGTAAAAGCTGGGATCAGGCTTTCTCAGAACAAAGAAAGGGCAGAAGGGTGGGCTCCGCACTCCTCTGGAAGGATGTCACAGAGCCCCCTCCCGGAGCTCCCTCCCTCCTGCATCCTTCCTCCCTCTGCTCTAGGATGAGATCATCCCTGCTCGCTCAGTGGTCCCGCCTCTCCTGTCTCCCATTGGCTGAGGTCAGGCAGCACCACCGCATTTATTCTGGTCCTCCCCCAGCATCAGTCCTTTGTGTCTTTGGAGGAGGAGAAGGAGGTTTGGGTCCCCAGTTCCATGGAGGCTGGGCATGGGGCCCTGGAAGGCTGCAGGTCTGCCTGTGCTTTGTCCTGTGCTCCCCAGCCCTCCTTTACCTCCAACCCGCCTCCCTGACCAGTGCCCAAGGGTGCTGCATGTGCTTGATCATGGTTGTGTGAGGTAAGCTCTCCCTCTCCTTCTGCCCCTGCCCTACTGCCCCTTCCTCTCTTCTTATTTCCCCTACCTGTCCCCTCCTTATTCTTCTCTTAGATGCCCTCCCCTCCAAAGTTCTCCAGAACCTTCCTGCCCCCATCACCTTGTCTCTGTGCCCTGGGGGATGTGGATGGTGTGTTGCAGGAGTATTGATACCATTGTTTATGCTTGTCCTAGGTGTGTAAGTGGGATCTTGTATGTTTAGGTCGGGGGTGTATGTGTGTATCTATACATGTGTGTACCTGTGTGTGCCTGCTTCTCCAGGGTTGTCCAGACTTCCTGTTTGCCTAGGGCTACCTTCCTGCCCAGGTCTTTGTCTTGAGGACTCAGTCCTTGGGAGGTAATGGGGTGGGGTGTTGGCCAGCTGGGTAAAGCCTTTGGGGATGCACCCTCCCCTCTTCAAGTGTAGAATGGCTTCTTTTCTTCCTATTTCCTTCCTTCCTTCCTTCCTTCCTTCCTTCCTTCCTTCCTTCCTTCCTTCCTTCCTTCCTTCCTTCCTTCCTTCCTTCCCCCTCATGTCCTGCACCTGCTTGACCTTGGATTTAGGAAGAGAGGAGATAGTGCTGTACCTCTTCCCCTCCCCATTCTCTCCATCATCATGGCTTCCTCTGTTGCATGCATGTGTGTCTATGACTAGATTAGGGGTCTTACTGATAGAGCATTCCATTGTCTTCGGTGAAGATGTGATGGTTTTTATCTCTTGAAATCTCATGATAACTAAGTTGTTGTGTCAGTTCTTGAATATTGGTTTGGCAAAAGGTAAAAGCTGAGACAAAGATTTCTCAGAACAAAGAAAGGGCAGAAGGGGGGTTGGTACTCTCCATTCCTCTGGAATGATGTCATAGAACTTCCTCCCCTCCCTATGTCCTTCAGACATCCTTTGTCCCTCTGCTCAGGGAGGAGGCCAGCCCTGCTCCCTCAGTGGTCCAGGCTCTGCTGTCTCCCATTGGCCAGCACCACCACTACCCCGCCCCTCCTGTGATGTCACTGTCTCCTGATCCTCTCTGCCTATCAGTCCTTTGTGTCTTTGGACAAAGAGGTGGTTTGGGTCCCCTGTTCTCTGGAGCCTGGGCGGGGGGCCTTGGGCCCCTGGAGGTCTCTCTGCCCTTCACTGTCTTCTCCTCCCCTCTTTACCAGCCCCCAATTCCCAAGGATCCTGCATGTGCATGATTTGGGGTATGGGCGGTAAGATCTTTCTCTCTTTGTTCTACTGGCCTTGGCCCTGCCCCTCCTGCTGCCCCTGCCCTTTCTGCTGTCCCTGCCATCCTTCCCCATCGTCTCCTGCCACTAGCCCTCCTCTTTTCCCCCCTACCTTTCCCCTCCTTAATCTTCTCTTAGATAACCCTGCCTCCCAACTTTTCTAGAACTTTCCTGGCACTGTAACCTTGTCTCAGTGCATTGGGGCATGTGGGTGGAGTGTTGGGGGAGTATTGATACCATTGTTATGCTTGTGCTGCCTGTGTCATTGGGATCTTGTGTGTGTGTGTGTGTGTGTGTGTGTGTGTGTGTGTAGGTGGGGGGTGTAAATATGTATGTGTGTGTATATACATCTATTTCTACCTGTGTATGCTTGCTTCTCCAGGGTTGCCCAGACTTCCAGTTTGCCTTGGGCCGCCTCCCTTCTTAGTCCTTTGCCTTGAGGGCTCAGGGCTTGGAGGCTAATGGGGTGGGGTGGAGGCCAGCTGGGTAAAGCCTTTGGGGACACTCCCTCCCCATCTGCAGTGAAGGCTGGCTTTCTCTCTTCCTTCCTCTCTCCCTCCAGGCCTGCACCTGCTTGACCTTGGACTTGGGAAGAGAGGACACAGTTGATGAACTCTTTCCCTCCCCTTCTCCCCATCATCTCTTCTGTTTGACCACGTGGAACTTAATGTTATATTTAGTTTTGTTCTGGTTTCAACCAGCACTTGGTGAAGGGAACATTTCCCTGTACATTATTATCGGGCAGAAAGAGGGGACTGTCTGTGAACCTGCGGATCTCTAGGATTTACAGCCTGAAAGAGCAGAGTTGTTTTGATTTGCGGGTCTCTAATGAGGAGGGGTTTGGAGCATTTGGTCATATGTTTATTGATAGCTTGGATTTCTTCCTTTGAAAGCTTCTTGTTTGTATCCTTTGACCTCTTGGAGAATGGCTCCTTGGTGTTTGAAATTTAAATCTGTTCCTTACAGCTTGCATAAGCAAAAAGATGGTTTTCCTCACTTAACTCTTACCCCTCTAATTTCACTGCATTCGATTTATTTCTGTCAGAACATCTCAGATTTTTAGAAGCAGAATTGTCCATCTTCTGTGATTCCCCCCTGTCCCGACCTCTTCCCTGTCCACAGGTGGGGGAAAGCTATTTCCTCCTCCAATTGGCTCATGATTCCACCTTTAGATCAAATTCCTGTATCTCTCTGTAGTTGAATTTGATATGTGGTGTGAGGTGTTGATCTCGTCTCAGATATCTCCCAAACTGCTTTTGATTTATCCTTTCTGTTTTTTATCACATAGTGGGTCCTCCCCTGTTCTCTCTGTCCCCCAACTGCTTTCTTTGGATTTAGTCAAGACAGTGTTTGCTTCTGTTTACAGCATTCCTCATCTTAAAGAAGTAGCAGTTGGTTTCTTAATCACTGACTTGTGGTATGATTTGAGAGCTGCTGCTGATTAACATCAACCCAGACCCCTTTCTTTCCTCCTTCCATTTCTTTTTTTTTTCTTTCTTTTTTTTTTTTTTTTTTAGTGAGGCAATTGGGGTTACGTGACTTGCTCAGAGTCACACAGCTAGTAAATGTTAAGTGTCTGAGGCTGGATTTGAACTCAGGTACTCCTGACTCCAGGGCCCGTGCTCTATCCACTGCGCCATCCAGCTGCCCTTTTTTTTTTTTTTTTTTTTTGCGGGGCAATTGGGGTTAAGTGACTTGCCCAGGGTCACACAGCTAGTAAGTGTCAAGTGTCTGAGGCTGGATTTGAACTCAAGTATTCCTGAATCCAGGGCCGGTGCTTTATCCACTGAGCCACCCAGCTGCCCCCTCCTCCTTCCATTTCTATCCTTGAGATTTTTTGACCTATTTAAAAATGTTTTTGATGTTTTCTTGCATCACTGAGGTATCCCATGTATCTCCCTTCCTCTCAGAGCCACCCCAGTGTGACAAAGAGTATTTCTTTTGTTGTAGGGAAGAAGAAAAAAGTCGGCCTGAGTAATGGATACATTTGGAAAACATGAGCACTGTACCAGCTGCGGACGTCTTCCCTCCAGGAAGGGCTAAGTTGATGGTGTCATATCTTGTTTTGATTCCTAATTAATCTTTAACATTTTGTTCCACGTACTTCTAATTTTTGGTGCGTCCCTCTTTCCTTTCAGTTGTTGTGCTCACCATGTCTACTCTTTTCTCGCCTCTGCTTACTTCTCTCACCATCCGTTCTCAAAGCTCTTTCTGTGTTTCTTTGTCTTTATCACATACATCATTTCTCCGACTGTAGTAGTGATATTCCATGATGCTCCCCTGCTTTGTTTAGCCATTCCCCAGTGAATGCACATCTACTTTCTTTGTCCTTTTTGTCATTTCATAGAGTTGCAGGTAAAATTTCAGGGCTCTTTTGTATTTCATGTATTATTGCTGATTTGGAGCATTTTTTTCCTCATGGTTTCACATACATTGTCGTCTCAAAGGCTAAGCACTGTTTTAGGGCCCTTTGGCTATATTTTCAAAATTTCCTCAACAATGCTTAGATTAATTTATAATTCCACCAATGGTGCATTAACATCTCAGTTTTTCCCACCCTCTGCAGCATGTGTTCTTGTCCCTGTCACACATGTCATCAATGTGATAGGTTTGAGGGGGCATCTTAGAATTGTTTTGCTATGCATTTCTCTAATCAATATTAGTTTAGACATTTTTCCATATGCATACAGCCTTGATTTCTTTGTTTGAAAACTGCCTTTTCTTATCCTTTGACCAGTTATCAATTAGAGCATGACTCATATTCTTTTAAATTTGACTCAGTGCTTTCTAAGAAATGAGGAATTTATCAGAGATACTTTTAAATTGCCCCCTTCTCCAGTTTTCTGCTTTCCTTCTAATTTAGGTTGCATTGGTTTTTTTTACAAAAACTTTTAAATATTATATAGTCAGAATGATCCATTTTATATTTTGTAATGCTTTCTGTATCTTGTTTGGTCCTAAATTTTATCTTTCTCCATAGATCTGACAGGTAAATGATTCTTTTTTCCCTCAGGGCAATGAGAGTTGAGTGACTTGCCCAGGATCAAACATCTAGTACCTGTCAAGTGTTTCAGGCCAAATTTGAATCCTGAATCCAGGACTGATGCTTTATCCACTGTGCCACCTAGCTGCCCCTCCATGCTCTTTTTTTCTTTTTAGAATTATATTTTCCAAATTACATGTAAAAGCAAATTTTGACATCAATTTTTTTTTAAACTTTGTGTTCCAACTTCTCTTCCTCCCTTCCTTCCCACCCCCACCCCAAGAACTCAAGCAATTCAAAATAAATTATACATGAGTAGTCATGGGAAACAACTCTACATTAGCTAGGTTGTGAGAGAAAACAGATAAAAACAAAACTTCAGATTAAGGAATTGTCAAAAAATGTGTTGCCATCTGTTTTCAGATACTATCAGTTCTTTCTCTGTAGATGGATTGAAATTTTCATAAGTTCTTCAGAGTTATGTTGAATCATTGCCTTGCTGAAAATAACCACATGCTTCCCAGCATATCATCTTACACTAATGCTGTTATTTTATATACAGTACATTTTTCTCTGCTTCAGTTCATGTGGGTCTTTCCAGGTTTTTCTGATAGCATCCTGTTTATCATAACTTTTATATAGTTCCTTAAACTTGACAATGAATTTTCTTCGCAATAGCCCAGCAGAGTAGGTACCATACATTTTGACATTGTAGTCAATCATCCCCTCCTTGCTCTCTTAATTTACTTATGGTATCAGCTTTCATGTCTAAATCAAGAACCCATTTTGAGCTTATTTTTGTGTACAATATGAGATGTTGGTCTGTACCTAATTTCTGCCATCCTGTTTTTCCATTTTCCTAGCATTTTTAGTAAAACAATGAGATTTTGTCCCCAAAGCTTGAATCATTGAGTTTATCATATACTAGATTGCTGTGGTCATTCACTACAATGAATTGTGTAGCTCATCTTTTCCAGAGATCTACTGCTCTATGTAATGATTGGAATGATGCCACCTGCTGGTTAGGTTTTGTTTAGGGGGTAGGGTGGGGCAGCAAGGGTTAAGTGAGTTCCCCAGGGTCACACAGCTAGTAAGTGTCAGGTGTCTGAGGCTGGATTTGAACTCGGGTCCTCCTGATCCAGGGCCACCTAGCACTTCCCCTCAATTAGGTTTTGAATTAATTCTTTAGGATGCTGTAAGTATACCATCATATTCCTCATTGCCTACTCTAATTTCCTTCATTTCCTTTTCTTGACTTATTGCTCTGGCAAGCATTTCTAATATGTCATTGAATAATAGTGGTGATAAAGGACATCAGTGCCCCACCTTTGGTCTTATTCGGAAGGCTTCAAGTTTATCTCCAATATTGATAATTATAGATGGTTACATTATAGATCATTTTCATTATATATAAAATATTTAAAAATAAAAACATGATAGATAGTAAAGGATATATCAATTTCTTATAAATCATTCTTGCTCTTTTAGATAGATAATGCTTATCCTATTTTTAAAGGTTCTATTGATTACTAAGCTTTCTGTAGGAATGGGAGTTGCATTTGGTAAAAAGGTTTTTCTTCATCTACTGATGAAATCATATTTTTGGTTGTTATTACTGATATGGTCAGTTTTGCTGATGGTTTTCTTACTCCGAAGCAGCCCTGCATTCCCTGGTATAAATCCTACCTGCTCATAGTTTATGTATGATCTTTGACATATATTGCTGTAATTCCCATGCTAAGATTTTACTTCAAAAATTTGCATCAATATTTATTAGGGAAATTGGTTCTCGAATTTTCTTTTTTCTTTTTGGTTTATGTATCAGTACCATATTTGTGGCATAAAAGGAATTTGGTAGGATTCTTTCTTTGCCTCTTTTTCCATAAATTTTCTATAGTATTGGAAAAGAAATTGTTCTTTCACTGTTTCATAGAATTCATTTCTGAATCCATCTGTTCCTGGGGACTTTGTCTTAGGGAGCTCATTTATAGCTTGTTCAATTTCTTTTTCTAAAATAGCATGATTTAAGCACTCTATTTCCCCTGCTGTTAATCAAAGAAATTTATATTATTGGAAATAGTAATCTATTTTACTTAAGTGGTCAGATTCATTGGGATATAATTGGGCAAAATAGCTCCTAATAATTACTTAAATTGTGTCTTCATTGGCGATGAATTCAACCTTTTCATTTCTGAAACGCATAAATTCATTTTGTTCTTTTTTCAATGAAATTCACCAGTAGTTTTTATTCTTTATAAAACCAGCCCATAATTTTCTTTATTAGTTGGAAGCTGGAAGGTATTCATATGCCCATGGAAGGAGGGGATCAGCACAAGATTCAAGGACACCAAGGGGCTAGGGACAGAGAAGTGAGAACAAGAGGAAGATGCGGGGCCGGTGCCATTCACATGGGGTCCTGGCTGGAACCAAAAAAAGAACACAAAGGATGAGTTATAGACACTTTGGGCCTGGATACAGCCCCAGACAGGAGAGAACAGGTGACATGTGGGGCCTGGTGACAAGCATAAGATAACTGAGCATGGATGGACAGAAGACTGGCACACAGGGGCTGGGCACTCCAGCAGGTGGCCAGAGCACAGCAAAGATCTCTTCTCCCTGTACTGGAGGTCCCAAGCCTATCCCTGGATCCAGCGATGGTGGTGGTCTCTCCATGTATTCAAAACCCTGTTTTATCCTCTTCCCCCCTGCCTCCATTAATATCCTTGAGATTTGACTTGGTTTAAAAAAATTATCAATGTTTTCTCTTTTTCTTAAAACACAGTATTCCATACCTACCTCTCCCTCTCCCCCTCCCTGAGAGCCGTCCCTTATGACATATCATATTTTTTTTAGAAAAGAAAACCAAAGTCAGGACAACTATAACATTCAGAAGAAAAATACTTGTGGATGAAGATACCATCTCTGAGAACATTCCACTTACTACAGGCTTGCTTTCTGGGGAAGCACATCTAGTCTCCGAACACTCAGAGGAAAAGATACTTGTGCCTGAAAACACTGTTTCTGAAAACATGGCTGTTACTACACAATTACTTTCTGGGGAAATGCATCGAGTGTCCAAGCACTCAGAGGAAAAGATCCTTGTTGCAGGAGACACTGTCTCTGAGAACTTAACAGTTACTACAAAATTACTTTCAGGGGAATCACATCTAATCTTAAAACATTCACTAGACAAGACATTTGGGGTTGAAGACACTGTCTCTGAGAACATTCCACTTACTATAGGCTTGCTTTCTGGGGAAGTACATCTAGTCTCTGAACACTGAGGAAAAAATACTTGTGACAGGAGACACTGTCTCTGAGAACTTAACAGTTACTACAAAATTACTTTCAGGGGAAATACATCTATCTAATCGTAAAACATACACTAGACAAGACTTTTGGGGCTGGAGACACTGTCTCTGAGAACATGCCGGTAACTATAAAATTGCTTTCTGCTGACACACATCTAGTATTAAAACATTTTGTAGACAACACATCCGGGGGCTGGAGACACTGTCTCTGAAAACAAATCGGCGACCACAGGCTTACTCCCAATGGAGTATAGTCCTTCAAGACAAGACGCAATCTTTAATGAAATCGAAGACTTTCAAACATTCCTGATGAAAAGACCCGAGCTGAATAGAAAATCACACACAAGACTCAAGAGGACCCAAAAAAGGTAAACATGAAATAGAAATCATGATGGACTCAAGAAGGTTAACTTGTGTAGCCTTCTATAAGGGAAAATAATTTATGCATTTTTCAGAATTTCATTATTATTAGGAAGTTAGAATGGCTCTACAGAGCAGAAGGGTCTGGGAGGGAGTTGATTAGGTTGAGATGATCAAAATGGATAGGTGAGAAAGAGGGATGCAGTGGGAGAAGGGGAAAGAGAGTGAAAGATTGGGGGTGGGGGGGAGAATTGTCTTAAGTAAAAGAGATGCCCCAGGAAGAACTTTTACAATGGAAGGAAAAATGGAGGGTGGGTTGGGCAACATTTGAACCTCAGTCACATGTAAAGTGTTTCAGAAAGGAAAAATACATATACATACTCAATTGGCAATACAAGTCTCTCTTACCAGCTAGGGAAGTAGGGGAGAGTAAAGGGGTAAGAGAAAGGGGAGTCAGAACTCGGGGGGCAGATAAAAATGGCAGAGTTCAGAAGCAAAACATTGATGGAGGGAAAGGATAAAAAGCCAGAGAGAGAAAAGAAGTGAGAGAGAGAGTGTCTCCAAGAAAAGCAGAAGAGAGAAGCAGAGAGACCACCACCACCACCACCACCGTTGGATCAGGACTTGGCTTGAGACCTCCAGTGCTGAGAGAGACTTGCCCAGCTCCACCCACCAGCATGTCCAGCCCCAAGGGTCTCTCTTCCATCCAGCTGTGCTCAGTTACTGCATGCCTATTGCTGACCTCCACAGGCGCCCACCTTCACCTCTCTGTATCCATCTCTGGCCCCACTTATCTGTTCTTCCTGTCAGTTATATCCAGGCCCCCAAGTGACTGGTCCTGGCACTCATGGGTTTCTGGATTTCTCCAGATCTTTTTTTCTCTGTCCCTCATGTGTCCTTAAACCATATGCCAGCCCCCTCCCTTCATGGCCACAGGATCCCCTTCCTGGATCCAACCCTTACTTCCTTCTTTACCTCAGGGAACCAATTCACGTTATGTAAGAATGTATTATGCACTATATAATTTTCCCCACCTTTCTGCTTTATTTCTAATTTTCTCTGCCTTGTGTTTTTTGTGCAAAACCTTTTAAACTTGATGTAAGCAATTCTTCAGTTTGCATCTCATTCTTCTCTATCTCTTGTTTGGTCACAAATTCTTCCCTTTTCCAAAAATCTGCGTCATCAGTTTGTTTTTGCTTTTTTAGTATCTGGCCTCCTATGAAAAAAAACCTGATTAGACACATACAAGATAAACAAAGTAATAGTTTATTTGTCTGAAAAACAATCAGCATGAATCATGTGGAGACTTCTTCCGAAGAAGGAGTTTGAAGATGCCTTTTTTGGGGCAGGTATATATAAACGAGGTGGTATCAGTTTCATCAGTATGAAACGATTCAACTTAAAAGCAAAACTATAAGAAGAATGTATAAAATAGAAATCAGTTTAACAATTTGATAGTTTGACTTAAAGAAAATCCTATGATAGGGCAGCTAGGTGGTGCAGTGGGTAAAGCACCAGTTCTGGATTCAGGAGGACCTGAGTTCAAATCCAGCCTCAGACACTTGATACTTACTAACTGTGTCACTTAACCCTCACTACCCCACAAAAAAAAGAAAACCCTATGATAAGATTATATGATTCCAAAAAGTGTTTGGTAAGAACAAGGATGCCCAGATGTTTTTACAAGATAGGGACTTACTATCCTGGGGAAAGAAGCCAGTAGATGGGAACTTATCTGCTAGCTAGCTAGGTTCAAGTTGGAGTTCAGATGGAGGGCATTTTGATCTTATTAATCCAGAGTTTCATAACATCCTTTTGGATAAAAAGGTGGTCCATATAGTCACCATAACATGTGACAGGTAAATCATTCCATGCTTCCCTAATTCATCACCCTTTATGATTAAATCAGGTACCGATTTAGAACTAATTTCACTATACAGTCAGATGTGTATCTGTGCCTAATTTCTCCCAAGCGGTTTTCCAGTTTTACCAACAATTGGCAGATACTGATTTCTTGTCCCCATATCTTGACTGTTTTGGTTGGTCAAAGACAAGATCAGAGTGATCATTTAGTGCTATCTATTGTGTTCCTCATCTATTCCACTCATCCTCCACACTCTTTCTTCACCAGTACCAACGTTTTTGGTGAGAGATCTGGTAGTGGTAAGTCACCTTCCTTCACTTTTTTTCTCATTGATTCCCTTGCTATTCTTCACCTTTTGTTCTTCCAGATGAATGTTTTTAGTTTTTTTTCTGAGCGCTTTAAAGCTTCTTTTTAAATTTAATTGGTCTGGCACTGAATAATAATTTAATAATATTTAATTAATAAATCAATTTGTGTAGAATTGTCATTGTATTATGCTGGCCTGGCTTCCCCAGGAGCAGTTAATATTTTTCTACTTGTTTATATTTAACTTTATTTCTATGAAAAATGTTTTGTAGTTGTGTTCATATAATTCCTAAGTTTTGTCTTAGCAGGTAGCCTCCCAAGTATTTTCTATTGTCTGTGGTTATTTCAAATGGAATTTCTCTTTCTGTCTCTTCCTGCTGGACTTTGTTGGGAGTGTAGAGCAATGCTGATGATTTATCTGAGTTTATTTTACATCTGCAACTTTGCTGAATTTCTTAATTATTTCAGCAACTTTTTTAGTGGATTCTCTAGGTTTTCAGTAAGCATATCATCATGTTATCTGCAAGAATGAGTTTTTTTTTTCTTCACTGCCTATTCTATGGCTATTCCTCAGTCTGGTCAATGGTGTTAATGAAATGGTGGCTCTTAGGTCATATTATTCCTGGTACACTGATGTTTCTTGCCTCCAAATGATTCTGGTAAATTAACTTCTGGATGTTTTCACCACCACTGAGAAGGCCTCTTCAGCTCAGCAAGCTGAACTTGAAGCTCTGATACCATCTTGTGAATTACCGAAAGGGAAATGAGTGGACATTTACACGGATAGCAGGTATGCTTTTGGGGTGGCACATGATTTCAGGATGTTGTGAAAATGTTGAGGGTTCCTGACTTCCACTGGCACTCCCATTAAAGATCTCTCTTGTTGCCAGCAACAGTGGCTGTTATTAAAGTTCCAGGACCCTCCCATGAACACTCTCTCTATGCCTGGGTAATGTCCTTGCTGACCTGCATGCTAAGTAAACTGCTCAGAAGCCCCCAATCCCTATAGATCTGTCTTCCTTTACATCTGCTGTGCCTGCTCTCAAATTAACATTCACCCCAGCAGAGCCTACTGTTGTCTAAGAGGCCATGTCTTGTCCCATCCCAAGACATGGTAAGATGAGAAGGGTGCAAAAAGTAGAAAAACCATTGGTTCTAGCATGGGCCAAATGGATGCCCAGTCCTCCCTGACTCTCTCTGTGTCTACTTGTGATGGAATACCTGTACTCTATAAGGCACTGGACCCCTGACAGGCTGCTTAGTCTGGGCTGAAAATATTGGTGGGGTAAAATGAGACCAACTGCATTTGACATTTATCTACAATATGAAATCCGTCCCAAATATTATGTTAACAAGCCCCTAAGATTTCCACCACAGAAATTCTCCCTTTATGGTTTGGCAGAATGATTCTATTTCGTTTCTCCCCTCCTCTAGTTAATGTTTGTATTTGTCATGGTCTGCATGTCTTCCCTGGTGGGTGAGGCTTTTTCATGCAAGCAAGCCCCTGCATCAGACCCCTAGTCTTCTAGTCTGGTAGAACTTATCAATGGAATTTAGAATCAGTTAGCAAATGTATGGATGATTGGGGTCTGCCATGGCCAAAAGTCCTAGTTCTTCTGAAAGGTAGGGTGACCACTTTTGGTAAATATTCTTTTACCTTCTGAAATCCTCAGTGGGCATCTTATGCCCCTCCTTCCCCCCCGCTCCCCCACAGTGACTCCCTCACCACCAAGGTTTCCCTTCTGTCGTACTGCTGGGATTCACTCAGAAGTTTTTGAGGCCTTAACTATCTTGTTTCTCAGTCATTTTCTAGGGCCTCAATCTTGAATCAGTCTGCCTTGCAGTTGGAACCCAAAGGAAAGGCCCTACCGAGTCCTGCTGACCAACCCCCTGCTGCAGCACTGAAGGGAATTGACAGCTGCATACACCTATGACATCTGAAGAAGGCTCCAATCCCCCAACGGACAGTCAAGTCCACTACCAGTGATACCAAACTCCATCTAACCTGGAAAAAGGAGCAGACAAGAGCAGGGGTAGACCCCTTTCCCAAGACATGGGGTGTGGCCTGACAATCCTATGTACCATGTTCCAGCTTATATTAATTTAGAACTTTTGCAACCTATGTCCCTGTACCAGCTACTGAATGTACCCTACTTGTTACTCTTTCCCTATTATCTGTTCCCATTAGCTAATTATTTTTCAATATTGATAAATATGTAAAAAAACCAACCCCGTTTATGAATCAAATCTTTAGCAGGATAACTGTTCCCGTGAAACATTGGACCCTTGTCACATCTTTTCAGTCATCAGCAGAATTCCAGACTTCCTCTTGGCCAAGAGGATGAAATGACAACCACATTTGACTGAGAACTGATCGATCCTGCCCTGTTCTCTATTCCCAAGCCAGTGAATTGCCTGTTGCTGACCCAGAATTACCATTCTGGCTTCTTGTTATTTTGTAAATCTCAAACTCTCCCCTCCTAAAGGTAAACTCTTCAGTTACTCTGTCATAGTATTCTATATAAACTGTGTTCCCAATCCCACTCTTTGGGTACTCCTAGCACTTGCCATGGGGTACCATCAGGTGTAACTCCTTGGCCCTGATTAAAGATCTTAATTTTGTCTTATGGATTGGCTTTTCATTAATTTCAAGATTGACCCATTTTACAGATGAGGAAACCAAGGCACAGAGAGGGCAAGGGACTTCCCCAAGATCACAGGTGGTAAAACTAGCAGGCAAGTTTCAAAGTCAGGTCCCGTGATTCTAAATCCAGTTCTTTCCACTGTTTCCCCCTTTATTCTCTCTGTAGTGCGGAGTACTTACTAGAACTTGGGTGGTGGGTGTGCCCTGGCTCAGCCTTTCTGGACATGAGGATTCCCTTCACAGACCTGAGCCTTTGTTTTCTCATCTGTAAAATGGGGATAATATTGTTGTTACCTCCTCCTCTGCTGTTCGATTTAAATGAGGTTATATAAAGAACTCAACTAGCCTTATTCAATTGGAAATCAAAGGAACGCCCATCAATTGGGGAATGGCTAAACAAGCTGTGGTATATCATGGTGATGGGATATTATTGTGACCTATGAAATGACAAGCAGGATGATTTCAGAAAAACCCAGAAAGACAGACATAAACTGACGTATGGTGAAGTGAGCAGAACCAAGAGAACATTGTACACAGAGACGCCAATATTGTTTGATGAAGAACGATGAAAGACTTAACTATTCTCAACAATACAATGATCCAAGAAAATCCCAAAGGGTTATTGATGAAACATACTATCCTCCTCCAGAGAAAGAACTGATATTGATGGAACACAGACTGAAGCATGCTATTTTTCACTTTCTTTCATTTTTTATTCATATATGAAATTACTAATGTGGTAATGTTTTCCATTATTGTACATATGTAACCTATAGCTGATTGCTTACCACCTCAGGCAGGGGGGAGTGGAGGGAGGGAAGGAGGGATAAAAATTTGAACCCCAAACAATAAATAAAAATGTTTACTACTTTAAGAAATAAGCCTTATTCAAGTGCTTTATGAATGTTAGCCATAATTATTGGCAAATATACCTATGTCCCCCCATGCACAGACTGCCATCTCTACTTGTGGGACCTTGGGTAAGAAATTTCCAGTCTACAGGCTTAAAATATCCTCCACTCTAATTTCCTGGCTCCCCATAGCTAGTACCTCCTCCCCCCAAAAAGCCATCTCCAAATTACTCTCTTATGTGTCTTATTTGTAGTCATTAACAGACATGTTATCTCCCTTATTTAGATTGAGAGCTCCCCGAAGGCAGGAATGGTTTTGGTTTTTTGACCTTTCCTTATACTCCCATCAGTTGTCACACTGTCTGATACATACTAGGCAGTTGTGCTTGTTTTTGTAATAGTTTTTTTTTGAAAAAATAAAAGTGTTTAATTATTTTCCAGTTACATGTAGAGATAGTTTTCAACATTTGTTTTTATAAGATTTCCAATTTTTAATTTTTCTCCTTCCCTCCCCTCCCTCCACCCCTCCCCTAGACAGCAGGTAATCTGATATAGGTTTTATATATATATATATATATATATATATATATATATATATATATATATATATATATATATATATATATATATATATATATATATATATATATATATAAAATTAAACATATTTCTGCATTAATCATGTTATAAGAGAAGAATCAGAGCAAAAAGGAAAAACCTCTAAAAAGAAAAACAACAGCACCAAAAACAAGAAAAGGAGATACTGAAGAAGGAGCCCGGACCAGCCAGTATTGTGAATCATAGGGAGAAGTTTGTGATGAGGCACTTGCCCATGGGTGGGTAGTAGTCCTTGGTGGCTGGCTGACAAAGTGGATTTCCTGCCATCCTGATCTTAGGGCCCCCTTTTATAGGGAGGGGCAAACCAAGCAGACATGAGAGACCAGGTGTACACACATGCTTCCCTGGGACAGTATTGATAAATAAATCCCCAAAGCTGTCAAGGATGGACTAAGGACAAAACAGTGTGCCTGGAGGATGCCCCTGTGCACATAACCTCCCCTTTTGTAATGGGGTGAATGGGAGGCCAGGTGCCCTAATGGGGTGAACTGGAGGTCAGATTTCCTTTCTTGCCATACAGCTAAAGCCAAGGCCACCATCCCCTGAATGGGATTTGGATTCCTGACAACCCCCAGAGCAGTGGAGGAAAGGGGTGATCTGGGGAAGAGGCTGGACTCAGCCTCCTTCATCCAGGCATGAGGAGACAAAATCAGACCAGGGGCTGGGAGGGACATGTGGGCACCCAGGCATGTCTGACCCTGAGCACACCTGGGCTGTAGGAAACTGAGGGCAATTGCTCCTGGGCAACTTCCTTCCCCCCACCCCTGAATGAAGGAGTGTTGAGGCAATGGGCTGGGATCCCACGAAGGCTCCAGCATGCTGCACTATCCACAAAGAGCCTCACCCAGGGCACCCATAGGGGGCCACAGGGCACCCTGAGGGGGCCCATGCATGGAGCCAGGAGCCCCTGGAGGCTGAGAAGAAGGCATCCTGATCAGACAGCTGCAGGGATAGGGACGGGACATGTGACAAGTGTGGGGGACTCCCAGAATAGAAAAATCTCTCCACTGATTCCTACTCTGCCTGCAATTTGTACTCTTAGAGACTTGCCCAGAACATGGAGACCTTAGGTGACTCAGCCTCCTCAGTAAATACAGGCAATACATGGCAGAAGGTTGAGGGTCAGCCCAAAGACAGTCTCCCAGGTGTCCCCTGCCCTGAGATGCTGGGAGACCAATGACCAAGCTCTTCTACTTGTGTGAAGGAGAGGCAGCCAATTCAGAGCCTCACTAAGCAGGTGAGTCCAGGGAAATGGGCAAGCAGCTAAGTCCAGAGGCTATGCACCAGGCAACGTGTTCACGTAACCCACTGACCAGGACAAAACCTGGAGGAAACATGTACCAGAAAATGGCTGCCCTTAGCTTTGAAGGAGTGTTCTTAAATAACTAGCCAGTTTGGGCCAAGCCTTGACCAGTGCCAAATCAGGGAAGCCCAAGCAGAGTGTCAAAGAAAAGCTCACCCTGGAGTACACAAAGAACAGCCACTGAGAGAGACTAGATGTGGTCTTTGTAGCAGCAGTAGAGCTGGGACTCCAGTCCGGACCCTCTGACTCCATATCCCACTATTCTTGTCCAAAGCCTCAAGTCTCTTCCATGTGCTCTCTATCTGCTGCCTCCATGCCCTCTTCACCCAGTCCTTACCTTAAGCCACCAAATGGGTCCACAGGATCATAGACTGATGTCTCCAGCTCAAAGCACCCTCAGAGTGCACCTAGTCCAATCTCCTCCTGCTACAGAGGAAAATAAAGACCAGCGAGGTATAGGGACTCGCCCCAAATCACACGTAGGATCAGAGATATAGAGTTGGAAGGGACCTCAAAGGTCACCTAGTGGAACCTCATTTTACATAAGAAAAAACTGAAAGCACAGACTTAGTAATGTAGAATGTGAACTGAGATTTTCCACACTCAAAATTGAGTGGTGTAGCCATATATATGATGTTGCTTTTAATACTCTCATCTCACTGGTGTACCCACATCTCTAGATGTTCTAAGCCTAGAAACATGAGAGGTAAATTTCTTTCTGAAATGTCAAAAGAAAAGTCATTGGGGCAGATAGGTGGCACAGCAGATAGAGAACTGGCCCTGGCGTCAGGAGGACCTGAGTTCAAATCAGGCCTCAGACACTTAACACTTACTAGCTGTGTGACCCCGGGCAAGTCACTTAATCCGAACTGCCTCACTAAAAAAAAGAAAAAGAAAAAAAAGAAAAGAAAAGTCACTGGCAAAAACTATCCAATCCAGCTGGTGAGCATTCAACAGCTTCTTGTTGGCCTGAATTGAATCCTTTGGTGGAATTGCTATCTATATCCGACTCTCTAATGTAAGAACTTTTAAATACCAGTTTTAACATTTTCTTTCTTTCTTTCTTTCTTCCTTTCTTTTTTCTTTCTTTCTTTTTTTTTTTTTTGCAGGGCAATGAGGGTTGAGTGACTTGCACAGGGTCACACAGCTAGTAAGTGTCAAGTGTCTGAGGCCAGATTTGAACTCAGGTCCTCCTGAATCAAGGGCTGGTGCTTTATCCACTGCACCACCTAACTGCCCCCCAGTTTTAACTTTTACCAAAATGAGTTTTCAAGGATTTACAAAAAAAAAAAAAAAAGATTTACACAAGAGCTTAGGTTACATGAGATGTCAACAGATATACAAAATATTACTTCAGCACCAAAGACCCTGGACAGCTCTGCCAGATTTCCCCTATGTAAACCAGCTAATCTAGTAATACATAAGCATCAGGCAGACCCCATGGGGACCTGATAGCACAAGCACAGGTAGCTTGATGGCACAGGGGTTAGAGCGCTGACCCTGAAAACAAGACTTATCCTCATGACTTCAAATGTGGCTTCAGACACTTATTAGCTGTGTGACCCTAGAGCAGTCACTTAACCCTCTTTGCCTCGATTCCTCATCTCTCAAATGAGCTGGAGAAGGACACAGCGAACCACTGCAATATCTTCTGCCAAAACAAACCCAAATGGGGTCCCAAAGACTCACATGACTGAAATGACCCAACCATTCATTCCATTGACGCTTCACAGTGTAAACACAGCATTCAACAGGAGGCCCAAGCTCCCTGGTGGAAGGTTGTCTAAACCCACTTCTGGGGCTGGAGTCCCATTAAGGAGCCACTCTCAAGCATCATCATGCCAACACAGAGATCTAAGGAGCATAACAAGGTTGAAGCTGGACCCCACCAAAGGGACAGTGGTGTGTTGTCCTGATCCCAAGGGCTTTGTCCTTGGTGGATGTGTGACCTCCAACTAAGGATAGATTTTGGGGAGGGAGACAAGACCATTGGAGAGGGACGAAGAGTTGTCTTGACTTTTAGATGCCCAGCCAATCAGTCAAGCATTTATTAAGTGCCTGCTGTATATGTGCCAGGTACTGTGATCAAGGACAAATGCTTTATACTTTGCATTTTTCACCAGGTCAAATGAAAAAGCTGTCCTAAAACCAACCAAAATCATATGATTATCTCAATAGATGCAGAGAAAGCTTTTGACAAAGTACAACACCCATTCCTAATAAAAACACTAGAGAGTTTAGCAATAGGTGGAACTTTCCTTAGAATAATAAACAGTATCTACCTAAAGCCATCAGCAAGTATTATATGCAATGGAGATAAATTAGAGGCCTTCCCAATAAGATCAGGGGTGAAACAGGGATGTCCATTATCACCCCTATTATTTAATATTGTCCTAGAAATGTTAGCTTTAGCAATCAGAGAAGAGAAAGGAATTAAAGGAATTAGAATAGGCAAGGAGGAAACAAAACTATCACTCTTTGCAGATGATATGATGGTATACTTAAAGAATCCTAGAGAATCAACTTAAAAATTACTTGAAACAATGAACAACTTTAGAAAAGTAGCAGGATATAAAATAAATCCACATAAATCATCAGCATTTCAATACATGACCAACAAAGTCCAGCAGCAAGAGATAGAAAGAGAAATTCCATTTAAAGTAACGGTAGATAATATAAAATACTTGGGCGTCTACTTGCCAAGACAAACCCAGGAACTCTATGAACACAACTGCCAAACACTCTTCACACAAATCAAATCAGATCTAAATAATTGGAAAAATGTCAATTGCTCATGGATAGGCAGAGCTAATATAGTAAAAATGACAATACTGCCTAAATTAATTTACTTATTCAGTGCCATACCAATCAGACTACCTAAAAATTATTTTATAGAGCTAGAAAAAATAATAACAAAATTCATCTGGAAAAATAAAAAATCAAGAATATCTAGGGAAATAATGAAAAAAAATTCACAGGAAGGTGGGTTAGCGGTACCAAACCTGGAGCTCTACTATAAAGCGGCAGTCATCAAAACTATCTGGTACTGGCTAAAAAATAGAGTGGTAGATCAATGGAATAGGCTAGGCTCAGGAAATGCAGTAGTAAATGACACTAGTAATGTAGTGTTTGATAAACCCAAAGACTCCAGCTTCTGGGATAGGAACTCAGTATTTGACAAAAACTGCTGGGAAAACTGGAAGATAGTATGGCAGAAATTAGGCATAGACCAACATCTTACATCTTATACTAAAATAAGGTCAAAATGGATACACGATTTAGACATAAGAGGTGATACCATAGGTAAATTAGGAAAGGAATAGTGTACCTATCAGATCTTTGGAAAGGAGAACAGTTTTTGACCAAACAAGAGATAGAGTATATTATAAAATGCAAAATGGATGATTTTGATTATATTAAATTATAAAATTTCTGTACAAACAGAAGCAATGCATCCAAAATTGGAAGGGAGGCAGAAAGCTGGGAAACAATTTTTGAGGCCAGTGCTTCTGATAAAGGCCTCATCTCTAAAATATATAGGGAACTCAATCAAATTTATAAGAATCCAAGTCATTCCCCAATTGAGAAATGGTCCAAGGATATGAACAGGCAGTTTTCTGATGAAGAAACCAAAGCTATCTATTCCCATATGAAAAAATGCTCTAAATCTCTAATGATTAGAGAGATGCAAATTAAAACAACTCTGAGGTACCACCTGACACCTATCAGATTGGCTAAAATGACAAAAAAAGAAGATAATATATGTTGGAGAAGCTGTGGGAAAATTGGAACACTAATGCATTGTTGGTGGAGCTGTGAACTGATCCAACCATTCTGGAGAGCAATTTGGAATTATGCCCAAAGGGTGATAAAGCTGTGCATACCCTTTGAGCCAGCAATACCACTTTTGGGTCTTTTTCCCAAAGAGATCATGGAAGGGGGAAAGGGACCCACATGTACAAAAATATTTATAGCTGCTCTTTACGTGGTAGCAAGCAATTGGATGTTGAGGGGGTGCCCATCAATTGGGGAATGGCTGGACAAGTTGTGGTATATGAATACAATGGAATACTGTTGTGCTGTAAGGAATGATGAGCAGGAAGAGTTCAGAGAAACCTGGAGGGTCTTACATGAGCTGATGATGAGTGAGATGAGCAGAACCAGAAGAACATTGTACACAGTATCATCGACACTGAGTGTTGACCTACTGTGATGGACTATATTCTTCTCACCAATGCAATGGTACAGAAGAGTTCCAGGGAACTCATGATAGAAGAGGATCTCCAAATCCAAGAAAAAAAAAAAGAACTGTGGAGTATAGATGCTGAATGAACCATACTATTTCTTTTGTTTTGGGTGCTATTGTTTTTTTTTTCTATTTTGAGGTTTTGCAACACTGCTCTGATTTTTTCTCTTATAACAGGATTAATGCAGAAATAGGATTAATGTAATTATGTATATATATATGTGTGTATATATATCTATATGTATATGTATATAGATATATAGATATAACCTATATCAGATTACCTGCTGTCCAGGGGAGGGGGGAGGGAGGGAGAAAAATCTGAAATTGTAAAGCTTGTATAAACAAAAGTTGAGAACTACCTTTACATGTAACGGAAAAAATAAAATACCTTATATGTAAAAAAAAAAAAAAGCTGTCCTAGATTTGTTATGTTATTAGCCTGATTGCTAACAAGCAAGTGTAAGGCCCTTTATTTACCCTTTCTATGTGGAGAATTAAAAGCCAGATTCTCATGTGCCCTGGGAAACCATGGTTTGATGGCAAAAGCTGCTTGGGAGGCAGAATTGTATCATGGAAGAAGTTTGGCTAGCATGCCATCATAGGACCTGGGTTCAAATGTTGCCTCGGATCCTTAGTACCTGAGTGACCCTGGGCACCACGTTTAACTGATTGAGCCTCAGTTTCTTCTCACTTGGCTAGGAGGAGCTCAGTGAGGTCACCAGAGTGCCTGGGATCATGCCTGTTCCCTTCCCTGATGCTTCCTTTAAGTGTCTTCTAGTGCATCTTATTCTGCAATCGGTCTCTATGGTTTCCTTTCTGTGGCTCTGCCTGTCTCTGGCTCAGCATCTCTATGTGTATCTTTGTTTTGTTCTCTCTCTCTTTGTCTGTGTCAATATACATATATATATGAATATATAAAATATATAGAATATAAAAACGAATAGATAAATATAAATAGATAAAATATAAATAGATATAAATATGTAAAGATAAAGATTACACACAAACATATATATATCTATATCTGTGTGTACATAATAGTGTATGGGTGGGTATCTCCTGATATTTTCTGGTCCCTGGTGATTTAAATCTGCTCTGAGCTGACAGGTCAGGACAGAGCTGGGAAGAAGCCCTCCCCTCCTGCCACCTAGGCATCATAATGGAGGCCAGGTAAGGAGGTAGCCTGAGTGCCAGCTATTCAGAATTGCAGGTATCCTTGACAACCACCAGTCACCATGGCAACCCGTGATTAGAACTAGCAGAGGATGCCTGGCTGAACACTCCACTGTGCCTCTAGAGAGTTTATATTCCCCCAAAGGTGGGGTGGCCAGCCTGATCTGGATTTCCCCTGGACAAAGTGTGAGAGCATCATCCTACTCCCTGCTCTGTGAACAAGCCAGAGGCAAGCACCAGGGGGCCCAGGGCTTGGGCTATTTGGCACAGGGCACTTCAATGCCTGTTTATGCTTCCACATTTACACTGATGAAATGATTCACCTCATCAGTAGTTGTCAGTGACTGAGCCAAACCAGCTAGCTCCAGCCACTCATACAATGGAAGGGAGTTGAGCTCTGCTGGGTTTACGTGAGCCCATTCTTTCTTTTTTTTCCGGAGCCCATTCTTTTTTTTTTTTTTTGGAGCCCATTCTTTCACATGCCTTCCTGCAATGCTATACAGTGTTCTCACGACCCTCCCCACTCTGACTGTCTGTCTCTATACTGAAGGCCTTTTTCTTGTCCCAGTCAGAGGTCCCTCTACAGCACTGACATTCTTCTGCCTTCCAAGGTCCCTTTCAGCTCTGGCATTCTGTGATGCTAAGATGATCCTCCCAACCTCTGAGATTTTCTGTTCCAGGGTCCCTTGTAGCCCTGACATTCCATGTTCTCTGATCTCTGGGAATTCCCAGATCTTACATTCTGTGATCTAAGGATGCCAGCCCTGACATTCCATGGTCTCTGATCTAAGTGTAACAGCACCTGACAAGCACGAGCTCAGGTTTAAAGTGAGCCTAGAGCTAATATAATGTCCCACCTCAGTCCACATGGTTCCCTGTTCTGCAGCTTTAAGGAATTTCTTTTAGATGGAACATTAAGGGTTAGGAAAATTCCTAACATTTAGTCAGAAGTTGGACTCTCTGCTTAATCTGACACTTATCCCTGTCTCTATTTTACCCTTGGCCTCTCTGTGGTTGAGGAAAAATTCAAATGACTAGAAACCTTTGTGAAACTAAAAAGCAGATTGCTATAGTGCCTGTGACCAGACAGGTAGGTATTAAGAGGGGAAGTTGGGGAAGGAGCAGACCTCTTCTTGGAACCATCCTTAGGCCTCAAGTTGGCAGGTGCACTGGTGGCCCCAGCCTGGGTTTTCTACTCTGAGATGCTCATAGAGCCAGTGTCCGCCTATGATATTTTTCTTCTCTGCCAGAGCTCAGTCCCACCTTTTCTTTCTCCTGGTGCTGACTGACCCAGCTCTTTAACTCTGCTACTTCCTCTCTGCTTCCAAACCCTACGAATCTCTATCTACTTTTGAAATGGGTCATCTCTTCCGTACAAGTTCCAAAATGCAGGAACAAATCACTTAAGGCAGTACTTTTGGTTATGTTGTGGGGAAAATAGGGTAGGGGGTTTGGGGTAAGGGTGGGGGTCCTTAGGAATTACACCTTCTTTCACACAAAACCAACAGAATAAGATAATAGTTTAATTAGGGGCTGGGGAAGGGAAAACAAGAGAGAGAAATCCTTGGCCTTCTTCTCATGGGGATGAAGAAATTTGTGATCCTCATGCATACACATTAAATGCAATGTTGGCCTACATTTTAGGGGTGTTCCCCCATTCCCCACAACCTGCTCCTTTGATGGAACAGTAAGACTTCCTACTGATATGGTGGGAAAATGGGGTACCGGTTGGGGTTCTTAGGAATTCCTCTTTAAAGAATTACACCCTCTTGCACACAAAACTTAGAATAAGGTGATAGTTTATTTAGGAGCAAGGGAAGGGAAGGGTGGGGGGAGGGAAACCATGAAAGAAATCCTTGGACTTTTCATGGGGAGATTTGGCACAAAGCACATGGCTCAGAGGTACCAAATCTCCTCGAACAGGAGACTGGAAGGTACTTTTATAGAGGACTGATGGGGGTGGACCATCTGCCGTGAAAAGTTCCTTTAGTGAGAGAGGACCATCCCCCACTGGTGGTAGCTGGGGGAATTGGGTGAGGAGTGGAGGACCATCCCCCACTGGTAGTGACTAAAGGAATTGGGTGAGGGGTGGCTACAGATCCCTCTTCAGAACGCAAAGGCCACAGCCACACCCAAATTTATCTCCCCAGGGTAAGGGAGACCAGAATGAAGGGTAGGAATCCCAAACTAGCTCAGTCCGATTTGGTTCAGCTTATCTCTCTAGGCGTTATCTGTCCTCTGGTTTAGTTTCTCAAGGAGAAGATTCCTCGGTGTGCCCCAGAGAAATTCTGGGGTGCTCTGCGCCCCATGACACTACGTTCAGCTTGGCCATTGAAATGTCAGTAACAAGGGGCTGGCCATGAGACTGGAATGCAGGGAGATGCGTTTTTGCTAGGCCAACCTCTTGGGGGCTGCAATGGGGACAAGGAGGTAGGGGAGGTGGTCTCACCTTTGAGGACTGTCCTCAACTCCTGTGTCCCAGTTTCCTGCAGCTGCCAGAATCTCAGCCACCCAGAGATCTGCTGGTAGCAGACGTAATGGATGCTGCTATTAGCGAGGCTTGGTCTATGGATCGGGCACCAGCCATCTTTTCTCTCTCTTTGGATACCTTAAGGTCCCTATAATAAAAAATCTTAAAAGCAACATCAAGGAGTTGTGAGGGTGGGGTTTGGGGACCCCAGTCTAACTTCTGGAGTTTTCTCCTAATGTCAGGAGCAGATCAGCTAATAAAATGTATATTGAGGACAGTTATTCCTACATCTCTTTCTGGATCTAGATTAGTATATTTTTTCAGAGAGTCCACGAGGCGACTCATGAAAAGAGCTGGGTTTTCATCTGGCCCCTGTGTGATCTCCTTCACCTTCTCATAATCGACTTGTTTCTTAATCCCCCGACCCCTTCTCATTCCGTCAACCAGGCAGGTAGGAGCCTGTGTTCTCATGACCCTCCCCACCCGGCAGGTAGGAGTCTGTGAAGTGGGTGGGGGAGGGGTAGCAGTCTTTGGCTGTGGAGTGGGTGAAGGAGGGGTAAAGGAGACTGGGGGGGGGGGAATGGGCATAGGCAACTGCAGATTAGTTAAAGCAGATGGGAGTGGCTGCTGAATAGAAAAAATAGGAGAATACCGAATGTATTGGAGCCCCCAGATTGTGCCAGGGATACAGCTGGATAGGTTGTGGGGACCACTGTTGGGTGGGGCAAATAGAAGAGTACTGACGTCCACTCCAAGTGTGGCAGGAGCTTGGCTGTGGAGGGCACAGGTGATTGGTTCTGAGATCAGCCAGTGGGCAAAGAGGAGTCTCAGTCATAGAGTGGTATGACAGTGGTTGACCCATAGGGACAGAAGCTCGCGAGGAAGAAGGGGTAAAACGAGGAACAGGTAGGGAGGAGGCTGAGGAGCAGGAAGGGATGGGGTCCCAGAGGAGGAGGGTGTGCCAGAAAAGTTGGCTAATCGCTTGGACTTGCGGTGATTTTCTACCAGCAGGAGGACATCGTCCAATAAATCATTTAATTCCTGAGCCTCCTGTGGGGAAGGAGGCATTTTAGGGTTATCCCAAGCCTCAGTTGATTTCGCTGGGCATATTCTGTTCTGTTCCTTTCCTTTTGACTTCTGGCTTAAAGCCATAAAGGCCAGTATGTGTGGAATCTCTGTCCATTTCCCTTCACGCCTGCAAAAGTTGTCCAATTGCAAAATGGTGTTATAGCTAAGAGTTCCATGTAAAGACCAGTTCTCTTGGGATCCTAACTGATACTTTGGCCAAAGAGTGTTACATTCATAGATCATGCATCTCTTTCTCCAATTTGTAAGTCCTAATTTAGTCCAGTCTCTGAAGATGCATCCCAGCGGTGAATGAGCCTTCGAGAACACTCCCTTTCTGCCCCATGGCTGTACCCAGATATCATTCTGTCTAAGGAGAATTGTCTGAACGTGGTTCAGACGTTACGTTGAGCTTTCTCAAGGGAGGGAGATGCTGGCTGCCTGTCTCATGGAAGAGATGAGCGCTGGCAAGGGATAGACACACAAACACAAAGGTCTTACCCAGAAACATGGTGTCTGAGGGTCCGAGCATGGTTTGGATGTCTGGCCGAGCTTTTGGTGAGGGAGGGAGACCCAGGCTGCCCGTCTGCTGTCGCATGCAAAAGCTGACCATCTCTACCTCTCAGTGACTCAAACAGGAGGTCAAGCCAGGTGGGAGAGGGAGAAAAGAAACCCAAAAGGGAGGTTCCTACCTCCAGGTTTTGTGTGCCAAGAGGAAAGAGGAAATTTCCCATACCCTTCATGACAGGCACCAGTTATGTTGTGAGGAAATAGGTAGGGGGGAGGTTTGAGGTTGGGGTAGGGGTCCTTAGGAATTCCTCTTTAAAGAATTACACCCTCAGGGCAGCTAGGTGGCGCAGTGGATAGAGCACCGGCCCTGGATTCAGGAGAACCTGAGTTCAAATCCAGCCTCAGACATTTAACACTTACTAGCTGTGTGACCCTGGGCAAGTCACTTAACCCCAATTGCCTCACCAAAAAACAAACAAAAAAAAGAATTACACCCTCTTGCATACAAAACCAATAGAATAAGATAATAGTTTATTTAGGGGCTGGGGAAGGGAAACCAAGAGAGAGAAATCCTTGGACTTCTTCTCATGGGGAGAAAGGCATGGTACAGAGCATGGCTCTGAGATACCAATCTCCCCAAGCAGGAGACAGGCAGATACTGTTATAGAGGTCCAGTGGTGGTCCAATGAGGTGATCGTCTGACAGTGGAAAGTTCCCCTATTGAAGGAGGACCACCCCACACTGGTGGTGGCTGGAGGAGTTGGGTGAGGGGCGGCTGCAGATCTCTCAAGCCATCTCTCTCCTCAGGACACAAAGGCAGCAGCCATACCTAATCTTATCCCCCCAGGAGTGAGGGAGACTGGAATGAAGGGTGGGGGTCCCAAAGCTAGCTCCATCTGGATCCGGTTCCACTTACCTCTTTGGGTGTGTCTGTCCTTTGGTTTAGTTTCTCAAGGAGAACATTCTTTGATGTACCCCAGAAAACTTCTGGGGTGCTAGGCCCTATAACAGTTGATTCCAGAAGATATATGCAGACACACCTCGTTCTGACTGATTAATTTTTCTCTGGGGATGGATCACATTTTTCCTCATAAGTCCTTCAGAGTTGTCTTGGCTCATCCTATTGCTGAGATTAGCAAAGTCATTCACAGCTGATCATCTTACAATATTGCTGGTACTTTGTATACAGTCCATTTCACATTGCATCGCATATAAATCTTCCCAGGTTTTTCTGATAGCATCCTGCTCATCATTTCTTATAGCACAATAGCACTCCATCATAATCACATCCCACAATTTGTTCGGCCATTCCCCAATTGATGGGCATCCCCTGAATTTTGAAGTCTTTGAACCAGAAAAGAGCTGCCATAACTATTTTTTGTCCATATAAGTAGGTCTTTAACTTTTTGTTTTTTATCTCTTTTTGGATACTGACTTAGTAATGGTATTGCTGGGTCAGCGAGTATGCATGGTTTTATAGAACCCAAAAGCTTTCTTAAGGAAAGACTCCAGACTAGTCATTAGGACCTGGGATTGTAATTTGTGGCTGTGGTTCCTCAAAAAGTTACTTCCTATCTTTGTGCCTCAGTCCCTTCATCTTGAAAATGGGTCATTTGGGGGGCAGCTAGGTGGCGCAGTGGATAAAGCAACCGCCCTGGATTCAGGAGTACCTGAGTTCAAATCCAGTCTCAGACACTTTGACACTTACTAGCTGTGTGACCCTGGGCAAGTCACTTAACACCCATTGCCCCGCAAAAAAAAAAAAAAAAGAAAAGAAAAAGAAAATGGGTCATTTGTCCTCGATTGTCTCTAACATCCCTTCCTGCTCTACCATTCCATGTTCCAAGGTCCCTTTAAGGCCTAACATTTCAGGTCCTCTGTGCTCGCTGTGTCCAGTTGTGATTCTGCCTGAAGGGCTCCTCCATCTTGTAAAAAATTAATTGTTATTTGAGGTTTTTATGCCACAGGGAGCACTGGCCTGGGGCTCCACAAACCGCAGGGTGCTCCACCCACTGGTTGTAGCCATTGCCAGGGCTCTGGCACCTCACGTCATCACCACTGGCTGACTCCTACGTGGGCCTGGCAAAATTATAATGATTGGAAGCCTAGTGAGGGCAGTCATGTGACTGTCAGATCGCCTATCCCATTGGCTGGGACTGTGTGGGGTGTTTCTAGGTTTGGGGGAGGAGAATTGGGCATTCGAGGTGGAAGCTGGAAAGGGACAGGCGTTCTGCTGTGTATTTTCAGTTGATTCCTGGGCGGTGGTATTTTTTCAGGTATTATAATTTCCCTTTCCCCATTTTTATTTCCTTTCCCTTGATCCTACTGATCCTGTTTGTGGTTTTTTTTTTTAAGTTCGTTCTTGTTAAAATAAATCTTGTTCTGTTTTGAGGGAGGCTGCCGGTTTCCTTCCTTGCCCCAATATTGCGGCGAGCTGCTTAGCTAGCACTCCCCAATTAAAAATTGGTCCCCACAATCTCTAAAATGGTATGATTGCAGGTTCCCCTCAGCTTGGACATTCTCTCTCTTAAAGGCTCTTTTCCAAATGGCTATTTTATCAGATTTTGTTTGAACATTAAATTTATCCTCTTTTTCCTTTCCAAAATAGTAACCTGAATTTTGTTATGGGTTTTTTCTTGTTTATATTTTTCTTTTTTTTTTTAAACTCTTTGGCATAATTTTTGGGGCATTCAGACTGTCAAAGTACAAGTCAGGAGAGAGCTTTCCCTTTGTGCTGCCAATTCTGAGCATTTAAATTTTGGTTTGGGTTGTGGGTTGTCTTTAAAGTCTGTTTCTGACAATCTCATTTTTCCTATATCCTCTAAACCAGAGTTGTCTTTCCCCCTCCCCTCCCCCCACTGCCCCCTTTCTACATTCACAGTTGAACCCTTAAAGGCTCTTTTCAACTCAGACACTGTCTGTTCTGTGGATGGAGAAAAAGAAGCCACAGTCTGGAGCTTTTGTTTTCTCCAAAGGCCCCTGTATTGTCAGGGCTGTGAGAAACACATTCAGCCCCATTCTTTGAGGATGCTAAAGGCGTCATTGTACCATTTGAATAGAGGCCAAGGCCTCTAACTGGGAGAAAGGTCCTAATAGGGGCCTGGTTTGAATGCTGTATTCGAATTGCAGAAGGTCTGAGCCACACACACACACACAGAGGGTCATTGTGTGACCCTAGGGAAGTCACTTAACCTCTCTGTGCCTCAGATTCTTTATCTGAAAAATGAGAAGGAAACTAGATTTCCTGGTCCCTAAGGTCCCTTCCAGCTGTAAAATCTATGAGCCTTGGGGCAGCTAGGTAGCTCAGTGAATAAAGCATTGGCCTTGGATTCAGGACCCGAGTTCAAATCCAGCCTCAGACACTTGACACTAGCTGTGTGACCCTGGGCAAGTCACATAGCCCCAACTGCCTCACCAAAAAAACCATCTATAATCCTTTCATCCTTTAATTATCCAGTTCACCCTCCCTCCTCACCCCAACACAAACGCAAGTGGATGGGGACCTCATTATTTTTGTTGGGAAAGGGAAAAGTGTTTTAGTGTCCCTGAAGTCTTCAATGTGGCCAAATATATCCCAAACCAAATCCCGGTTGATTCCAGAGCCCCTGGTCTGGCTGAGGCTGGAGGCACCAATCTCTAGGTGCTGGCTTAGATATACTAAAATTTGTACTAAGGGAAGGTTGTTTGAAGGAACCTGCCCAGCACACCTGCCCGCAGAGCTGCTCCTTTGTGAACAAGGCGTGGGTAGGGAGCAGAAAGAGGGAAGAAGTCCCATTGAGAGTCTCTGGGAAGAGAAATTTGCCTGGGCTGATTGAGAGAAGCAGCAGGAAGCAGCCTTGGGGAAAGGCTTGAGATCTGGAGAGGAGGAGGGACTGGGCAACTTCATCCCTGTGAGTGGCAGCCCAGGTTGGTGGTACAGTTGGGAGGGGGGAAGGGCTGGGAGGACAATGAGGCTCTTCAGAGGCAGCCTAGGGTCATGGGATCTTCCAATCACAGACCCACAGAGTTGGAGAGGACTGCAGATGCCTGGCTCCTGCCCAGGCCGGAGCGCCAATCCCCTGTACGACATTCAGGACTCACGAGCATCCAGCCAGGGCTGGAGAACTAAGTCCTTTCCTCCTGAGGCAGCCTCTTCCACTTTGGGGCAGCTGCCTCATGGAGGGAGAGCAGTGACTTCAGCCTGATCCCCCTCCCTCCTCCCACCTAGAGAGAGTACTCACAGTCCTCCCTCCCCATCCCCACCATAGAGGGCTAGAGGTCTCCTCTCTGGGTATCAGGGCAGCCTGTCCACAGGGATCCATTCTAGAACCCAGTCCTGAAAGGGATGTCAGAGGGGAGTCTGGGACCCCAGAGAGGCCACATGAATTGTCATGGTCACCCAGGTGCCTAGAACCTTAGAAAGTCAGAGTCAGGATTCTAACCCAGACCCTCTGACTCCACCCCCAGTGATCCATCCATCCCATGGAAGCTGTCTGTCACTTCAGGGAGGGGAGGAAGAGGTAAATAGGCTTCAGCAATGTCCAGATAGACAGGATCTATCTACATGGGAAACCTTGGCCAGGAACTGCACTGGGGAGGGGGAAGTGCAGGCCCTCATCTCTGTGACAGCAGATCTCACCAGGGTTCCCTCCAGGACCCCAGGCTCAGAGGTCAATCAGGCCAGGCAGGGAGGTTGCTGGTAGAGTGGTTCAGGCGGGGGCTATCAGGGCTGGTCCCAGGCAGCCTGGCAGCTCAACCCTGGCTTAATGAATGAGCCAGTGACCTCCAGAGAGCCCTGTCGGGGAGAGTATGGAAGGAAAATTGGAAGTTCATTGATCTAAAGAGGAGGAGGCCCTTGGACATCATCTCGGCCCCAGAGAGAAAGAGGAGCTTGTCAAGGGGGTACACAGAATATTCAGCAAATAACGATATCATCCCATCCAGTGCTATACACTGGGAGAAGGAAAACGGATCTCTTGATTTCAGTTACAATGAGAATATGCAGTAGAATTTATTGCATTTCTCATTGAGTAAGTGGCATGGGAAGGTTTCTTGAGAAGCCAAGGGGCCTGAAAAGGTAGGGACCCCCTGCTCTGAACCAACCGCCTGAACCTTGCCCAGAGGACGAGGGACATGGAGCCCAGCCCTGACTCCCAACACTTTCTGCTACACTCAGCCCAGGCCAGGTTCCTGCTTCCTTCTCACTTCCTACAGGCAAACACAAGCTGGTAGGCTCCCCCCTTCGGACCTCTCCTCCCAGCACACACAATCAGGCTGTGTCTCCAGCAGGACACAAGCAAGGGAAGCCACACAATTTCTCCTGAGGGTAAAACCACATGGCAATCCCCAGAAAGGTCAAAATCTCTAGAGAGGATCTAGTCTGGGCATTCTTCCCCTCTCTCATCTCTCTTTTTTACATAACTAATTAAAAAACATGTTATTGTTCATTTATAATTTACATTCTTTTTGTTTTAAATTTTAAGTTCCAAATTCTCTCTCCTTTTTTGGCTCCTTCCCCCACTGAAAGGCAAGCAATATGAAATCAGTTATAAAAGTGAAACCGTGCAAAACCTATTGCCATGTGAGCCATATGAAAAAAGCAAGAAAAATAAAATAGTGAAAAAGTGGATTTCAATTGGCA
The DNA here is from genome assembly GCF_019393635.1 of Dromiciops gliroides. Classification (NCBI taxonomy): domain Eukaryota; kingdom Metazoa; phylum Chordata; class Mammalia; order Microbiotheria; family Microbiotheriidae; genus Dromiciops; species Dromiciops gliroides. Next base: position 80,762,676 of record NC_057867.1, on the reverse strand, counting down.
TCCAGAGTTCTTCAGTTCTCTCTGCAGGAAGGGAACATTCTGTCATCGTGAGTCCTTTGGAAGTCTCTTGATCATTGTATACATCAGAGCAGCCAAGTTTTCCACATTGATCATCATTACAACATGGTTGTGACTGTGCACAATGATCTCCTTGTGACTGTAAGGAAATCATTGAACCCCTCTGTTTCCCAGGAAACTCCCTAATCCCTGGCTGATTGACAGGAGCAGGAGGACTCTCTTTCCCACAGGGCTGGATAAAATAATCATGCCAAGAAGAGAAGCAACTCACTGTGGTCCTGGTCAGACCACACCTACAATATCATGTTCACTTCTAGGAACCACAGTTAGGAAGGACATTGACAGACAGGGATGGGGAGGGGCAGGGAAACCTCAGCTTATGAGGAAAAGATGAATGGAGGAGGGTGGTATGGTGGAAGGAGCCCTGAATATAGAACCAGGACCTGGGTTTGAATTGCAGCTCTACTCCCTACAGCCTGTGTGATCCTGGGCAAGTCACCGAACCTCCCTCTCCAAGCCTGTTTCCTCTGGTTTAAGTGCAGGGGATTGGACCCTGCCAGCTCTAAATTCTATGAGTCTCTAAGTGGGTGGCATTTCACTCTAAATAGAGAAGCCAGAGGAGCTGGGGAAGCCATCCTCCCATATCTGAAGGGCTGTTACAGGGCAAAGGGATTAGACTTTGCGGTGTCTTTGGTGTGGAAACCTAGAATCAAAGGGAAACATCAAGTGCCTGGCACATAGTAGGTGCTTAATAAACACTTCTGGGATTGACTGGTTAATGGATTGATGACAGGGATGCAAGTTTGTTAATCATAATGATAGAATGAGTTATATTTCTGTATAACTTTGAGAAGGATACACTATTTTCCTGACAAAAGCCCTGTTAGGTAGGGAATACCAGGATCATCCCCATTTTATAGAAGAGGAAACTGAGGCTAAAAGAGGATATTAGGCAGAGAAGCAGGGGACTGAATGAGAAAATGACAAAGCAGTTCGCAGTCAGTGCTGCTGGAAGGAAGGGCCCCCATCAGATCTGGGTCCTCTGCCCCCTCCCATTCACTCAAAGAGCTTTGGCCGATAGATAGTTCATATATTTACATTGCTTTACTGTACAGAGATCAGGATAGCTAGGTGGCTCAGTGGATAGAGCTCCAGGACCAGAATCAGAAAGAGCTGAGTTAAAATCTGGCCTGAGACATTAGTAGCTTGTGACCCTGGGCAAGTCACTTAATCCTGGTAGCTTCAGTTTTGTTATCTGTAAAATGAGCTGGAGAAGGCAATGGCACAGCACTACAGTATCCACCAAGAAAACCCCAGGCGGGTGTCTTGAAGTGTCTCACACAACAGAACAACAAAAGTATACAGAGATTCACTCTACAGAAGAAAAAATTTTAAGAAAAATTCAGGAAAACCAATCAATACATTGAAAATGTTTGAAAATAAATTCATGACTTTTACAGACAGTGTTTCTGACAAAGGCTTCATTTCTAAAATATACAGGGAACTAAATAAAATTTATAAGAATTCAAGTCACTCATTCCCCAATTGAGAAATGGTCAAAGGATATAAACAGGCAGTTTTCTGATGAAGAAATCAAAGCTATCTATTGCCAAATGAAAAAATGCTCTAAATCCCAATTGATTAGAGAAATGTAAATTGAAACAACTCTGAAGTACCACCTGACACCTATCAGATTGGCTAATATGACAAAAAAGGAAAATAATAAATGTTGGAGAAGCTGTGGAAAAATTGGAACCCTAATGCATTGTTGGTGGAGCTGTGAACTGATCCAATCATTCTGGAGAGCAATTTGGAACTATGCCCAAAGTGCTATAAAGCTGTGCATAACCCTTTGACATAGCAATACCACTCTTAGGTAAAAAAAATATATTTATAGCTGCTCTTTTTGTGGTCTGTTTAGGTATTCTATTTCCCCTGCTGCTAATCCAGGCAGTTTGTTTGTTTATTTATTTATTTATTTATTTGTTTGTTTGTTTGTTTGTTTGTTTGTTTGTTCATTCATTTATTTATTTATTTATTTTTGTCTGTTTGCAGGGCAATGGGGGTTAAGTGACTTGCCCAGGGTCACACAGCTAGTAAGTGTCAAGTGTCTGAGGCTGGATTTGAACTCAGGTCCTCCTGAATCCAGGGCCAGTTCTTTATCCACTGCGCCACCTAGCCGCCCCCAGGCAGTTCATATTTTTGTAAATATTCTTTCATTTCACTTAAGTTGTTAAAGTTTTTGGCATGTAATTGTGCAAAATAACTGCTTATAATTACTTTGATTTCATCTTCTTTACTAGTATATTCACCCTTTTCATTTTTTATACTAGCAGTTTGGTTTTCTTCTGTAGCTTTAAAAAATCATATTAACCAATGCTTTATCTATTTTAGTGATTTCTTATAGTACAATCTCCTAGTTTTATTTATTAATCTCATGTTTTTCTTACACTCAATTTTATTAATTTCACCTTTAATTTTTAGGGTGTCCAATTTAGTGTTTAATTGGGGATTTAAATTTTTTTCTTGTTTTCTTTTCAATTACATACCCAATTCATAAGTCTACTCTTTCTTTTTTATTGATGTAAGCACTTAGAGATATAAATTCTCTTTTAATTATTGCTTTTGCTATATCCCATAGGTGATATTTCATTAGTCATTTTCTTTAATAAAATTACTGATTGGTTCTATTATTTCACTCATACATTCTTTAAGATTAGTTTGTTTAGATTTTAATTACTTTTGTTTTCTGTATTCCCATGGTCCCTCAATTAATATATTTTTATTCAATTGTGATTTTTACAGGAAAAATTTAATGTTTCTGCTTTTAGCTTTAAAATCTTTGTGCCCTACTATATGGTCTGTCATTGTAGAGGTACCATGTACCACTGAGAAAAACAGGTATTCCTTTCTATTTCCATTCAATTTTCCCCAGATATCTCTCATATCTGGCTTATCTAAGGTTTTATTCACTTCTTTAATTTCTTATTTATTTATTTTTTGGTTAGATTTGTTTAATTCTGAGAAGGGAAGATTAAAATCCCCCACTATTTTAGTATTACTATCTATTTCTATCTGTCATTCACTTAAGTTTTCTTCTAAAAAGTTAGATGCTATGGTATTTGGTGCATATAAGTTTAATATTGATATTGCTTCATTATCTATGGTTCCTTTAACAGAATGTAGTTTCCTTGTTTATGTCTTTTAATTAAATGTATTTTAGCTTTGACTTTGTCTGATATCATGATTTCCTACCCCTGCTTTTTTTGTACAGGCTGAGGCTTAACTCTGTGTGTATCTCTCATTTTGAAATGTGTTTCTAGTGTCATGGGGAAAATAGGGTGGGGGGGTTCGGGATAGGGGTTAGGGGTTTGGGATAGGGGTAGGGGTTTGGGGTCCTTAGAAATTCCTCTTTAAAGAATTACACCTGGAGATTGGTATCTCAGAGCCACTCTCTGTGCCATGCCTTTCTCCCCATGAGAAGTCCAAGGACTTCTTTCATGGTTTCCCTTCACTTCCCCTTTCCTTCCTCAGCCCCAAAATAAACTTCTTCATTGAAGGATGAGGTTCTGAAGATCATGCCTGTTCAGAAACAAACTAGAGCTGGACAACGTACCAGGTTCAAGGCTTTTGTGGCCATTGGCGACCACAATGGCCATGTTGGCTTGGGTGTCAAGTGCTCCAAGGAAGTAGCCACAGCTATTTGTGGTGGGATCATTCTGGCCAAGCTGTCCATTGTTCCTGTGAGACATGGCTACTGGGGGAATAAGATTGGCAAGCCTCACACAGTGCCCTGAAAGGTCACTGGGCGCTGTGGATCTGTTTTGGTGCACCTGATCTCCACCCCTGTAGGTCCTGGCCTTGTCTCAGCTCCTGTGCCTAAGAGGCTCCTGATGATGGCTGGAATTGATGACTGCTATACTTCTGTAAGGGGCTGTAGTGCCACTCTGGGCAACTTTTCAGCTACCTAACCCCAGACCTGTGGAAGGTGACTGTGTTTACTGAGTCTCCCTATCAGGAATTCACTGACCATCTTGTGAAGACTCAAACTCAGGTGCCTGTCTGGAGGACCCAGGCAGCTGCTGTGGCAACCACGTAAGATTTTTTTTAATAAACACTGAATAAACTGAACTATGCCTGCTTAAAAAAAAGAATTACACCCTCTTGCACACAAAAGCAGCTAGAATAAGATAGTAATTTATTTAGTGGCAGAGGAAGGGAAGGGAAGGGAAACCATGAAAGAAATCCTTGGACTTCTCATGGGGAGAAAGGCATGGCGGAGTGTGGCTCTGAGATACCAGTCTCTTCAAGCAGGAGACAGGCAGGTACTTTTATAGAAAACTGATGGGGGTAACCATCTGACTGTGGAAAGTTACTTTAGTGAGGGAGGACCATCCTCCACTGGTGGTGGGTGGAGGAATTGGGTGAGGGGTGGCAGCAGATCTCTCAAACCATCTCCTCAGAACAGAAAGGAAGCAGACACACCTAATCTTATCACCCCAGGGTTGAGGGAGACTAGAATAAAGGGTGGGGGTCCCTGAGCTAGCTCAGTCCAATCTGGTTCCACTTATCTCTTTAGACATGTCAGTCCTTTGGTTTAGTTTCTCAAGGAGAAGGTTCTTTGATGTGCCCCAGAGAACTTCTGGGGTGCTATGGGCCCATAACAATTGGAACACTAATAAGTTGCTGGTGGAGTTGTGACTTCATCCAACCATTCTGGAGAACAATTTGGAATTGTGCCCAAAGGGCTATAAAACGGGGCATACCATTTCATCCAGCAATAACACTGCCAAGTCTGTATCCCAAAGAGATCTTAAAATGGAAAGGGACACACATGTAAAAAAATATTTATAACAGCTCTTTTTATGGTGGCAAAGAACTGGACATTGAGGGAATGGCTATCAATTGGGGAATGGCTAAACACGGTGGGGTACATCAAGGTTATGGAATACTATTGTTGTGTAGGAAATGATGAGTAGGCAGATTTCAGAAACACCTGGAAAAACTTTGATGAACTGATACTGAATGAAGTGAGCAGAACCAAGAGAACATTGTACATAGTAACATGATGTGATACTCAGCTAAGATAGACTTAGCTCTTCTCAGCAGTAGGATGATCAAAGCCAATTCCAAAAATTCTATCCACAGGTAGAGAAAATACTATGGAGTCTGAATGCAGATCCAAGCATACTATTTTTGCTTTTTGGTTGTCTTTTTCTTCCTCGTGGTTTTTCCCTTTTGTTCTGATTCTTCTTTTAAAACATGACTAATGTGGAAACTTGTTTAACATGGTTGTGTATTTATAACCTATATCAGATTGCTTGCTGTCTTTGGGAGAGGCTGGGGGAGGGAGGGAGAAAAATTTGGAACTCCAAATCTTATAAAATGAATGTTGAAATTATCTTTACATTTTGTTGGAAAAAATAAAATACTATTAAATAAAAAAAGATATTTTTGCCACTCAAGACTCTTCTAACAACTTAGCACAAGAGAGACACTCAGAGACTTCTGGTTGACTGACACTGACCAATGGAAGCCTGCTCCTGACTATAGGGACTGCAAAGCCAAAACATTGATTGTATGTTAGAATCAGAAAGAAGAAAAATCATAACAACAAGTATATACATGAAAGAGTTGGAAAAATCATGAACACCATACTTAGACTTGAAAAAGTTGAGGAAGACCAGACTTGATGATCAACAAAATCTGAGGTGGGCACTTCCTTGTTGATTAGATTTCAATTCAAATTGCTTTAGAATATAAACATTTGTTGATCACCTTCTGAATGTTCTGCATAATGTTAGGCTGTGCAGAGGAATTAGAGGTAGTGGGTAGATTAGGGGAAACAGCAGCCCTGGGGCAAATTCCAGAACTAGATAGGCTGGCTCTGTTCTTCTCCTTCCTTTTCCTTCTCATTTCCTTTGAATCAGGAAGTATGATTCCACAAAATTAGACACCCCTTTTGGATAATAACATAGAATGTATGAACTTGGATTTGTGGGGTTCAGAAAGTGGAAGTGGGGGTTGGCAACAGTTATGTACTCTAGCACTTAGCACAGTTCTTTGCACATATTAATTGCTTTTTTATTAATTAATGCCTTTTAATTCATTAACCCAATAATGGCTAGGAGGACAGAGCTCCCCTTGAATAGATGAAGGGTTTGGGGCTAAGTAATCAAGGGCCTCCACCAGTTTCTCCTTGGAAAAATCTAAAGGAAGTGTCAAAACCATCATGAAAATGCAAGTGGGATGAGAACTTGAGAAGCTGGAGTCGCCATGGCAACAGAGAGCTGTGACTGTTTTGCAGATTAGAGGAATCGTGCCTGGTAATTGTCCTTCTGGACATGCTCTGATTGCTTGAGGAGGTTTCTTTCTTTCCTTTTTTTTTGGTGAGGCAATTGGGGTTAAGTGACTTGCCTAGGGTCACACAGTAAGTGTTAAGTGTCTGCGGTCAGATTTGAACTCAGGTCCTCCTGAATCCAGGAGCTCTATCCACTATGCCACCTAGCTGCCCCCAGGAGGTTTCTTAACTCTTTCAGACAATGGTGACAGTTCCTGTCAAAGGCAATTGAAGAAGAAATGGAGGGCAGCATGTGCCAGACAAGTCAACCCATCACTACCACCTTGTCCAGCATCTCCCCACAGACCAAGATGGATATCCACTTGTGCCCTCAACTCAGAGCCTTGGAAAGAACAGGCCCCCCAAGCCACCAGACCTGCTTCTAATCCATTGGCATTGGAAGTGCATCACAATCTGCCCCCCATTTCTGCATCTGTCATATACCCTACACTCTGCCCCCACATAGTCTAGGATTAAGTGACACCCTCCTCCTTGCTGCTCTTGCACAAGACACTGCACCTCCCAACTCTGGCTATTTTCTCAGGGTGTCCCTCTTGCCTGCAGGGCTTTCCCTCCTCATCTCTGCCTTCTGCTTTCCCTGACTTCTTTCAGGCCCCACTGACAATCCCACTTTCTAAAGGAAGCCTTTCCCAGATCTAGCTCCTGGCCTTTTGTTCTGCTTATTTCCAATTCATCCTGTATATGGTTTGTTTGAACTTCAGCTGTTTGTATGTTGCCTCCTTGAGAAAAGGGATTGTCTGGCTTTTCTTTTCCTTGCTTTGTGTCTGGCACTCAGTAGGCATTTTTTTTAGTGAGGCAATTGGGGTTAAGTGACTTGCCCAGGGTCACACAGCTAGTAAGTGTTAAGTGTCTGAGGCCGGATTTGAACTCAGGTCCTCCTGACTCCAGGTCCAGTGCTCTATCCACTGCGCCACCTAGCTGCCCCACTCAGTAGGCATTTTATCAATGCTTATTGACTGAAAAAACTTATATACCATAGTATTCTTCATCCTCAGATGGCATGAATTTTCCCCACTTTATCATACAGTCCATCATATCTCCTCCCCAGCTTATTAAGGTCTTTCTTATCGCACACCCCTTGTCTTACTCGACTCCCCATCCCACACTGGTACTACCAGGTGTAGCTGCTACTCCACCAAGGATACTAACACTAGTTATAGAACACTCCCTCCTGTGTTTCCCCTTAACAATCAGCCAGTAGTCTTCCTTTCTAGCCAAGGCATTGAAATGGCAGAGCAAGAACACTAGTCACAAAGCATTTACCCAAAGCCACGGGTGTGCACTTGAGCACCTGAAGCCTCATTCCCTTTCTATTTGGAATGTTTCTTCTAGATCTGAAAGGCTTTCTCTTTTGCCTTTCAGTATTCCTGGTTTTGCCCCTTGCACCCTTCAGTGCAGACTGTTTGAAGGCTAACCTGGGTACACTATTACAACAGAAGGAAATATAATCTTCCAGACTTGGAACTCTACTCATCAAGCATTACTAAGTGCCTACTATGTGCCAGGACCTGTGCTAATCTCTTTTACAAATATTATCTCACTTGATCCTCACAACAACCCTGTGAGGCAGATGATATTCTCCCCCATTTCACAAGTAGGATGCACAGGTGAATCCACTTGTTCAGCATCACACAGCTAGCAAGTTCCTGATTTCATCCTGACTCCAGGGCCAGTGCTCCAGTGGTATATTGAAGTCTCCTGTCACTGCTCTGTTACTGTCTGTGTCTTCTGCTAGGTCAGTTAATGTTTCCTTTATGAATTGGGATGTTAAGGCTTTGGGAGTGTAAATGTTTGTTATTACTGATATTTATCTGCTGTTTATGGTTGCTTACCTTCTAATGTAGTTTTTTATTTGCTTTTTGTTATTATTTGAATATCTGCTCTTGCTTTGTCAGATATCATGATTTCACTGTCTGCTTTTTGGAATCACTTAATGCATCATGTATTGGTTTTTTTTCTTCCATCTCCCCAGGTTTATTTCATGCATGTCTTTGTATTTCAAATATTTTTTTAGTGAGGCAATTGGGGTTAAGTGACTTGCCCAGGGTCACACAGCTAGTGAGTGTGAAGTGTCTGAGGCTGGATTTGAACTCAGGTACTCCTGACTCCAAGGCCAGTGCTCTATCCACTGCGCCACCTAGCTGCCCCTCAAATATTTTTTTATAAATGACATTATAGAATTTTTTTTTCTTCTTCACTCTGTCCTTCTTTCTCATTTTGTTTCCATTTTCCTCTATTTGTCTCTACAATTATACTGTAAGTTCCTCCAGTAGACTGTAAGATTCCCCATTAGACTGAAAGATCCTTCTTTAGATTGAAATCTCCTTGAGGGAAGGGCATGTCTTTTGCCTCTTCTTGTATCTCCTGCAATGAACACAAGGCCTAGCACATAGATGATACTGAATAAACATTTCATTTCTGACTGATAATATTATGGGGACTTCAAGTTATAATTTCCCAGTCTTTGGCTCTAAATTCAGTACTATGTTCCTTCATTTACTTTAGAGTATTATTTTTCAAGTGGCCCTGTTCCCAGTGGCTCTTTTCTCCTCACCCCTGATCACTTCCTCCTATTATCCCTTTCTCCTGGGGTTTTGCTTATTTGTTCCGTTTTTGTGTCCTTTATTTCTGGCTATTTCTTCCTCCCTCTCAGTTAGTCCAGTAGATTCCCCCTCTAACTCCCAAAACAGGGCATGCCTGCTTCCCTCTTCCTTTTTTAAATCCTTCCCTCCAGCTCCTCACTAGTCCTGAAGGCTCTTTACTCCCTTGGCCATCTTTTCTTTTCTTTTCTTTTCTTTTTTTTTTTTTTAGTGAGGCAATTGGGGTGAAGTGACTTGCCCAGGGTCACACAGCTAGTAAGTGTTAAGTGTCTGAGGCCGGATTTGAACTCAGGTACTCCTGACTCCAGGGCCGGTGCTCTATCACTGCGCCACCTAGCTGCCCCTTGGCCATCTTTTCTAATCCTCAGGTTGATCCATCATCACACAGTCTGCTGTATCTCCTTTTCATTCACCGTCCCATTTGTTTTCCCACAAATATTACTGATTCACTGATAGGCAGGGCATGGCCAGTGTCTGTCCATTGCTTGTAGAACTTGGTGTTTCTCAATTCAGTTATTAAAGTCAATCACTCTGTTTCTTGGAAATTGCCCCCCCCCCGTTTTATTTCTTTTGTGAAGGTGACATTTGCATTTTTTCAGTTGGTATTTCATTTTCTTTTTTTTTATTTCTATAATGATATGTGTTTGGTTTTTTTTAATGTATGAGGTATTTTATTGGTATTTCATTTTCTATTTCAGAAAGTCTGGACAGTTTACTTGTATGATTTCCTGCATTGTAGTGCTAAGGTGTGTTCCTCTGGGAGACCTCTACTCCTGACAATCTCTATGCATCCTGTCTTCAAGATGTGTTTCTTGAGTAGTGAGCATATTTTTCTTTAAATGTCATTGGGTTTTACTTCTCTTCTTTTATATCATCATTCACTTGTAGGCAGATTTCCCTTGATCAAATGTGCTCATTATTTTTACTCTACAGGCCATACTTTATGCTCTCAAAATTCCATGTGCAAATGAATACCACCCTGAGGTTTCATCCTACACCCTGCAAATTGGGAAAAATGACAACAGTCAATGTTGGAGGGCTTGGGCAGGATGGGCATATGAATGCATTGTTGATGGAGCTGTGAAATGGTGCAACCATTCCATAAAGCAATTCAGAATTATGCAAATAATGTGACTAAAATGTCCATACCCTTTGAATAAAAGATTCCATTACTGACCTTACACCTCAAGGAAGCCTTGTTAAGAAGGAAGACCCTATATTCTCCAAAATCTTTATGACAAAGAATTGTGATTGCTAAGAGATGGAAACAGACAGATACCTATAGATGACAGGGAATGGCTAAACAAATCTTAGTCCCTGGATATAATGAAATGTTACTGAAATGTAAGAAGTGATGTACCTGATGCATACAAAGGACCATGGAAAGATCTATATGATCTGATGCAGAATGATGTAAGTTGATCCAAGAAACAACTTCACAGTAACTACAACAATTAAAATGAAAATAAAACACCAAAAGTTAAAAGTAAGTATAACAAAATCACAAAGATCAAGCATGGGGGCAGCTAGGTGGTGCAGTGGATAAAGCACAGGCCCTTGGGGCAGCTAGATGGCGCAGTGGATAGAGCACCGGCCCTGGAGTCAGGAGTACCTGAGTTCAAATCCAGCCTCAGACACTTAACACTTACTAGCTGTGTGACCCTGGGCAAGTCACTTAATCCCAATTGCCTCACTAAAAAAATAAAAAATAAATGATAAAGTACAGACCCTGGATTGAGGAGGACTTGAGTTAAGATCCAGCCTCAGACACTTTGACACTCACCAGCTATGTGACCCTGGACAAGTCACTTAACCCTCATTTCCCTTCAAAAGAAGAAGAAGAAGAAAAGGATCAAGCATGATGATAAATGAACAGATATGAGAACACACCCCCAACCTTGCCCTTTCTTTTTTTTCTTTTTTGGTGAGGCAATTCGGGTTAAGCTACTTGCCCACGGTCACACAGCTAGTAAGTCTTAAGTGTCTGAGGCCGGATTTGAACTCAAGTCCTCCTGAATCCAGGACTGGTGCTCTATCCACTGCGCCACCTAGCTGCCCCAACCTGGCCCTTTCTAACCAGAGCTCCATGGCTGTTACGGGTTGCAAATATTTTCAGACTTTTTCAAAGTATCAATCAGTTGTGTGGATTATTTTATTCTCTTTAAAATATTATTGGGCATATCTGATGGTTCTCTGGGATTTCTGGGGAAGGAAAGGGATATGTAGGATCACTAGGGATGCACCATGCACATGCACACATACACACACACACACACACACACACACACAAACACACAAAAGGGAAACTTCACCTTTAAAAAGAAAGAAATTAGGGGCAGTGAGGTGGAAAAGTAGATAGAGCACTGGCCCTGGAGTCAGGAGGACCTGAGTTCAAATCCAGCCTCAGACACTTGACACTTATTAGCTGTGTGACGCTGGGCACTTAACCCTCACTGCCCTGCAAAAAAATAAAAACAAACAACAAAAAAGAAAGAAATTAAAACTATATCATAGAAAAAAATCAGTGTTATAGAAAACAAGGAATAAAAATTTAAGAATTTAATATACTATAATTCATACCTATTCTATTCCATTGATCCACCACTCTATTTCTTAGCCAGAATGAGATTGCTTTTATAATTACTGCTGTATAAAATGGTTTGAGATCTGGTATGGCTGGACTGCCTTCTTGTGCACTTTCATTGATTCCTTTGATAACTTCAGCTTTTGTTCTTCCAGATGGATTTTGTTGTTATTTTTTCTAGATGTATAAAATAATTTTTGATGGTTTGAGTTGTATGGCACTGAATGCATAGATTAATTTAGTTGGGATTGTCGTTTTTCTTATATTGTCTCAGCTGAGCCACAAGAAATTAATATTTTTCCGGTTGTTGAGATCTGATTTTATTTGTGTGAGAAATATTTTATCCCTGTGTTTCTATAATTCCTGGATTTGCCTTGACAGGTAGAATCCCAGGTGCTTTATATCATATTGGAATTAATTGTTTTGAAAGGTTTGGTAGAATTCACTTGTGAATCCTTCTGGTCCTGGTGATCTTTTCTTAGAAAGATCATTGATTACTTCTTCAATTTCTTTTTCTATGACTGGGTTATTTAAGTGTTTTTCCTCTTCTGTTAATATGGGTAATTTATATTTTGTAGATACTCATCCATTTCTTTTAAAGCTCCAAATTTATTGGCATATAATTGGGCCAAATAGCTCCTAACAATTCTCTTAATTTCTTCTTTATTGCTAGTGAATTCACCATTATTGATACTGCTAATTTGCTTTTCTTCTTTGCTTTTATTAATGAAATGGACAAATACTTTATCTATTTTATTTTTTCATACAACCAGCTTCTAGTTTTATTTATTAGCTCAATGGATTCCTTGCTTACAATTATTACCCTCTCCTTTGATTTTCAGGATTTCCAATTTGGTGTTTAATTGAGGATTTTTAATTTATTCATTTTCAAGATTCTTTAGCTACATGCACAATCCATTAATGTGCTTTTCCTCTCTTTTACTGATATAAGTAATTAGAAATATAAATATGATGTACCATATACAAAAAACAATGAAAACCTTTTCTTATAAAATGAAAAAAATTATAGCTCATAGAAAAAAACAAGTGATATGTGTATGATATGATTATGGATTTGAGTCAGATTAAACTCTGAGGATGGGGTCTGGAAGGTACCCAGCCCTGCCCCAGTATAGTTCGTTTAGAAGTTTATTGCTTGTCAAATTCTCACTGTCTCCTTTAAGCTTTATTGCCAATTAACAGTATTTTTACTTCTGCTCAGTCTCCCCACTTGTCAGCTACATATTAGTTTTGTCTGCAATCCATCATGTGTCAGAACCCCAGTCAGTGGGTCAGGGAGTTTGCCCACCAATTCAATACTCGGGACTCAAGAAGAAAGGACGGGACTCAGCACAGGATGCAGCAATTGAGTTGAGACCAGATGTTAAGTGACATGTCTCTTTTTCTCAGAGCAGAATCCCCTTGACCCTAGGGTCCCAACAATGTATTATTCTTTTCTTCCCAACATAACCGAAGATAAATTTTAACCCTGTCATCCTTAACAATGCTAAAGCACCTGAGTGACTCTTCCTGTTATTCAGGTTGAATATCTTTAGAGACAGGGGCCGGGAGAGGGGAGTCAGTGGGAACTGTGAGATCTGAAACATCTGACTGTCACTCCCCTGTTTCCTCTTCCTTTGGTTTGACCTTGTTCCCCTTTACCTTTTCCCCCTTGTTCCTGGAACACGTATGCATGTCTCCATACATTGATCACGAGCTGAACACGCACCCTGGGTGAGACAGGATTGGATGTTAGATTGTGAGCTCGACCTAGTGTGCGTGGGGACTTCCCCTCTGGCCAACATTCCTATATAAGGTAAAGGAATGTATTGGCTGGCGCGGTTCAGGTATTGAACTTGCCCATTCCTAAGGGAATGTAATAAATCTGTCTCTGCTTGACTTGGTGGTCTCCTCGAGTTATTTGGGTAAACTGAGTCAGTTTGCTCCATACATATGGAAAAACAATTAAGGGGTAAACATTTAAGAATTATTGGATGGGGGGCAGCTAGGAGGCACAGTGGATAAAGTACTAGTGCTGGATTCAGGAGTACCCGAGTTCAAATCTGACCTCAGACACTTGACACTTACTAGCTGTGTGACCCTGGGCAAGTCACTTAACCCTCATTGCCCCGAAAATTAAAAAAAAACAACAGACAAACAAAAAGAATACACAGGATTTTGAGAAATTCTCCTAAAGGAGGCAAAAATAAAGGCTGCCCTGTATGTGTTATAGTATTAGCCTACTTGCTTACGTGCAAGCTTAAGGTCTTTTTTACCTTTTCCTTGTGGAGAATTGAAAGCCAAATTCTGATGCCTCCTGGGGCAACCATGGTTTGGTACCAAAAGCTGCTCTGGGAGGCAGAACTGTCCTTTGGAAAAAAGCTTGGCTTTTATGGAGTCATGCCTGTTATGGAATCAGAGGACCTGGGTTCAAATGTTGCCTCTGATGCTTAGTACCTGTGAGACCCCAGGCAACAACTTAACCAGGTTAGGCTTCAGTCTGTTCTCTGCTGGCTAGGAGCTGATCAAGGAGGTCACCAATGTGCCTGGGATGATATTTGTTCCCTTCCCTGATGCATGTCTCATGGCAGCAACTATTTGCTTTATGTTTCTTCTTGTGCACACTGTTCTGCAGTCAGCATCTGTATTTCTCTTTCTCTGGCTCGGGCTCTGCCTGTCTCTGTCTCTGCATCTCTATGTCTGTCTTTGTTTTGTTCTCTGTCTCTCAATATGTGCACTTTATATGCCTGTGTGTACATATGTGTGCATGGGTGGGTACCTCCCGGTATTTTGTAGCCCCTGGTTATTTAGATCTGCACCCAGCTGGCAGCCCAGAACAAAGCTGGGAAGAAGCCCTCCCCTCCTGCTGGCCCAGGGATCCTAATGGAGGCTGGATAAGGAGGTGGCCTGAATGCCAGCAACTCAGGGTTGCGGGTTTCCTTGGCAACAACCAGTTACCATGGTAACCAGTGATTAGAGCTAGCTACTGCTGCCTTGCTAAAGGAACCTTTTTGTCTCTAGAGCCATTATATTCCAACAAAGGTGGGTGGCTAACTTGATCTGCATTTCCATATGAAAAGGTGTGAGACCCCCACCCTACTTCTGCCCTTTGAACAAGCCAGAGACAAGCATCCTGGGGCCCAGGGATTGGGTTTTTTGTGGTAGGGAGTTTCAATGCCTCTTTATGCTTTCACACCTATATTGATTACATCATTCACCGCATCAGTAAAGTGCAGTGATTAAAGTAGAAAGCATCAGTCACTCATACAAAGGCAGGGGGTTAAGCTCTGCTGGAATTCCATGGGTTCATTTGTGCAACTTGGCAAGGGGAAAAATCGTTTTTGCTTTTTTATTCATTTATTACTAAAAATCACTGGGAGGAGGAGCTTGCTCCAGGATTAGGTAGAATACATTTGCACCATATACACCACAAGTTCTGCAGGAGGTCTGATAGTGGGAGGAAGAGTTTGGTCTTAATTAGCCTTGAAGGATCAAAAATTCTAGGCATCAAGAAGATCTCTGGGACAAGCTGTGTGAGTTTAGGCGAATACCCTTCCAAGCAAGGATATTCAGTGTTCTGAAGACCCTCCCAGCTCTGTCTGTGTGGTGAAAGCCCTTCTAGTGGAGCCAGTCCAGAGGTAGTCTGAGGTCCCCCTGAAGCAGTGACACTCTGAGTTCCAAGGTCCCTTTTATCTGTAGCATTCAGTGATGCTAATTTCATCCTCCCCACCTCTTACATTGTGTGTTCCAGGGTCCCTTCCAGCTCTGACATTCCATATTCTCTGATCTCTGGGTGCTCCCAGATATCACATTCTCTGATCTAAGGGTGTCCCCAGCTCTGACATTCTATGATCTCTTATGTAGGTGTAACATCACCTAACAATCATGAGCTCATTTTTAAAGTGATCTTAGGGATGACATAATACCCCTCCTCAGTCCGCCAGGCCCCCTCTTCTATAACTTCAAAGGATTTTTTAGATGAAACACTATGGGTTAAGACAATTCCTAACATTTAGGCTGAGGTTGGACTCTTTGTTTAAATTGGCATTTGTATCTATCTCTATTTAACCCCTGGCCTCTTAATGGTTGAGGCAAAACTCAGGTTACTAGAAACCTTTGTGTAAATAAAAATCAGATTACTATATTGTCTAAGACTAGATAGGGATTTAGAGGGGAAGCTGGTGAAGGAGCAGACCTCTTCTTGGAACATTCCTTAGATGGATACACTGCTGGCACCAGCTGGCTCTTCCACTCTGAGATGCTCATAAAGCCAGTCTCCATCTCGGATACTTTCCTTTGCTGCCAGAGCTCAAAGCTACCTTCTCTTTCTGCTGTTGCTGGTTGAACCAGCTCTGCCAGTTCTTGGTTCACTTTGCTCTGACTCTGCTCCTTCCTCTCAACTTTCAAGCCCTTTCAAGGGTTTCTTCTTTTTCCTTTTTTAGCCAGTCCCTTGCCAAAGATCAGTTGCCACCCTTAATTTGCCCTTCTGATGGAGGGGGCTAAAAGGGGGCTAATAGATAACCTATCAGTAGTAGCTTAAAGGGCTTAATTGATAACCTAAAACTTGAGTTATCAATAGTACCTAAAAGGGTTAAGAGAGAACCTAAGGTTTGTGTTCTTACAGTAACCAGCCAAGAGGTTTTGTCCCTATCAACCGTCACCATCAGCAGAGACTGTAACTAGGGACCATTAACCATTCATAGCCATTAATATTTCTACATGACAGGACACCTAGAAACCAGATCTTAAGTAAAGAGATATTATAAACACAGAGACCCTCTGGGTCTCACAGGTTTAAGCCTGTCTTTATGAAGATGCCCAGAAACGACCAAATGTGTCCTTAATTTCACCTCATGATGTGTAAACCCCCAAAACACACTTCCAAGGAAAAGGTACCCACCTCAGAGGTAGCCTTAGGACCTCAGGAAGTCCAAATTAGGCTCAGACCTCCCATGTACCTCCTTAAGGAGGAGATTAGGATAATGAGGAGATACCCCACTTTTTCTCACTATAAATATAACCATTTTCACCCCCCTATTCAAGACACCTCTCTTCTTGGGCGATTCTCCCTCTGGTCATCACAGTATTTTAAGTAAACTTGGGAAACTGAGTCACTGAGTCTTATAATTCCTTTGGGACCCCTTCCGATCAATCTGATAAATTAAATGCATCCCTAATACCACATCATTTCCTCTTGTCATCCTTCCCTTTCTCTTACCTGTTTCTTCTATTATTTCCCTATTGGATAAGATAGATTTTCCTACACAACTGAATATGGATATATAGTCTTCCCTCTTTGGAAAGACTCCAATGAATGATGTTCAACTGTTGCCCACTATCTCCCCCCCTCCCAGTTCCTCCTTCGGTGTAAAAGCTCTTTATCATATGCCCTTTTTTCTATGAGAAAATCTCCCCAATTCTATCTCTCCCTTCTATCAGTGCCTCCCTCTTTCTTACTCCTCCATTTTCTTTCTGAGATTACCCTAACATAATCAACTCACACCCATGGTCTCTGTCTATGTAGAATCCTTCTAATTGCCCTTATAATGATAAAGATCTTATGAGTTACATGTATTATATATTGTGACAAATTAAAATTTGGGAGGCATAGTTTCAGGATAATTCGATCATTTTATTCATTAGGCCTGCAAGTTATTAATGAAAGGATGGTTCTTTTGTTATCTCAGACTAAGGTCCATCATGATGGTTGGGTCACAGTTTATATAACCCTGTAACAATAGGTGTTTTATCAAGTAGCAAACAAATCAAACTGGTTAAGATAGTTGGAGGTGGGCTGTCTTTTAATGAAGCCCTATACCAGACTAATTATAGCTTTAAGCTATCAATTCAAAGATCCTTTTTCATGAATGGACTGAGTGACCCTGGGTGTAAAAGCATTCCTTCAGCTATCTAGACAAAAGTATTTGTCTCCACCCAAGCTTGAGTAGAACACAATTAGCTTCCCTGCCCTACATGAAATTCCTTGCATGGTAGGCCAGGGACTGACCAAGATGGAGAGAGTTACATGCAATATTATCAATTGAAGTATTTCTGGAAAAAATTCGGGGTTTTTGGAATATAGGGGGGACG
Source organism: Dromiciops gliroides (assembly GCF_019393635.1). NCBI lineage: Eukaryota > Metazoa > Chordata > Mammalia > Microbiotheria > Microbiotheriidae > Dromiciops > Dromiciops gliroides. The sequence continues at coordinate 80,745,023 of NC_057867.1, read as the reverse complement.
TTCTAAATCTTCCCATGAGACCAGTTATTGATATTCTTTACTTACAGTATATGGGAGTGTAAACAATTTAACCTTATTGATTCTACTTTCTGTTTATACTTTTATGCTTCTCTAGTCTTGTATTTGAGAATTCTTAAACTTTCTCCAAATTATAAAATGTCCAGTACCCTTGAATTCTCAGTTTTTCTCTTTAGTTTATTCTACATTGTAAACCTAGCTCTTTGCCTTCCCTCATATCATATTCCCAGCTCTCTGATCCTCTAACATAGATGCCACTAACTCTTACGTGATCCTGACTGTGGCTCCATGGTATTTGAATTTTTTTTTCTGACTGCTTGTAATATTTTGTCCTTTACCTAGGAGTTCTGGAATATGGGTATAACCATGGAAAACCTATTTACATGTGAGCCATATGAAAAAAAAGAAAAAGAAAATAGTGAAAAAGTAGATTTAAATTTTGATTTCCAAATTCTCTCTCCTTTTTGTGGCTCCTTCCCCCACTGAAAGGTAAGCAATATGACGTCAGTTATAAAAGTGAAACCATGCAAAACCTATTTCCATGTGAGCCATATGAAAAAAGCAAGAAAAATAAAATAGTGAAAAAGTGGATTTCAATTGGCATCCAGAATCCTTCAGTTCTCTCTGCAGGAGGGGAACATTCTGTCATCATGAGTCCTTTGGAAGTGTCTTGATCATTGTATACATCAGAGCAGCCAAGTTTTCCACATTGATCATCATTACAACATGGTTGTGACTATGCACAATGATCTCCGTGTGACTGTAAGGAAATCATTGAACCCCTCTGTTTCCCAGGCAACTCCTTAATCCCTGGCTGATTGTCAGGAGCAGAAACACTCTCTTTCCCCAGGGAAAGTACAAGACCCTGCCAGCTCTAAATTCTATGAGTCTCTAAGTGGGTGGCATTTCACTCTAAATAGAGAAGCCAGAGGAGCTGGGGGAAGCCATCCTCCCATATCTGAAGGGCTGTTACAGGGCAGTGGGATTAGACTTTGCATGGTCTTTGGTGTGGAAACCTAGAATCAAAGGGAAACATCAAGTGCCTGGCACATAGTAAGTGCTTAATAAATACTTCTGAGATTGACTGGTTAATGGATTGATGACAGGGATGCAAGTTTGTTAATCATAATGATAGAATGACTCATATTTCTGTATAACTTTGAGAAGGATACACTATTTTCCTGACAAAAGCCCTGTTAGTTAGGGAATGCCAGGATCATCCCCATTAGAGGAACGTGAGGCTAACAGAGGATATTAGGCAAGAAGAGCAGGGGACTGGATGAAAAAATGATAAAGAAGTTCTCAGTCAGTGGTGCTGGAAGGAAGGGCCCCCATCAGAGCTGGATCCTCTGTCACTTCCCATTCACTCTAAGAGCTTTTACCAATAGATAGTTCATATATCTATATTGCTTTACTGTACAGAGATCAGGGCAGCTAGGTGACTCAGTGGATAGAGCTCTGGGACCAGAATCAGAAAGAGCTGAGTTAAAATCTGTCCTGAGACACTTGCTTGTGACCCTGGGCAAGTCACTTAATCCTGTTTGCCTCGGTTTTGTTGTCTGTAAAATGAACTGGAAAAGGAAATGGCAAATCACCTAAGGATCTGCCAAGAAAACCTCCAATGGGGTCATGAAGAGTCTGGCACAACTGAAAAACAAAAGCATACAGAGATCCATTCTACAGAAGAAAATAATTTTAAAGAAAAATTCAGGAAAACGAATCAATACATTGAAAATGTTTGAAAATAAATTCATTCTGCTATCCCTGTGGATCTTCCATCTCTGCAAAGGAATGGTGAGGCTTGTCTTCTTCCTCTTTCCAAGGGCCATGCTCATTGAGTTTGGTATCACTCATACAGAATTGGTCTCCGTTAGTAGTATGTACTTTTCTGTGGAGGAAATTACTGTCTCCTTTTTATCTTCGGACCCCTAGCACCCAGAGCAGTGTGTGGCCCATTGTGTGTGCTTTTAAGAAATGTTTCTTGACCATTTTAGTGTCCTTGAAGATTATGGGACAGTCTTGTCCTGCCATCTGATGGTGATTAAAAAAAAAAAAAAAAAAAAAGGATATTGAAAAATATTATGTCACGGTCTTTTCCGACATCTAGTGGTCAATGTCGGCATTGCAGAATTTAATAACGTGGTTTTCTTGTGGACAGAGGGTGTATTGCATTGCAATTAGGAAATCAATTTAAAAAATGACTGATCTTTGTTTTGAAGGAAATTTATGAAACAAATAGCAAGTTTGAATGAGACTTTACAAGTTCGAAATCAGGCATTGAGGAAAATATTTGCCTAGTTGCCCAGGGCTTGTTGTTCAGTCACTCAGTGATGTTTGACTTTATTATATCCTTGGACTTTTATCTGTGGGCAAAGATACTGGAGGGGTTTGCTCTTTCCTTCTCCAGTGGGTTCCCATTTTACAGATGATGACCTGAATCAAATAAGGGTTAAGTAACCTGCCCAGGGTCACATAGCTAGTAAGTGTCTAAGGCCAGCTTGGACCCAGATCTTCCTGGCTCCTAGCCCCCCGTTCTATCTACTTCACCACCTAACTGCCCTGTCCAGGACTAGTGAAAAAGAAAAAACAAAAATCCACAATAACCTTGGGAGTACGGGGATAGGGGGGCAGCTAGGTGGCACAGTGGCTAGAGCACTGGCCCTGGATTCAGGAGGACCTGAATTCAAATCCGGCCTCAGACACTTGACACTTACTAGCTTAATCCTCATTGTCCCAAAAAAAAAAGAAAAAAGAAAAAAAATAACCTTGGGAGTATACAAAGTCAGATTGTGAAGCTACATCTGTAGTCATTGCCCTCAGTAGTAGGGCTGAGATTCCAATCCTGCTTTTCCAATTTCAAATCTCATCTTCTTGCTCAGAGAAGTGATTTTTTTCTATTATATTAATAACCAATTAATAAATTAGGATTAACTCCTTTTCACTCTATTTCCTCATTCAGGGACCAGCCCATGTAAGTCACTCAGTCTCTGCAGGACGTTGCTGATAAATGAGATTTTCAAGATCTCATGGAAAATACTCCTTGATCTTTGGCAGCGGCCTAACCAACAAGAACTTACTCCTGTTTAGAGTGTAAAGAGAAGCTAATCTAGGTGAATTACAGCCCTAAAACATGAAGTCTTTGCCCTTGCAGACACCCCCTCCCCAAGCCCACCACTGTGGTTTATCGCAACCAAGGTCATGAAAGAGAAAACCTACCATGGTGGTCTCCATAGAGATGGATTCCTTTGTCCAGATTGCAGGAGGTGGCTGAGTTCCCTAATCAAGTCATGTTCTCAGCAGGAGGAGCTGAAAGACTTTAGCCCACCTCCTCATTAATATACCCCCCCCCTTAATTGTTCACCAGTCAGGTTAATTTTCACCTGATTTTTCATCTCCTTTTCCAAAGATATTTAAGCATTCAGGGATCTCCATGATTTTGTCTTTGGTAATGGAGAGATCCTCAATTTATCTATTTATTTGTTTGTTTATTTATTTTAATTGGTAAATCTATTTATTTTTATCATAAAAGTATTTTATTATTTTCCAGTTACATGTAAAGATAGTTTTCAGCATGTTTTCATAAGATTTTTAGTTCTAAATTTTTCTCCCTCCCTCCCTTCCCTCCCCCCTCCCTAAGGCAGAAAGCAATCTGATATAGGTTATATATCTAAAATCACATTAAATATATTTCTGCATTAGTCATATCATGAAGGAAGAATCAGAACACAAGGGAAAAAACTAAAAAAAACCCAACAACCAAAAAGTAGAAACCATATGCTTTGATCTGCATTCAGAATCCACAGTTATTTTTTCTGGATGTTGAAACAGTTTCTTTCTTTCTTTTTTTTTTGGTAGGGCATTGAGGGTTAAGTGACTTTCCCAGGGTCACACAGCTAGTATCTGTCAAGTGTCTGAGGCTGAATTTGAACTCAGGTCCTCCTGAATCCAGGGCCACTGCTTTATCCACTGTGCCAGTTAGCTGCCCTGTTTTAAAAGTGGGGCAATGAGGGTTAAGTGACCTGTCCAGGGTCACACAGCTAGTAAGTGTCAAGTGTCTGAGGGAGAACAGTTTCTATCAGAGACCATCAATTTATTGATTATCAGCTAGTCTAATTAATTAACTGATTATCAATTACCCAGAAACTGTCTCTCAGGCTTCTCATTCATTTCATTGGCCCTGAACCATGGTCTCCATCCCTATCCAACGGATACACTCCTTTCTAAACAAAGCCATCTGTGTCCTTTCAGGTAAGACCAACATTGTCCAATGTATGCTGTATATCTGTGGCCTTAGTTCTCTCTCTACCCAGTTATTCCTTTAAGGCCTTCAGTGGATCCACAGGATCATATGACCCTAGTTCTAGGGATGGGGGGGGACCTCAGAGACCATCTAGTCCAATCCCCTCATGTTTCAGAGGTGATTTGCCCAAGTTCCATACCCCTCTCCACAGAGCCTAGCCCTGTGCTGGACAGGCCGTAAGGGCTAAAAATGTTTTTTTTTCTAAAGTTAACTGACTTAAAGCCAATTAAAAAGGAACTGATGGGGGCAGCTAGGTGGCAAAGTGGATAAAGCACCAGCCCTGGAGTCAGGAGTACTTGAGTTCAAATCCGGCCTCAGACACTTAACACTTACTAGCTGTGTGACCCTGGGCAAGTCACTTAACCCCAATTGCCTCCCTAAAAAAAAAAGGAACTGATGACTCAGATTTTTTTGACCATCATCTACTCACCCTTCACTCAGATGTTTTGAGCCTAAGAAGTTCTTGCTAATGGTTGCAACTCTTCCACCTAGACAAAGTTCTTGAAGATTTTCCTTCCTCTTCTGTCCCCTGCCAGATCCTGGAATGGAAAGGAGAACAAAATATAATCTTAAATTTCACATCAGTTCCTTTCCAATCACTGCAGATCCACTGTCAGTGGCTCTGTGGTGCTTTGAGACTGGTCACCTGGCAGCAAAGGGCAAGTGGGCTCCTGTGTTCCATTATCCTGTTTCCTTAGCACAGTCACTGTAGAAAGAAGGGAGTTTTCTGTGAAGCGATTCCCCCAGACCCAGGTTGTACAGACAGACTGTCTTTGCGCTCTTTGATGACAATACTTGATACACTGAGACCTGTGGGAATCGTCAGGGGGAGCTGGGGTGAAGGAGATGATGCATTCCCATCAGACTCTGGTAGACAGAATTTTCTGAGAACCTCAGGGTGGGAGTGCTACCATGCCTCCCTGGGCCCTCTCTGACACATAGGTAGGTATTATTGGATTCAGTTGTTTCCATGATAGGATGATACAGGAGATTTATATCATCTTTGGTGCTGAAATGATGAATTTTATGTCTGTTGCTATCTCATAAATTAAGCTTCTGGATAAATCCTTTCAAACCTCTCACATCAGCAAGAGGCAAAGCTGGGGTAAAGGAATTGACACCTTCAGGATAGAGTATTATGTTGCCAGGAAGCCAAAGAATTCAGTTCAGGCCAATAAGGATCTACTGAGTGCTTGGTATAGGATCCTTTCCATTTAGGGGAAGTTATTTTTTCCTTTAACATCAAAAACTCCAAACCCTTCCTTGTACATTTAGTCTTAGAACTTCTAGAGATAAGAGAGTATCTTAGTGAGATAAGAGAATAGAAGGCAGCAGGACCTAGAGGATGCAGCACTGAATTTCAAGTCAGGAAATCCTCTGTTCAAATCCTGCCTTAGACATTTACTAGCTGTGAGCTCACTTGACTTGTGTGGTTTTCATTTTCCCCTTCTATATAAAACAGGGAAGATAGAACTCAATGGGTTCTGAGGTGTCTTACAGCCCTAGATCTACAGTCCTGTGATCCCATGGACTCCTATGGAAGGTCTTCAAGGAATGAGTGGGTAAAGAGGAACCTGAGGCAAAAAAATATTGGCAGTGCCTGAAAGGGCAGAGAGGGAGACAGAGACAGAGACAGAGAGACAGAAACAGGGACAGAGACAGAGAAAATTTCAGCTGGAACGTAACAGTGGGACACAGATGAACATCAGTCAGGATTTGAAAGTAAAGGATCTTGATCTAAATCCAAGCCCAGCTCACATGGACAATGACTGCAGCTGAAGCCTCACTATCTGATTTTATATGTGTCTAGGGCTATTTTTTTGTTTTTCCTAGCCCTGCACACCTAGACAAATATTCACCTACATGCCTGATTTCACAGTGGTCAAGTCTCCATCAAAGGTTTGATATTTCTTTCATAAATTTCCTTCAAAACTAATATCACTCTTGATTTTGGATTGATTTTCTCTCAGTATTGCTCTTGTGAGTGGGTGATATCAATGTCTTCCCTGATTAACTGGTACACTGAAGGCTGAAACCAACTCAGTGGTGTCTCCACTGCCATGAATTCTTATCCCATATCACATGACCTTTGCTATAAGGAAGCACATAATAGGTCATTTTGATCTTGATGATTTAGCCAGATTTCCGATTTGCACTGACGGTGTTCATTACTCACTTCCTGTCAAAAATTCAGGACTTCATTTAGCTCCATTCTTTTTCCCTTCACCAGGAGTAAACTGGCCCACAGGTTAAAATCCAATCAAAGTAGACTCTGGAATTCATCTGAGTATAAAATTCGGAGTTGGACACAAGATAAGAGCCTTAAAGTAACCATGAAATGATGATATTATTTGATGTCATTAAGTGATGACATTTGAAGTATTTTTCCTTCTCCTAAAATTTTAAGTAAACTGCAGTATCCTATTTGAACAGTAGATGACACTGAAAGGCTGTGCTATGTTCCTCAATGACAATTAGTTGGTCAAGAAGCCTTGACCTTTAAGTGCCTACTTTCAATTCAATTCAATAAACATTTATTGATCACCTACTATGTACCAGGCACTTTGTGCCAGTCATGGGGGACTTTTTGAAATTAAATGTCAAGTGTGAGGAACAATAAGGAGGTGATTACAGTAAAGTACAGAAGGGTCATAATAAAGTAAAAAATGTATGGCATAACTAAAAGGTGAAGGACTTTAAATGACAAAGAGAGGAGTCTGTGTTTTATCTCAGATGTACAGGAGAGACTCTGGAGTTTATCGAACAGGTTCATTGACTAATTCTCTAAGCATTTCAGCAAACTGCAACACACTTTGGAACTAGAGATGTCACAAAGACTGTGCTATATTCCTCAGTGGCAAATAATTGGTCAACAAGCGTTTATTAAGGGTCTACTTTGTATCAGTCACGGGGGACAGCCTCTGCAAAGACGCGTAGATAGGAAGTGAAGTGTCACATGTGAGGAAGAGTAAGCAGGCAAATCTTGCTGAATAGCACTCTTGAAGGGGAATAGCCCCTCCTACCTTTCCAGTCTTCTTACACCTCAGTCTTTGAAGCTGTGACACTGGCCTCCTGGCTCTTGCACAAACAGGACTCTCCATCTCTCACCTCCTGGCATGTTCTCTGGTTGTCCCCATATGTGGGATGTCTCATCTCTGAGAACTGGCTTCCCTGGCTTTCACTAAATCCCAACTAAAATCTCACCTATAGGAAGCCTTTCTTAACCTCTCAGTGTTTCCACCTTCCCCTAGTTAATTGTTTCCTATTTATTCCATACCCAGCTTATTCATATGTATTGGATTGTTGTCTCCCCCTTAGAGTTGGAGCCCCTTGAGGGCAGGAATGTGCCTGGCACATTGTAGGCACTTAATAAATGTTTATTGATTAATCGTATTATTATTGAATAGTATATAACAAGGCCCTAAGGGTAGGACATAGCCAGGGTGGAAAGGGCTTTCAATGACAAATTGAGGTATCTGTATTTGATGCTAGTTGTACTGGGGAACCACTCCATTTTATTGAACAGATTGACCAGGGCTTTTGGAAAATCCCTTTGGCTGCTGAGTGAATGATGGATCAGAGAGGAGGAAAATCCTGATATGGAAAATCCAATGAGGAGGCTATAGAAACAGTCCAGGTGAGAAATGATGAGGTTTTGTGAGTGGACAGGCAATGGATGAAAGACTCTCTGAGGAGGTGGTAGTCACAAAATTTGGCAACTGATTGGATGTGGGATTTAAGGAGAGGTGGGATCATGAGATAGAGCTGGTAGCCAGGAAGGGGGTTGAGGCTGGTGTCATGCAAATCGAGAGGAGACTCTGGGGGATTCTTTGCATGGCATACTGCCTTCAGCAACACCAGAAAGGCTCAAAGTGTTTTGCTGACTCTCATAACCAAATACTGAATAGAAGGACATGGACAGATGAAGAGCAACTCAGCCAGGGACAGAGTCACAAGGGCACATGGACCTGTAGCAAAAGAGTTCCCTTAATATTAACAAGAAGGCCTCTTCAGGAAGATGTAATTAGAATCGTGACCCATTGGCAAGCTTGTGGGACAGTTTCAGCAACCTATTCTTTTTTTTTTTGGCGAGGCAGTGGGGGTTAAGTGACTTGCCCAGGGTCACACAACTAGTAAGTGTCAAGTGTCTGAGGCCAAATTTGAACTCAGGTACTCCTGAATCCAGGGCCAGTGCTTTATCCACTGCGCCACCTAGCGGCCCCCCTCAGCAACCTATTCTTAGGGAATCATTAAGCGGTAAGCTTACCAGCCTTGTGGATGAGGAGCCATTCTAGGTTTAGAGCTGGGAGGGGATGCTTGTATAGCCACAAGGACAGCATTTAATTTCTTTTTTTTTTGCCAGGCAATGAGGGTTAAGTGACTTGGCCAGGGTCACACAGCTAGTAAGTGTCAAACGTCTGAGGCTGAGCATTTAATTCCTGATGCTAATTTCAGAGCGATCTTTGTGAGTTCCTAGAGCTTACTCTCTGATGCTAATTTCTCCCAAAGCTGAGGAGGAAGTATGAGTGGAGGGAAGGGTCCACACTGGTCTATGACATTGTTTATGTTTTAGAGATGCTCTTTGCATAACAGATTTTACAAAAGGTGTGTTCACTGCCATTAAAGTATCTGCTAATACATCCAAGATTGCTCTCTCCACTCCAGGGGAGTTGGCTTGCCCGTCAATCATCAGGTGGTGGGCTGAAATCCTGTTTGTTCGACTCCACTCAGGAATACTAAGGGACAGGTTAAATATTCCTCCACTGGAAGAGTATGGGGGGGGGGGGTTGGGAGATGTGTGTGTGTGTGTAGATCAGCATCTTGGGTGGAGTTCAAAGGAAAACCTTGCATCTGTCCACAAGGTATTCTTTTTTTTTTTGGTGAGGCAATTGGGGTCAAGTGACTTGCCTAAGGTCACACAGCTAGTAAGTATTAAGTGTCTGAGGCCAGATCTGAACTCAGGTCCTCCTGACTCCAGGGCCGGTGCTCCCACAAGGTATTCTTGGAACACAAACCCAGCATGCCCCAAGGTTCCCTGCAGAGGCAACTACCTGGCTCAGTCTCACTACTGTATTCTGCTTTTGTGGTAGAGCCCCCTGGAGGACTCAGACCAGGGCTGCCCCAGGAGGATTCATGTACTCAATACTAACCTCATGGAAAGGCGAGGGGCAGTTGGCAGTGGTGAACTAATAGAACAGGTCATCTTTTTAAAGGTTCTGTAGCTCCAGCATCTGTGGAAAAGCTTAATTTCACTTTGTTTCAGAGGAAAAGTTGGGAGAGCTCAGGCAACTTCCTGGCTTCTCTCAGCCATCTCTAACCCTAATTTCCCCTTCAACTCCACCATTTACCCACATTCCTTTCCTTAGTGGAAAGAGCCCCCATGCTTTCCAGGGTTTGTGTTGCAAGTATTGATGACATTGAGGGTGTTTTGCATGGCCAAAATGACAGACTGAGTTTTGTGGCTGCAAGAATAAGTTTTCTTCAGACTGAACAATGAAACCTTTGAGCATGTCATCTTGGGTGCAGCCATATAGTGTTTTGCTTGGTCAACCCTATGTCTCCCAGTCTCCCAAGTGAATTGTGTTGGCAGGAAAGTGGAACACGAGGGCCAAAAGATGTAGCAAGGCTGGCTCAGTTTCCAGGATGTTACTTATGGTCAAGTCTTGGATCTCTTGGCCTCTGGATCCCTGAATTTTCAAAAAAGGTTCTACATTTCTCACTCCTGAAAGGGTTTCTATGCCAGAGTCAGACTCCCTGTTGTGCACTAAATTCATATGGCAGCTTTAGGCTTCAAAGAGTGCCACAAACCATTTCTGTGGGTGAAGCCACTTCTTGAGGGTGGCTCTTGAAAGGGAATCATGACTGCCAAGTAGAGGAAGTGCCTCTGGATAGACAGATGGAATTCTTCAGACGCTCTCCTGAAGGACCTTTTCTGAAGTGTTCAGGAAGAAGGGAAGCACACTCACAATCACAGGAATATCCATACTGGTGGTGACAATGAGGGTGTGATTGTGTCAGGGCCTTGTTATTTTTTTAACTTCATTTGAGGTGAGAGCCATTCCTCCCCATGTTTGACAATGGAATTACCTGAGGCTGAGTTTCTCAAAGTGAGTGAGCCAGGTTGCCACAGCTAAGATGGAGCTGAAGAGGGATTTGAAGTCAAAACTTCCAGTATGCAAGTCCCGCTGAGCTTGGAGCCCTTCCAAGCTGAAAGTCTTTTAGCTCTTCTGCTCCCTTTCCCTTCAGCTCTGCAGTTCTGGCCCTTGCATTGTCTTCCAAGTCCACACGGCAAGTGTGGTGGCACCTTTCTGTGCCACTGATGAGACCATGGAGAGAGATGAGGCCAGCAACACTTTCTGCAGACAAATAGAGAGACAAGCTCAGAGGTGTGAAAGGGTAGCCCTTATCTTCTAACACAGTCCTGGCCTGTCACACCTTTACATGTGGGGCGCTTACAACTTGTTCTTGGCTTTGCTTCAGGCCTTGTCAGATCCCCCACGCTCAATTCCATCGAATTCCTGCTGGTGCAAGGCTCCTTGCAAAGGACAAGCATGTGAACAGGGCTGGTGTCAGCTGCAGGATCCTCATGGCAGGCAGGTACTGGACAGTTTAATATGGGCTTTAGTATTTATAATTACTGGGGCTCCTCACTATGGTGAATGTGGCAGAATGGTCTTTTCTCTGGAGCAAGTGCACATGCAAATTGTAAAGTGACATTTAAAAAGAATCGTTGGGATGACAAGGTGGCGCAGTGGATAAAGCACCGGCCCTGGAGTCAGGAGTACCTGAGTTCAAATCTGGCTTCAGACACTTGACACTTACTAGCTGTGTGACCCTGGGCAAGTCACTTAACCCCAATTGCCTCACCAAAAACAAAAACAAACTAACTAACTAAAAACCTAAAAAGAATTGTTGGTTTTTCATTTTGGTTTTGGAAGAAACCTCAGTAGCTTAATTTGGGGAGGGGTGTTTGTGGCAGGCACCAAAGCAGCAGCATCCCCTGGATGCTCAGTTGAAGTCATGCTGATGGGTTCTAAATAGATGTTTTTGGAATTGTTCAATGCAGACATTTGTGCTGTTCCTGAGAATAGTGACTGTCAGTAATCATGTTGACTGGTGGTGGGGACGATGACAATGATGACGATGGTGATGATACTGGTGGCGGTTCTGATGATGTTGGTGCTGCTGCCTGCAGTTTCTGTTCAGTTTTTCTTCCCTCTTCCATCCCATTGCCCAGCTTACTACATAAGGTAAGTGCCAATACAAACCACCCATGAGGAGTTTCCTGGTGAAAGTGACAAGAACCCAGGGCCAGAATTTGGAAGGAATGGACTGGAATTGCAATTTCACTTCTCCTTCTGAATCCTGGATGCTAAGCCACTTAGGAACCTCTGTATCTGCCAGCATGTTTGCAGCAGGCTGGCATTGACTCCCATTTCTTGTATTTACATTGGTGTGGTGCTGAATGCAATCAAATGAAATAACACACGTGAAGCCCCTTTTATGTCTATTTTACTGAATTCCGGTGAATGTTCTGGAGGGTGTATTTTACTTAGCAAGACATGAAGTGGTGGCTGGGATTATCCATTAGAAGCTCACTATACTTCAACAATAGCCAAATGACAAATGTTCACATGAACTACCAATGGAGACCTTGGGATATCATTGAGAATTCAGAAATAAATTGTCCTGGAACTGGAACAGTGCCATGGAACAAAACTCTTGCCTCCATCTCCCAGTCATAACACTGATGCATAAAAATGCAACAGCAATATTTTAATAGCATTCCCAATGTCCCTAATATATAATCTGCATGGATGCAAGGATTTGGGCATACAGAGACCTAGGGGAAGAAGGGAAAGGTATGAGGAACATGTGATCCCCACAGTCCTGGGTCCTCCTAGAATTGCCCTAAAGACGGCTTCATGGAGCCTGCAGCAGATGAGGTAACATCCCAACACTCTTAGTGACTTTCATTGGACAGTAATTCTGTGCAGTGATCTAAAAGAACATTCAAAAGAAAAGATTAGATAGCATGATATGTAAACTCCATCCAAAAGATTAACAGAGAGGAATAATAATGACAGTAATAATAAACACTTCTATGGTGCTCCAGGGTTTGAAAAGCACTTTGTAAACATCTCATATGAACCTCACAACCACCCGGTAATTTACTTAGCATAGGTATTATTATCACCCCCATTTTACATTCATGAAAACTGAGGTTTAGAGAGTTTCAGTGGCTTGCCTATGGTCACACAATTAGTAAGGCAGCAGCACGCTAGTCTAGGTCTTGAGCCTCCAATTCCAGTTGTTTCTCCACTGTGCTAATTCACGGCAAGGAAGCTGGTGTGGGAGAGAATAAAGTCCCAAATCTGAAATAGTTTGAGAAAGAAAATGATGAAGTCACTTGGTAGCCCTCTACTGACTACAGAGAGGAGGGTGTGGCTCCCTCTTGTCCAGGCTCTGGAAGTTTTACATGATAATAGGCTTTAGACCAGGGTACCCACACATGGACAAAGGCGGCTGATGTGACTGGGTGCCCCCCTGTTCCCGCCTGATCTTTGTCTCCTCCTGCCTGGAGAAAGGAGGCTGAGACCCGCCCCTCCCCCTTCTCGCCCTCCCTCTCCCAGTTTCGACCCTCAACAACCCCAAGCTGAGCTCAGCCGTCGCCCCCATCCCAGACCCAGCATCCTGTCCTCAGGAACTTGGGACCCTGGTCAGCCTCAACTCCACCTCCAGGTGCAAGATGCAGTGGGGCCCCCTCCCCTAGCCGGGCCGGGTGATGGGGGTTGAGAGAAAGGATTTGGGGGGAGGTCCCCACTGCCCTGGGCCTGAAGTCACAAAGCCTCCTCCGCTCCCTCCTCCCTTCCTCTCCGTTTTGGGAGACGAGCCCCGCCCTGCTGTGACGTCACAGCAACGGCCCCTTCCTCCATTAATGTAAGTCCTCTTTGTCTCTGGAGGAGGAAGAGGATGGATGATCTTCCTCTTCCTTTGAGTCTGGAGAGGGGGCGCGAGCAGCTCGAGGTCTGCCTGCCCCTCCCCCCTTCCCCTCCCCCACCACACCCCTGCTCTCCTTTACCCCCATCCTCCCTACTGACCGATCCTGAGGGTCCTGCCTGAGGGGCTGGGTGTGAGGTAAGTGCCCCCTCCCCTGCTCCTGCCTCAGCCCCTCCCATTCTTGTCCTCTTCTCTTCGGTTCCCCCCAAACTTTTCATGCTGCCCCCCGAATTGGCTTCTCAGCTTCCAGAGGGATGTGGGTAAGGGGTGTGGGGATCTTCATTCCTTTGTTTCTACCTTTGTTGTGTATGTCGGTAGGATCAGCTGTGTGTTTGAGGGTGGGTGGGCATGCTCAAGGGTAAACGTGTGTGTGTGTGTGTGTGTGTGAATGGTCCTCCAGGATGGTTTCTGGCTAGGGTTACCTACCTGCCCAGGCCTCTGTAGCAGGACGGGTTTGGGGGGTCGTGGAGAGGGGGTTTGCGGTAGAAGCCGGCAGGGAGAAAGAAGCCTTTGGGGACGCTCCCTCCCTCCTCTCCTCAGGTGGACGTTTCCATCCTTTCTCCCTTCCTCCCATCCTCGGCTTGGCCTTGGGGCTGGGCAGAGGAGAAAGTCTAGGAACTTTTCGCCTCCCCTGCTCCATATCATCTCTTCTCCGTGGTGTCTTTTAACTGAATGGTGTATATTTTTTGTTCTAGTTTCAGGAGGGTGGGGCCAAGATGGCAGAGAGAAGCCAGGAAGTTGCCTGGGCTCTCCAGAGTTTCCCTGAGATACAACATGAAATCCAGCCTGTAAACGGATTCTGGTGCTACAGAGAGACCCAATCTTCCACCTTAGGGAACATTGTTTACAGCTGGTGGCCAAACAGTGAGATGGAGGCTTAGTTCTTTCTAGGCAAGGTAAGGCCTAAGGTCACCTGTCAGAGTGTGACTTCGAGGTGGCAACCCTGGGTGCCTAGAAGGGTACTTATGTCCTTATCAGTAAAAAGGAAGCTCAACAGAGGAATGGGTTTCTGGGGGAACCGTGCCTTCTTTTATTTATTTATTATTATTATTAAATATTTTTTTATGCCTTCTTTTTTTTTTTTTTTTGCACAGGGCAATGGGGGTTAAGTGATGTGCCCAGGGTCACACAGCTAGTAAGTGTCAAGTGTCCGAAGCCGAATTTGAACTCAGGTACTCCTGAATCCAGGGCTGGTGCTTTATCCACTGCACCACCTAGCGGCCCCCTGTGCCTTTTTTTAAAAAACATGTTCATTTGGAGTTCCCTTTAGCACATCCAGTTCCAAATGGCAGCTCTCCATTTCTCTCTTGCCCAACTTCTTCCCTTCGATTTATGAGGAACTAGAGGAGTGTCCCCCCCCCCATATACAATTTCCCTGTTTAGCAAAACTTGAACTTGGGATTTCCTCCTATGCTCTTGGGTGGGGTAGGGGGGCAACATCAATACTTTCCCCAGTTAGTATGTATCCTTGAGCCTTTTCCTGCATCAGGTGACCCTTGCTATGACTAAGGATTTAGTCAACATTTTAATGGTGACAGTTTGGTCTGAATGGCCATATTTACACTGAAGGGCTGCATTGCTAAGTCCCTAAATTCAGGACTTCATTTGGCTGTGTTTCACCCCCTGTAACTGGGACTGAACTGTCACATGGGCTAATAGCCAATCAAATCATGATTTGGAAGGTATGGAAGTGTCACAGTAACACTTGGACTCCCCTGGTCTATGCTTCTCCCCTTCCTCCGTGTCTGTGCCTAATCTTTCAGCAAATTGCAATGTCATTTACAAGGATGAAGGGGCACCAAAAGACTGTGGTGTTTTCCCCAATGGCGATTAAAAGTGGACAGCCTCTGTAAGGTTGGGGACTAAAGTATTACAGGTGAAGAATAGCAAGAAAAGAAATTTGTCTGGACCACAGAGGCAATGAAATCATGAATAACATGGTTACAAGGGAAGGATGAAGCCAGGTAAGGAATGGGAATTCAATGGGCAACAGAGGTGTTATTTTTGATCCCAGACATACTACGCAGCCCCTGGAATTCATAAAACAATGGATGGATATCACCAGATTTACACTGGACGAATATTCTTTTGGTGGCTCAGTGGGGGATGGATTAAAGAGTCATGGAGTCCATTTAGAAGGCTACTGAAATATTCCAATTGAAAAGTGATGAGGGGTAGATGCAAGATCTTTGTGGAGGTTGAAGTGGATTCAGGTGAGTGGCGTTAAGCAACCCTAGGATAGGTCAAAATGGCTTATTAATTCAGCCAAGCACTTAGGAAGGGATGGGCAGATGAACAACAATTTAGCTAGAAATAGGTGTCATGTCAAATTCCACTCCATGGGGCAGAATGCAGAGTGTTGGCCCAGATGAGGAAGGTGATGAAGGATGTGGTTGAAAGCACAGAGCCACCAGGGGCCTGGGTTTTCATACAAAGGGCCTGACTTGGCAGTTATCACATGGTTGGTGAAGGCATGGGTTGAGAGAACATGGACCAGGAGCATAGGGGTATCTCTAAAGACCATTTGAAGTTGGAATAGGTGCGATAGGAAGACCTATTCAGGAAGGGGAGAATGGAATGATAACTGTGCCACATCAGCAAGTTTGTGGGAGAGTTACAGTGGCCAGTTCTAATGAGAACTGATGGCAGGTCAGCCTTAGCAGGAGCCATGCCTGGAAAAATAGGGCCATAGGCAGCTCCGGCTACTCAATACAGCCCTGACCCCTCTGTCCCAGACTGCCCCAGCATAAGTCTTACCTTCAAAGGAGATTCATCTCAATTAGCAGAACAGGAAATGGCTGAGTATACACTGTTCATTGGATATAGTGCAGACTGCATTGCACCTACATAGGAATCTATGACAAATAAGATGATTGGAGAAACTGATTGAGGAAGGCCTCTGAGTCACCCTCTCCAAGAGCCTAGGCTGGACCAGGGGAACAAATCCCTTGGTTCTTTCTGCTTGAACTTGGAGAACCAAGTGAGCTGCTCCCTAATCTTCTCTGTGGATGTGGCCACTTCCGCACAGAGAGTCACCCCAAAGCAACATGAAGGATTGGCCATGGCCCAGATGCCTCTTATACTAACTAGCAGGAAACCTAGGGTAGTGTGGTGGGTTAAAAACACCAGTGCCAGGAAGTCAAGATCTTTCTCCTGGGCACCTATGGCCTTCTCAGCTTTATTGGCTATAAAGGCCAATAAAGGTCATAAGACATTCTACCCGCTATGCCCTGATCCTCTAAGAGCAAGGGCTAACAGGGGGAGGTGATCAGGGTGAGAAGAGAGCCACTGGGAATAGGTCCGTGTGAAAAAGAATAAGCTAAAGCAACTGAAGGAACATAGAACTGTGTTTATAGCCAAGGAAAGGAAAAGGCATAACTTTTTTTTGGTGTTTGTTTTTTTTTTTTGCAGGGCAATGGGGGTTAAGTGACTTTCCCAGGGTCACACAGCTAGTGAGTGTCGAGTGTCTGAGGCTGGATTTGAACTCAGGTCCTCCTGAATCCAGGGCTGGTGCTTTATCCACTATGCCACCTAGCTGCCCCAAAAGGCATAACTTTAAAGAAACTCCAGTGTTATCAATCGTGCCATCAATAGACAACCATTTATTAAGTGCCTTCTATGTGTCAGACTCTATGCTCGGTGCTAGGGGCACAAAAAAGGCAACAGTTGTCCCTACCCTCAAGGAGCTTGTAGTCTAATGGGGGAGCTTAGGATCTGACAGCAGGGCTTACTATCAGGAATTTTTTTTTGGGGGGGGTGAGGCAATTGGGGTTAAGTGACTTGACTAGGGTCACACAGCTAGTAAGTGTCTGAGGCCGGATTTGAACTCAGATCCTCCTGAATCCAGGGCCTGTGCTTTAATCACTGTGCCACCTAGTTGCCCCAGGGCTTACTGTCAACTAGAGGAGAATTGTCTAATGGGAGAGCTTCCAGTCTAATGGGGGAGCTTACAACCTAATGCAGGAACTTATGATCTAGCGGTCAGGGATTCAGTCCATAAAGATTTTTAAGTTCCCGCTAAGTGCAAGATGTTTTGCTAAGCACTTAAGACACAAAGAAAACTAAAAGACAGTCCCTTTCCTTAAGGACCTCACAGACTCATAGGAGAGACAATATGCAAACAGGAAAGTATAAACAAGCTCTATACAGGATGATTTGGAAATAAGCAAGAGGATGAAGGCCCCAGAACTTGGGAGGGCTCGGGAAAGGCTTCTCACAAAAGCTGGGATGATAACTTTGACTTGAAAGAAGTCAGGGAAACCAGGATGTGGAGATGAGGAGGGAAAGGGGACAGCCCCTGAAAAGGGCCAGAGCTGGGAAATGAAGAGTCTTGTGCAAAGACCAGCAAGGAGGTCAGTTTCACTGGGTCACAGACTACCTGTGGGGAGAGGATAGGGTGTAGAAAGAGCACAAATCTAGGGCAAGGTTTATGGTGGGCTTTGACTGCCAAACAAAGGAGCTCATATTTGAGCCTTGAGGAGTTTCTTGAATAGGGGAGTGACGTGGCAAGACCTGTGTTGGGAAGATCACTTTACCCACCATTTCTTCCAAGCAAATGCATCCCTACCATGGTAATATAGTGTCAGCTTCCCCTCCTTCGTTCTGTTACAAAGAAGGAAGGTCCCAATAATTCCATCCCTTGGTCCACCAAGCCATTTTGGGGAGTGAGTTGACTTAACTATCCCAGAGGAATGCAAGCCTGGCTTTAGAGGAGCACCTGAGATGTTTTTGCAAAATGTATAAAACCCTCTGATGGAAGAAAGACTGAGACCAAGACATCTCTGAACTGGAAACAGAAAAAGGAAGGACTGGAGAAGATCAGCCAGAACTATTTTTAGAAACAGCCTTTTCTTATCAGGCAATTTGTCCTGGAGACTCAACTCCCAAGAACAGGGCCCAAGAGTTCCCTGGCCTTCCCAGGGTGGCATTGATCTGTTACTGCCATGACTTCTGGGAGGTTGGGCACATGTCCTGGGAGTACCTGGGAGATGTAGCTGCAGATGCTTATTGAGGCAAACATATTCCCTGTAATGGGAGATTACCATTCTGGCTGATGAGGACAGCTTGAGGACCACTTCCATTGGGTGGGAGCTCTGCCTGGCACGAGGAGCCCAAGTGGGCAGGAATTCCCCAATCTCTACACTATGTCTTCTCTTCTCCCATCTCAGGGCTCCAGTCTCAGCAGGTAGTTGAGCCTCTGGGTATGAGACCATAGGGTTTGGCCTTGGCTGTAGCCCATCCATCCCCATTCCCATCGAGAGAGATCCCTTCACATGCAGAGCCACCAGTACCATTAGATGACCTGAGGTGCTCATTGCAGTCCCTGGAGGCTAAGAACTCTGTCTCTGGCTGCTGAATGGGCTGACCTAACTTTTGGTCTTATTACTGTGGCAGTCAACACCAACCAGGGAATTCTGGGCTTGGTGCTTCCTTCACCCTCAGTGTGAGTCATGAGGCCTTTGACTCTCATCCCAATGGCCAATTATGCTCAGTTCAAAATCACTGTTGGCATGAGGTGGAGCACTCTCAAGTCACTGAATTTAACAACAGCATGTTTACTTTGGACTCACACAGCTTGGTGGGGGTGGCAGATGACCAGTGTGGGTCTGTGTGCATCAGCCTGTGGCATCCATCATGTGTTTGAAGAGTCACAGGGTGGTTGTGCTGCCATGTGCCCTTGGGCTTCCTCTGAGGCATGCATGTATGACTAGGACTAGATTAGGGGGTTTACAGAGAGGATACCTGGAAGAGCTATCCACTATCTTTGGTGCTGAAGTGATGGTTTTTTATCTGTTGATATCTCATGTTAACTAAGCTGTTGTGTCAAGTCTTCAAAACTCATTTGGTAAAAGCTGGGATCAGGCTTTCTCAGAACAAAGAAAGGGCAGAAGGGTGGGCTCCGCACTCCTCTGGAAGGATGTCACAGAGCCCCCTCCCGGAGCTCCCTCCCTCCTGCATCCTTCCTCCCTCTGCTCTAGGATGAGATCATCCCTGCTCGCTCAGTGGTCCCGCCTCTCCTGTCTCCCATTGGCTGAGGTCAGGCAGCACCACCGCATTTATTCTGGTCCTCCCCCAGCATCAGTCCTTTGTGTCTTTGGAGGAGGAGAAGGAGGTTTGGGTCCCCAGTTCCATGGAGGCTGGGCATGGGGCCCTGGAAGGCTGCAGGTCTGCCTGTGCTTTGTCCTGTGCTCCCCAGCCCTCCTTTACCTCCAACCCGCCTCCCTGACCAGTGCCCAAGGGTGCTGCATGTGCTTGATCATGGTTGTGTGAGGTAAGCTCTCCCTCTCCTTCTGCCCCTGCCCTACTGCCCCTTCCTCTCTTCTTATTTCCCCTACCTGTCCCCTCCTTATTCTTCTCTTAGATGCCCTCCCCTCCAAAGTTCTCCAGAACCTTCCTGCCCCCATCACCTTGTCTCTGTGCCCTGGGGGATGTGGATGGTGTGTTGCAGGAGTATTGATACCATTGTTTATGCTTGTCCTAGGTGTGTAAGTGGGATCTTGTATGTTTAGGTCGGGGGTGTATGTGTGTATCTATACATGTGTGTACCTGTGTGTGCCTGCTTCTCCAGGGTTGTCCAGACTTCCTGTTTGCCTAGGGCTACCTTCCTGCCCAGGTCTTTGTCTTGAGGACTCAGTCCTTGGGAGGTAATGGGGTGGGGTGTTGGCCAGCTGGGTAAAGCCTTTGGGGATGCACCCTCCCCTCTTCAAGTGTAGAATGGCTTCTTTTCTTCCTATTTCCTTTCTTCCTTCCTTCCTTCCTTCCTTCCTTCCTTCCTTCCTTCCTTCCTTCCTTCCTTCCTTCCTTCCTTCCTTCCTTCCTTCCTTCCTTCCTTCCTTCCTTCCTTCCTTCCCCCTCATGTCCTGCACCTGCTTGACCTTGGATTTAGGAAGAGAGGAGATAGTGCTGTACCTCTTCCCCTCCCCATTCTCTCCATCATCATGGCTTCCTCTGTTGCATGCATGTGTGTCTATGACTAGATTAGGGGTCTTACTGATAGAGCATTCCATTGTCTTCGGTGAAGATGTGATGGTTTTTATCTCTTGAAATCTCATGATAACTAAGTTGTTGTGTCAGTTCTTGAATATTGGTTTGGCAAAAGGTAAAAGCTGAGACAAAGATTTCTCAGAACAAAGAAAGGGCAGAAGGGGGGTTGGTACTCTCCATTCCTCTGGAATGATGTCATAGAACTTCCTCCCCTCCCTATGTCCTTCAGACATCCTTTGTCCCTCTGCTCAGGGAGGAGGCCAGCCCTGCTCCCTCAGTGGTCCAGGCTCTGCTGTCTCCCATTGGCCAGCACCACCACTACCCCGCCCCTCCTGTGATGTCACTGTCTCCTGATCCTCTCTGCCTATCAGTCCTTTGTGTCTTTGGACAAAGAGGTGGTTTGGGTCCCCTGTTCTCTGGAGCCTGGGCGGGGGGCCTTGGGCCCCTGGAGGTCTCTCTGCCCTTCACTGTCTTCTCCTCCCCTCTTTACCAGCCCCCAATTCCCAAGGATCCTGCATGTGCATGATTTGGGGTATGGGCGGTAAGATCTTTCTCTCTTTGTTCTACTGGCCTTGGCCCTGCCCCTCCTGCTGCCCCTGCCCTTTCTGCTGTCCCTGCCATCCTTCCCCATCGTCTCCTGCCACTAGCCCTCCTCTTTTCCCCCCTACCTTTCCCCTCCTTAATCTTCTCTTAGACAACCCTGCCTCCCAACTTTTCTAGAACTTTCCTGGCACTGTAACCTTGTCTCAGTGCATTGGGCATGTGGGTGTTGTGTTGGGGGTGCTATTGATACCATTGTTTATGCTTGTGCTGCCTGAGTCAGTGGGATCAAGAGCGCTCGCGCTCGCATGTATGTGTGTGTGTGTGTGTGTGTGTGTGTGTTTGTAGGTGGGGGGCGTAAGTATGTATGTGTGTGTATATACATCTATTTCTACCTGTGTATGCTTGCTTCTCCAGGGTTGCCCAGACTTCCAGTTTGCCTTGGGCCACCTCCCTTCTTAGTCCTTTGCCTTGAGGGCTCAGGGCTTGGAGGCTAATGGGGTGGGGTGGAGGCCAGCTGGGTAAAGCCTTTGGGGACACTCCCTCCCCATCTGCAGTGAAGGCTGGCTTTCTCTCTTCCTTCCTCTCTCCCTCCAGGCCTGCACCTGCTTGACCTTGGACTTGGGAAGAGAGGACACAGTTGATGAACTCTTTCCCTCCCCTTCTCCCCATCATCTCTTCTGTTTGACCACGTGGAACTTAATGTTATATTTAGTTTTGTTCTGGTTTCAACCAGCACTTGGTGAAGGGAACATTTCCCTGTACATTATTATCAGGCAGAAAGAGGGGACCGTCTGTGAACCTGCGGATCTCTAGGATTTACAGCCTGAAAGAGCAGAGTTGTTTTGATTTGCGGGTCTCTAATGAGGAGGGGTTTGGAGCATTTGGTCATATGTTTATTGATAGCTTGGATTTCTTCCTTTGAAAGCTTCTTGTTTGTATCCTTTGACCTCTTGGAGAATGGCTCCTTGGTGTTTGAAATTTAAATCTGTTCCTTACAGCTTGCATAAGCAAAAAGATGGTTTTCCTCACTTAACTCTTACCCCTCTAATTTCACTACATTCGATTTATTTCTGTCAGAACATCTCAGATTTTTAGAAGCAGAATTGTCCATCTTCTGTGATTCCCCCCTGTCCCGACCTCTTCCCTGTCCACAGGTGGGGGAAAGCTATTTCCTCCTCCAATTGGCTCATGATTCCACCTTTAGATCAAATTCCTGTATCTCTCTGTAGTTGAATTTGATATGTGGTGGGAGGTGTTGATCTCGTCTCAGATATCTCCCAAACTGCTTTTGATTTATCCTTTCTGTTTTTTATCACATAGTGGGTCCTCCCCTGTTCTCTCTGTCCCCCAACTGCTTTCTTTGGATTTAGTCAAGACAGTGTTTGCTTCTGTTTACAGCATTCCTCATCTTAAAGAAGTAGCAGTTGGTTTCTTAATCACTGACTTGTGGTATGATTTGAGAGCTGCTGCTGATTAACATCAACCCAGACCCCTTTCTTTCCTCCTTCCATTTCTTTTTTTTCTTTCTTTTTTTCTTTTTTTTTTTCTTAGTGAGGCAGTTGGGGTTAAGTGACTTGCCCAGGGTCACACAGCTAGTAAGTGTCAAGTGTCTGAGGCTGGATTTGAACTCAAGTATTCCTGAATCCAGGGCCGGTGCTTTATCCACTGTGCCACCCAGCTGCCCCCTCCTCCTTCCATTTCTATCCTTGAGATTTTTTTACCTATTTAAAAATGTTTTTGATGTTTTCTTGCATCACTGAGGTATCCCATGTATCTCCCTTCCTCTCAGAGCCACCCCAATGTGACAAAGAGTATTTCTTTTGTTGTAGGGAAGAAGAAAAAAGTCGGCCTGAGTAATGGATACATTTGGAAAACATGAGCACTGTACCAGCTGTGGACGTCTTCCCTCCAGGAAGGGCTAAGTTGATGGTGTCATATCTTGTTTTGATTCCTAATTAATCTTTAACATTTTGTTCCACGTACTTCTAATTTTTGGTGCATCCCTCTTTCCTTTCAGTTGTTGTGCTTACCATGTCTACTCTTTTCTCGCCTCTGCTTACTTCTCTCACCATCCGTTCTCAAAGCTCTTTCTGTGTTTCTTTGTCTTTATCACATACATCATTTCTCCGACTGTAGTAGTAATATCCCATGATGCTCCCCTGCTTTGTTTAGCCAGTCCGATTTGGTTCAACTTATCTCTCTAGGCGTTGTCTGTCCTCTGGTTTAGTTTCTCAAGGAGAAGGTTCCTTGATGTGCCCCAGAGAACTTCTGGGGTGCTCTGTACCCCATGACACTTGACAGTGAATTTTCTTCACAATAGCCCAGCAGAGTAGGTACCATACGTTTTGACATTGTAGTCAATCATCCCCTCCATGCTCTCTTAATTTACTTATGGTATCAGCTTTCATGTCTAAATCATGAACCCATTTTGATCTTATTTTTGTATACAATATGAGACGTTGGTCTGTACCTAATTTCTGCCATACTGTTTTTCCATTTTCCTAGCATTTTTAGTAAAATAATGAGTTTTTGTCCCCAAAGCTTGAATCATTGGGTTTATCACATACTATAGATTACTGTGGTCATTCACTACAATGAATTGTGTAGCTCATCTTTGCCAGAGAGCTACCCCTCTATTTCTTAGCCAGTACCAGGTTGTTTTGATCATAGTGCTTTATAATCTAGTTTGATATCTGGTATGACTAGACCATCTTCCTTCACATCTTTTTTTCATTGATTCCTATGATATTCTTGACCTTTTGTTCTTTCAGATGAATATTATTGTTTTTTCTTGCTCTATAAAATAATTCTAGTTTGAGTAATATACTACTGAATAAGTAAATTAAGTTTTGTAGGATTGTCATTTTATTCTATTGCCTTGGGCTAACCATGATCACTTAATATTTCTCCCATTGTTTAGGTGTGTCTTTATTTGTATCAGGGGTGTTTTGCAATTGTGTTCCTGCAGTCCCTACCACAAAGTATTTTATATTGACTGCAGTTATTTTAAACAGAATTTCTTTTTCTATCTCTTCCTGATGGGTTTTGTTGATAATATATATGATATATAGAAATGCTGGTGATTGATATGGGCTCATTTTATATCCTGTAATTTTTCTAATATTGTTAATTTTTTCAATTAGGTTTTGTTTGGGGCGGGGTGGGGCAATGAGGGTTAAGTGAGTTCCCCAGGGTCACACAGCTAGTAAGCCTCAAGTGTCTGAGGCTGGATTTGAACTTGGGTCCTCTTGATCCAGGGCCACCTAGCCCTTCCCCTCAATTAGGTTTTGAATTGATTCTTTAGGATGCTGTAAGTATACCAGCATATCCTGTGTAAAGACGGGTAGTAATTAGGTATATTCAAATGTTTTTAAAAGACCAAAGTCCTGTAAAACATGAGACTATTCTATTTGCTTTCAAAGAGTGTGACAATGTTACAAACTCCCTCTATCAAGCTGTTTCTCTCTTTATTCTGAGTCTGTCTGTGTGCCTTGGCACATTTACAACAGACATTTTTGCTCTGTATATCATTTTAAGGGCTCTGGGACTAGGCTTATAGCTTTACCATGATTCCAGCCACTGTTGAATCAAGAAGTGAAGGAAACTTAATTCAACATTTAGAATGAGTTGCTTCCTTGCCAACACAGCTACTGCCAACTGGAGACAATATTTATATGTTGGATCTTCATTTTTTTTTTACATATAAGATATTTTATTTTTTCCGTTACATGTAAAGATAGTTCTCAACTTTTGTTTATACAAGCTTTACAATTTCAGATTTTTCTCCCTCCCTCCCCCCTCCCCTAGACAGCAGGTAATCTGATATAGGTTATATCTATATATCTATATACATATATATCTATACACACATATACATACACATAATAACATTAATCCTATTTCTGCATTAGTCCTGTTATAAGAGAAAAAATCAGAGCAATGATGAAAACCCTCAAAATAGAAAAAAAAAAACAACAGCACCAAAAACAAAAGAAATAGTATGGTTCATTCAGCATCTATACTCCACAGTTCTTTTTTTTTTTCCACGTAAGCCAGTCAGATATTCAGTTATTATGATGGATTTTGAACTCATTTGACTGAATGAAGTCTAATATCTTAGAATAGTCTTAAAAATTGAATATTCTACCCGCCTCCGTCCTCAGAACAGATAGCTATTTGCCATGTGACTTACTGGGCACACTGATTGTTGTTTCCTAAATTTTGTGGATTAAGGATATTAGAAAAATGCGATAATATTAATACAGTTACATCATCATCATCAAAAAAAGAAGGGTAGTATTGTTTCCTCGTTGCCTACTCTAATTTCCTTCATTTCCTATTCTTGACTTATTGCTCTGGCAAGCATTTCTAATATGTCATTGAATAATAGTGGTGATAAAGGACATCAGTGCCCCACCTTTGGTCTTATTGGGAAGGCTTCAAGTTTATCTCCAATATTGATAATTATAGATGGTTACATTATAGATCATTTTCATTATATATAAAATATTTAAAAATAAAAACATGATAGATAGTAAAGGATATATCAATTTCTTATAAATCATTCTTGCTCTTTTAGATAGATAATGCTTATCCTATTTTTAAAGGTTCTATTGATTACTAAGCTTTCTGTAGGAATGGGAGTTGCATTTGGTAAAAAGGTTTTTCTTCATCTACTGATGAAATCATATTTTTGGTTGTTATTACTGATATGGTCAGTTTTGCTGATGGTTTTCTTACTCCGAAGCAGCCCTGCATTCCCTGGTATAAATCCTACCTGCTCATAGTTTATGTATGATCTTTGACATATATTGCTGTAATTCCCATGCTAAGATTTTACTTCAAAAATTTGCATCAATATTTATTAGGGAAATTGGTTCTCGAATTTTCTTTTTTCTTTTTGGTTTATGTATCAGTACCATATTTGTGGCATAAAAGGAATTTGGTAGGATTCTTTCTTTGCCTCTTTTTCCATAAATTTTCTATAGTATTGGAAAAGAAATTGTTCTTTCACTGTTTCATAGAATTCATTTCTGAATCCATCTGTTCCTGGGGACTTTGTCTTAGGGAGCTCATTTATAGCTTGTTCAATTTCTTTTTCTAAAACAGGATGATTTAAGCACTCTATTTCCCATGCAGAGGAAGATGCGGGGCCAGTGCCATTCACATGGGGTCCTGGCTGGGACCAAAAAAAGAACACAAAGGATGAGTTATAGACACTTTGGGCCTGGATACAGCCCCAGACAGGAGAGAACAGGTGACATGTGGGGCCTGGTGACAAGCATAGGATACCTGAGCATGGATGGACAGAAGACTGGCACACAGGGGCTGAGCACTCCAGCAGGTGGCCAGAGCACAGCAAAGATCTCTTCTCCCTGTACTGGAGGTCCCAAGCCTAGCCCTGGATCCAGCGATGGTGGTGGTCTCTCCATGTATTCAAAACCCTGTTTTATCCTCTTCCCCCCTGCCTCCATTAATATCCTTGAGATTTGACTTGGTTTAAAAAAATTATCAATGTTTTCTCTTTCTTAAAACACAGTATTCCATACCTACCTCTCCCTCTCCACCTCCCTGAGAGCCATCCCTTATGACATATCATATTTTTTTTTAGAAAAGAAAAACAAAGTCAGGACAACTATAACATTCAGAAGAAAAATACTTGTGGATGAAGATACCATCTCTGAGAACATTCCACTTACTACAGGCTTGCTTTCTGGGGAAATGCATCGAGTGTCCAAGCACTCAGAGGAAAAGATCCTTGTTGCAGGAGACACTGTCTCTGAGAACTTAACAGTTACTACAAAATTACTTTCAGGGGAATCACATCTAATCTTAAAACATTCACTAGACAAGACATTTGGGGTTGAAGACACTGTCTCTGAGAACATTCCACTTACTATAGGCTTGCTTTCTGGGGAAGTACATCTAGTCTCTGAACACTGAGGAAAAAATACTTGTGACAGGAGACACTGTCTCTGAGAACTTAACAGTTACTACAAAATTACTTTCAGGGGAAATACATCTATCTAATCGTAGAACATACACTAGACAAGACTTTTGGGGCTGGAGACACTGTCTCTGAGAACATGCCGGTAACTATAAAATTGCTTTCTGCTGACACACATCTAGTATTAAAACATTTTGTAGACAACACATCCGGGGGCTGGAGACACTGTCTCTGAAAACAAATCGGCGACCACAGGCTTACTCCCAATGGAGTATAGTCCTTCAAGACAAGACGCAATCTTTAATGAAATCGAAGACTTTCAAACATTCCTGATGAAAAGACCCGAGCTGAATAGAAAATCACACACAAGACTCAAGAGGACCCAAAAAAGGTAAACATGAAATAGAAATCATGATGGACTCAAGAAGGTTAACTTGTGTAGCCTTCTATAAGGGAAAATAATTTATGCATTTTTCAGAATTTCATCATTATTAGGAAGTTAGAATGGCTCTACAGAGCAGAAGGGTCTGGGAGGGAGTTGATTAGGTTGAGATGATCAAAATGGATAGGTGAGAAAGAGGGATGCAGTGGGAGAAGGGGAAAGAGAGAGAAAGATTGGGGGTGGGGGGGAGAATTGTCTTAAGTAAAAGAGATGCCCCAGGAAGAACTTTTACAATGGAAGGAAAAATGGAGGGTGGGTTGGGCAACATTTGAACCTCAGTCACATGTAAAGTGTTTCAGAAAGGAAAAATTCATATACATACTCAATTGGCAATACAAGTCTCTCTTACCAGCTAGGGAAGTAGGGGAGAGTAAAGGGGTAAGAGAAAGGGGAGTCAGAACTCGGGGGGGGCAGATAAAAATGGCAGAGTTCAGAAGCAAAACATTGATGGAGGGAAAGGATAAAAAGCCAGGGAGAGAAAAGGAGAGAGAGAGAGAGAGAGAGAGAGTGTCTCCAAGAAAAGCAGAAGAGAGAAGCAGAGAGACCACCACCACCACCACCGTTGGATCAGGACTTGGCTTGAGACCTCCAGTGCTGAGAGAGACTTGCCCAGCTCCACCCACCAGCATGTCCAGCCCCAAGGGTCTCTCTTCCATCCAGCTGTGCTCAGTTACTGCATGCCTATTGCTGACCTCCCCAGGCACCCACCTTCACCTCTCTGTATCCATCTCTGGCCCCACTTATCTGTTCTTCCTGTCAGTTATATCCAGGCCCCCAAGTGACTGGTCCTGGCACTCATGGGTTTCTGGATTTCTCCAGATCTTTTTTCTCTGTCCCTCATGTGTCCTTAAACCATATGCCAGCCCCCTCCCTTCATGGCCACAGGATCCCCTTCCTGGATCCAACCCTTACTTCCTTCTTTACCTCAGGGAACCAATTCACGTTATGTAAGAATGTATTATGCACTATATAATTTTCCCCACCTTTGTGCTTTATTTCTAATTTTCTCTGCCTTGTGTTTTTTGTGCAAAACCTTTTAAACTTGATGTAAACAGTTCTTCAGTTTGCATATCATTCTTTTCTATCTCTTGTTTGGTCACAAATTCTTCCCTTTTCCAAAAATCTGTGTCATCAGGTTTTGTTTTTTTTTAGTATCTGGCCTCCTATGAAAAAAAACCTGATTAGACACATACAAGATAAACAAAGTAATAGTTTATTTGTCTGAAAAACAATCAGCATGAATCATGTGGAGACTTCTTCCAAAGAAGGAGTTTGAAGATGCCTTTTTTGGGGAAGGTATATATAAACAAGGTGGTATCAGTTTCATCAGTATGAAACGATTCAACTTAAAAGCAAAACTATAAGAAGAATGTATAAAATAGAAATCAGTTTAACAATTTGATAGTTTGACTTAAAGAAAATCCTATGATAGGGCAGCTAGGTGGTGCAGTGGGTAAAGCACCAGTTCTGGATTCAGGAGGACCTGAGTTCAAATCCAGCCTCAGACACTTGATACTTACTAACTGTGTCACTTAACCCTCACTACCCCACAAAAAAAAGAAAACCCTATGATAAGATTATATGATTCCAAAAAGTGTTTGGTAAGAACAAGGATGCCCAGATGTTTTTACAAGATAGGGACTTACTATCCTGGGGAAAGAAGCCAGTAGATGGGAACTTATCTGCTAGCTAGCTAGGTTCAAGTTGGAGTTCAGATGGAGGGCATTTTGATCTTATTAATCCAGAGTTTGATAACATCCTTTTGGATAAAAAGGTGGTCCATACAGTCACCATAACATGTGACAGGTAAATCATTCCATGCTTCCCTAATTCATCACCCTTTATGATTAAATCAGGTACCGATTTAGAACTAATTTCACTATACAGAGTCAGATGTGTATCTGTGCCTAATTTCTCCCAAGCGGTTTTCCAGTTTTACCAACATTTGGCAGATACTGATTTCTTGTCCTCATATCTTGGCTGCTTTGGTTGATCAAAGACAAGATCAGAGTGATCATTTAGTGCTATCTATTGTGTTCCTCATCTATTCCACTCATCCTCCACACTCTTTCTTCACCAGTACCAACGTTTTTGGTGAGAGATCTGGTAGTGGTAAGTCACCTTCCTTCACTTTTTTTCTCATTGATTCCCTTGCTATTCTTCACCTTTTGTTCTTCCAGATGAATGTTTTTAGTTTTTTTTTCTGAGCGCTTTAAAGTTTCTTTTTAAATTTAATTGGTCTGGCACTGAATAAAAATTTAATAATATTTAATTAATAAATCAATTTGTGTAGAATTGTCATTGTATTATGCTGGCCTGGCTTCCCCAGGAGCAGTTAATATTTTTCTACTTGTTTATATTTAACTTTATTTCTATGAAAAATGTTTTGTAGTTGTGTTCATATAATTCCTAAGTTTTGTCTTAGCAGGTAGCCTCCCAAGTATTTTCTATTGTCTGTGGTTATTTCAAATGGAATTTCTCTTTCTGTCTCTTCCTGCTGGACTTTGTTGGGAATGTAGAGCAATGCTGATGATTTATCTGAGTTTATTTTACATCTGCAACTTTGCTGAATTTCTTAATTATTTCAGCAACTTTTTTAGTGGATTCTCTAGGTTTTCAGTAAGCATATCATCATGTTATCTGCAAGAATGAGTTTTTTTTTCTTCACTGCCTATTCTATGGCTATTCCTCAGTCTGGTCAATGGTGTTAATGAAATGGTGGCTCTTAGGTCATATTATTCCTGGTACACTGATGTTTCTTGCCTCCAAATGATTCTGGTAAATTAACTTGTGGGTATGTTTTCACCACCACTGAGAAGGCCTCTTCAGCTCATCAAGCTGAACTTGAAGCTCTGATACCATCTTGTGAATTACCGAAAGGGAAATGAGTGGACATTTACACGGATAGAAGGTATGCTTTTGGGGTGGCACATGATTTCAGGATGTTGTGAAAATGTCAAGGGTTCCTGACTTCCTCTGGAACTCCCATTAAAAATCCCTCTTGTTGCCAGCAGCAGTGACTGCTATTAAAGTTCCAGGACACTGCTATGAATACTATCCCTATGCCTGGGGTAATGTCCTTGCTGACCTGCATCCCAAGTAAACTGCTCAGAAGCCCCCAATCCCTATAGGTCTGTCTTCCTTTACATCTGCTGGGCATGCTCTCAAATTAACATTCACCCCAGCAGAGCCTACTGTTGTCTAAGAGGCCATGTCTTGTCCCATCCCAAGACATGGTAAGATGAGAAGGGTACAAAAAGGAGAAAAACCATGGGTTCTGGCATGGGCCAAATGGATGCCTAGTCCTCCCTGACTCTCTGTGTCTACTTGTGATGGAATACCTGTACTCTTTAGGCACTGGACCCCTGACAGGCTGCTTAGTTTGGGCTGAAAATATTGGTGGGGTAAAATGAGACCAACTGCATTTGACGTTTATCTACAATGTGAAATCTTCCCCAAATATTATGTTAACAAGCCCCTAAGACTTCCACCAGAGAAATTCCCCCTTTATAGTTTGGCAGAATGATTCTATTTCATTCCTCCCCTCCTCTAGTTATGTTTGTATTTGTCATGGTCTCCATGTCTTCCGTGGTGGGTGGTGGCTTTTTTTTGCAAGCAAGCCCCTGCAGCAGACCCCCAATCCTCTAGTCTGGTAGAACTTATAAATGGAATTAAGAATCAGTTAGCAAATGTATGGATGATTGGGGTCTGCCATGGCCAAAAGTCCTAGGTCTTCTGAAAGATAGGGTGACCCCTTTTGGGAAATATTCTCTTTTATGGTTTGAAATCCTCAGTGGGCATCTTATGCCCCTCCTTCCCGCCCACCCCCAGTGACTCCCTCACCACCAAGGTTTTCCTTCTGTCCTACTGCTGGGATTCACTCAGAACTTTTTGAGGCCTTAACTCTCTTGTTTCTCAGCCATTTTCTAGGGACTCAATCCTGAATCAATCTGCCTTTCAGTTGGAACCCAAATAAAAGGCCCTACCGAGTCCTGGTGACCAACCTCCTGCTGCAGCACTAAAGGGAACTGACAGCTGGATGAACCTATGACATCTGAAGAAGGCTCCAATCCCCCAATGGACAGCCCAGCCCACTACCAGTGATACCAAACTCCATCTAACCTGGGAAAAGAAGCAGACAACAGCAGGGGTAGACCCCTTTCCTAAGACACGGGATGTGGCCTGAGAATCCTGTGTACCATGTCCCAGCTTATATTAATTTAGAACTTTTGCAACCTATGTCCATGTACCCTACTTGTTAGTCTTTCCCTATTATCTATTCCCATTAGCAAATTATTTTTCCAAATGGATAAATATGTAAAAAAACAACCCCCTTTATAAATCAGATGTTTAGCAGGATAACTCTTGTTCCCGTGAAACATTGGACCCTTGTCACATCTTTTCAGTCATCATCAGAATTCCAGACTTCCTCTTGGCCAAGAGGATGAAATGACAACCACATTTGACTGAGAACTGATTGATCCTGCCCTGGTCTCTATTCCCAAGCCAGTGAATTGCCTGTTGCTGACCCAGAATTACCATTCTGGCTTCTCGTTATTTTGTAAATCTCAAACTCTCCCCTCCTAAAGGTAAACTCTTCAGTTACTCTGTCATAGTATTCTATATAAACTGTGTTCCCAATCCCACTCTTTGGGTACTCCTAGCACTTGCCATGGGGTACCATCAGGTGTAACTCCTTTGCCCTGATTAAAGATCTTAATTTTGTCTTATGGATTGACTTTTCATTAATTTCAAGATTGACCCATTTTACAGATGAGGAAACCAAGGCACAGAGAGGGCAAGGGACTTCCCCAAGATCACAGGTGGTAAAACTAGCAGGCAAGTTTCAAAGTCAGGTCCCGTGATTCTAAATCCAATTCTTTCCACTGTTTCCCCCTTCATTCTCTCTGTAGTGCTGAGTACTTACTAGAACTTGGGTGGTGGGTGTGCCCTGGCTCAGCCTTTCTGGACATGAGGATTCCCTTCACTGACCTCAGCCTTCGTTTTCTCATCTGTAAAATGGGGATAATATTGTTGTTACCTCCTCCTCTGCTGTTCGATTTAAATGAGGTTATATAAAGAACTCAACTAGCCTTATTCAATTGGAAATCAAAGGAACGCCCATCAATTGGGGAATGGCTAAACAAGCTGTGGTATATCATGGTGATGGAATATTATTGTGCTCTATGAAATGACAAGCAGGATGATTTCAGAAAAACCCAGAAAGACAGACATGAACTGACGTATGGTGAAGTGAGCAGAAACAAGAGAACATTGTACAGAGAAAGGGCAATATTGTTTGAAGAAGAACTATGAAAGACTTAACAATTCCCACCAATACAATGATCCAAGAAAATCCCAAAGGGTAATTGATGAAACATACTATCTACCTCCAGAGAAAGAACTAATATTGATGGAACAGAGACTGAAGTGAATTCTTCACTTTCTTTCATTTTTTAATTCCTGTATGAAATTACTAATGTGGTAATTTTTTCCATAATTGTACATGTGTAACCTATATCTGATTGCTTAGTGCCTCAGACAGCGGGGAGTGGAAGGAGGGAAGGAGGGATAAAAATTCGAACCCCAAACTATAAATAAAAATATTTATTACTTTAAGAAATAAGCCTTATTCAAGTGTTTTATCAATGTTAGCCATAATTATTGGCAAATATACCTATGTCCCCCTGTGCACAGGCTGCCATCTCTATTTTTGGGACCTTGGGCAAGAAATTTCCAGTCTACAGGCTTAAAATATCCTGAACTCTAATTTCCTGGCTCCCCATAGCTGGTACCTCCTCCCCCCAAAAACCATCTCCAAATTACTCTGTGTGTCTTATTTGTACAGTTATTGACAGACATGTTATCTCCCTTATTTAGATGGAGAGCTCCCCGAAGGCAGAAATGGTTTTTTTTTTTTTTTACCTTTCCTTATACTCCCATCAGTTGTCGCAGTGTCTGACACATAGCAGGCAGTTATGCTTGTTTTTGTAATAGTTTTTTTTTAAATAAAAGTATTTGATTATTTTCCAGTTACATGTAGAGATAGTTTTCAACCTTTGTTTTTATAAGATTTCCAATTTCCACTTTTTCTCCTTCCCTCGCCTCCCTCCGCCCCTCCCCTAGACAGCAGGTAATCTGATATAGGTCATATATATATATAATAACATCAAACATATTTCTGCTTTAGTCATGTTATAAGAGAAGACTCAGAGCAAAAAGAAAAACCTCAAAAAAGAAAAACAACAGCACCAAAAACCAAAGAAAAGGGGATACTGAAGAAGGAGCCCGGACCAGCCAGTATTGTGAATCATAGGGAGAAGTTTGTGATAAGGCACTTGCCCACGGGTGGGTAGTAGTCCTTGGTGGCTGGCTGACAAAGTGGATTTCCTGCCATCCTGATCTAAAGGCCCCCTTTTACAGGGAGGGGCAAACCAAGCAGACATGAGAGACCAGGTGTACACACATGCTTCCCTGGGACAGTATTGATAAATCCCCAAAGCTGTCAAGGATGGACTAAGGATATAGCAGTGTGCCTGGAGGATGCCCCTGTGCACATAACCTCCCCTTTTGTAATGGGGTGAATGGGAGGCCAGGTGCCCTAATGGGGTGAACTGGAGGTCAGATTTCCTTTCTGGCCATACAGCTAAAGCCAAGGACACCATCCCCTGAATGGGATTTAGACTCCTGACAACCCCCAGAGCAGTGGAGAAAAGGGGTGATCTGGGGCAGAGGCTGGACTCAGCCTCTTTCATCCAGGCATGAGGAGACAAAATCAGACCAGGAGCTGGGAGGGACATGGGGGCACCCAGGCATGTCTGACCCTGAGCATACCTGGGCTGTAGGAAACTGAGGGCAATTGCTCCTGGGCAACTTCCTTCCCCCCACCCCTGAATGAAGGAGTGTTGAGGCAAAGGGCTGGGATCCCACGAAGGCTCCAGCATGCTGCACTACCCACAAAGAGCCTCACCCAGGGCACCCACAGGGGGCCACAGGACACCCTGAGGGGGCCCACGCATGGAGCCAGGAGCCCCTGGAGGCTGAGAAGAAGGCATCCTGATCAGACAGCTGAAGGGATAGGGACAGTGGGGGACTCCCAGAATAGAAAAATCTCTCCACTGATTCCTACTCTGCCTGCAATTTGTACTCTTAGAGACTTGCCCAGAACATGGAGACCTTAGGTGACTCAGCCTCCTCAGTAAATACAGGCAATACATGGCAGAAGGTTGAGGGTCAGCCCAAAGACGGTCTTCCAGGTGTCCCCTGCCCTGAGATGCTGGGAGACCAATGACCATGCTCTTCTACTTGTGTGAAGGAGAGGCAGCCAAGTCAGAGCCTCACTAAGCAGGTGAGTCCAGGGAAATGGGCAAGCAGCTAAGTCCAGAGGCTATGCCCCAGGCAACGTGTTCACGTAACCCACTGACCAGGACAAAACCTGGAGGAAATATGTACCAGAAAATGGCTGCCCTTAGCTTTGAAGGAGTTTTGTTAAATAACTAGCCAGTTTGGGCCAAGCCTTGACCAGTGCCAAATCAGGGAAGCCCAAGCAGAGTGTCAAAGAAAAGTTCACCCTGGAGTACACAAAGAAAGAGCAGCCACTGGGAGAGACTAGATGTGGTCTTTGTAGCAGCAGTAGAGCTGGGACTCCAGTCCGGACCCTCTGACTCCATATCCCACTATTCTTGTCCAAAGCCTCCTCAAGTCTCTTCCATGTGCTCTCTATCTGCTGCCTCCATGCCCTCTTCACCCAGTCCTTACCTTACGTCACCAAATGGGTCCACAGGATCATAGACTGATGTCTCCAGCTCAAAGCACCCTCAGAGTGCACCTAGTCCAATCTCCTCCTGC
The DNA here is from genome assembly GCF_019393635.1 of Dromiciops gliroides. Classification (NCBI taxonomy): domain Eukaryota; kingdom Metazoa; phylum Chordata; class Mammalia; order Microbiotheria; family Microbiotheriidae; genus Dromiciops; species Dromiciops gliroides. The sequence goes on along the minus strand of NC_057867.1, from coordinate 80,709,941 downwards.
TACAGAGGAAAATAAAGACCAGCGAGGTATAGGGACTCGCCCCAAATCACACGTAGGATCAGAGATATAGAGTTGGAAGGGACCTCAAAGGTCACCTAGTGGAACCTCATTTTACATAAGAAAAAACTGAAAGCACAGACTTAGTAATGTAGAATGTGAACTGAGATTTTCCACACTCAAAATTGAGTGGTGTAGCCATATATATGATGTTGCTTTTAATACTCTCATCTCACTGGTGTACCCATATCTCTAGATGTTCTAAGCCTAGAAGCATGAGAGGTAAATTTCTTTCTTAAACGTCAAAAGAAAAGTCATTGGGGCAGATAGGTGGCACAGCGGATAGAGAACTGGCCCTGGTGTCAGGAGGACCTGAGTTCAAATCAGGCCTCAGACACTTAACACTTACTAGCTGTGTGACCCCGGGCAAGTCACTTAACCCCAACTGCCTCACTAAAAAAAAGAAAAAGAAAAAAAAGAAAAGAAAAGTCACTGGCAAAAACTATCCAATTTTAGCTGGTGAGCATTCAACAGCTTCTTGTTGGCCTGAATTGAATCCTTTGGTGGAATTGCTATCTATATCCGACTCTCTAATGTAAGAACTTTTTAATACCAGTTTTAACATTTTCTTTCTTTCTTTCTTTCTTTTTTTCTTTCTTTCTTTTTTTTTTTTGCAGGGCAATGAGGGTTAAGTGACTTGCACAGGGTCACACAGCTAGTAAGTGTCAAGTGTCTGAGGCCAGATTTGAACTCAGGTCCTCCTGAATCCAGGGCTGGTGCTTTATCCACTGCGCCACCTAGCTGCCTCCCAGTTTTAACTTTTACCAAAATGAGTTTTCAAGGATTTACAAAAAAAAAAAAAAAAAAAAAAAGATTTACACAAGAGCTTAGGTTACATGAGATGTCAACAGATATACAAAATATTACTTCAGCACCAAAGACCCTGGACAGCTCTGCCAGATTTCCCCTATGTAAACCAGCTAATCTAGTAATACATATGCATCAGGCAGACCCCAATGGGACCTGATAGCACAAGCACAGGTAGCTTGATGGCACAGGGGTTAGAGGGCTGGCCCTGAAAACAAGACTTATCCTCATGACTTCAAATGTGGCCTCAGACACTTATTAGCTGTGTGACCCTAGAGCAGTCACTTAACCCTCTTTGCCTCGATTCCTCATCTCTCAAATGAGCTGGAGAAGGACACAGAGAACCACTGCAATATCTTCTGCCAAAACAAACCCAAATGGGGTCCCAAAGACTCACATGACTGAAATGACCCAACCATTCATTCCATTGACGCTTCACAGTGTAAACACAGCATTCAACAGGAGGCCCAAGCTCCCCGGTGGAAGGTTGTCTAAACCCACTTCTGGGGCTGGAGTCCCATTAAGGAGCCACTCTCAAGCATCATCATGCCAACATAGAGATCTAAGGAGCATAATAAGGTTGAAGCTGGACCCCACCAAAGGGACAGTGGTGTGTTGTCCTGATCCCAAGGGCTTTGTCCTTGGTGGATGTGTGACCTCCACCTAAGGATAGATTTTGGGGAGGGAGACAAGGCCATTGGAGAGGGACGAAGAGTTGTCTTGACTTTTAGATGCCCAGCCAATCAGTCAAGCATTTATTAAGTGCCTGCTGTGTATGTGCCAGGTACTGTGATCAAGGACAAATGCTTTATACTTTGCATTTTTCACCAGGTCAAATGTAAAAGCTGTCCTAGATTTGTTATGTTATTAGCCTGATTGCTAACAAGCAAGTGTAAGGCCCTTTATTTACCCTTTCTATGTGGAGAATTAAAAGCCAGATTCTCATGTGCCCTGGGAAACCATGGTTTGATGGCAAAAGCTGCTTGGGAGGCAGAATTGTATCATGGAAGAAGTTTGGCTACCATGCCATCATAGGACCTGGGTTCAAATGTTGCCTCGGATCCTTAGTACCTGAGTGACCCTGGGCACCACCTTAACTTGACTGAGCCTCAGTTTCTTCTCACTTGGCTAGGAGGAGCTCAGTGAGGTCACCAGAGTGCCTGGGATCATGTCTGTTCCCTTCCCTGATGCTTCCTTTAAGTGTCTTCTAGTGCATCTTATTCTGCAGTCGGTCTCTATGGTTTCCTTTCTGTGGCTCTGCCCGTCTCTGGCTCAGCATCTCTATGCCTATCTTTGTTTTGTTCTCTGTCTCTCTGTCTCTGTCTCTCTCTCTCTCTCTCTATATATATATATATATATGTGTGTGTGTGTGTGTGTGTGTGTGTGTGTGTGAATATATAAAATATATAGAATAAAAACATAAAAATGAATATACAAATATGCATAAATATAATAGATAAAACATAGATATAAATATGTAAAGCTAAAGATTACACACAAACACAAACATATATATATATATATATGTATATACATCTTTGTGTACATAATAGTGTATGGCTGGGTATCTCCTGATATTTTCTGGTCCCTGGTGATTTAAATCTGCTCTGAGCTGACAGGTCAGGACAGAGCTGGGAAGAAGCCCTCCCCTCCTGCCACCTGGGCATCATAATGGAGGCCAGATAAGGAGGTAGCCTGAGTGCCAGCAATTCAGAATTGCATGTATCCTTGACAACCACCAGTCACCATGGCAACCTGTGATTAGAACTAGGAGAGGATGCCTGGCTGAACACTCCACTGTGCCTCTAGAGAGTTTATATTCCCCCAAAGGTGGGGTGGCCAGCCTGATCTGGATTTCCCCTGGACAAAGTGTGAGAGCATCATCCTACTCCCTGCTCTGTGAACAAGCCAGAGGCAAGCACCAGGGGGCCCAGGGCTTGGGCTATTTGGCACAGGGCACTTCAATGCCTGTTTATGCTTCCACATTTACATTGATGAAATGATTCACCTCATCAGTAGTTGTCAGTGACTGAGCCAAACCAGCTAGCTCCAGCCACTCATACAATGGAAGGGAGTTGAGCTCTGCTGGGTTTACATGAGCCCATTCTTTCTTTTTTTTTGGAGCCCATTCTTTCACAGGCCTTCCTGCAATGCTATACAGTGTTCTCACGACCCTCCCCACTCTGGCTGTCTGTCTCTATACTGAAGGCCTTTCTCTTGTCCCAGTCAGAGGTCCCTCTACAGCACTGACATTCTTCTGCCTTCCAAGGTCCCTTTCAGCTCTGGCATTCTGTGATGCTAAGATGATCCTCCCAACCTCTGAGATTTTCTGTTCCAGGGTCCCTTGTAGCCCTGACATTCCATGTTCTCTGATCTCTGGGAATTCCCAGATCTTACATTCTGTGATCTAAGGATGCCAGCCCTGACATTCCATGGTCTCTGATCTAAGTGTAACAGCACCTGACAAGCACGAGCTCAGGTTTAAAGTGAGCCTAGAGCTAATATAATGTCCCACCTCAGTCCACATGGTTCCCTGTTCTGCAGCTTTAAGGAATTTCTTTTAGATGGAACATTAAGGGTTAGGAAAATTCCTAACATTTAGTCAGAAGTTGGACTCTCTGCTTAAACTGACACTTATCCCTGTCTCTATTTTACCCTTGGCCTCTCTGTGGTTGAGGAAAAATTCAAATGACTAGAAACCTTTGTGTAACTAAAAAGCAGATTCCTATATTGTCTGTGACCAGACAGGTATTAAGAGGGGAAGTTGGGGAAGGAGCAGACCTCTTCTTGGAACTATCCTTAGGCCTGAAGGAGGCAGGTGCACTGGTGGCCCCAGCCTGGGTTTTCTACTCTGAGATGCTCATAGAGCCAGTGTCCATCTTTGATATTTTTCTTCTCTGCCAGAGCTCAGTCCCACCTTTTCTTTCTCCTGGTGCTGACTGACCCAGCTTTTTAAGTCTGCTACTTCCTCTCTGCTTCCAAACCCTACGAATCTCTATCTACTTTTGAAATGGGTCATCTCTTTCATACAAGTTCTGAAATGCAGGAACAAATCACTTAAGGCAGTACTTTTGGTTATATTGTGGGGAGGTGCTGACTGACCCAGCTTTTTAAGTCTGCTACTTCCTCTCTGCTTCCAAACCCTACGAATCTCTATCTACTTTTGAAATGGGTCATCTCTTTCATACAAGTTCTGAAATGCAGGAACAAATCACTTAAGGCAGTACTTTTGGTTATATTGTGGGGAAAATAGGGTAGGGGTTTTGGGGTAAGGGTGGGGGTCCTTAGGAATTCCTTTTTAAAGAATTACACCCTCTTGCATACAAAACCAATAGAATAAGATAATAGTTTATTGTTTTTTTAAATTTTGGTGAGGCAATTGGGGTTAAGTGACTTGCCCAGGGTCACACAGCTAGTAAGTGTGTTAAGTGTCTGAGGCCGGATTTGAACTCAGCTCCTCCTGAATCCAGGGCCGGTGCTCTATCCACTGTGCCACCTAGCCGCCCTGATAATAGTTTATTTAAGGGCTGGGGAAGGGAAACCAAGAGAGAGAAATCCTTGGACTTCTTCTCATGGGGAGAAAGGCATGGCACAGAGCGTGGCTCTGAGACACCAATCTCCTCAAGTAGGAGACAGGCAGATACTTTTATAGAGGTCCGATGGTGGTCCGATGAGGTGATCGTCTATGGAAAATTCCCCTATTGAGGGAGGACCACCCCCCACTGGTGGTGGCTGGAGAAGTTGGGTGCTAGGTGGCTGCAGATCTCTTAAGCCATCTCTCTCCTCAGGACACAAAGGCAGTAGCCACACCTAATCTTATCCCCCCAGGGGTGAGGGAGACTGGAATGGAATTATTTTTGTTGGGAAAGGGAAAAGTGTTTTAGTGTCCCTGAAGTCTTCAATGTGGCCAAATATATCCCAAACCAAATCCCGGTTGATTCCAGAGCCCCTGGTCTGGCTGAGGCTGGAGGCATCAATCTCTAGGTGCTGGCTTAGATATACTAAAATTTGTACTAAGGGAAGGTTGTTTGAAGGAGCCTGCCCAGCACACCTGCCCGCAGAGCTGCTCCTTTGTGAACAAGGCGTGGGTAGGGAGCAGAAAGAGGGAAGAAGTCCCATTGAGAGTCTCTGGGAAGAGAAATTTGCCTGGGCTGATTGAGAGAAGCAGCAGGAAGCAGCCTTGGGGAAAGGCTTGAGATCTGGAGAGGAGGAGGGACTGGGCAACTTCATCCCTGTGAGTGGCAGCCCAGGCTGGTGGTACAGTTGGGAGGGGGGAAGGGCTGGGAGGACAATGAGGCTCTTCAGAGGCAGCCTAGGGTCATGGGATCTTCCAATCACAGACCCACAGAGTTGGAGAGGACTGCAGATGCCTGGCTCCTGCCCAGGCCGGAGCGCCAATCCCCTGTACGACATTCAGGACTCACGAGCATCCAGCCAGGGCTGGAGAACTAAGTCCTTTCCTCCTGAGGCAGCCTCTTCCACTTTGGGGCAGCTGCCTCATGGAGGGAGAGCAGTGACTTCAGCCTGATCCCCCTCCCTCCTCCCACCTAGAGAGAGTACTCACAGTCCTCCCTCCCCATCCCCACCATAGAGGGCTAGAGGTCTCCTCTCTGGGTATCAGGGCAGCCTGTCCACAGGGATCCATTCTAGAACCCAGTCCTGAAAGGGATGTCAGAGGGGAGTCTGGGACCCCAGAGAGGCCACATGAATTGTCATGGTCACCCAGGTGCCTAGAACCTTAGAAAGTCAGAGTCAGGATTCTAACCCAGACCTTCTGACTCCACCCCCAGTGATCCGTCCATCCCATGGAAGCTGTCTGTCACTTCAGGGAGGGGAGGAAGAGGTAAATAGGCTTCAGCAGTGTCCAGATAGACAGGATCTATCTACATGGGAAACCTTGGCCAGGAACTGCACTGGGGAGGGGCAAGTGCAGGCCCTCATCTCCGTGACAGCAGATCTCACCAGGGTTCCCTCCAGGACCCCAGGCTCAGAGGTCAATCAGGCCAGGCAGGGAGGTTGCTGGTAGAGTGGTTCAGGCGGGGGCTATCAGGGCTGGTCCCAGGCAGCCTGGCAGCTCAACCCTGGCTTAATGAATGAGCCAGTGACCTCCAGAGAGCCCTGTCGGGGAGAGTATGGAAGGAAAATTGGAAGTTCATTGATCTAAAGAGGAGGAGGCCCTTGGACATCATCTCGGCCCCAGAGAGAAAGAGGAGCTTGTCAAGGGGGTACACAGAATATTCAGCAAATAACGATATCATCCCATCCAGTGCTATACACTGGGAGAAGGAAAACGGATCTCTTGATTTCAGTTACAATGAGAATATGCAGTAGAATTTATTGCATTTCTCATTGAGTAAGTGGCATGGAAGGTTTCTTGAGAAGCCAAGGGGCCTGAAAAGGTAGGGACCCCCTGCTCTGAACCAACCGCCTGAACCTTGCCCAGAGGACGAGGGACATGGAGCCCAGCCCTGACTCCCAACACTTTCTGCTACACTCAGCCCAGGCCAGGTTCCTGCTTCCTTCTCACTTCCTACAGGCAAACACAAGCTGGTAGGCTCCCCCCTTCGGACCTCTCCTCCTAGCACACACAATCAGGCCGTGTCTCCAGCAGGACACAAGCAAGGGAAGCCACACGATTTCTCCTGAGGGTAAAACCACATGGCAATCCCCAGAAAGGTCAAAATCTCTAGAGAGGGTCTAGTCTGGGCATTCTTCCCCTCTCTCATCTCTTTTTTTTACATAACTAATTAAAAAACATGTTACTGTTCATTTATTATTTACATTCTTTTTGTTTTAAATTTTCTTATAATTTTTTTGCAGGGCAAGGAGGGTTAAGTGATTTGCCCAGGGTCACACAGTTAGTAAATATCAAATGTCTGAGGCTGGATTTGAACTCAGGTCCTTCTGAATCCAGGGCTGGTGCTTTTTCTACTGTGCCACCTAGCTGCCCCCCATTTTACATTTTGAGTTCCAAATTCTCTCTCTCTCTCTCCTTTTTGTGGCTCCTTCCCCCACTGAAAGGCAAGCAATATGACATCAGTTATAAAAGTGAAACCATGCAAAACCTATTGCCATGTGAGCCATATGAAAAAAGCAAGAAAAATAAAATAGTGAAAAAGTGGATTTCAATTGGCATCCAGAGTTCTTCAGTTCTCTCTGCAGGAGGGGAACATTCTGTCATCATGAGTCCTTTGGAAGTGTCTTGATCATTGTATACATCAGAGCAGCCAAGTTTTCCACATTGATCATCATTACAACATGGTTGTGACTGTGCACAATGATCTCCTTGTGACTGTAAGGAAATCATTGAACCCCTCTGTGTCCCAGGCAACTCCCTAATCCCTGGCTGATTGACAGGAGCAGGAGGACTCTCTTTCCCCAGGGAAAGCACAGGGCTGGATAAAATAATCATGCCAAGAAGAGAAGCAACTCACTGTGGTCCTGGTCAGACCACACCTACAATATCATGTTCACTTCTAGGAACCACAGTTAGGAAGGACATTGACAGACAGGGATGGGGAGAGGCAGGGAAACCTCAGCTTATGAGGAAAAGATGAATGGAGGAGGGTGGTATGGTGGAAGGAGCCCTGAATATAGAACCAGGACCTGGGTTTGAATTGCAGCTCTACTCCCTACAGCCTGTGTGATCCTGGGCAAGTCACCGAACCTCCCTCTCCAAGCCTGTTTCCTCTGGTTTAAGTGCAGGGGATTGGACCCTGCCAGCTCTAAATTCTATGAGTCTCTAAGTGGGTGGCATTTCACTCTAAATAGAGAAGCCAGAGGAGCTGGGGAAGCCATCCTCCCATATCTGAAGGGCTGTTACAGGGCAAAGGGATTAGACTTTGCGGTGTCTTTGGTGTGGAAACCTAGAATCAAAGGGAAACATCAAGTGCCTGGCACATAGTAGGTGCTTAATAAATACTTCTAGGACTGATTGATTAATGGATTGATTACAAGGATACAGGTTTGTCTTAAATTAACATAATGAACAACATTCCCGACAACTTTCCTAAGTGGAATGACCTAGGTTGGGAAGTAATGAGTTCCCTGTTACTGATGGACTCCAAGCAGAGATTGGAAGACCTCTTGTCAGGGATATCATAGAGAGGAGTCATTATTTCTCAAGTAGGAAAGGAGAAGCTGACTCAGTCCTTTCCTTTGAGTGGTATGCAAAATCCCTTCTCACTTCTCTTGCTCCCATTCCCACCTACCCCTACCCCTCTCTTGCTGGCCCAGAATCCTGTCTTCCTTTCCCACCTCACCGTGAAAGCTGTCCTTCCCAGACCTAGGTCTCCCTCATGCCTAGTTTTTCCTGCTCTTTGCTGTATTTGGGGGACTCACTTTTCTGCCTTTCTTGGTCCTTGCACAAGTTTCCTGATGGATGCCTCCCTTTCCTTTCTCTCCTATTCTCAGGACAGAGATCCCTTGAGACAATAATAATGATAGAACAACTCATATTTCTGTATAACTTTGAGATGGATACACTATTTTCCTGACAAAAGCCCTGTTAGGTGGGGAATGCCAGAATCACCCCCATTTTACAGAAGAGGAAACTGAGGCTAAAAGAGGATATTGGGCAAGAGAAGCAGGGGACTGAATGAGAAAATGACAAAGAAGTTCCCAGTCAGTGCTGCTGGAAGGAAGGGCCCCCATCAGAGCTGGGCCCTCTTGTCCCCTCCCATTCACTCAAAGAGCTTTGACCAATAGATAGTTCATATATTTATATTGCTTTACTGTACAGAGATCAGGATAGCTAGGTGGCTAAGTAGATAGAGCTCTGGGACCAGAATCAGAAAGAGCTGAGTTAAAATCTGGCCTGAGACACTTACTAGCTTGTGACCCTGGGCAAGTCACTTAATCCTGTTAGCTTCAGTTTTGTTATCTGTAAAATGAGCTGGAGAAGGAAATGGAACAGCACTACAGTATCCACCAAGAAAACCCCAGGTTGGGGAGCAGCTAGGTGGCACAGTGCATGGAGCGCCGGCCCTGGATTCAGGAGGACCTGGGTTCAGCTCCAGCCTCTGACACTTGACACTTGCTGGCTGTGTGACCTTGGGCAAGTGACTTAATTCTCATTGCCCCGCAAGTAAATAAACAAACAAATAATGAATGAATGAATGAATGAATAATAAAAGAATTAAACAAAGGGCAGCTAGGTGGCACAGTGGATAAAACACTGGCCTTGGATTCAGGAAGACCTGAGTTCAAATCTGGCCTCAGATACTTGACACTTACTAGCTGTGTGACCCTGGGCAAGTCACTTAACCCCCATTGCCCTACCAAAACAAAACAAAACAAAAAGAATTAAAAAAAAAAGAAAACCCAGGTGGGGGTCATGAAGAGTCTCACAGAACAGAACAACAAAAGTATAGAGATTCATTCTACAGAAGAAAAAATTTTTAAGAAAAATTCAGGAAAACACATCAATACATTGAAAATGTTTGAAAATAAATTCATGCCTTTTACAGACAGTGTTTCTGATAAAGGCCTCATTTCTAAAATATATAGGGAACTAAATAAAATTTATAAGAATTCAAGTCATTCTCCAATTGAGAAAAAGTCCAAGGATATGAACAGGCAGTTTTCTGATGAAGAAATCAAAGCTATCTATTCCCATATGAAAAAATGCTCTAAATCCCTATTGATTAGAGGGATGCAAATTAAAACAACTCTGAGGTACCCCCTGACACCTATCAGATTGGCTAATATGACCAAAAAGGAAAATAATAAATGTTGGAGAAGCTGTGGAAAAATTGGAACACTAATGCATTGTTGGTGGAGCTGTGAACTGATCCAACCATTCTGGAGAACAATTTGGAACTATGCCCAAAGGGCTATAAAGCTGCGCATACCCTTTGACCCAGCAATACCATTATTAGGTAAAAAATATTTATAGATGCTCTTTTGTGGTGACAAGGAATTGGAAATTGAGGGGATGCCCATCAATTGGGAATGGCTGAACAAGATGTGGTATATGAATGTAATGGAATACTATTGTGCTGTAAGAAACGATGAGCAGGAGGATTTCAGAGAAACCTGGAAGGACCTACATGAACTGATGCTGAGTGAGATGAGCAGAACCAGGAAAACATTGTACACAGTATCAACAACATTGTGTGTTGATCAACTGATAGACTTGACTCTTCTCAGCAGTGCAATGGTCCAAGATAGTTCCAAAGGACTCATAATGGAAAATGCTCTCCAAATCCAGAAAAAAAGAACTATGGAATCTAGATGCGGATTGAACCATACTATTTCTATTTTTTTCCTTTTTTGAAGTTTTTCCTTTTTGCTCTGATTCTTCTTTCACAGCATGACTAATGCAGAAATATGTTTAATGAGATTGTACGTGTATAACCTATATCAGATTGCTTGTTGTCTTGGGGAGGGGGGAGGAAGAAAAATTTGAAACTCGAAATCTTATAAAAATAAATGTTGAAAACTATCTCTACATAATAATATAATATTAATATATCATTATATTATAATAATTTTAATAATGAACATATAATAATATGATACCAATGTAATATAATATAAATGATGAAATACTTTTATGGAAAAAAAGAAGTGTGGGTTAGGAAGACCACTTTGGTAGCAGAGTGGAGTATGGACTGCAGTGGGAGAGATTTGTGGCAGGAAGACCAACCTGTAGCTATTATATTAATCCAGCCTTGAGGGGATGAGGGATGTCTACCCTGAGTCTTTTCTTCTCCAGAATAACCACCTGCAATTTCTTCTGGTATTGAAAGGGTTGGCCTTTATCACATGGATTAGACAGAGGGCAGCAATCAGAGTAATGGTGGATCTTGCAAACAGAGATTCAGACTTGATGTCAGAAGCACCCACCCCACACTGATTAGAAGAATCCCAAAGTAAGTTGAGTCCTAGACTGCCTCCTGACCTGCCTTTAGCTTGCTTTGCTCCTTCAGCTAGTCTGGCTTGGCTGCCCTGGCAGTGGCAACAGGTTGGCAGTTGAGTGGAGTTGAATGGCCCCTTCTCTACAGGAGTTGCTTCCCCACGGATGGCTGTGAGACATGGGTCTGACTGATTTTGTTGATTGTCACCTCTGTACCGCCTCAAACTTTTTGAACCTGGATATGGCATTCCCAATTCTCCCAACTCTTTCACGTATACAGTTGTTATGATTCATCTCCCTCTCTGACTCTAATATACAAGAAAAGTCTTGGCCCTGCAGGACCTGCACTCAGGAGGAGCTGTCCTTTGGAGAGTGTCAGTGAATCCAGAAGCCTCTGAGCAGATCTCTCTCTTGTGCCAGGCTCTTCCAGGAGGCTTGAGCACTAGCAATCTTGTTCTGATTCAATGTTGGAAACAGATGAGGTCCTAGGAAGTCAGTGGACAGTTCACAGTAGCAGATTTCCTTTGAACTAACAGAGCCTTGGGGATGGGGAGAGAGGAGACAGTCTCTGAACCCTTACCCCATCATCTTTTTGGTATGGTGATGGTTCATTTGATGGTATATATTGTTTCCTGGTTTCAAGCAGAACCTGGTGAAAGGGCCACTTCCATGGAGGTTGTTGTGCAACAGAAAGAGGAGACTGTGAGCCTGTGGGCGTCTGTGATTTACAGACTGAAAGAACAGAGTTGCTTTAATGAGCACTTGTGCAATTCTGAGGGATTTGGAGCATTTTGGCATAGGGCCATGGATAGCTTGGATTTCTTCCTTTGAAAACTTCCTCTTCATAGCTTTGACCTCTTGGAAAATAACTTCTAATGATTTTTATTGAAATCAATTCCATATATATCATGCATATGCAACATTCATTAGAGAACATTGCTGCAAAGATGCTTTTCCTCACTTAACTGTTGCCACTCTAATTTAACTGCATCCGATTTGTTTGGGCAAAGACATTTCAGTGTTATAGAGGCAGAATGATCCCTTTTGTTTTCTGTGATCCTCTCTGTGGCTGGCTCTGTCATGACCTTTTCCCCATCCATAGATGTGAAAAGTCACTGCTTCTTTGTTCCTCTGATTTTCTCATGATTCCCCTTTCATATCTAATGCCTGTATCTGTTTGCAGTATTAATTGATACATGGGGTGAGGTGTTGATTTCTTTTTCTAAATTTTTATTTATTTTATTCTGACTTAAAGAAATAAAACAAGCATTTCTATAACACAGTGGGATAGAAAAACAGTATTACCCTGAGATCGCCAATATGCAATGTACAACTTGCTATTTCTTTCAAATATAGCACCCGGTTATTATGCACCTTTCTTTTTTCCCCTTCCCCTTCCCCTTCCCCGCCCAAACTTTGAGATGGCTACCATTAGACACGAATCTCTCTCTATGTGTATATATTTGTGTGTATACAGTGTACATATATATATGCATACATATGTAAGAGTGTATATGTATACATGTAAGTTTAAAAAAAAATTGTATTCGAGCTGCTTCTTCCTTCCTAGACACTTTGTAGTCAATGTGGGTATTTCTAATAGTTAGAATAACTTGGTTTCTCCAAGTTGTTCTAAAACAATATTTCTATTATTGTATAGAATGTTCTCTTGGTTCTGCTCATTCTCCTCTTCATTATTCTGTAGAGAGATCTCCATGCTTTTGTTCTCTCTCGCTCTTTTTTTTACTTTCTATCTTAAATACTTTTCTTTTCTTAAATTTTAATAAACACTCTTATTCAAAATTTTGAGTTCCAACTTCTCTCCATTCTTTTCTCCCTCCCATTCACTCTCCCTGAGGCATTAAGCAATCAGATATAGGTTATACATGTACAATTATGTGAAACATGACCATATGAGTCATTTTGTATAACAAAATTCAAATACAAGAAAAAATGAAAGGAATAAAGTGAAAAACCTCATGCTGCAGTCTGTGTTCAGTCAATATCAGTTCTTTCTTTGGCAGTGGATGGAAGGCTCCATCACTAGTCCTGATTCCTTCTTTGACTTTTTGTCTTTCTCTTATGGCTATTTCTAGGATTTCCAATACAATATTGAATAATATGATGACAGTGGGCAGCTTAGTTTCCCCCCTGACCTTACTAGGAAAGCTTCTAGCTTATGCCCATTACAAACAATGCTTGCTGATGGGTTTAGCTACATGCTTGTTATCAATTTAAAGAAAAGTCTACTTATGCCTATTCTTTCAAGTGTTTTTTTCTTTTTTTTTCCTTTTTTCTGCAGGGCAGTGAGGGTTAAGTGACTTGCCCAGGGTCACACAGCAGGTAAGTGTCAAGTGTCTGAGGCCAGATTTGAACTCAGGTCTTCCTGAAACCAGGGCCGGTGCTTTATCCACTGCACCACCTAGCTGCCTCCTCAAGTGTTTTTGTTTGTTTGTTTGTTTTGTTCGTTTTTTTTTTTTTATTAGAAATGAGTAGGAGCAGCTAGATGGTGCAGTGGATAGAGCACCGGCCCTGGAGTCAGGAGGACCTGAGTTCAAATCCGGCCTCAGACACTTAACACTGACTAGCTGTGTGACCCTGAGCAAGTCACTTAACCCCAATTGCCTCACTAAAAAAAAAAAGAAAAGAAATGAGTGTTGTCCTTTATCGAATGCTTTTTCTGCATCTATTGATATCACCATATGATTTCTGTTACATTTCTTTTTGATATAATCAATTACGTTAATACTATTCCTTATGTTGAAGTATTCCTGCATTCTCAGTATGAATCCCACTTGGTCCTGTTGTCGAATCTTTGTAATATATTGTCGTAACCTTTTTGCTAGTATTTTATGTAGGATTTTTGCATCCATATTCCTAATAAAATTGGTCTTTAATTTTCTTTCTTTGTTTTTTACTTTTTCTAGCTTAGGGATCAGTATCATGTTTGTTTCATAAAGGAGTTTGGGAGAACTTCTTCTTTGCCTATTATTCGAAATAATTTACTTAAATTGGAATTAGTTGGTCTTTAAATTTTTGATAACATTTGCTTGTCATTTGATCTGGTCCTGGTGCTTTTTACTTAGGAAACTCCTTTATGGAGTTTCTTTTTGTTCTTTTTTTTCAATTTCTTTTTTTAAAACAGGTCTATTTAGGTATTCTATTTCCTCTGCTGCTAACCCAGGCAGTTTATATTTTTGTAAATATTCTTTCATTTCACTTAAGTTGTTAAAGTTTTTGGCATGTAATTGTGCAAAATAACTCCTTATAATTGCTTTGATTTCATCTTCTTTAGTGGTATATTCACCATTTTCGTTTTTGATACTAGCAATTTGGTTTTCTTCTGTATCTTTTAAAAATCATATTAACCAATGCTTTATCTGTTTTACTGATTTTTTATAATACCAGCTCCTAGTTTTATTTTTTTTTGTTTTGTTTTTGCAGGGCAATGAGGGTTGTGACTTGCCCAGAGTCACACAGCTAGTAAGTGTCAAGTGTCTGAGGTCAGATTTGAACTCAGGTCCTCCTGAATCCAGGGCTGATGCTTTATCCACTGCACCACCTAGCTGCCCTGAGCTCTTAGTTTTATTTATTAATCTCATGTTTTTCTTATACTCAATTTTATTAATTTCACCTTTAATTTTTAGAATGTCCCAGTTTAGTGTTTAATTGGGGATTTAAATTATTTTTCTTGTTTTCTTTTTAATTACATACCCAATTCATGTCTGCTCTTTCTTTTTTTTATTGATGTAAGCACTTAGAGATATAAATTCTCTTTTACTTACTGCTTTTGCTATATCCCATAGGTGATATTTCATTATTGCCATTTTCTTTAATAAAATTACTGATTGGTTCTATTATTTCGCCCATACATTCTTAAAGATTAGTTTGTTTAGAGTTCAATTACTTTTGTTTTCTGTATTTCCAGATTCCTTCAATTAATATATTTTTATTGCATTGTGATCTTTACAGGAAACATTTAATATTTCTCCTTTTAGCTTTAAAATTTTTGTGCCTTACTACATGGTTAATCTTTCTAAAGGTACCATGCACCACTGAGAAAAATGGGTATTCCCTTCTATTTCCATTCAATTTTCCCCAGATACCTCTCATATCTGACTTATCTAAGGTTTTATTCACTTCTTTAATTTCTTATTTATTTTTTGTTTAGATTTATCTAATTCTGATAAGGGAAGATTGAAATCCCCCACTATTTTAGTATTACTATTTCTATCTGTCATTCACTTACATTTTCTTCTAAAAAGTTAGATGCTATGGTATTTGGTGCATAGAAGTTTAATATTGATATTGCTTCATTATCTATGGTTCCTTAACAGAATGTAGTTTCCTTGTTTATGTCTCTTAATAAATGTATTTTAGTGGGGGCAGCTAGGTGGCGCAGTGGATAGAGCACCGACCCTGGAGTCAGGAAAACCTGAGTTCAAAACTGCCCTCAGACACATAACACTTACTAGCTGTGTGACCCTGGGCAAGTCACTTAACCCCAATTGCCTCACCCCCCCCCAAAAAAAAATTAAATGTATTTTAGCTTTGACCATCTGATATCATGATTTCCTACCCCTGCTTTTTTTGTACAGGCTGAGGCTTAACTCTGCATGTATCTCTCATTTTGAAATGTGTTTCTAGGAAGTAGTATATTGTCGGATTTTTTTTTGTAATCCATTCTGCTATTCATTTCCATTTTATGGGTTGATATCCTGTCCAATTTTGGCCAAATTGGTGTCACTTATCTCTTCTGTTTTCTACCAAATGCAACTTTGCCCAGCAACTTTGGGAAGGGAGAGAGGGAATCTGTAAGGCATTCATATGTCCATGGAAGGAGGGGATCAGCACAGGATTCAAGGACATGAAGGGTCATGGGACAGAGAAGCGAGATAATTTTGATTACATTAAATTATAAAGTTATTGCAAAAACAAAACCAAGACAACCAAGATTAGAATTTAAGCAGAGGGCAGCTAGGTGGCGCAGTGGATAGAGCACCAGCCCTGGATTCAGGAAGACCTGAGTTCAAATCCGGCATCAGACACTTAACACTTACTAGCTGTGTGACCCTGGGCAAGTCACTTAACCCCAATTGCCTCCAAAAAAAAGAAGTAAAGCAGAAACCTGGGAAATCATTTTTACATGTAGTGTTTCTGATGAAGGCCTTATTTCTGAAATATATAGAGAACTGAGTCAAATTTATAAGAATACAAGTCATTCCCCGACTCGAGAAATTGTCAAAGTATATGAACAGCTTTCAGATGAAGAAATTAAAACTATCTAGTCACATTAAGAAATGCTCCATATCAATACTGATTAGAGAAATGCAAATAAAAGCAACTCTCAGCTACCATGTCACACCTATAAGATTGGCTGATATGACACAAAAAGAAAAGTATAAATGATGGAGAAGATGTGAGAAAATTGGAACACTGATGCATTGCTGGTGGAGTTGTGATCTGTTCCAGCCATTATGGAGAACGATGTGGAACTGTGCCCAAAGGGCTAGAAAACAGGGCATACCATTTGATCCATCAATAACACTGCTAAGTCTGTATCCCAAAGAGATCTTAAAAATGGAAAAGGATCCACATGTAAAAAATATTTATAACAACCCTTTTTATGGTGGCAAAGAACTGGACATTGAGGGAATGGCTATCAATTGGGGAATGGCTAAACACGGTGGGGTATATCAAGGTTATGGAATACTATTGTTCTGTAGGAAATGATGAGTAGGCAGATTTCAGAAACACCTGGAAAAACTCTGATGAACTGATACTGAATGAAGTGAGCAGAACCAAGAGAACATTGTACACCGTAATATGATGTGATAATCAATGAAGATAGACTTAGCTCTCAGCAATAGGGTGATCAAAGCCAATTCCAAAAATTCTATCCACATCTGGAGAAAATATTATGGAGTCTGAATGCAGGTCAAAGCATACGACTTTTGCTTTTTGGTTGTTTTTTTTCTTTCTTGTGGTTTTTCCCTTTTGTTCTGATTCTTCCTTCACAACATGACTAATGTGGAAACTTGTTTACCATGGTTGTGTATTTATAACCTATAATCATATTGCTTGTTGTCTTTGGGAGAGGCTGGGGGAAGGAGGGAGGGAAATTTGGAACTCAAAATCTTATAAAATGAATGTTGAAATTATCTTTACATGTTGTTGGAAAAAATAAAATACTATTGAGTTTTTAAAAAAAAGATATTTCTGCCACTGAAACCTCTTCTAACAACCTGGCACAAAAGAGATACTCAGAGACTTCTGGTTGACTGACACTGCCCAAAGGAAGCCTGCTCCTGACTATAGAGGCTGCAAGGCCAAAACACTGATTGTATGTTAGAATCAGAGAGAAGAAAAATCATAACAACAAGTATATACATGAAAGAGTCGGGAGAATCGGAACACCATTCCTAGGCTCAAAAAAGTTGAGGAAGACCAGACTTGACGATCAACAAAATCTGAGTTGGGCACTTCCTTGTTGATTAGATTTAAATTCAAATGAATGCCTTTTAATTCATTAGCCCAATAATGCCTAGGAGGACAGAGCTCCCCTTGAATAGATGAAGGATTTGGGACTAAGTAATCAAGGGCCTCCACCAATTTCTCCTTGGAAAAAATCTAAAGGAAGTGTCAAAAACATCATGAAAATGCAAGTGGGATGAGAACTTGAGAAGCTGGAGTCGCCATGGCAACAGAGAGCTGTGACTGTTTTGCAGATTAGAGGAATTGTGCCTGGTAATTTTCCTTCTGGACATGCTCTGATTGCTTGAGGAGGATTCTCAACTCTTTCAGACAGTGGAGGCAGTTCCTTTCAAAGGCAATTGAGGGAGAAATGGGGGGCAGCATGTGCCATATGAGTCAATCCATCGCCACCACCTTGTCCAGCATCTCCCCACAGAGCCTGATGGAGACCCACCTGTGCTCTGAACCCAGAGACTTGGAAAGAACAGGCCCCCCAAGCCACCAGACCTGCTTCTAGTCCATTGGCATTGGAAGTGCAGCCCAACCTGCCCCCCATTTCTGCATCTGTCATACACCCTACACTCTGCCCCCCCCCCGCCCCGCTCCGCCATGGTCTAGGATCCAGTGACACCCTCCTCCTTGCTGCTCTTGTACAAGACACTGTGCCTCCCAACTCTGGCCATTTTCTCAGGGTGTCCCTCTTGCCTGCAGGGCTCTCCCTCCTCATCTCTGCCTTCTCCTTTCCCTGACTTCTTTCAGGTCCCACTGACAATCCCACCTTCTACACGAAGCCTTTCCCAGATCTAGCTCCTGGGCCTTTGTTCTCTTGCTTATTTCCAATTCATCCTGTATATGGTTTGTTTGAACTTCAGCTGTTTGTATGTTGCCTCCCCATGAGACTGTGAGGTGCTTGAGAAAAGGGATTGTCTGGCTTTTCTTTTCCTTGCTTTGTGCCTGGCACTCAGTAGGCATTTTATCAATGCTTATTGACTGAAAAACTTAAACACCATAGTATTCTTCATCCGCAATTGGCATGAATTTGAGCCTCTTTATCATACAGTCCATCCTATCTCCTCCCCAGCTTATTAAGGTCTTGCTTATCGCATACCCCTTGTTTTACTAGACTCCCCATCCCACACCGGTACTACCAGGTGTAGCTGCTATTCACCAAGCATACTAACACTAGTTGAAGAACACCCCTCCTGTGGTTTCCCCTTAACAATCAGCCAGTAGTCTTCCTTTCTAGCCAAGGCATTGAAACGGCACAGCAAGAACAATAGTCACAAAGCAGTTACCCAAAGCCATGGATATGCACTTGAGCACCTGAAGCCTCATACCCTTTCTATGTAGAATGTTTCTTTTAGATCTGAAAGGCCTTCTCTTTTGCCTTTCAGTATTCTTGGTTTTGCCCTTTGCACCCTTCAGTGCAGACTGTTTGAAGTCTACTTGGGCACACTATTACAACAGAAGGAAGTATAAGCTTCTGGACTTGGAACTCTATTCATCAACCATTATTAAGTGCCTACTATGTTCCAGGAACTGTGCTAACCTCTTTTTTTTTTGGTGAGGCAATTGGGGTTAAGTGACTTGCCCAGGGTCACATAGCTAGTAAGTGTTAAGTGTCTGAGGCCGGATTTGAACTCAGGTCCTCCTGAATACAGGGCCAGTGCTCTATCCACTGTGCCACCCAGCTGCCCCTGTGCCAACCTCTTTTGCAAATATTATCTCACTTGATCCTCACAACAACCCTGTGAGTGAGATGATATTCTCCCCCATTTCACAAGTAGGATGCACAGGTGAATCCACTTGTTTAGCATCACACAGCTAGCAAGTTCCTGATTTTGTCCTGACTCCAGGTTCACTGCTCCAGAGGTATATTGAAATCTCCTCTCACTGCTCTGTAGACAGTAGTCTGTGTCTTCTGCTAGGTCAGTTCATGTTTCCTTTATGAATTGGGATGTTAAGGCTTTGGGAGTGTAAATGTTTGTTATTACTGATATTTGCCTACTGTTTATGGTTGCTTGCAGTCTAATGTAGTTTTTTATTTGCATTTTGTTATTGTTTGAATATCTGCTCTTGCTTTGTCAGATATCATGATTTCACTGTCTGCTGTTTTGGAATCGCTTAATGCATCATATATTGGGGTTTTTCCTCCATCTTCCCAGGTTTGTTTCATGCATGTCTTTGTATTTCAAATGTGTTTTTTATAAATGACATATTGTAGAATTTTTTCTTCTTTACTCTGTCCTTCTTTCTCATTTTGTTTCCATTTTCCTCTATTTGTCTCTACTCTAAGTTCCTCCAGTAGACGGCAAGATTCCCCATTAGACTGAAAGATCCTCCTTTAGCTTGAAATCTCCTTGGGGGAAGGGCATGTCTTTTGCCTCTTTTGTATCTCCTGCAGTGAACACAAAGCCTAGCACATAGATGGTACTGAATAAACATTTGGTTTTTGATTGGTAATATTAGGGGAATTTCAAGTATAATTTTCCCCTCTTTGGCTCTAAATTCAGTACTATGTTCCTTCAGTTACTTTAGAGTATTGTTTTTCAAATGGCCCTGTTCCCAAGGGCTCTTTTCTCCTCACCTCTGATCACTTTTTCCTGTTATCCCTTTCTCCTGGGGGTTTTGCTCATTCGTTCCTTTTTTGTGTCCTTTATTTCTGGTTATCTATTCTTCCCCCATTTCCTCCCTCTCAGTTAGTCCAGTAGATTCCCCCCACCAACTACCAAACACAGCATGCCTCCTTCCTTCTACCTCTTTTAAATCGTTCCCTGCAGCTCCTGAAGGCTCTTTCCTCCCTTGGCCGTTTTTTTCTAATCCTCAGGTTGATCCATCATCACAAACTCTGCTGTATCTCCTTTTCATTCACCATCCCATTTGTTTTCCCACAAATATTACTGATTCACTGATAGGCAGGGCATGACCAGCGTCTGTCCGTTGCTTGTAGCACTTGGTGTTTCTCAATTTAGTTATTAAAGTCAAACACTCCGTTTCTTGGACATTGCCCACCCTGGCTTTATTTCTTTTGCGAAGGTGATGTCTGCATTTTTTCAATTGGTATTTCATTTTCCTATTTTGGAAAGTCCGGGCAGTTTACTTGTATGATTTTCCTGCATTGTAGTGCTAAGGTGTGATCCTCTGGGAGACCTCCTCTCCTCAGTCTCTATGCATCCTGTCTTCAAGATGTGTTTTCTTGAGTAGTGAGCATATTTTTCTTTAAATGTCATTGGGTTTTGCTTCTCTTCTTTTATATCGTCATTCACTTCGTAGGCAGATTTCCCTTGATCAAATGTGCTCATTATTTTTACTCTACAGGCCATACTTTATGCTCTCCAATTCCATGTGCAAATGAATACCACCCTGAGGTTTCATCCTACACCCTGAAAATTGGGAAAATGACAACAGTCAGTGTTGGAGGGCTTGGGAAGGATGGACACGCGAATGCTTTGTTGATGAGAGCTGTGAAATGGTGCAACCATTCCATAAAGCAATTCAGAATTATGCAGGTAATGTGGCTAAAATGTCCATACCCTTTGAATAAGAGATTCCATTGCTGACTTTATACCTCAAGGAAGCCATAATAAGAAAGAAGACCCTATATTCTCCAAAATCTTATAACAAGGACTTGTGGTGATTGCTGAGAGTTGGAAACAGACAGATACCTATGCATGACAGGGAATGGCTAAAGAAATCTTGGTCCATGAATATAGTGAAATAGTACTGAAATGTAAGAAGTGATGTCCCTGATGCATTCAGAGGACCATGGAAGATCCATGTGATCTGATGCAGAATGATGGAAGCAGAGCCAAGAAAACAGCTGCACAGTAAGCACAACCATGGAAGAGGAAACAAGACGCCAAAAGTAAAAGTGAGTGTAACCAAATCACAGAGATCAAGCATGATGCTGACTGAACAGATCTGAGAAACACCCCCCACCTGGCCCTTTCTAACCAGAGCTCCGTGGCTGTTACGGGTTGCACGTATTTTCAGACTTCCAAAATATCAATCAGTTTCTGTGGATTATTTGTTCTCTTTAAAACATTATTGGTCACATCTGATGGTTCTCTGGGATTTCTGGGGAAGGAAAGGGATGTGTAGGATCACCAGGGATGCACCATGCACACACACACACAGACAGAGAAACAAGAGAAACTTTATCTTTTAAAAAGAATGAAATTATGGGCAGCTAGGTGGTGCAGTGGATAGAGCACTGGCCCTGGAGTCAGGAGGACCTGAGTTCAAATGTGGCCTCAGATACTTGACAACTTACTAGCTGTGTGACCCGTGCGCAAGTCACTTAACCCCAATTGACTCACCCCCCCCCAAAAAGCCTCTAAGTTTAGGGGGGCAGCTAGATGGCGAAGTGGATAAAGCATCATCCTTGGATTCAGGAGGCCTGTGTTCAAATTTGGCCTCAGACACTTGACACTTACTACCTGTGTGGACCCTGGGCAAGTCACTTAACCCTCACTGCCCTGTAAAAAAATAAAAACAAACAACAAAAAGGAAAGAAATTAAAGCTATATCATAGAAAAAATCAGTGATATGGAAAACAAGGAATAAAAATTTAAGAATTCAATATACTATAATTCATACCTATTCTATTCCATTGATCCACCACTCTATTTCTTAGCCAGAATGAGATTGCTTTTATGATTACTGCCGTTATAAAATGAGATTGAGATCTGGTATGGCTGGACCACCTTCTTTTGCACTTTCATTGATTGCTTTGATATCTTCAGCTTTTGTTCTTCCAGATGGATTTTGTTATTATTTTTTTAGATGTATAAAATAATTTTTGATAGTTTGAGTTGTATGGCACTGAATGCATAGATTAATTTAATTGCGATTGTCATTTTTATTATATTATATTGGCTCAGCCTGACCCACAAGAAATTAATATTTTTCAGTTGTTGAGATCTGATTTTATTTGTGTGAGAAATATTTTTTCCCTGTGTTTCTATAATTCCTGGGTTTGCCTTGACAGGTAGAATCCAGGTGCTTTATATCATATTGGAGTTAATTGTTTTTAAAGGTTTAGTAGAATTCACTTGTGAATCCATCTGGTCCTGGCCATCTTTTTTTAGAAGTTCATTGATTATTTCTTCAATTTCTTTGTCAAAGACTGGGTTATTTAAGTATTTTTTCCTCTTCTTTTAATCTGGGTCATTTATATTTTGTAGATATTCACCCATTTCTTTTAAATCTCCAAATTTATCGGCATATAATTGGGCCAAATAGCTCCTAACAATTGTCTTAATTTCCTCTTTATTGCTAGTAAATTCACCATTATTGATACTGCTAATTTGCTTTTCTTCTTTGCTTTTTTAAAAATCAAATGGACAAATCCTTTATCTATTTTATTTTTTCATACAACCAGCTTCCAGTTTTATTTATTTATTTATTTTTTGTAAGGCAATTGGGTTTAAGTGACTTGCCCAGGGTCACACAGCCAGTAAGTGTTAAGTGTCTGAGGCCGGATTTGAACTCAGGTACTCCTGAATCCAGGGCCGGTGCTCCATCCACTGCGCCACGTAGCTGCCCCTCCAGTTTTATTTATTAGCTCAATGGTTTCCTTGCTTACAATTATTACCCTCTCCTTTGATTTTCAGGATTTCCAATTTGGTGTTTAATTGAGGATTTTTAATTTATTCATTTTCAATATACTTTAGTTGCATGTGCAATTCATTAATGTGCTTTTCATCTCTTTTACTGATATAAGTAATTAGAAATATAAATATGATGTACCATATACAAAAAACATTGAAAACTTATTCTTATCCAATGAAAGCAATTATTGTATCTCCTAGAAAAAACAAGTGATATGGAAAAACATTTAGGGGGTAAACATTTAAGAATTATTGGATGGGGGCAGCTAAGTGGCACAGTGGATAAAGCACTGGCCCTGGATTCAGAAGGACCTGAGTTCAAATGTGGCTCAGACACTTACTAGCTGTGTGACCCTGGGCAAAGTCACTTAATATTCATTGCCTGCCAAAAAAAAAAAAAAAAAGAATTATTGGACAATCAAAAAGCCATGCCATCCTTAGAAAATACCCTCGATATAATATTTCAAGACATCAAACAAGAAATCTTTCACAACCTCTTAGAAACAGAAAGCAAAGAGGAATGGAAAGGATCTATACGTTACCCCCAGAAAGAAATCCCCCAAATTGAAACTCCAGCAACAGTAGAGCTAGATTTCCAAGTCTATAGGTCAAGAAAAAATATTGCCAGCAGCCTCCAAAGAAAGAATTCAAGTCTCAAAGAGCCACAGTCAGGAATACACAGGATTTGAGAAATTCTCCTAAAGGAGGCAAAAATAAAGGGTGCCCTGTATGTGTTATAGTATTAGCCTGCTTGCTCACATGCAAGCTTAAGGTCTTTTACCCTTTCTTTGTGGAGAATTAAAGGCCAAATTCTGATGCCTCCTGGGACAACCATGGTTTGGTGCCAAAAGCTGCTCTGGGAGGTAGAACTGCCCTATGGAAAGAAGCTTGGCTTTTAGGGAGTCATGCCTGTTATGGAATCAGAGGACCTGGGTTCCGATGTTGCCTCTGATTCTTAGTACCTGTGAGATCCCAGGCAATAACAACTTAACCTTGTTAGGCCTCGGTCTCTTGTTGCCTGGCCAGGAGCTGATCAGGGAGGTTACCAGAGTGCCTGGGATGATGTTTGTTCCCTTCCCTGCATGTCTCATGGCAGCAGCTACTTGCTTTATCTTTCTTCTTGTGCACACTGTTCTGCAGTCAGCATCTGTATTTCTCTTTCTCTGGCTCTGGCACAGCCTGTCTCCATCTCTGCATCTCTATGTCTGTCTTTGTTTTGTTCTCTGTCTTTCAGTACATGCACTTTATATGCCTGTGTGTACATAGGTGTGCATGGGTGGGTACCTCCCGATATTTTGTAGCCCCTGGTGATTTATATCTGCACCCAGCTGGCAGTCCAGAACAAAGCTGGGAAGAAGCCCTCCCCTCTTCCTGACCCAGGGATCCTAAGGGAGGCTGGATAAGTAGGTGGCCTGAATGCCAACAACTCAGGATTGCAGGTATCCTTGGCAACAACCTGTCACCATGGCAAACCAGTGATTAGCGATAGCTGCTGCCTGCCTTGCTAAAGGAACTTTTTTGTCTCTAGAGACATTGTATTCCAACAAAGGTGGGTGGCTATCTTGATCTGCATTTCCATGTGAAAAGGTGTGAGACCCCCCATCCTACTCCCTGCCCTTTGAACAAGCCAGAGACAAGCATCCTGGGGGCCAGTGGTTGGGCTTTTTGTCATAGGGAGCTTCAGTGCCTGTTTATACTTTCACATTTATGTTGATTGAATCATTCACCTCATCAGTAATGTACAGTGATTGAGCCAAGGTATTAATTGACTTAACCTCAAGTCCACTCCCTGATCTGGAAGGTCTGTAGCACAAACTGGGTGAGCTTAGGCAAATCCCCTTCCAGCAAGGATATTCAGTGTTCTGAAGACCCTCCCAGCTCTGTCTGTGTGGTGACAACCCTTCTAGTGGAGCCAGTCCAGAGGTAGTCTGAGGTCCCCCTGAAGCAGTGACGTTCTGATTTCCAAGGTCCCTTTTATCTCTGGCATTCTGTGATGCTAGTCTGATCCTTCCCACCTCTGACATCGTGTGTTCCAGGGTCCTTTCGGCTCTGATATTCCATCTTCTCTGATCTCTGGGTCCTCCCAGCCCTCACATTCTCTGATCTAAGGGTGTCCCCAGCCCTGACATTCGATGATCTCTTATGTAGGTGTAACATCACCTAACAATCATGTGCTCATTTTTAAAGTGATCTTAGGGATGATATAATGCCCCTCCTCAGTCCGCCAGGCCCCCTCTTCTATAACTTCAAAAGATTTTTTAGATGAAACACTATGGGTTAAGACAATTCCTAACATTTAGGCAGAGGTGAGGCTCTTGCTTTAATTGACATTTGTATCGATCTCTATTTAACCCCTGGCCTCTGAATCATTGAGGCAAAACTCAGGATACTAGAAACCTTTGTGTAAATAAAAATCAGATTACTATATTGTCTAAGCCTAGATAGGGATTCAGAGGGGAAGCTGGTGAAGGAGCAGACCTCTTCTCGGAACATTCCTTAGGCCTCAAGTAGGTGGATACACTGCTGGGACCAGCTGGGTCTTCCATTCTGAGATGCTCATAAGCCAGTCTCCATCTCGGATACTTTCCTTTGCTGCCAGAGCTCAAGCTACCTTCTCTTTCTGCTGTTGCTGGTTGAACCAGCCCTGCCAGTTCTTGGTTCACTTTGCTCTGACTCTGCTCCTTCCTCTCAACTTTCAAACCCCTTTCAAGGTTTCTTCTTTTTCCCTTTTTAGCCTGTCCCTTGCCAAAGATCAGTTGCCACCCTTAATTTGCCCTTCTGATGGAGGAGGCTAAAAAGGGGCTAATAGATAACCTATCGATAGTAGCTTAAAGGGGTTAACAGGTAACTAAGGTTTGTGTTCTTACAGTAACTAGCCAAGAAGCTTTGTCTCCATCAACCCTCACCATCAGTAGAGACTGTAACTAGGGACCATTAACCATTTTTTTTAAGTGAGGCAATTGGGGTTAAGTGACTTGCTCAGGGTCACACAGCTAGTAAGTGTTAAGTGTCTGAGGCCTGATTTGGACTCAGGTACTCCTGAGTCCAGGACCAGTGCTCTATCCACTGTGCCACCTAGCTGCCCCTGACCATTAATCATTAATAGCCCTTAATATTTCTACATGACAGGACACCTAGAAACTAGATCTTAAGTAAAGAGATACCATAAACACAGAGATCCTCTCGGTCTGACGGGTTTAAGCATGTCTTTATGAACATGAGCAGAAATGACCAAATGTGTCCTTAGGTTCACCCTATGAATGTGTAAACCCAAAAACACACCTCCAAAGAAAAGGTACCAGCCTTGTAGGTTGTCTTAGGACCCCAGGAAGTCCAAATTAGGCTCAGACCTCCCACGTACCTTCTTAAGGAGGAGATTAAGTTAATGAGGAGATACCCTACTTTTTCTCACTATAAATATAACCATTTTCACTCCCCTATTGAGAACCTTTCTCCTTGGGTGATTATTCTCCCTGTGGTCTTCACAGTACTTTAAGAAAAACTTGGGAAACTGAGTCACTGAGTCTTGTAATTTCTTTGGGACACCTCATGATCAGTTTTGATCAATTAAATCCATGCCTATTACTACATCATTTCCTCTTGTCATCCTTCCCTTTCTCTTATCTGTATCTCCTACTATTTCCCTATTGGAAAAGATAGATATTAGTACACAACTGAGTATGTATATATAGTCTTCCCTCTTTGAAAAGATTTCAATGAATGCTGTTCAAGGGTTGCCCACTAACTCCCCCCACTTCCTCCTTCAGTGTAAAAGCTCTTTCTTCTATGCCCCTTTTCTATGAGAAAATCTTCCCCATTCTGTCTCTCCCTTCTCCCAGTGCCTCCCTCTTTCTCACTCCTCCATTTTCTTTCTGAGATTACCCCAACATAAGCAACTCACACCCATGGTCTCTGTCTATGTAGAATCCTTCTAATTGCCCTTATAATGATAAAGATCTTATGAGTTACATGTGTTATATATTGTGACAAATTATAACTTGAGAGGCATAGTTTCAGCATAATTCAAACATTTTATTCATTAGGCCTACAAGTTATTAATAAAAGGATGGTTCTTTTGTTGTCTCAGACTAAAGTCCATCATGGTGGTTGGGTCACAGCTTATATAGCCCTGAAACAGTAGGTGGTCATCAAGTAGCAATCAAATCAAACTGGTTAAAATAATTGGAGGTGGGGCTATCTTAAAATGAAGCACTATACCAGGCTAATTATAGCTTTAAGCTATCCATTCAAAGACCCTTTTCCATGAATGAACTGAGTGACCCTGGGAGTAAAAGCCTTCCTTCAGGTATATAGACAAAAGGATTTGTCTCCACCCAAGCTTGAGTAGAACACAATGAGCTTCCCTGCCCTAGATGAAATTCCTGCATGATTGGCTAGGGACTGACCAAGATGAAGAGAGTACATGCAATATCATCATTAAAGTCTTTCCAGAAAAATTTCTGGGTTTCTGGAATACAGGGGGAAGTTCTGAATCTTCCCAGGAAACCAGTTATTAATAATCATTACTTAGAATATATGGGAGTGTAAACAATTGAACCTTATTCAGTCTCTTTTCTGTTTATACTCTTATGCTTCTCTAGTCTTGAGTTAAGAATGCTTAAAATTTCTCTATTTTATAAAATGTCCAGTACCATTGAATACTCAGTTTTCTCTGTAGTTTATTTTACATTGATAATCTTAGCTCTTTGCCTTCAGTAATATCATATTCCAAGCTCTCTGATCCTTTAAAATAGATTGCCCCTAACTCTCGTGTGATCCTGACTGTAGGTGGCTCCATGGTATTGGAATTGTTTTTTTCTGACTGCTTGTAATATTTTTTCCTTTACCTAGGAGCTCTGGAATATGGGTATAATATTCCTTGGAATCTTCATTTTGGGATATCTTTCAGGAGGTTATTGATGATTTTTTTCACTTTCTATTTTACCTTCTGGATCTAAGATATCAGAGCAGCTTTCTTGGGTAATTTTCTTGAAATAATGCCTAGGCTCTTTCTTTCCTCAATGGTTTCAGGTACTTCAGTAACTTAAAGGATCTTTCCTTCAACTATTGTCCAAGTAAATTGTTTTTCTGATGAGATTTTCCATAATTCTTTTCTATATTTTCATTCTTTCTGATTTTGTTTTATTGCAGGAAGCAAGTCACTCTCCCCTGAAATAGGCTGCAGATGGAAGGGCCAGTGTTGGGAAGCAATGGCTGGCCATCACCTTACAGAGCTCTACCTATGACAGTACTGTAAGTCAATGAGACTGTGGAGTATATGAGTGGAAGGGTATAGGAAGAAGGGAAGTAGTTCACCTGGTGGTAATTGTTCTTTTGTATTAACTTGATGTGAGTTGGTGCCCAGTAGGATGCCATGCCCTAACCTTTCTGCCAATGCTGCTATGCCCCAGCCCTTCTGGAGGGATCTGTTAATGCCTGTTTCATTCTGATATTTATGCCTACTCCCCTTCCCCTTCTTATGGTGGTAGTGGTAATAGTGGTGGTGGTAGTGGGTGGGGCAGTCCTTACCAAACTCCCAACTCTACAGGGAAGGCTCCTGATGTGTTCTAGGGAGTCCTGGACCTTGTCATTTGCCTGCTACTGGCACCCTTAGCGACTCTGGTCT
Organism: Dromiciops gliroides; assembly: GCF_019393635.1. Taxonomy (NCBI): domain Eukaryota; kingdom Metazoa; phylum Chordata; class Mammalia; order Microbiotheria; family Microbiotheriidae; genus Dromiciops; species Dromiciops gliroides. The sequence goes on along the minus strand of NC_057867.1, from coordinate 80,681,506 downwards.
TTCCACCCACCCAGCAGGTGACCCATCCTGTGTGCATTGTCGTGCCCAATTAGAGTAGGAACTCCTTGAGAGAGAACACTGACTCTATCAATTTGTAATGGCATCTTTTAGCTCATAGTAAGTAAGCTTTTTCAGTCATTCATTTACTTACTTTTCTTTTTTTTGGTGGGGCAGTGAGGGTTAAATGACTTGCCCAAGGTCACACAGCTAGTACTTGTCAAGTGTCTGAGCCTGGATTTGAACTCAGGTCCTCTCCTGAATCCAGGGCTGCTGCTTTATCCACTGTGCCACCTAGCTGCCCCCTCATTACTTTTCAATAACACTACTTGTGTTTTGAGCCTCCTGACTCTGTGTGCTTGTCAGGAAAGCTCCTGTCTACTGCTGGGAGTGGCAATGGATTGTCAAATGCTGAAGTTCCTATATTAAACTGGACAAGTGTGATGGGCGGGGATAAATAGGTCATGGTCATGACAGATCTTTGAAGGTATCTGCCCCCTTCATTACAAGAGAGAGCCAGAGACCAAGGGTCATTCTCCTATGACCTCATTTGTGACAGGGTAAACCTATCAGAGACTCAAGTGTCCAGAGGGCACAGGGACCAAAACCTCAGCTACATGGCAGATCAAGAGAGTGAGGTCTCGTGGGCACACAGGATTGTATGTGACTGAGACAATGTATGTGGCTCTTCCACTTTGAGTGTGTGTGTGTGTGTGTGTGTGTGTGTGTGTATGTATGTATGTGTACTTGTTTCTGATTGTTCAATGCTCTATGCCTAGCTATGTAGCCTCTCTTAGCTAGAGTGATTTCAGGTTTGCTTAATACAGCATGCAATGGAGCCTGGGGTAGATGATTGAATGCCAGTCTTGAAGTCAAGAAGACCGGAGTCCAAATCCTACCTATTGACTTGGCCACTTGACCATAAGCAAATCATTTAACACCCCCTGGGTTCCAGACAGCTCCCTAATCCCTGGTTGATTGACAGGAGCAACAGGAATCTCCAAGCTGGAGTGCCCCACACCACTGAAATCACTGGGCTGGATAAACAATCATGCCCAGGAGAGAGAAAAGCAACTCTCTGTGGTTCCTGTCAGAGCACACCTAGAATATCATGTTCACTTCTAGGATCCACGTTTAGGAAGGACATTGACAGGCAGGGATGGGTGAGGGGCCTGGAAACCTCAGCCTATGTGGAACACACGAAAGGACAAGGGTTGTGTGGTGGAAGGAGCCATGAATGTAAAATCAGGACCTGGGTTTGAATTCTAGCTTTACTCCCTGTGGCTTGTGTGACCGTGGGATTGACCCTTGGCTTCAGTCACTGAACCTCTGTCAGAGGCACAAATGGGAAGAGCAGGGGTCTCAAGTCATGGCACAGAGACAAAATTGAATCACAGGATCCCGAGTTTATATACACTCTCAAATTCATGCTGCTGGTCAGCGTGCCTAGGCCAGTGGAACCAACTTAAACAATGTAACATGGAACTCTCACACTGACGAATACAGGAACAATCTATTCCTTTAGGGGGGATGGCTACTTTTAACTGAACACACTGTTCAGTGCCCTTTATTTGATTTATATGTTTGTTGATATATATCCCGGCTACAGCCTTTCTTCCAGCTGGCGACCCTAGGTCATTGCTCAGGTACAGTCATCATGCTGTATTTTGTGAACCCATTCCAATCTATCCCCCTCCAGGCCTGTTTCCTCTAGTTTAAGTGGAGGCGATTAAGCCCTGCCAGATCTAAATTCCATGAATCTCTGAGTGGGCAGCATTTCACTCTGCAGAGATAAGACAGCAGAGGCAGTGGGAGATGTCCTAACATATCTGAAGAACTGTCACAGGGCAAAGGGATTACGCTTTGGCCTAGCTTCAGAATGAAAATCCAGAATCAAAGGGAAAAATAAACTGCCTGACACATAGTAGGGGCTTAATAAATACTTCTGTGATTGATTAATTAATGGATTGATGCCAGCGATGCAGGATTGTCTTAACATAATAAAAAAACTGAACTTTCCTAAGACTGACCTAGGCTGAGAAGTAGTGAGTTTCTTATTATGGAAGGACTCCAAGCAGAGATAGGAAGGCTTCTTGTCAGGACATCATAGAGAGGCTTCATTGTGTCTCAGGTAGGAAATGAGAGACTGACTCCATCCTTTCCAGGAACCAAGATTCGAGGGTGCCTGTGAACTGTGTGCTCTGGCACGGCTTTGTGGGGTTGTGATGAGGGACATCTCCATTTCTTTACTCTTCTCTCCTAGAACTCTGGCAGCCTCTCTTTCAAGAGCAAATACACTAGTGCCCTGATCGATCCCTTCTCCATAGGGGCCCAGGTGCTGGGCCCCAGAGATTGTTCCCAGGAGCGCCTTGTGCTACCCATGGGACCCCTTTCTGCACTGTCCTCAGATCTCCTTATGGCCAGATCTCTTTCCTGCCTTTCTCTTCTTAGAGGGACATCAGGATTTTAATGTCTGCAGGCTCGGTGTCCCAGGCATCTTGAGGGCAGTTGCCAGTGTTTCCCCTCTGGTCAGGGCAGGCTTTTTCTCCAGGGTCCTTGTTCTCTGGCTCCCTTCCTTTGAGTCATATGTGAACTTCTTTTTCACTTCTCTTCCTCCCACTAGCAATGCCCCTGACCCTTTCTTGCTGGCCCAGGCTCCAGGCATCCTTTCTGTCCTCACTGTGAAAGCCATCCTTCCCAGGGCTCAGTCTCCCCTCATGCCTAATGTTTCTTGCTATTTTGCTGTACCTGAGATCCTCTCTTTTCTTCCATTCCTGGTCCTTGCACAAGCTTTCTCTTAGTTCCTCCTCTTTCTCTCCTATTCCCAGGACAGAGATCCCTTGAGACAACAATAATGAGAGAAGACCTCATGTTTCTGTAGAACTCTGAGATGGATGTAGGGCTTTCCTTACAAAAGCCCTGATAGGTAGGGAATGCCAGGATCATTCTGAATTTACAGTGATGAGACTAAGGTGTAAAGAGGTTAGTGTTTAAGAGGGGCAAGGGCCATGGATGAGAAACTGCAACGAAGTTACCAGTCAGTGCTGCTGGAAGGAAGAGCCGCCTTGAGATCTGATCTCTCTGGCCCCCTCCCATTCACTCTAGAGCCTTGACCAATAGATAGTTTATATGTATGTAGTCTTTGTGTATACAGAGATCAGGTATCCAGGTGACTCAGTGGATGGAGCTCTGCGCCCAGAATCAGCAAGATCTTAATTCAAATCTAGCCTCAGATACTTACTAGCTGTGTGACCTGGGCAAGCCCTTCCCCCTGTTTGCCTCATTTTCCTTATCCATAACATGAGCTGGAGAAGGAAATGGCAAACCACTCTGGTATGTCTGTAAAGAAAACACCAGATGGGATCATGAAAGTCTGGCACGACTGAAAAATGACTGAATACAAGGTAGACAGAGAGCCTCCCCACAGAGAAAAAAAGTGTTAAAGAACAATTCAGTGAAACAAATTGAAAACGTCTGAGAATAAATTCATGCTGCCATCCATGGGCCCCTATGGCCTCTGGAAAAGAACAGGGAGACCTGTCTTCCTCCTTTTAAGAGCCATGCTCACTGAGTTTGGTATCACTCATACAGAGGTGGTCTCCATCAATAGGATGTACATTTCTTTGAGGGCAGTGAGCTGTTTTGTTTTTTTTATCTTTGGACTCCTAGCACCCAGGCAGAGAGTGGCACTCAGTAGGGTTTCAGTAAATGGTTTTCCGCCAAGTTAGTGTCATTGAACATCGTAACACAGGCTTTTCTGACTCTGGTAGTCAAGAACATAATGAAGAATATTATGGTATGTCCTTTTGCTGCCATCTCATGGTCAGAGGTGACATTGCAGAATTAAGCAACATTTTTAGTGCTATATTGCAGACAGTTGGAATGTTGCATTGGAATGAAAAGTTTTAGGTTAGAGAGGATTATGCCGCATAATCTAGAGCCCTGTCTTGTAGGCAATGCAGTTTCCACTTTTACTCTTTCATCTCATGTCCATGCCTCCGACTCATTTGTAACCATATTTTAATTGAATTTTAGCCCATGTTCCAAGTCCTTCCTTGTTAAGCAGGCAGAAAGTAGCCAAATCACCTCCTAAAGTTATGAAATGATGTGAGTCTGGAATTCCTTCAGCTTCACTATGAATTCAGACTAAATCATCAACATCAAAAAACTATCTCAGTCATATCAAAAGTCATCCGATGCAGGATAAATCTTCATAGCTGTGGTAACATCATTGAGCTGATTTTACCCTCCATTGTAGTTAGGTGCATCACGTATTAATGTTGCCCAAAGAAAAGAGTCGAGAAGGTTTGAGGAAATAAATGTGAAAACGACTGATCTTTTTTGAAGGAAATTTATGAAAAAAAAAAATCAAGGTTGACTGAGACTTTACCAGTGTGAACTCAGACATTTGAGAAAGATGATTCGTTGAAGACCCCACTCAAAATCTAATCAGTATGGGGGCAGCTAGGTGGCGCAGTGGATAGAGCACCGGCCCTGGAGTCAGGAGTACCTGAGTTCAAATCCGGCTCAGACACTTAACACTTACTAGCTGTGTGACCCTGGGCAAGTCACTTAACCCCAATAGCCTCAACAAAAAACCCAAACCAAAACAACAACAACAACAAAAATCTAATCAGTATGAATCCATTAAGATTCTATAAGGGGTATTGATTATTCCTAATCATTTTAATATATTAATTCAGTTCACCTATCTAAAAATAGGTATAAGAATCAGCACTGTACTTAATCCATCTTTTGTATAAGAATGTGGCTTCTAATAGAAGGAAAGGCTACAAAAAGCCTGAAACTCAAAAGTAATGCCAGCTACCAGCTCCAGAACTAAGTTGTATAACTTCAAGAAATCGGTATTTTGCATATCCGCTTAAGAATGTCCAGGCAAAGTATCTGGTATTGAGCCTTATAAAATAAGGACTGGGTGGAAGGGTATAGATTAGACCATGAGGAAGGTCTGGGGTCTACTTCATTAGAGGGGGGCAAGGTCTCAGTCACCCTGTTCTCATTCTTACTCTCCCCTTCCTCCATTCCTACCTCCCCTGACCCTCCCAGCCCCCAGCCCCAGTAGAAAACAAGACAATGCTTTAAACAAGGAGGCATACTCAAATTCCCACCTTGGCTGGTGTCTGAAAACGTAATGTCTTATTCCCCCCATCTGGAGTCCATCACCTTTCTGTCCAAGGTGGATTGCATGTAATTAATTGGTCACTGCACCCTTCAGTTCTGCCATCTGTCAATGTGGCAAAAACCCATCCCTTTCAGGGACTCCAACCTCTCCTTTGTTGTCCCTTGTCTCAGGGAATTGGGTGCAGAAAGAATGCGTCTTTATGGGAACAGGTTTGCACAACCCCCATCTTAGGTCACTGAAAAGGGACAAAGACAGCTCCCACCTAGGATCTGTAACCAATTCCTCTGGCTTTTGCAGACTTGAATTTGGAAGGTGTCCTGTTAGTGGGTGATGGCAAGGTCAAGGGTCTGCCCTTCTTGTGTGTGGCTGAGGTAGGGGAACAGGTCATATGAAATGAATAAAGCTTTGAGGTTAGGGTGTTTGAGAGACTATCAGCATGCATGGTGAAGTCCCCTGATAGGAGGGCAGGAGTTTGGGAGAAGAGAAAGACTGTGAGCCTGACACTGAACACATGAGCTATCCTGGGCAGGGGATAGGCAGTGGGGGAAGGGGAGAATGGAGAAACTGAGTGTGAGTATTGAGCAGGGAGAAGGGGCAGAATCTGGAGAATGGGAAGGTTGTGACCGTGGGCCGTGTTTGTTAATGACTGAGGAATGGTTTCAGGTAGGTTTCATTGCCCACAGAGGTGTAGCCTCATGGAAACAGTTTCCTCGGACCTTTAGTTCAGACAAGGGACAAGTTCTGGGAGTAGAAGGAATGATGCTATTCTCCTTCTCCCCAAGTCAGGACCCCAGGCTGGAGACTTGATGGAACAGCCTTTCTTTCTTCCCTGGGAGGGAGGAGTCTTGACCTTGATGGAATGTCCTCTTCTCCCCTTGCTCAGAGCAGGAGCCTGGCATCTTGTGGAATGACATTCCTCCTCTCCCATGCATGCTGGAGCTGAGGAATCAATTCTTTTTATGTCTTAGATATGAGAAAGTAATCAGGGAAGGTTACACAAAGATTCCCCCCGACACAAACACACACACTTACCTGTTTTTCTTCTCATTTCAACCAAATTAGATTAGTTTGCGCAAAAGCTTTTCAATTTTATTTAATGGAAAATGTCCATTTTATCTTTGGGGATCCATCCATCACCTATGCAGTCATGAACACTTTCCTATCCATAGATTTGAACGTGGCTTCTACCTTACTCTTCCTATTTGTTATTCTAGACCCAGTTGCTGCCCAAAGTGATGTAGGAGGCAAAAAAGGGGGTTAACAGAAAAACGTAAGACCTGAGCTCTAATTTAGGTCTGAGCTCTAAGAAGGATTCAGACCCAGTTATGGATAAATTAAGACTTGAGTCTTCATGAAGATAAGTCAGGGCCTAGGTCTTGCCACACATTACTCAGCACTCATAACAAGAACATAAGCAGGCAGGTCAGAGAGACCTTAACTATGACAAAGATACACAGACAGGGCATAGAAATTCAAACTGATAATGAAAATATTTGAACTAGCCATGGGAATCAGAAAGAGACATGCGCAGAAAAGGCCCAATTTGGCCCCAGATTCACCTTATGATATGCAAACCCCAAAACCTTCTTCGTGGAAAAGGTACCCACCTTGGGGGTTGGCTCAGCCCCGGAACTCCCATTAGGATAAGCCCTCCCCTGTACCTCCCCCAAGGTGGAGATCATTATAATGAGACTGATAATCAATTTATCCATATTATAAATATAACTATCTTTTCTTTCCTAATTCCAGAGATACCTTTCCACTTCTCTGGTTCTCTCCCTGTGTTCACTCACAGTATTGCAATAACACTGGGAACTGAGTCCAGTGAGACTTGTAATTCTTTTGGGATTGAATCACGATCAATCTGACCTTAATCCCATCCCACATTAAAAGTGCTTTCCATTTTTCCAAGAAGTTTTTTTTTTTAATCAATAGCCATTTCCTTGTAACCTGGATCTTTGTTTTTTTCAACACCATACACTGTGTGTATTTGCTTCATGCATGTTGTACACCTAATCTGTTTCAGTTCTTGACCCCTCTATGTTTAAAAGCTGTTAGAAAATTTGAAATTGGAAATCTTATGTAAACAAATGCTGAATGCTATCTCTACATGGAACTGGAAAATAATAAAATACTTTTATTTAAAAAAAAGCATGTTGCAGGGGGCAGCTAGGTGGCACAGTGGATAAAGCATCAGCCCTGGATTCAGGAGGACCTGAGTTTCAATCAGACTCAGATACTTGCCACTTATTAGCTGTGTGACCCTGGGCAAGTCACTTAACCCTCATTGCCCTGCCAAACAAAAGCATGTTGCAGTTTACTGAAATATTAGAACACTAGTCACTAACGCTAAATAAACTTCAGTGGACACTCCTGTCCATGCGGGATTAAAACAGACTCTCTTTGTCATTTAAAGCCTTTCACATTTTAGTTATATATATCCTGCCTTGTTAGTCTTATTTTATTACCCTTAATTGATTTATTGCAATTCACTTCCTTGTAGTCCCACACGCTTGACACTTAATTTCAGTGTAAGTTATTGGTCTATGCCTAGTTTCAGCCATACTATTTTCAGTTTTCCCAGCATTTTTTGTCAAGTAGTGAGTTCTTATCCCAGAAGCTGTGACACTTAATTTCCAAAAGTCCCCCATGACTGGCACAAAGTCGCTGGGCACATAGTAGGTAGTCAAACATATTTATTGAATTGAATTGATTGAAAGTAGGTACATAATAAATACTTGTTGACCACTTAATTGCCATTGAGGAACATAGCCCGCATGGTCTTTCGTTGACCTCTGCCGTTCAAAGCGTTTTACTTAAATGTTAATTCATGGGGGAAATAGGTGGTGGGTGTCCTTAGGTATTCCCCTTGAAGAATGACAACTCTCCCCCACCATCCAATGAGAATAAAGATGGCCTTTTATTGGAGCACTGGAGAAAGTGACCCAGAGGGAAGTCAAAGACTTGCCTGAAGGGGAGGACATGGCTTAGAGACATCTTTCTCTTCTAATGGAAGAAAGGCAAAGCTTTTCTAGAGGATGGATGGGGTGACCACCTGACAATGGACAGTCCCTTTTGGGGCTGGGGTGGGAGTGGGAGTGGGCAAGATTCCTGAGGGTTGGGGGAATTTTTCTTTTGGAATGATAGTCCAGACTTCTGGGTTCTCTCTCTCCTAGCTCAGGCAGTGACTTTCCTGCTATAGAATTCAGTCTCCCCCTATTTCTTAGGTGTGTCCTCTCCTGATATCTAGTTGGCCAGTTTTAAACTTTAATAGCCCTGGAATTCCTTCATATGTCCTAAGGCCACATAGCATTTTGGACAAGAAAAATACTCCAAATGTCATCATTTAATGACATCAAATAGTATCATCATTTTCATGGTTACTTTTAAGGCGGCTATCTTTGTTTCCAACCCCTGATTTACACTCAGCCAAATTCAGAGTCTACTTTATTGGATTTTAAACTTATGGGACAGTTGATCTCCTGTCAAGGGAAAAAGAATGAAGCTAAGTGAAGCCCTGGATCTATGACAGGAAGTGAGTCATAAACTCCTTCAGTGGAAATAGAAATTCAAGCCCAATCATCAGTATTAAAATTACCTATTAATTATTTCATTATGCTGAAGGTCATCTGATATAGGATAAGAAGTCGCAACAGTGGAGACACCACTGAGTTGGCCTTTATTTATTTTTATTTTTTTTTAACTTGGGGGGGTCAATGAGGGTTAAGTGACTTGCCCAGGGTCATACAGCTAGTAGGTGTCAAGTGTCTGAGGCTGGATTTGAACTCAGGTCCTCCTGAATCCAGGGCTGGTGCTTTATCCACTGTACCACCCAGCGGCCCCAGATCCCATAGTTCTTTTTCTGGATGTGGAGAGCATTTTCCATCATGAGTCTTTTGGAATTGTCTGGGATCATTGAAAGAAAAGCTGATTTTATCAGGGTTGATCATCACACAATGTTGCCCTTATTGTGTTCAGTGTTCTCTTGGTTCTGCTCAATTCACTCAGCGTCAGTTCATGTAAGTCTTTCAGGCAATCTTAGTTTTGAAAGAAATTTATAAAAGAAATATCAAAAGTTTAACTGAGACGTGAGTACTCTGAAATTAGACATGCAGGCTAATATTTGCACAGGTGTGTAGGACAAGTAAAAGCAAAGAAAAATAAAACTGACCCTTGGATTATACAGTCAGATAGTAAGTGAGGCTGCAGCTGTAGTCATTGCCCTCAGTAGTAGGGCTTGGATTCCAAGCCAGCTTCTCTACTTCCAAATCCTGAATGCTATTCAGCATCCATCTTCCACTCATATTCCGTCTGAACAGTGCCTTCTCTCCTCCCCTCTCTCTTTCTCTCTTTCTCTATCTCCCTCTCTCCCCCATCACTCTGTGTGTGTGTCTCTGTCTGGCTGGCTCTTAGTCTGGCTCTCTCTGGCTCTGTTTCCCTGTTTCTCTTTCTGTGTGTCTCTCTTCCTGTCTTTCTCTGTCTCTCCTCTTCCCTATCAGGCCCTGCCAAGCTTATATTGTGTATATCTGTTACTTCAGTCCCATCCTGCCCAGTCATTCCCCCAAGCCCTTCCATGAGTCCATGGGATCAGAGGACCTTAGATCTAGATCTGGAAGAGACCTCAGAAGCCATGTTGTTGCATCCCCCTCCTTTTACACAGGGGGACACTGAAAACCACAGAAGTCCAGTAACTTTTCTGAGGGCACACAGCTAGTAAGGGTCTCAGGCAGGATTTGAACCTGGGCTTTCCTGACTTAAAATTCAGTGCTGTAGCTACTAGGTCCTGCTGCTTTCTCTTCTCTCATCTCACTAGGCTACTCTCATCTCTCTACAAGTTCTAAGACTTAAAATACAAGGAAAGGTTTGGGTTTTGGGGTGTTCAAGGAAAAATAACTTCCCCTAAATGGAAAAGTTCCATGACTAAGCACTCACTAAATCCTTATTGGCCTGAACTGAATTCTTTGGCTTCCTATCTACATAATACTCTCTCCTGAACGTGTCACTTCCTTTACCCGAGCTTTGCCTCAGGCTGATATCAGAGGTTTGAAAAGATTTATGGATCAGCTTAGTTTGAGAGAGTAACAGATATAAAAATCATCCCTTTAGCACCAAAGATGATATAAATCCCCTGTAGGCATCCTATCATGGAAACAACTAAATCCAGTAATACTCACTTAGGCATCAGAGGGGCCTATGGTGACATGGCAACACTACTAGCCTGTGCTTCTCTCGAAACTGTCCTGTCTACCAGAGTCTGATGGGGATGCACCATCTCCTCCTCACTCAGCTCCACATATCTGAGGTTTACCATAGGCATCAGTGCATCAAGTATCAGTGTCAAAGAGGAAAAATAGAGACTGGGTACCAAACCTGGATCTGGGGCGATCACTTCCCAGAAAAGCTCCTTCTTTCTACAGCTACTGTGATATAGATGCAGAATAATGGAACACATGACGCAGCTGCCCTTTGATGCCAGGTGACCAGTCTCAACACACCAAAGAGCCATTGACAGTGAATCTGCTATGATTAGAAAAGAGCTGATGTGGATTTCAGCAAAATAGTTGTTCTACTTTCCATCCCAAAGTGTGGCAGGAGACTAAAGATGAAGGAGCATCTTCAAGAACTTTGTCTATGTGGAAAAGTTTCAATAATTGGTAAAAAAAAAAATCTTAGGCTCAAAAGATTTGTGGAAACGCAGAGTAGATGACGGCCACAAAAAATCTGAGTGGGTCAGTCCCTTGTCCATTGGCGTTTAAGTCAGTTCACTCTATAAAAAAACCCCTTCTGTTGAGCCCTTTCTGCCTGAACAGGACAAGGCTAGGCTCTGGAGAGGAAAATGTAGAGAATGAGACAGAGTAAAGGTGAGGATTAAAGCAACAGCACTCTCTGGAGAGCCTTGTCCCAGCCTGCCTCCCTGACCTTTGTTCTCCTTCCATTTCCACTCAGCTTGAAGTCACCAGATTAGACATTGCTTGATGGCAACAACACTCTTTACCTGGACACAGAAAGAGGAAGTGGGGTTTGGCAAAGGTGGCATTTGGGGGTAGAATGAAAGGAGCCTGGCTTTGGAGTCAAAGAGCCCTGGGATCCAATCCTGGAACTGTCACTAATGACCTGGTGTAAACCTGAGCAAGTCCCTTAAGATCTCTGAGCTTCCATTCCTAGATTAGTAAAATGAGAAGTTTCGCTACAAAGCCCCTGAAATCCCTTTCAGCCCCAGATCTATATTCCTATGTGTGACCTTAAGCAAGTCACTTCCCTCTTGGCCTCAGTTTCCTCAGCTATAAATTGAGTAGGCTGGATAGATAACCTATAATTTCCCTTGCAGCTCTTGATCTAAAATCTTGTGTGTGAACTTGGCTAAATCACTGCTGTCAAATGAAGGGATTGCTCTAGATGGTCTTTGAGGTCCCTCCTATCTGTAGGTCTAGGGTCCTGTGATCCTGTGGACCCACTGAAGGCCTTCAAGGAATGACTGGGGAGGGGGAGAAGCAAGGTCACAGATACACACCACACATTTGAGAATGTTGGCAATGTCTGAAAGGAGAAAGATGGCTTTGTTCAGAATGCAGTGTATCTGTTGGAGAGGGATGGAGAACATGATTCAGGGGCAATGAGACGAAGGAAGAGCCTGAGAGACAGTTTCAGGACAGCTTATAATAGTTTATTCATTAGACTGGCTGATAACAAATAAATTGCTGGTCACTGGTCTCTCTCCTAAGCAAAGACAAAACCTTGGAGATTACCGAATGCTTAAAGAGCTTTGGCAAAGGAGGAGCCCCGAAGGATGAAAATAGCCCCTGATTGGGGAATACTTAATGAGGAGGTAACGATATTAATGAAGAGGTATGTTAAAAGTCCTCAACTTCTCCTGCTGAGAACTTGGTTTGATCATGAGATTCAGCCACCTCTAGGAACCTGGACAATGGAATCTACCTCTACCCAGACGACTCTGGTTGGTTTTCTCCTTCATGAGCAAGGGTACCCTAAACCACAATGCAGGGCTGCAAGGGCATAGACTTAATGCTTTAGGGCTGGGATTTACCTAGATTAGATTTCTGACTCCTTGCGACCCCACTCGGGATTTTCAGGGCAAAGATACTACAATGGTTTGCCATTTCTTTCTCCAGATATTTGACAGATGAGGAAGGGAGGCAAACAGGGTTAAGTGACTGACTTCTGGTCACACAGCTAATAAGTATCTGAGGCCACGTTTGAAGGCAGGAAGATGAGTCTTCCTGAGTGCAGGCTCAGCGCTCTCTCCACTGTGCCACCTCGTTGCCCTTCATTGTGCTACCATGTTCCCATGGAGTTCCCCTGATGAGTATGTGGGTATTCCTAGAGTAGGTGCTTTATGGAGAGGACATCTGGTAGAGCTGTCCAGTGTCTTCAGTGCTGAAGTGACTGTTTTACATACATACATACATACATACATACATATATACATATATGTGTATATACACACACACACACACACACATATATATATATATATATATATATATATGTTGATATGTCTTCCAACCTAAGCTGTTGTGTAAATCCTTGAAAACTCATTTTGGCAAAAAGTAAAACTGGAATAAGGACTTGTCACAGAGAGGGGGGGGGGTAGAGGTAGACAGGAATTCTACCAAAGAATTGAATTCATGCCAATAAGTAGCCATTGAATGTTCATGAGGTAAAATTGGATAATTTTGGGAATGACTTCTTTTATCATTTAAAAAAGAAACTTACCCCTCATCCTTCTAGTTTTAGAACATCTAGGGAGATGAATACACTAGTGAGAAGAGAGTATAAGAGGCACTGGAAGCTAGTGGATACGCTGAGCAGTTTTGAGTTGGGAAATCTGGGTTCACATCTGACCTCACTAGCTGTGGACACTTACTAGCTGTGTGACCTAGGACAACTCCCATCACCACTCTGGGCTTCAGGTTTTTTTCTCTGTAGCATGAGCAGTTTCCACTAGTTGACTTTTGAGGTCCCTTCCCCTCTGTATCTGAAGCTAAGTGTGATTTGGGACAAGTCTCCTTCCCTCCCTGGCCTTCATTTTCCTCTGTAGCAGAAGGGAAGTGGACGAGCTGCTCTGAGCTGGAGATTGAAGTCTAGGATCCTGTGGACCCATTTGGTGCCTTGAGGTGAGGAGTGGGTGAAGAGGGAATTGAGGCAGCAGATAGAAACACACAAAAGGGACTTACTTGAAGGAGAGGCTTTGTTCAGGATGGAGGCCATGGTGCAATGGCAAAACAGTGTGCTATGGAGTGGGAGAAGCAGATGGGAGTCCAGGTCAACTTCTGCTGCAAAGACCTCATCTAGAGTCTCCCTCAGTGTGTGGTTTTTGTGTACTCCAGGCTTAATTTTTCTTTTGCACTTTTCTTGGGCTTCCCTGATTTGACACTGGTAAAGTCCTGGCCAAAACGGCTAGTTATATAACAAATATCCTTCCTAGCTAAGACCAGCCATTTTCTTGTCCATATTTCCTCCAGTTTTGTCCTTGACAGTGGGCTACATGAACACTTTAGGTGGTGCATGACCTCTGGCCTTGGTTGCTTGCCCATTTCCTTGGTGAGCTTCTGACAGTGGCTGCCTCTCTCTCATCCAAGTAGAAGAGCATGGTCATTGGTCTCCTCAGCTTCTCAGGGCAGAGGTAACTTGGGAGACAGTCTTTGGGCTGACCCTCAACCCTCTACTACCTACAGACTGCATTTATTTAGGGGGCTGAGTCCCCAAGGTCTCCATGCTCTAGGCTAGTTTCTGAGAGTACAAATTGCAGGCAGAGAAGGTGTCAATGGTGAGATTTTCCTTCTCT